>NC_090932.1:490446386-491046386 GCF_040938575.1 Ambystoma mexicanum | reverse complement strand
CCATAACAATAGAGGTTTAAGAGCAATCATTTCTTGGCTCCCAAATCATACCATTTAGCTACTCTCTGAGGAACAGTGTGGGACTGATTCTCAAAAATAAAATAAAAAGTGGCAAAATCTGAGACACAGATGCACCAGAAATAGAAGTACCTCATTCACAGAAGTGCACCTCTCAGACATATGCCACTTTAGAAAAGGAGCACAAAATGTCAGCAAAAGATGTACAAAGTGAGTGGAAAGTAAGCAAATACCCCAAATTAAGCATGCAAAGTGCAGTGACCACAGAAAATGAGCAAAGATGCACCAACATCCTGATTCAGAAAACCTGCCCACTGGATTTCCTCCACAAAATGCCCTTCAACATTAGTTACTTTCTCAATGTGGAGCAGATGGCCGAAAAAAGAGTGCAACTGATTTTTCAAACCAAAGCAGCACACAGTGCACCCCAATCACAACCAATAACACAGTATACAAGCACAGCACAGAGAGACAAGTACACATTCCCAAAATAGCCAATACGAGTAGGCATTGTGCTGCTGTACCATCTGATGAGGAGGGGAATTATACATAGGAGGATCCCTGAATATTATTTGGCTAATGTAGAAGTCTCCCAGAAGTACTGCTTCCCACCCCATATCATACTGTAGATGGGGAGTCAGAGTGAGGGCCCCTTACCACACCCACAATGCATGCCCATCCCATACCACCACTCGTCAATGGACTGTCAACCTATATTTATTTTCAAAAGGCTCTTTCCAGATCACCAGTGGCGTCATAGTGGTGATATCATATCCCCACAGTCACAGTCCATACTCAAGGTCTTCAACATGATATTTACATCTACTAAGGTACGTATAGGCATGCCTCATTAAACATGTCCCAGGGCAGGATTAGTGAGGGCATTTTACGACAAAGCTGGGTACAGTGTGTTTGTGTTGCCATTGATTGCACACATGTGACCAGCATACCCCTGTGAACACAGAATACAGGAATGAGAGGACATTAAGAAGTAGAACACTTTCCTTTTGGCTGTCTGGCAAACACCCTGCCAGGCTTTACACAATTAGATTAATTAAATGCATGATTTCTCTCCACATCAACACAATCATAGTCATTGATATACGACATTCCAGACGGACGAGGCAAAACTACTGCACGAGGCATTTAAATGATATACATTCAATCCCCTTCAACAGGATCCACTTCACAAAGTAAACTCACTATAAAGCTGTTAAGGATTTCAATCAGGCAACACACACCTTAGTCTCGGCCTAGCATGCAGCACACGACTGAAATGCTTTTTTTTTTTATTTATATTAGATTCAATATTGAGATGGTACACCACTCATATCACACCCCTTTTTCAAATACCCTGGGTCAGAGTGGACCATGAACCATGCTGGTTGGTAAAATACAATATTTATTTATTTATTTAAAAATTCAAAAGAAATCATACACTTTTTAATATGGGGCAGCAATCACCAATGGGATGATAATTACATTGAGAATGTGAGCAATGCACTGGGTTTAACTTTCTAGTGGAACAGATACACAGCACTGCAGAATCGGAGCACTTTTTGATTTAGGACAGAAAGCACTTAAGTTAGAATGTCCCCCCTGCAATACTCACTCAATCCACAAATAATCAATTCTGAGTGGATAAACAGAAGCAGCAGGTAATCAGGAATGAAAAATAGGAAACCGAATGCAAATCTGACCTTCCCTCCCCAAATAAGAGAGAAATGCAATGTTATAAAATGACACTCGTAAATTTACAATTAAATAATGAATGTGTGTTAAAAACCTTGAAGCAAATATAATTCCTCACTAAAGCAACAATGCAAATATACTAACAATCACAAAGAATGAATTACGAAAAGCATACTGTTAAAAAATGAGTGGCAGGGTTAAGACAGGTTGTAGCAAAATGACACGTTGGAAACTTTGTAAACTTTGGAATTCCCGCCTGAAGTTACCCAAATGAAACCATACTAAAAACTGGTGAAATACACTGATTCGGAGTGTAGTTTTTTGGTTGGGGTATAGCTATAGATCGCAGGTACACTATGGAAGTGGAATTAGGTCTCTAGCTGGTAAATTGGTAAATTGGGAAAGTTATGGAAGATAGTGTGAGGTTTGTTTTTAGGAAAATAAAGCAGTGAAAAGAGGAATCGGTTTTAAAATTGAAAAGCAAATCTTACTTAAACTAGATTTAATGGCTAAGAAAAGAGGAATGCCACCCGTGAATATCTAAAGTTACGCTTTAGTTGTAACCCTTCATGCAGTGTACCCCTTTTCTTAAGGGAAAATTAATTTATTTAAACACAATATCGCTAATGACTTAGGATCTATGCAAGACAATAATGAAGAGAAATGTGGTGCTAACACTAGGAATCAAGGACAGGATTGCAAGATTAATTTTGAAAGTTTGAACAAGGTATCAGGATAAGGATAGGGTGACTTAGAGAGTGGGAAGAGGACACAGACAAGAAAGGCTATGTGTTTAGATGGGGTGACAACTGATACTCACAGTCCACTTTTAGTTTTTGGATTTTGGACAGTCAACGGTTCTTATCACTACACGGCAGGGCACCTGGCAAACAGCTGGGCAGTTCTAGTTACCGGGTAGCACTTCTGGACTGGCAATTCTGGTCACTGGATACTACAGATCAGCTGGATGGCAGGTTTGCAGGATGCATGCAGTTAGTGGGATCAGGATGCTTCCCAAAACACCACAGCTTTCCCCTTCCCTTGTTATTTGGGAATTTTAGTGGTTTTCAGAATTTAGGCCTTGCTGAAGCAGGATCAGCAATGTTTGGGTTTTGCAGTGGGCCCTGGAGTAGGGTCAGCAATGCTGTGGCCTTGTAGTTGGAATCTGGAGTCTGGATGGATGGAACAGGAACAGGACATCGGCACAGGAAAATCAGGAAGAGTGTGTATCTGTGTCTCTAGAGTCTTGTCAGGGACTCTTTTTATAATGCCTAGTGACATCAGCCAAGTATATGACTGGGTCATGCTAAACTAAACTTGCCTCTAACAATGCGATTGGACAAGGGAGATAGTCTCAGCCTCACTCTCAGCTGGTTGGATTTCAGGAAAATGATGTCAGATTTATGGTGTTAGCTTTACAATGTCCAGAAACCCTCACACAGTTCCTTTAACTAAAATACAATGTTATCAAAAACATATATTTATACACTTTCAATCTCTTAGCAAATTATATACACAGGTTACATGTTTTGTGCAGCACATTGCAGTCCAATCCTCCAGTCCATGAGACCTTGTTTCGCCCTTCTACTAGTTTTTTGTGCTTTTCAAGGGGATTTATATTACTTGAAATTCTATAACTTTATACCTGGATGTGGATGATCGTCAGGGATGTATGAACAAAAATGTGCATTTGCAACATGGATGCTTTTCTGGTAATGCACCATATTTTCACATTTCTGTCTCCAAGGTGTCAGTGAATTCTAACAAGTCTTAAAAGAAGGCCCAAAAATGCACTTTTATACTGCAAACATTCTACATGTTTACAAAGTTTTGCTGCAGAGATAAAAGTCTTTAAGGTTTATTTATGAAACAGTCTTTGGAACCAAAAGGCAGTCCATTGTTACCAGATCATTATTTTTCTTCCTTCAACTGCAACCAACTGTCATTTCTTTCAAGGCAAGGTGGGGGTTTCTCATCTTGATTGGAGGTTTTATTGCTCCTTCACACTTCCAACTTCATTGCCCTGCGAGTCCCATTGTCAGTGGGTTTCTGTAGACTAGATTCTTTCCCACCATGTAATTATCAGTGGGTTGTTAGTCTCTGCTGAGAGTTTATGGTGTGACTACCTTCCTCTGGGGGAAGTTTCAGGGCTGACAACTGGAATAACTTGTTTTTGAGAACTTGCAAATTCAGCCCAAGTGTTTTAAAACCTTTATTTTCTTATTTTGGGTCCTGGATTAAACAAACATGTGAAAGAAAATATCCCATGTATATCTGCTCTTTGGAGTTTTATATTGACTTGGCGCAAGGTTATGTGTACCATCCTCTTTTCCTTGCGCACCCAATCTGGTTCCACTCTCTCTCTCTCTCCCCAGGGGATGGCCAACACTGCTTAGCTGCGGTTACATGGGGTTCCACCTTTCCTCCCTGTAAGATCACTAACACATGGTCTAATTCCAATGCGTTGGCACTTGCCACTCATGCCATTTTCAATTTTGCTGCCACGCGTTTTCTAGCAGTACCAATGACATCGTGATCTTTTGACTTAGTGCTCTCACAGCCTATGAGAGCGCACACGTGACTATCGCACCCTACAGTGTACTGTCTCCTTGGATACGGACACGAACATGGGGTCAGCTTCACCACGATTTTTCATAGAGTCTGATATTTATCCATCTGTTTCACTCAGACTTTTTTTTTAGCACATTTCTGACAGTGTTCTGTAATTTGAATGCTCCGTTAATACATGGGCATGGTTGCCATGGAAACGGACATAAACATAGTGCTGTAATTAGATCACATTGATCTAGACCACATTGTGTCCTATGATAATTAGTTATCCAGCTCATTTCTTGACCACACACCTGGATATTCTTCTCTTTATCCAGACATACCCTGGCACCATTCCAAAATGGCCACCGCTATTTGTATCATTGGTGCCTAGCAACGGCATCTCTACCGCTGGCCTCTTCATGGAAGCGGTCTCCACAGCAGCGCTTCTTCATCTCCGCGCTACTGCTCCTGCAAGACGCTGCAGCCTTTGTGATCGCTCAGAGGATTCTATACTCCGCCCAGTAAGGTACTATCACATTAGTTTCCTACAATATCCCGAATCGTACGTCCTCGTAGACCCGCTGCAAAAACCTTTTGATCATGTTTTGCAGCACCCAAGGCTTGCGACGAGACTGATGCAGACACAACGGTGCCATCAGCTATCCACCTACCACGCGGCTTACTTTAATTAGGTAAGCACGTGCACAGTAGTTTTTTCACATACTGCATTCAGAGTTACTGTATACTCTCCTTGATATTAACAACCCACACCAGCATGCCTATTGATGCGGTGGGATATATGTTTTATGCTTCTACAGCTCTGCATTTACAGCACTGCCATGATCAACACACTGAAGTTTTCGTTTGAATCATGTTCACGGCTGCCTTTATTTAAGTAAGACCGTCTCCCCTAGGTTATTAGAGAGCCTCTCATCTGACTTACACTAATACTTTTTAGTAACCTTATATTCTCCTCCATTTGCTCTGATTAGATGTCCACTGTGATTTCTATCCACCGGCAACTTGGGCCTTGGGTCCACCCTCTACAGTTTTTCCTGTGGCTTGACTCCCGTCGCCACAGGTAAGCAATGTGTATTCAGTACACGACAGACAACCAGTGATTTATGTCACATGCTCTCTAGCTAATATGCCTCTAGCTTCCACCCATTATCCCTCATTCATTTTTTCAGCACTTCCTGAACATCCTGACTGCATAGTCCTCCTCTGTCCTGACAAATGCCCTAGGAAGAAATCAGCTCATTCAGCCTCAGTATAGGGCCGAAACACGGGGTGTAGACGCACTTTCACTTCAAACACAGTGTCACCAATTTTTACTGTATTACATAGATATGTATTATATACTTGATGTTCACCTGTCTACTGAATCTGGACCCCTGTCGCCCCCATGGAAAAGCGTCAGTAGTAACTGCATTATGTTCCCTGTATAGAATCATATGCAAGAATACCACTTGATTTTGTTTTGTCTTCTGATTGTGCAAGCTGTGGTTGCTTTGTTTTGTTGTAATCATTGATGTTCAGAAATATATCTTAAACTGAAAAAAAAGTAGATACCGAAAACTATATAAAAACAAGTTTCTGTTAGTTTTGGTGTGATTCTTGACACATCATTGTGCTTAAAATTGAATGAGAAATAAGGGAGGGGGCTCTCACTTTGTGCTTTTTCCCGACCTTTTCACTTGGGTTCTGGTTAGAGCAAGGGTACGTGCTATTTCTATCTTCAGGTATCTAATGCTCAAGGGAGACAAGTGAAGGCCAAAGGTATTTGTGGTTTCCTGTGTGCCTTCTGTTAATGGAAATATTTCAGATTTGCCGCTGTTTAGGTGAAGGCCAGAATATCTGCCAAACTAGTATTCTTTGCAGATAGCGCTCCGGATTCGTAACATACAGCATTATATCATCTGCATATCGCGTAATGAGTTCAGGTTAGCCGTTTATGTGAATACCAGCACGAACCAAGCATGAGTACAAGCAAGTACTGACTGCTGTACTGCTTGGAGAGTGTTCACCCTGTGCTACGAATCTCTCAGATGAATGAAACTGGAACTACAAACCATCTGACACCGCTGGCCATGCCCCCTGCTACGTGGGTTGCATAAAGGCAGTGAGCGCACGCACCAAGCACGAGTACAAGTGAGTACTGACTGCTGTACTGCTTGAAGAGTCTTCACCCCATGCTATGGAGCGCTCAGACAAATGAAACTGGAACTACAAACCAGCTGACACCTCTGGCTACTTTATCCTACTCCCATGGACTCCAATCTTCATATACAGACATTTTACCTTTACAGAAAGTGCACTAATTCCCGTATTCTCTCTTTAGCCACACCTCCTGCTACGTGGGATCCATAAAGGCAGTGAGCATGCGCACCAGCACGCACGCACCAAGCACAAGTGAGTACTGTCTGCTGACCGCTGTGCCATGTTGCAGCAGTGCAGTACTCTGCCGTACTCTGCTGCCCCTACTTGCATTTACTAAAAATAGCCTAATAAATCTGCTGCTCTCTATCCCTTCTATCATTTGTCTTAGCCCTTCATTTGGTATCCTTCATCTAGTCTATCGGTTACAGCGCCACTTTTTGCAGCATGTTAGCCTATCGACTTACTTCATGCATGCTGCACCGATCTCCCAGGCTTCCCCCACTTGAATGCCATCTCTAAAACTCTGGTGCAACACCCTTTATTCTGCGCTTCCCCTCCTTTAAAATTTGGGGCTAGAAACACGGACATCAGAAAATTCCTCTCCATAGGCGATGAAATTTCGAGATCCCTCCCAGCAGGTGCTTCCAACTCTTTACCTAACAATCTACTGACTTGCGCCTCTGCTGGCCATGGTTCGTCCATTCCTGACAGCAAAACAAATCAAATCTTATCGGATACCACACTCAAAGCGTGAGCTTGCTCCCCGGCTTCTGGTGAAGTCAGTGAGAATTTCTCTACACCGTCCTTTTTGCCTGACTCACTCCTGCATTCACAAATTACAATCCCTATCCAGGCAATCGACTCCTCGAGTAATTCGCAAACTATAATTGCAAGTGGTGCAACAGCTACCACCGTAAACTCCTCCTCTACCACACCACCGGGCAATTCGACCAGGACCACGGCTTTACATCCACACAAATTGACTCAATCCCCGCCCTCCCAGGCTTTAAAGCCGTTCAACTCTCAGTCTCCTTGCAATCACATCCTGCACATCCACTAACACCCAGATTATCAACTTCACTAGTCCTATTCTCCAACACCTCCTTTACTAAACCTACTGCACGACCCTCTTTTGGCTTCCCCTCCACCACAAACTCTGCTCTAGAATCTGCTCTTGTAGCAATAAATACAAGCATATTCACCCTAACCAAATTATTTGAGGCGTTGGACAAAAAAGCATGCTCCCAGTCATCCTCGCTCAACATACTCACTAGCAAACTTGACTGTCTGGAATAGTCTGGAATCTTCCAGCACTATTGCACATTGAGCCCAATATCGAAAGCATTGTCCCTAATGTATATGCTCTCCAAAAACCTGTGATGGTGCCACTAACCCGGACGGAAACTAACCTCAATGACTTGCCACCAGCGGTGAATCATTAATTAAAGTAACTGTCTCTATACAGCTGACCCCTCAGTCTCTCGAGACGGAGCCTGAGGTCACACAGGCTTCTACCTGTGCTATCCCACTGCATGATGTATTTTGCTCTAACTCTTTATCCAAAAAGAGGAAAAGGAAGCAAAACCACAAGCACACTTCCTTAATTTCTAATGTGCCAACTCCAATATAAAGCAAAGCAAAATAAGAAAAGAAAACCTAAAAATATGACTCCTGCTTCTAAAAAAAAAAAGCATTACCAAAATCACGGAGCCCTCTGCCAAAATGGATGACATTTCAGAACCATCTATTACTCACGACTCTGTTACATCTGATCCTACTCCTTCGAGTGGACTGGAATCTGTTATCCTCTTAGAGAGACGTCTCCCTCAAGAGTTCGACGAGGCACCATCACAGGTAAGACATGCAAGGTTGATAATCTCGCATCTGTTCTATGTATGAATGCTTGCATCCCTGATAAAGTTGTTGTATAGGCCTGTTCCACTAACACAGATCTTATGAACCTTTCAGTGTACCCCAACAATGATATCTCTGTACTTGAAACTGTACACCACAGCCTTCATGCCCAACAAACAAACTTCAATAAAGCTAAGTTAGCCTTTTGTGTAAACCTCAACATTGATCTATCTATGTTTAAAACACTAGATCAAAAGCGCAATCAGACATTAGCCCACACTATGGCCTTTAAAGGTCAAGTAACCATCCACCCTGATTTAAATATTAGTGCTTGCGCGCACCCTGTGCCTATGTGTAACTCACAATCTCATGTTGCAGTACTCCCCCGAACCTAAACAACGTGATTGCCCCAGTCAAGACCCAGTACTGCTTCAAGACAAATTCATATGAATCACTATGTTGGAAAGAACCAGTTACGACCCATTTCCCAATCGGATGACTCTTCGGACAGTCCTAAACTCTGTGCCAAATCTTCAACATATTAAATCATCTGACATCGCCTGGGTGCGATATCCCATACCAGCGCATTAGGATATTGTAGAAGTCAGCATACCCTCTAAAATAGTCAAGAATCTTGTATGGCAACAAAGAGTTGAGCTTCTAGACAAAGGTCTGTAACTTGAAGCAGTCTGTCCACCACCACGGATAAAACCTTCTCTGCCTTTACAGCCCAAAGCTGACGGCTTTGAAAATCAAGATGCTCAACAAACCAATCAACCATGCAACACTAATTTTCAATCAGCTCCTGAGACACGCCCTAAGTCAAAATGGGCTTGGGTTTCTGAGGCAACAATTTATTCTAAGGACATTCCATCAAATAACAGTCCAATATCCAGTCTCTGCATGCCTGCTCAATGGCCTCTTGGAATTCAAGAAGATTCTCGCATCTTATTAAAAAAAAACTGCAACAATATCCAAATTTGACATAGTACTACTCCAAGAAACTTGGATGAGAACTGCTCCGATCTGGGCTGATGAAGAAATCACCACTCTATCAGCAACAAAACCTGCCAGGGGACATCGTTCTGCTGCAATGACAATAGCAGTCCGCACAGACACCGAGCTACATATTAAACCCTGGCTGTCGTCCGATCCTGGCATTCAAGCGGCCAAAATAAGTGCCATCAACCCTCGTCATCCACTTTTCCCTACCTCAATAATAATTAATATATACTGGAATCCGCTGGCCCCAAATGAATCTCAATGTATGTATAAGATTGAAGCCATTCTCGATCTTATTCTCCTTGATCCTCTTGTACAAACAACTATAATTGCAGGAGACTTTAAAATGGATTGTATTAGTCTACCAAACCAACATTCCAATACACGAGCTGTAAAATGGAGTATATTAATGGAAACTAGGAATTTCATTATGTTAAATGGCACTACTGCTAAATATTGTCCAACTGCTTACACATGGTCCAGAAGATTAAGTAATTCGGTGATAGATTATGTTTTTGTTTCATTTAAGGCAAAGAAATACATAGCATCCTTTCAAGTAATACCATCCACCTCCAGAAATCACAATATTCTTGCAGTCTGCTGGTCCCCACATATTCGGCAGGTCACTGAATGTTACACATCTCTTATCTCATTGAGCAATGGCAGAAACCGGCTTTTCTGGACTTGCAATTTATTACCCCTTAACAAAGCAGCTAACTGCATCCAGTCTAGCCACGGAAACAATCGACAAAAGTGAATATACAGACTGTATTCAATTCATACTACAGTCAACACAAGCCAATTTTTGCCCACAATTCAAACACAAGTGCAAACCTAATTGGTCCATTAACGACCTCAAATTAGACTTACTACATGCTCTTCATCACCTCTCTCCCCCTAACACAGAAATCAGAGAGAACACTGCTGAAAACGTGTTACAAAAATAACGTTAAACAAATCCTTCTTGCTCAAAAGCAACAAGAGGCAGAAGCAATGATTAAAGCTTTAATATCAAAATCCGCAGGAGATATATGGCGCGCAATGAATTACCCTTAAATGCCTCTAAATCCCTGTTACTAAACACTATAACTGAAACATCATGGACTAAACATTTCCAAGATCTTCTAATGAAGCCCAATGTTCAAGAGAACACCCTATTTGCGAAAACACTTGACCTGTCAAAATCCATCTTTGATACATTGGACATTCTTATGATAATCAAGAAGTTAAGCAACTCTAGGGCACCAGGTCCTGACAATTTGGCCAATGCTGTATTCAAAGTGCATTCAGAGGCATGAGCAAAATTCCATCGTCCTGGCAAATAGCGATTATCATTCCAATTTTTAAAAAAGGCGACAGAAGTGATCCCAATAACCATAGACCTATTGCTCCTCTGTACGTACATGGGAAAATTTTATCCAGACACTTATTATGTGACTTGTTAAAATGGTTCGCCCTCAATAAAATATTGGATGTAAACCAGTCAGGTTTTGTAGCAGGAATTGGCAACTCATTAAATCTAATGATACTAGCAGCAATAAAAAAACAAGCTATACAAACTAAGCAATCGTTTTTTCTAGCGCTAATTGGCTCTAGACAAGCATTCGACTCCATCTCCAATGGGATTTCTTGGATGAAACTGTTTAATTTTAATTTTCCTCTCTATATTAGTTTTTTATTCATCAGTTTTATTCCAGTACGTATGTTAAAGTGAAACTCACAAATTAAGGTCTTTTATCCAAACCAATACAAACAAACACTGGCTTAAAACAGGGCTGCCCGTTTGCATTGATTCTTTTAAACTTTTTTAACAATGATATTTATCTTGTTTTTAAATCAGTTCACTCTTTTCCTCCAAAATTAGGCCCTACCGAGATATCCTACCTCCTATACGCTGATGATTTGGTGATACTCGATAGAACGCCCATAGGGCTTCAGAGAAAATTGACCGCCCTAAGTAATTATGCTGCTGATAACAATCTTAACATAGAGAGGTCCAATATACTTGTCTTTCAACATCATCCAAAGAAAACAGGGTATAAGTAAAATTGGCAACTCGCAAAAAGACCTTTATCACAGATCCACCAATAGAAATATCTTGATGTAAATACTAACTTGCATCTCTCCGATGAACTCTACAAAATTGAAATACATGAGACTATTAGCCATCCAAGGTAAAGCACTTCAAACCAAATATGGGACATTTTCAATACTACCAGCAAGAATATTTTTCCAACAAAAAGTAGTTCCTGTAATTACTTATGGCAGTCAGTCAAAAATAATGCGTTAACCCCCTAGATGGGACATCATCGAGGGTACGTATTGGAAAACTATTCTTCCAATCCCTCTAAACACTCCCATTGCAGTTATAAGGTTCAAATTGGGACTGATTTCTCTTGCAACAACAATAACCTGTTTAATGCTATCTACATACAAAAAGTGCTTGCTAGCCACCCCTTGCTCTCAGAATCTGTTCCCGGTCTTGAAAGCCCTTCTAAAAGCCCAATGCTCAGGTCCTCTGCAAGCATGGACTGAGACATGCCTACTGGCATTACAAAATACAGACATTTCCTTGAAGCTTTACTAGAAAACACAGAAAAGGCAAAAATCAACCTTTGGCGATGGCACTGGATCCAAACATGGACCAAATGTAACAAGTATGTCTCTTTCAATGCTGGTGCCTTTTTAAACAAACTCATGAATGTTGTCCCTCAACATCTCAGCGGATTCCCTGATCATATCTATGCTGATTCTTTTTTGAGATTTTGTTTTAATCTCCTGCCGACGAAAGCTCTGAAAGCTAGATACAATAAAGCAGACAACCTTGATTCGGTCTGCAGATTTTGCAAAATAGAAACTGTCATAGAAACCACTCAACATCTCATAATAGAAAGCCCGGCAATTGCTGACCTGAGAGCTCGATATCTCTACAAACACTTTAAACACAGAACACTAATAACACAAGACCAACTCAGGCAAGCAGTCTTCAATGCTACTAAAACTTCTTTAATCTTAGACATGGTACAATTTATAACGGCCTTAGACCTTAATTCTTGTCTCTAAAATAATACTCCCTTTGCCCGACATTGTGATAGATTAAGGCCTTTTCCGACAAAAAAAAGAAAACAAAAAAAAGAAAATTCAAAGGAAAGTGGACTGAGATTGGAGAATGCATGGCCATCAGTTCTACCTCAAACCATCTTGATCAACCATTTTAAAGTTTCTTAATGTTTTATGTATTATTACTAAGAAATGAAATGACAAACTTTAAGATGCTGGTTTTTTGGCTAAGAGAGATCTTTTCGGGTGTATTCTCGATCGCCCCTTATTAAGAATTTGTAATTGTCTTGATTAACAGTTCTAAAGGATCTTGACATTTTTAAGCTCATCTGATGTAATTTTATAATTAGGAAAGGAAATGTAAAATTTTGAGTAAGAATCTCTTTTTTCCCTAAAACTGTCAATCCTCTAAACACGTTTCATCAAACCCTGTCAACATGAAAAGAAATGTTAAACTTGGCAGCGTTTGTACGAATATCTTTACATGTCAAGTTCCACAAAAGATTGCATAAATGAAGTTTGTTTTTAGTTACTTTGATTAACAATTCTAGTAATTCTCATCACTTATATTCATTCTAACTATCCTTTTATCAAGCATACATGTTCACCTTTCCATGTCTAGTCTTGATTTGTATTATATAAGAACTTAAGAAAGTACGTAGTCAGTCTACTAATCTAATCATTGTACTGAAATAACACCTAATGAGATGAAGGTATGTGTTCATTTATAATGTACTTGATGCTCTTAATGGATTGCTTTCTTCTGTATTGAAAGAGTACATTTTCAACTAAAACAATATTTTTAATTTTAAAAAAAAGAATACCAGCGATGCTAAAGCAGGCACTTACCTGATAAGTTGAAGGGTGACAGTGGGCATCCTCATCTGGTGCCCCTTACAACTGCAGTGTGGAGGAAAGTATGATGTTGGTTTATACTCTCACATATGGTTGCAAATATAACACTTTCACCCATTTTATAAAATTAGGCCCAAATCCGTAGTTATTCAGTACCCTAAATAAGAATGGCCAGGACACTGTGTCGAATGCCTTGCGCATGTCCAGCGTGACCGCAACTCCCTGGCTGACTTTTGGCATTTGTGAAATAATGTTATACATCCGATGTAAGTTTAATGCCATTGATCTCACTGGTATAAAGCCTGCCTGATCCTCATGCACCATGTGTGGCATCAGTAGGGTTAGTCACAAAGCTAAGATTTTTTCAAATATTTTACCGTCAATGTTTACTAATGACAGTGGCCTGTAGGACCCACATTCATTTGCAGCCTTGCCTGGTTTGAGTAGTAAAATAATTATGGCTTTGCACATCGACTCGGGTAGGGTCCCAGTTTCCTGTGCTTCCGACCAGACCTGCTTTAGGCGGGCAGCGAGCTCGTCCATGAATTCTATTTTTGAAATCGAATTTAGGTGTGTGTGCCTTTTAGATCTGTGGACCTTTTTTGCTTTGCATTGCACCACTGTTTTTTTTTTTTAATCAAATGTAGGTGTGTGTTCTTTTTTAAATCTGTCCACCTTTTTTGCTTTTTTTTTGCTTTGCAATTGTGCCTATTCTCTCTTAAATTCGATTCACCTTTTGTATTAATGTGTGCCTTTGTGGCTACTAGGCCATCTGGTGAGATTAGCCAGAACTGTGCTGTGCAGCCACTCTTCTGTCATTCCTCTACTATGCCCCGCCACCCCTATGGCTCCCACCATTTCACCCATCTTTTCTAACTGCTACACTATCACCTATCCCCCCTCTCTAGTGAATACCGGAAGAAAATAACACGAGAAAGACATCCTTAGTGCAAACCCCGGCCTTCCCATCGCAGACACCTCTGTCAGTGCTTCTTCAAATGATGTCTTCTCTGATATGCTTAGCTCTGTCCCCTCTTCATATCTATGGCCCCCAATCTCATCTCTACTCTCTCCCCTTCCATATTCTCTCCCATTAACGGCAGAACAAAGTGGGAAGTCCTCTTGGCCAGCTTCCCTTCTTCAAGTTTCTTTATTAATGTCTATCACACAGTGTGATGCTAGAAATGCATCACACTTTGTGACAGGCCTCCCTGTCCTTGTCCTGTAGTACTTTTTCATTTGTGTTCTGTATTGTTTTCTGCCCAGGAGCCCATATGGGACTCCTGGCAGTGCAGCTCTCCCTGTTTCCAGTTTGGTGTACAGACCCATGGGATACCCTTATGGCACTCATGGGTGGGGGTGCCACCCTGTGCCCCCAGTGTGTGTTTTTGGCACCTGTGTGTGGCCCACAGAGCAGGGTATGGGCTGGTGGCAGCTCCATGCTGAATTTGAGAGGTGCTCTGAGTATCCTCCATTTTGGGATATCCAGGCCCTGCATTGGAATCAGTTGATTCCTGATAGGAAACAAGATGGCCCCCGTGGCCTCTTGCTTTCTAGTGCCTGTTACTTTGTTTCCTCAAAGTCCTGGGAAGCCCTGACTCTGTCCCTCCCCCCTGACTGGCTGTTGGGTGGAAGTTCCATATATGGTGTTGTTGTGAAGTCCAGGCCAGACTGGCTGGAGCCTTCCCAGTGACTGTATGTTGCGGGTACACCCTGTGGGTGGGACCTGGGTGAATGGAGTGTGTGACCAATATGCACTTCTTGTTATGGATGTCTGGTTTCTGGTGTATGACACAATGACTGAGACAGCCCTGCCCAAAACTGGTATGAATGCAGTGTGTAGTGTTGAATGGCTGGGTACTTGTCCCAATACACATTCCTTGTTGTGAGTGTCTGAGAGGGAGGATTATGGCCTGAAAGCACTGTATGCCTGATTGGCTGACTGACTGCATGAATGCCCTTTTGCATGATTGGCTGCTGAGTGTGACCCAGCAGTGTGGATGAGAGACAGTATAGTATATCTGAGGACCCCTCACCACTGGAAATTGTTCAGAAGCTGAAGAGAAACTGGAGTTGAAACTGAAGCTTAAACTTGAAGCCCTGCTGGAAGAGAAGTCTGGATGCTGCTCTACTTCATCAATCTGAAAGCTGCTGTGTCTCCAAGGACTGACCCAGAGAGGACCTGGTAAGGCTCCCTCTTCCAAAGCTATGAGAGACCATTGTGCATCAGCTGATCTTTGCCAAAGCTCCCTGGTAGACTGACCTACAACAGGCTGCCAACCAGAGATGGGAACCTATGCAGAATCACAAGGAGAAGCACCCGGACACTGTTGTCCATCATCGTCGACGACCGCCGCCGCCGACCGGAGCCGCCATTCTCCTTTTGCATAAGTAACATTTAATCCAAGGACGCTCTCGCCTGCACCGTCGACCGATTTGTACCGCTGGAGAAAGTCGAGGCCACTGATGCGCTGAGGAGCATCCACCGGTGGGTTTCCCACCACCTGATGACCGTAGAGACGCCGGACGACTCGACGCCCTTGCTGGGCCACAGTTCTTCACAATTTCTTTGCAGTCCTGAACTATCGCCATTGAGGTGCCCCACACGCCTCTTCCTTGCTGGACGCCAACGCTTCGTCATCGCCGAGCACAGCAAGGAATGAAGCTGCCGCCTCACCATCATCGTTCACCCCTTTTTCCTTGTGGGATCTCGACGATCCGTGGCTCCTGCCTTAAAGGGAGCCGCTCAAGAAGGATCCGTCGACGACCCGATGAGGAACTCTGCTATTCCAGGTACATTAGGGTTGTAGAACTATTTTAGAAGGAAATAAGACTCTTTTGAACAATATATTGACTGGGCTTGTATGATATATCTTTATTTACAGGTTGCCCAGGTGGGGGGATCTCCACACAGAATTGTGCCTAGTTGGTAGGTGTCAATATTCTGCCAATTGTTCTACCCAACTGTTTTCCTCCTATGTCTATTGTTGGTTACTTGTATTCCTTGATCTGTGTGACATTTGACCAGAGTATAGTTGATGCACTTTAATGAGATCTGATAATAATTGTGGTACCACTTTAGAACTGTATATATTTGACATTGTAGATTTTCGGAGCACAAAGTGAGTTATTGTGATAGTGTACATAACCTTGAATATTAATTATATAAAGACTGTGGCCCTCATTGTTGCTGTTAGCACCATGGTCAATGCCGGAGTCCGCCATGGCGGAATGGGGATTTACCACCCCATTCCAAGGTTGGCGGGCGGTAATTCCCCATGCCACCATGGCCCTTCCCCATTCCCATTTTTGCCCCATAGGGCATAATGGGAATGGGTAAGGCGGTAAGTACGGTACCGCAAATTGCAGTACCGTACTTACCTCGAGAGTCCCTTTGCGGGCCCCTACTTTAACGGCTGGTCTAGACCAGCCGTTAAGGTCGGGTCCCGCAAAGGGACCTCGTAGTAAGGCGTTAAGGGTTTAACGGTGCCGACACCTTTTACGGCGCTGTTAACCCCTTAACGCCTGGGTCCTAATGAGGTCCTGTGTTTTAACTAATACAGTGTGTGGACATTCCTCTGTGGGGGCTTGGGGACTACACTGTACTTAAGAACCAGCCTGCATCACCTCCTGAGAAGCTAGGCCTTGATTGCTCGACCAGCGCTACCATATAGAGAAGCTTGTCTGGGGTCCTCTGTGCCTCTCCTCTGCCATATAGAGAGCAGTAGTATAGACACCCCCCTTTCGTCTTTACACCCAGCCAAAAGTGTTTTAAGTACAAATTAAAGCCACAAGGAATACAAAAAGGCTCTCAATGTTACAAGTGTTCCAATCCACAGATTCGTAAAATGTATGAATGCACAATCAATATGTTTTTAAAAGTGCAGCGAGATTTCATTTTAACTAAGCACACAGCAAAAGTTCTCCCAATACAGTGAGGTCAATCATGCACTCCCCACAATGTCAGAATGAATATCTAAAAAGTGTTTAGAGATAAGGACTGCTATTTAAATCCCCGGCAAAGACCGGCTTGTCTCTGGTGCGCTGGTTCTCATACATGTCTCACCATAAATTACTCTCATCGGTCCAAATGTGACTTTATCCTTATCCTTTTCTTGCTGGCAGATGTCCAAACACAAATATGTCCACTGTGACATGCTACTGTTCAGGGTAGCTAGAACCTCCCAAAATGTTCTCAGTGGACAATTATAGGTATTCTGGGTTGGTTTGACACACATGCTGGATTTCAGCAGGTTTCAAACATGGTCAGACTCCTCCAAGGTTCTCAAGGAGGGGCTTAAGGGCTACCCTGCAATCACACACCCTGATACTCGAGTAGGGAGTACAACCAGCAAATCAGAGGCTCTACGCAATTCCAAAGCACGTTTTGACCTTTAAGAGGCCCATATGTCTTTCTGCTTCAATTGTGGGGTTTGTTTGGCTCTTGAGTTAGGAGTGGAAAAGGACAAGTTTATCAACTGGTACTTTTGGAGGGGTTTTGGTTCGCTTTTTGTGTTGTTGGGAGGGTTTAGGAGTGCTTTGGAGAAGTCTGTTTGTTGTTTGTGGAGTTGTTGGTGTTTCCTGTTCAATGCTGTATCCTCCTTTGTCTGTTTGTGTGTGTTTTTAGGCTCCCTCTCCAATATTCTCTTTGCACCTTACTTCCTTCACACATGCCAGAGCGCCACTCCGAAGTCTATCGACTGACGTACGTTCACCTCCAGATTAGACCCACATGAGCAAGGCATTGTGATTATGCAAATTAGGCAAATAAAAGCCTTAACTTCAGAACCTTTTCTTAATCTTACAGGGCTCTTCTATTTTAAACATACCTTCTTCAACCCAAGACAGACAGTTCTTAAGGCTGCAGACAACTGCATACTGATTTCACACGTATAGGTATCGTCACTGCAGTATAGTCTGGCAGACTTGTGGTTTGCGCACTTGGGCATGGGTAGCAAACACCATCTAAGTTACAGTGGGCTGAAAGTGAATGCTTGTAATAATGAAGTAATATAAGTAATTTGAGCCACGTCACACATTCCACAGTTGCAAACAGTAGCCATAGCAGGATGTTCACCTCCAGTTCTGACCCACATGAGCAAAGCATTGCTCTTTCTCGTATACTTTGCCTGTTCTCTTTTTCTTTTGTGCAAAACCTTTCCTTTCCTGTTTTTATAGAGAAACAATTGTGCGTGAATTAGAGAATTTTTCTTTTGTTGTCACTGAATAACAGTCCTTACTGTTTGTATGTTTCCAGACCCTTTCCCATCCTTTGGGTTTAGAGTGTAGTTTGTTTGCCTTTGTCAGTTGTTTTGTGTTTTGCACGCCATAGACACATTTGTGTTTTAAGCAACAATTCCCTTTATGTGGAGGTGGTTTCGGTAAGAAGATAAGGAACTGGACTACTCCTCATTCTCCATGTCAGAGGTTGAGGTAGTCACTCAGAAGGGGAGAGAGTGTCTTGGGTTGGCAGACAGAGGTTGAAAAGAAGATTGAGGGGGGGCGGTAGTTGAGGGGGAGGAGACAGTATTTGTGGGGGAGAATGGATGAAGAGGAACATGTGCAGCGTAAGGAAGAGATTGTGGCTGGGTGAGGAGGTTTTTGTAGCTGCAGAGCCCCTTAAGGAGTATCTGTGGAAGGTGGGATTGTACCTGCCCTTTCCAGTTGATGGCGAGAAGCCTGTTGATGGTACCCCAAGGGAAGCATGGGGAAGTATTTGCAATGGTGCAAATGTATGATGGGCAAAGGGGAGAGGAAGAAGTGATGGTGGTGCACGATTTTAAAAAGCAACACACAGAGATCCATGGTTGACACCTCGACACAAGGCTAAGTAGGAGCAGACTAGGACCACATCATTATTGCCTGCTAGTGTGGACAGGACAATGCTGCCTCAGGCTTTCCTTAAGAGGATGAATTTGACCCAGAAGGCATCCCCACACATAACTACATTGACCATCTGATAATGGTTCTGGGACCACTTCAGCTTGTTGGAGAGTATGACTATCAGCAGGAACACAGGCATTGTAATTTTCAACTTTTACCAAAAGACAGTTCATCAAGTTAGAGACCCTTGGGAACCTCCATGCGGCAGAAGCAATGCATGGCCTGACACAATGATGTGTTCAAGTAGCACATGTTATGTGTCACTGTTCCAGCTAGCATAGCACCCTCTGTCAGTGCTGCAGTGACCACAAGTGTCATAAAACACTCCATATCATCGCTGACCACACTTTAGCCCTCTAAGACTGGACCAGCCCACCTATTTCCCTGACCCCAATGTCTGGTCCAGCATAGTCTGACCCAGTGGCACCATCAGTGAACAGGGCCCTGTTCCCACCACCATTTGGTGGTAGAATTCAGGGCATAGCTCCACTTGGTCAGAACAGATGGAACACAGTGATGAGGCATGCAGGTACATACTGCATGCATTGCCTGACCCCTGTCATTCCGAGGAGCTGGATCCCGTGGTAGTGGTGGATGCCATGGAGAGGCACATGCTACAGCACTACCGTACTCTCATCTACATGATCGTGCAAGTAGGAAGGTAAAAGGCGGGGGGTGGGGGGCATGTTGCATTGGGAAAGTGCAAAACAGCATTAGAGTCTCTGATGTTTGGTATACCCAAACAAATTGAGGCAGAACAAACAATTTATGAGTGCAGTACAGGAGGTAGCCAAACCTTCACAACATCATGTAAACAGCACCTAGACACCCATGGGTTAATGTGCTTCTACAAATGGAAACATATAGAAAAAGTACTAGCACTCGGAGAGTGATGCAGCGGGTTAGTAGAGTTATATAGATTAAGGCAGAACCACCATTGAATACAGAGTTGGTGTTAACGGCCTGATGCATTTAAGAATGTTGCACTATGCAGATAATGTGGTGTGGCTCCACGGGTTGGTAGAGCAAAATTGAGGGTAAATGAAACACAACACATTTACTTTTACAATGCACTCAACCACTACTGTGTGGGTCAATGCCTCCACCATCTTTCCAGATGCTGCACCATCCGCCAGACTGTAGCTGACTTGCAATCAAATCTTAATCATCTGATGTACCTGTTATGTCCTCTTTCAAGGGATGGGCAATAGGATGCTTTTTATTTTTATGAAATGAAGCATGGTCATGTGTGTGTGTCATTGAGGCATCACATGTGGTCTTATAGAATAGCCCCAGCAGTGTTAAAAACATGTGCACACTGCGTGTTAATCAGTGGACAAGTTAGACTTACTGCAGACAATTGAATAAGTAGAGATGTCCATGCTGACCGTTTGCCAAGCCAACATCCAATGGATTGTCATCACTATCCACTTTGGGTAATCCTTCCAGGAAGTTGTGAGTATATTAACAGTCAGTTGCTCTGCTTCTGTATCACCAGAATGTATGTCCATGTGCTATGTTGGAAATTTCTAATTCCAAAAGATAAACCAGTGCAGCGCGATGGCCTCTTCAAAAAGCTGCAGCAGAGAATAAACATTTTCAACATGTAGGTACTTTGCAGGTGTTAAGTTGTCACTACCCAGTTACTGGCTATGTCTGTTTCACTACTCAGTCAATGGTTTTCACTGTTCTTGCAGATTCTCTAACATATGGGGGACTGAAGCAAGTTGGAATTGTGATTTTTTGCTGGTTGCAAGGGAGTTGGTGGTGAGTTTGCAGGTTTATCTCACATATTACGGAAGCAGAGTGGATACAGTGGGCACCAATCTTCTGTCAAACACATACCATCACATCTAGTGATGGGTACTGGCTTATGAAGTGGTTCACCAGAAATGGAAGTCATGGGCAAAGCAGGGCACAATGTGGATGTGGAGAATGCCATTTCATAGCTGCTTTCCTGACTTTCCTTGTAAGAGCTACGAGGGAAGGTGACAGAGTGTCTGGTAATGCCTATGAAATGTGTGCTTGAACTTTGGTCTAGATACCCATTGTTAGGTGGACCCAAACCCTCTCACTTGTCAAGTGCCATTCCTACTACTCCGACAACATGGTTGCAGAAGAATGGCACTGAAGTTTGTGTGAAGTAGTGGCAACTCAGAATTTATCAGCAGGATTAAGACTAAGGAGCCATCAGAATGCATGGTTGTCTACAAAGGAACAGAGAAGTAAATGTATTGCCAAATGTAACAAATGGCTCAAGAACCACTCTCTCAGCAAGTCTCAAAGGCGATTTAAGGGTCGATATTGAGCATCGTGTGGGGCCTACAGACGTCTTCCTTTCTCAACTAGTTTAAAATTCCACACTAACCCATGACCCCAGGGTTAGTCTCTACAGATGTTTAAATCATATTGTGTAAGTTCTGTCTTCAACCCAAAGTGATAAACTAAATGCTGAATGCATTATCTTTCTAGACTCCCTCCAGGACCTCCCAACTTTCCCTATAATATCCAATGGTTAGTTTTCTAATGGGGACTTGGGATAGTGCCTACAAATACGCTGGTTGATTCAGGCCCCTTTCCTTTCTCCCATGCTCACTCTACCCTGTCTTATTTCTACTCGTACTATTGCTCCACTCCAGTTAGCTTCTTCCATCACTCTTGTATCCCTTCCATGTTCCCACTCCTCCTACCCTCTGATTTCACCTCTCCTTCAGCATGACTACTCTCTCCTCCCCACTAATATTCCCTTCTCCACACTACCACTCCGTACTACAGACTAATTCTCCCCCCTCCACACTACTATTCCCTCCTCCACACTACTACCCTACACAGTCACCCTACTTTCACGCTCGAGCCATTATTTTCACAATCACTCCTAATGCTACATTGTCTACACACTCACCACACAAACACACACACTCACTCTGCAGGACCAATTCCACTCCCTAGTCAATATCTCACCAACTCCACAATATGCCTCTGCTTCCTCCCTCCTGATGGTCTCTTGATCATCCTGCACCGCCACTTCTGACCTCACCCAAAAAACTCACACTTCCTGCTGCCTGTTCCCTGCCTTTATCCCTCTCTCTTTGGCAGGATTGGATGTTTTTTCCTGGCCAATATGGCTCTGTCTTCCCCACTCAGGGTGTGAGTGTAATGTTTGAAAGCATAAGTAGATGGCTAAGCTCCACCCACTTTTCCATGCAGGCTCGCCATGTATTAGAGATGGAAGACCGTGAGGAACAGTGTCAATGTTCATGTTCTGGGACCCACCTGCGTGGAACTCTCCAGGTATGTCTATATGTGAAGGGGGTTCATCTCCTGTTTTGCTTCCCAGTAGTCCAGGAGGCCTTGGTCTGTTGTGCAGGCTTGCCTGCACTTATAGTTCAGCTAGGTCTATTCTGCTACCATGTAGGTATGTGGCGTTTCGCTCTCTTTGTGACATCACTCATGGGTCCCCTTCATCAAAAGCATGTCTGCTTTTTTTGGTTTCTCTCTCTCTCTCTCTCTCTCTCTCTCTCTCTCTCTCTCTCTGTCTGCACAGCGAATCTCCACGGCGGTCAGGCGGCATGTCTGAGATCTCATCTGGCTACGGGTTTTCTTTTATTTCTGACACTGATGAGGGACATCTGAAATTACTAGGAAGACACTGGCAAGTATCTGGAAAAAGAGGCAAGGCTGTAAATAACAGTGGTGTGCATAAGAACATGCTTGCACATAGTGGGCAGGTTTTGGGACCCTCCCAACTGCCACCATCCACCTCAGGCGTAGGACTGTCTCTGGATTTCTCCAACCACAGGATGAGAGGGGTTCCCATCCCGTCTTGAAAATGTCAGATCCTTGCCTTGACACACAACATTACACCAAGGTTGGCACGGAGCAAAACAGCTTTTTGTGTCATGTGTGATATTTGGTGACATGCTGAAAAGCATCTCCAATGGTGGACTTGGGCATCAAGATGGAAAACATTTGTATGCATGTCGTGAAAGCAGCCGGAAAAGATAATGGTCAGGCGGGGCTTTAGAAAAGAATGTGTGAATCAGTGAGATTCGCTGTTGTAAATGGTGTGGGATAAAGGTGCAAAACCGCATAATGAATGCAAGCGAGGGGTGGTGCACACAGATAATGCAGTCTCATGGAAGAAGTGCCAAGAAGAAGGTACCCATCTTCAATTACAGCTCCCTTTTTTGCATATATTGCAAGCGGCAAGATGTACTTCTTGTTATTCTGTCATATAATAATCCCACAGTTGTGATTTTTTGGGAGGGCTGAGATATGTCCTAACATTTCTTCCCTCCTTCCTGGAGTCTTCTCTGTTTAGATTTCAGTATATTCTGTGTGGACACTGAAGACTGAGGAACCAGTGCTGTTGCTATGACTGACTGCAAAGTTGTACTGACACTAGTTTGTGTTTATTGGACAGGTTTTGTAAAAGACTTTAAACTGGCACAAAGCGAGTGTTTGAACCTTGCTTCCTGTCTATAGTGCTTGCTCTTGACAATTTCACGGGTTTGTCAATGGGTGCATCCTCTTTTTCTGTCTTTGGTCTCCCTTCTTATTTGTGGTACCATCTAAGTAGAGGTGTCTGAGTCTCAAACAGAGGATTGTTGACAATGTTCTTCATTATAATCTTTTTCCAAAGAAACTAGAGGTTAGGAATTTACAGAAAACACTGCCTCATCTTTGTTGCTGAGTTGATGTAATCTTTTCTGCTTCTTGTGACTTGGTAGGTTGGGTCTGAAATTCCTCCTCCTCATCCCAACATATTTCTTCTAGCACTTGATGCATGCCCAAAGAGGATGCATGCCCAATCACATTTCTTCCTGATGCACTAGATTCATTTGAGACAGGTGCCCCTGTTACTTGTAATGGAAGAGATTTGAAGCTACCATTTAAGTGGCATGGTCAGTGCAAATACCATATTACTCTTTGTGCTTCAACAACACAACTACCCTCTGCATTACAAACTGAAAAATTGACATCTTGTATTCCTCCTCACCCGTAAACCATCACATAGCACATTTGAGTACTGTCGTAGATTCAGATATTTGTATTTAATTCACCTCTTCCCCTACAAAATGCACATAGGACTCAGAAATGTGGCCTTCTCCTCTGCCCTCTAAAAAGATGTGGATTCCCTCAGTGATTTGCCCTGCTCCACCGAATAAATGTACATATGGTGCTTAGTGCTTTGACTTTCTCCTCTGCCTAGTAAATGCATTTGCAGTGCCTTCTGTATTTATAATAAGTAAATGAGGTTCCAAATACTTTGACTCATTCCCCTACCTACTAAACGGACATAGTGTTTTGACCTTTTATGCCTGCTAAACGCTACAGTGATCATGGTTCCTTGGTCTTCACTTCCACTTACTAAATGCATGTAGGGTTCATTAAGTTCTTTGGCCTTCTCCTCCACCTATATTTGCTGCAGTTGTCCCACCTATACTTATTTATTGATTTATTTATTATTTATTTATTTATTTATTTATTTATTTATTTGTTACACGCCCAGACCCTCGGGTGTTACGGCATGGTTACAAGACAGCTTAGGTAATAGTAAGACATTGTTACATTGGTTACATTACATTTTAGGATATACAGTTTACAAATATTAACTAACAAAATATTATATTTCAGATACTTGTCCATAGGTTCTAATATTGGTTGAATAACCAGGTTTTTAGCAATTTCTTGGAGGCCGTGAAAGAGGATTCTTTTTGGATAGTAATAGGTAGGGTGTTCTAATGCTTGGGGGCTAGAGCGGTGAAGCTGCTACCCCCGGCTCTCATGGATTTGAAGCGGGGAGGAGCCAGGAGGAGTTTGTCATTAGATCTTAATGATCTCCTGTCATCTTTTGGGTGAAGAGTGTTGTTGAGATAGATAGGTCCTTTTCTGGTCAGGCCTTTATGTGTGATACATAACATTTTAAAGATGATTCTAGCTTTGATTGTCTATTGGTTGTCCCTAATATCATTTAACCCTGAAGCAATTTTTCTCCATGTTTGTATTGGCATATACTACTTCCTGATCACTAATGAATTACCTTGGTTCCTACTGTGATTCAAGCTAGACACTGCACATTGTCTCCTGTCAGGGATCCCATCTCACACTATGATGCCTTGGGACTTCTTAGTATAGTAACCAAGGGGCAGCACCAGTAAGTCACCACAAGCCATATGTGTACTTACTCCAGATACCCACCAAGGACACCACTGATATCTCCCCACAGAAACAGGCTAACATTTTAGCAAGAATGAGAATGTAGTCACAATTGGTTGATTCAGGTCTTGCAGGTCTTGAATCCTCGGTAGGTGATGATATGCAAGAGCTTACCACAAGGTGTCTAGAGGCCAGGAACTGGGCTCTGTGCAACCCGGGGGCAGCGCCCTCAGGAATCCCATGTGGGGCGGAAAACCGGGCTGGCAACGGAAGTGGCTGAAGTCGCAAGCAGCTGTGAGGAGCTGTGTAGAGACGTATTGTAGCGGCGAGTAGCCGTGAAGGATGGTGTGAAGCTGTAACTGACTGTAGCAACAAGTGGTCGTGAAAGGCTGCGAAGGCTGGAACAGGCTGAAGCAGAGAGTAGCCGACAAGAGCTGCGTGGGCTGCATAGTTGAATACGGGAGGAATGAAAGGAGATGAATGCTGGTATATGAAGTCCAGGAGTAGACCACAGTAGTAAACAGTAGAAAGAGCGGAAAAGGAAAAAAGGGGAAATGGAAGTAATAGCTTGCAAGGAATGAGAAAAGAAGGAAAGTGAGGAAAGAAACGGAAGCAAGAATATGAAAGGGATGAATAACTAGATGAAGGGTAAGGAAGCAGAGACAAGGATGAGCGGAACAAAAATGGAAGAAAAGACCGCTAAGGAAGTAGCAGGAAGAAGTATACTGTGCCGATTGCAAAGGCTATGGGGAGAGTACGGTGGAGCGAAGTAGCAACGCACCTACCTTCCCAGTGTTGATATAGGAACGGTAGGAAGAGGAGGCCTCCATTTTTGGAAAAAGAACTAGAACCGCTCACAGGATCTTTAGACATGGAGCTCATAAGGCACCATCTTGGATTCCATTTTCGATACAGTGGGTGATGTCTTCTCCAGCTCATCCTTAAGGACCTTGGGGTCCTTCTAACACCATTTTTTTGCTCCAACATAAGACACATGTAACAAATACGATACACACACACACACAGCAATTGTGTATCCCTTAACAGACATCCAACATTAGATTGATGCACCTTCTCAAACCAACCAATAGCCCATAATCTGAAAAACACCTCCTTGCAACATATGCAACATAGGCATACAGTGTTCCCCTCCAGACACAGATAGCTCAAGTGTGCTTCATATGAACCACATAGAAGAAAACCTGCACACAGTACCTAGGAACTTCTGATCTTCATGCATTGACACAAACCAAAAAGGTCTCTTGCATCTCCCCTCTCTCTTCACTAATCAATCCCACCCCACCTTATTTTGATCTATCTGAGTGCCAACAGACTGTGCAAATGGCAGTGTAATCTTAAACTCAATAACATTACATTACATAACCAGGCAGAGGGACAACATCGATAAATGTGAAATAACAAAAAAATCCTTCAAATTAATGACTATTTCAATTGTGTCATTTGTTAGAACTGTGGGTGTATTAGGCAAAACACCTGATCTAATATCTTCCAAAAGGGAAGCTAGGGCACTATCACAGCCATCATTGGGATCTGCCCCAGAGACTATCCCTCAGTCTCTGGCACTACAGGATAGGGCAGCAGCCCTATCCTGTCGTGTCAGAGACTAAGGGATACCTAGGCTATCTGAAGTCTAATTGCATGGCAGAGGTTAAAGGCCATCAGTGGGATCTCCTCTCTGCCCTGCATGTCATACTATTCTTAAGTGCCTGATTCAAAACTAGTGGGGTAAGAAAGAGCCTGTTATGTACAACAGGTAATCTGCCTGCACTCTTGATGGACGTAGTCCCTCAAAAGATTTCACATATTATATTTGAGCAATTTCCACATTCAAGAACTCAAATTCTTTTGACATATTCAATAAAATTATAATATATATTTCATTGATGCCAACACACCCAATGCCTGGGTGTTAAATAAAAGTCAAATGCAAAACTCAATTGGTATTTTCAACAAATCCAAAAGTGAGTGTCAGGTCGCTTATCCTTAACAATAGTACAGAGTCCTGTGTTACAGTCAACTCAAACAGGGTATTTTTGCAAATTAGCCGTCACGTTTTCGGATATATGATATCCATCTTCAGGGCTTTGAGCTGTCCTTCATAGTAAACCTATCCACACAATTATTCATATGTACACCTACAACACATAATAAATCACAATTAGCCACTAGGTTCCACATACAGTAGTAAGGTTTCAATGTTGATAAAAAAATGTTGATAAAAATAGGATGAAGACTGACCTCAAATAGTTAAAAAATGGCTTGAGAGAAGTCTAGTCTATAAATAAATTAATAACTGTTAATGGTCTATTCCCCCATGGTAGCAAATAAGTGAACAGGTGTCATTGGGCCAGCTCAGGTAGATTTTCAACACTCACCCAGCTTCGAACGGTGTAAACTTGATGGGTGGTCCTTTGTTCACAATACTCACAAGGAGGTTTGTACCTCTCCACAATGTGTAAGAAAAGAATCAAATCTGTTAGCGAGGTAAACCCATCAGGTCCATTTTCATATGCAGCATGTGTCTTTAAGCAATGTTGCCATCGCAACAAGGATGACAATGGGCCTCATTCCGAGTACGGCGCTAACCAATGGCGCTATTAACGCCTTGGTTGACGCCGTACCCGGACCGGCAGCGCCTTGGTGGATGGCGGAATCACCGCCCCATTCCAAGGTTGGTGGGGCGGTGATTCCCCATTCACCAAGGCTCTTCCCCATTCCCAAATGAGCCCCCATAGGGCTCAATGGGAATGGGGAAGATGCAAATAACGGTGACCGTTCATTACGGTCACCGTTATTGGCTTGCAGGCCCCTTTGCGCCCTCGACTTTAACACCTGCTCAAAGCAGGCGTTAAGGGCGAGGGCGCAGAGGGAACTCGGAGTATGGCGGTAAGGGAATACCGCCACCGGTCTCGTTACCGGTGGCCTCTATCCCTTACCGCCATACTCGGAATGAGGCCCAATCACTTTCAAAGTCTTCGCTAACTCTGTCCATGCAGCTCTAGCGTGATGGATTAGCATTACCATCCTCATTGTAACCGAGATATCAATACGGTAATGGACTCACTTGTTCATACTAGACAAGTGCATGGACTGTGAGGCAGCAGACCAGCTTACCAGACGGGTGCCTCACGTATGTGTAAATAGCTTTGGTAACTATGGCGACGCCTCGTGTCCGCATGCACTGTGCAGCGTCTATCCGGCACCCATGTTACTATGGAAATCCTTCCTAGGATACGTAGGCCTTAGAAGCTGTAACAACGCTTTGATTCCGCACAAAGTGTGCCGTGTGAATCCAGCAGGATGTTACCCATATGCCAAAAATGGACTTGTCTTGGGCAGTTTTGATGTCAGCAGTGTCTCTCTCTGTATGTTTTCCACTTTCTCTGTTATCACTCTGATCAACTCCTTATCATATTTTCTGTTCATTAATTTACCCTGTATTTCTAGAGCTTGCCTCTGGGACTCTTGCAGTTTCGATATGTTTCCTTGATACCTCAAGAATTGGCTCAGTGGTACAATGTCGATTGTGCGTTTAGGATGGAAGCTTGTTGCAAGTTACAGGCTGTTTCTGTTGGTAGGCTTGGAAAAGGTCCTGGTAGGATGCTGGTTTTTAGGACATTATTTTCATAATATATCTTTACATCCAAGCGGAGATCACACAAATCACTGGGATCTCCTCATGACCTCCCTGCCATCTTATCCTTGAGTGCCTGAAGGTGAGGGAGGCTTAGGCTATTTGAAGTCCAATTCAGTGACAGAGCTCACATAAATCATTGGAATCTCCCGCTGGACTCCATGTCATCCTATCTTTAAGTGCCTGAGAATGAGAGATCCAATGGCTATGTGAAGTCTAATTACATGGAAGACCTCACAGACACCATTGCAATCTTTCACTTGCTTACATGTCATTCTATGCTTAAGTGCCTATGGATTAGGGATGCTTGGGCTATATGAAGTCTAATTGTAGGTAGGGCAGAGCTCAGAGACATATTGGGATTGCCTCCTGGCTTCGATGTCATCCTATTCTTAAGTGCCTGAAGCTGAAGCATACTTGGGCTATCTGAAGTCTAATTACATGGCAGAGCTCACAAACATGATTGAGATCTCCCCAGGCCCCCAGTTCATCTTATCCTTTAGTGCCTTAAGCTGAGGAATACATATGCTATCTGGACTCTGATTATATGGCAAAGCTCACGGGCATCATTGGGATCTCACCCTGTTCTCCATGTCATCTTATCCTTTAGTGCCTGACAATGAGAGATACATGTACTATCTGGGGCCTAATCACATGGAAAAGCTCACAGAAATCAATGGAATCTTCACCTGGCTTCCATGTCATCCTATGATTAAGTGCCTGAAGATGAGGGATACGTGAGCTATCTGAGGTTTAATTAAACTGCAGAGCTCACAGGCGTCATGGGGATCGCCCCCTGGCCTCCATGTCATCCCTTTCTTAAGTGGGTGAAGCTGAAGGATACTTGCGCTACCTGAAATCTAATTATACGACAGAGCTCTCAGACATCATTGGAATCACTTCCAGGCATCCATGTTATCCCATGCAAAAATTATTGAGGCTGAGGAATTCTTGGGCTATCTGAAGTCTAATTATTTTTTCTTGGGAAACCTCACACACATCATTGGGATCTCACCATGTCCTTCATGTCATCATATCCTTTAGTGCCTGAATCAGAGGGCTACTTGGGCTATCTGAAGTCTGATTGCCTGGCAGAGCTCACAGACATTGTTGGGATCTCCCCCTGGCTGCCATGTAGCCCTATCCTTAAGTAAATGAAGATGAGGTATACTTGTAGTATCTGATGACTAACTACATGAAAGAGCTCACTGCGATCATTGGAATCTCTTTGCTTCAATGTGATTTCTTTTACTAAGTGTCTGAAGATAAGGGATACCTGGGCTATCTGACATCTAATTACATGGCAGAACTCTCAGACATCTTTAGAATCTACTCCTGGCCTCCATGTCATCCTATCCTTTAGTGCCTGAAGGTAGGAGATAATTGGGCAACAGATGTCTAAATATACAGATCGCCTACTGGCCTCCCTGTTGTCACATCCTTAAGTGCCTGAAGATGAGGGATACTTCAGCTATCTGAAGTCTAATTACATGGCAGATCTCACAGGCACCAATGACATCTGCCCCAGGCTTCCATGTCATCCTATGATTAAGTGCTGTCAGATTAGGACTTCATGTCTATCTAAAATCTAATTATAGAGCAGAGCTCACATACATCATCGGGATCTCCCCTGGCTTACATGTCATCTTTATTAATAAGTGCTTAAAGCTGAGCGATATGTGGGCTACCTGAATTCTAATTACATGGGGAAATTCACACACATCATTGAGATCTCACCCTGTCCTTCATGTCATCATATCCTTAAGTGCCTGAAGCAGAGGGATACTTGGGCTATCTGAAGTCTGATCGCATTGTAGAGCTCAAAGACATTCTTGGAATCTCCCCCAAGGCCGCCATGTAGCCCTATCCTTAAGTAAATGAAGATGAGGTATACTTCGGGTATCTGAGGACTAACTACATGAAAGAGCTCACTGCGATCATTGGGATCTCTTTGCTTCCTTGTCATTTCTTTTACTGAGTGCCAGAAGATACCTGGGCCATCTGAACTCTAATTACATGGCAGAACTCTCAAACATCTTTAGAATCTTTGCCTGGCCTCCATGTCATCCTATACTTTAGTGCCTGAAGGTAAGAGACACTTGGGCATCAGACGTCTAAATATACAGATCGCCTACTGGCCTCCCTGTCGTCCTATCCTTAAGTGTCTGAAGCAGAGGGATACTTTAACTATCTGAAGTCGATTTATAGAGCAGAGCTCACAGACATCATTCAAATCACCTCCTGGCTACCATGTTGTCGCATCCTTAAGTGCCTGAAGTGGAGGGAAACATGGGCTATCTGAAGTCTAATTATAATGCAGATCTCAAACACATCACTGGAATCTCCCCCTATCCTCCATGTCATCATATACTTTAGTGCCTGAACCCGAGGGATACTTCAGCTTTCTGATGTCTAATTACATGACAGAGCTCACACACCACTAGGATCTCCTCATACACTCCATGTCATCCGATCCCTAATTGCCTGAAGCTTAGTGTCTGAAACTGAGGGATACTTGGGCTATCTGAATTCTAATTACATGGGGAAATTCACACACATCATTGAGATCTCACCCTGTCCTTCATGTCATCATATCCTTAAGTGCCTGAAGCAGAGGGATACTTGGGCTATCTGAAGTCTGATCGCATTGTAGAGCTCAAAGACATTCTTGGAATCTCCCCCAAGGCCGCCATGTAGCCCTATCCTTAAGTAAATGAAGATGAGGTATACTTCGGGTATCTGAGGACTAACTACATGAAAGAGCTCACTGCGATCATTGGGATCTCTTTGCTTCCTTGTCATTTCTTTTACTGAGTGCCAGAAGATACCTGGGCCATCTGAACTCTAATTACATGGCAGAACTCTCAAACATCTTTAGAATCTTTGCCTGGCCTCCATGTCATCCTATACTTTAGTGCCTGAAGGTAAGAGACACTTGGGCATCAGACGTCTAAATATACAGATCGCCTACTGGCCTCCCTGTCGTCCTATCCTTAAGTGTCTGAAGCAGAGGGATACTTTAACTATCTGAAGTCGATTTATAGAGCAGAGCTCACAGACATCATTCAAATCACCTCCTGGCTACCATGTTGTCGCATCCTTAAGTGCCTGAAGTGGAGGGAAACATGGGCTATCTGAAGTCTAATTATAATGCAGATCTCAAACACATCACTGGAATCTCCCTCTATCCTCCATGTCATCATATACTTTAGTGCCTGAACCCGAGGGATACTTCAGCTTTCTGATATCTAATTACATGACAGAGCTCACACACCACTAGGATCTCCTCATACACTCCATGTCATCCGATCCCTAATTGCCTGAAGCTTAGTGTCTGAAACTGAGGGATACTTGGGCTATCTGAAGTCTATTTACAGGGTAGAGATCACAGACATCATTGGCATCTCCCCCTGGCTTCCCTTTAGAGCCTGAAGTCGAGGGATACTTGGGCTATCTGAAGTCTAATTACATGGCAGAGCTCACACACATAATTGGGATCACCCCCTGGCCTCCATGTTGTCCCTTCCTTAAGTGCGTGAACCTGAGAGGGATACTTGGGTTACTTGAAGTCTAATTATACAGCAGCGACATCATTGGGATCACCTCCAGGCTTCCATGTCATCACATCATTAACTGCCTGCAACTAGAGAATACTTGGGATATATGAAGTCTAATTATATTCCATAGCTCACACACAACAGTGGGATCTCCTCCTGGCCTCCATGACATCCTATCCTTAAGTGCCTGACAATAAAGGATACATGGGCTATCTGAAGTCTAATTACATGGCAAAGCACACAGACTTCATTGGGATCTCGCTTTGGCTTCCATGTCATCCTATGCTTAAGTGCCTGAAGATGAAGGATATTTGGGCTATCTGAAGTTTATTTATTCTGCAGAGCTCACAGATGTAGTTGGGATTGTACCCCTTGCCTCCATGTCATCCCTTTGTTAAGTGGGTGAAACTGAAAGATACTTGGGCTATCTGAAGGCTAATTACATGGCAGAGCTCAGAGACATCATTGGGATCACCTGCTGGCCTCCATGTTGTCCCATGCTTAAATAACTGAGGCTGAGGAATACTTGGGCTATTGTATTGTATTCTATTGTACTGAGACTTAATAAAGCGCAAACAATACCATTGAAGGCATCAAGGCGTTAGAAAGAAGAGGAGAGGGGAGCACCCAGGAATACTTAGAAAGGAACGTTTTTAGACATTTCCGGAAAGGGAGAAAATGAGGGATGTTTTGAATCTCAGCTGGAAGAGCATTCCACAAGGTAGGACTTAGCACAGAGAAGGATTTCCTCAGGCACAAATTCGAAGGAATTGAGGAATACAGAGGAATGAGAGATTGGCTGAGCTGGGAGCTCTGCGGGGTCTATTAGGTACCAGTTTGGATTGCAGCAACTCCACCCCAATGTTGTGAATAGCTCAATGAACGAGACAGAGGGATTTAAACTTGATACAGCATTTCACAGGAAGCCGGTGGGGTTGGCAAAGAAGCTCCTGAGAATGTGCCTGTCTGGGAGCATTCAAAGCAAGATGGGTGGCCGAATTTTGAAGAATTTGCAGATTTTAAAGCAGGAATTCAGGCTGGCCTAGGTAGATCCCGTTACATTAGTCAATGGATCCCATAATACAGGCCATGACAATTTTGAATCAGGAGTCAATCGGAAGGAAAGGGAGAACCTTTTTAAAAAGTTTGAGTTTGGCAAAGCCAGTTTGGCAAATTGCTGACACTTCGGCTGATCTAGATCCAGAGGTCATGATTTGTATGCCTAGGCTTTTAACAAAAGAGGCGGGTTGAGGGCATGGGCCAAGACAAGAGGGCCAGTAGTCGGAAGTCCAGGATGAACTTGGACAGTCAGAGCCAACCAACAAAACCTTGGTTTTGTCACCATTGAGCTTAAGCCAGTTTTTGGACATCTATTCAGCAACTGCAGAGAGACAGTTCTTTAACTTATGTGGAGGATCAGTGGAAGGGGCATTAAGATTTAAAATAATGTGTGTTTCATTGGCATAAGGAAAAAAGTGAATACGTGACTAGAGATCAGTTTTGCAAGAGCCAGTATATACAAATTAAACAGAAGAGGGCTAAGAGCTGCTCCCTGTGGGACCCCACAGTCCAACCTGATGGGAGAGGAAGTAAAGTGGGGAAGAGAAACAGTCTGAACTCAGTTCAAGAAGAAAGATGAGAACCATTTCAGGGAGGTGTCAGAAATTCTAGCTACATGAAGACAGTGCAGAAGTCTGTGATGGTCAACATTGTCAAAGGCTGCAGAGAGGTCAAGGAGAAGGAGAGCACCAACCTTTCTGCGGTCCTGAAAGTAATGTCATCAAGAAGAGAGACCAGAACAGACTCATGCCATGGCGAGCGCCTGCCTGAAAAGGATGGAGAAGATGGTTGGTTTCAAGAATGTCAGAAATGATATCAGCCTAATTATATGACAGAGCGCACAGACATGATTGGGGCCCCACCCCCTGGTACCCATGTCATCCTATCTTTAAATGCCGGAAGCTGAGGGTTGCCTGGGCTATCTGAAGTTTAATTACATGGCAGAGCTCACAGACATCATTGGGATCTCCTCCTCGATTCCAAGCCATCTTTTTCACTAAGTGGCTGAAGTTGAGGGATTGATTGATTGATTGATTGATTGATTGATTGATTGATATTTTATTTCTATCACGCTCGTACACAAGTGTTTCAGAGCGCGACAAGGCAAGGGAGGGGAACAGCGGAGAACAAAACAGTGATCTTACTAGGCCCAGTGACATTGAGAGTACAAAAGTGCATGGGAGAGGGGGGAGGGGAAAAGTGCATAGTAGGGGGAGAACTGGAAAGTGTGAAGCAGAGGAGAAACAGATAAATAACAATAAATAAATAATAAAGGCAACAAACAGTGGTAATGCAGCCAGAAATTTGCAAGTGCTAGGTTTAAGGCAGCACACAGGGTAGGTCTCATAAGTGCAGGAAGAAAAAGGGGGGGCTGTATGGGTACATATACAGACCCCAGTGCAAGGGGTAGCCCGGAGGCAGTGCGGGAGGGTGGTCGGATGAGCAGGTACCTGGGCCCGAAGGACAGAGGGTGGCTAGGTGCACGGTGCCAAGAGAGAACAGATCAGCAGGGGAGAGGGGGAGCGAAGGCAGAAGAAAAGAGGAAGGTCTTGAGGTGCTTCCTGAACCGGAGATGGTTCTCCTCAAGTTTTAGAGTGGCAGGGAGGCTGTTTCAGAGGGAGGACCCAGCCGAAGGTAGAGATCTACCCCCAGCTCGTTTCTTAGAAAAACGACTGACCCTGAGGGAGTTGGAGGTAGAGGAGCGAAGAGCTCGAGAGGGGAGGTATTTGCGGAGGGATAGCTGAAGGTATTTTGGACCCAGGCCCCAGAAAGCCTTGTGGACAATGCAGAGGGTTTTGAATGTAATCCTTGCATCAACTGGGAGCCAGTGGAGAGATTTCAGAGCTGGAGAGATACGATCTCAGGGCTTGAGGACAAGGACAAGTCTTGCAGTCCTGTTCTGGATTAGTTGCCGAGGGCGGAGAGTAGAGGCAGGTAGATTTAGAAAGAGGCTGTTACAATAGTCCAAGGTAGAGAGAACCAGAGCTTGGGATACCACGAGCTTCTGGGGGAAGGAGAGGAAAGGCAGAGTACCTCTGAGGAGGTGCAGTCGGAAATTTGACTTTTTAGAGACCTCAGAGATGTGGGCGGAGAAGGAAAGGGTGGAGTCAAAGATGACCTCGACGTTCTTAGCCTTGCAGGTGGGGGTAGGAGGAGGGCCAAGGGATGCCAGCCAGAGAGATAGGGGAAAGGATGTTGAAGGTGTGCCGATGAGGAGGATCACCATCTTGCTGGCATTCAGACAAAGATCATTGGCGGCACACTAATCTTGAATGGCAGTTAGGCAATCAGAGATGAGAGAGGGAGAGGAGGTGGCAGAGGGCAGCCTGAAAATGAGTTGAATGTCGTCAGCGTAGCATTGGAAATTTGAGCAGAAAATGGCAATGCAATGGGCGAGAGTTGCCAGGTATTGGTTGAAAAGCCAGGGCGAGAGGTTAGACCCCTGGGGAACACCATAGGTAGAGAGGAAGATAGATGAAAGGAAGGACCCAAGTTGGACCTGGGAGGGTCGATCTGAGAAGAAAGAGGTCAGCCAGGCCAGAGCCTGATCAGTGATATCCAGGTTTTCACAGAGACGGTTGAGCAGGAAGGTATGGTTGACCGTGTCAAAGGCAGAAGAGAGATCGAGGAGGATGAGGACAGAGGGAATGTTACAGTCAAGGTTGGAGAGCAGATCTTCACGGATGTTCAGGAGAGCAGTTTCCGTGCTTCTGGCAGCTCTGAAGTCAGACTGGTGATCATGGAGACAGCCAACAGAATTGGAATGAAGGTTAAACTGAGAGATGGCCAACTTTTCCAAGAGTTTGCCAAGAAAGGGAGTAATGGAAATTGGACGATAGTTCGCTGGACAGGAAGGATCAGCTGTGGGTTGCTTGAGAAGAGGATGCACAAAGGAGTTCTTCAGAGGGGAGGGGAAGGATCCAGAGGCAAAGGAGTGGTTGCAAAAATCAGCAAGGGCCGGAGCGAGGGTGTCAATGTGGTCCTTGATGGTTTTAGAGGAACAGGGATGAACCTGTTTTGAAGAGGCTTTCATAGATCGGACTTGTCTAGCAACCTCGTCAGGGGTGAAAAGAGGAAAGGACGAGACGGTTGGTGGGAGGGTGGCTAAAGGAGGGTCAGCAAGCACAGATGGAGAGGGAAGAGGAGGGGTGTGGGTGGAGAGGGTGGACAGGATTGAAGTGGGAGAATGGAAGACCAGGCTCCCGTCCTTCACCTCTCGCGCTTGGCCTAGAGGGTCACGGCCCAGACACCCGCCACGAGAAGAGTTTGTCCAGTTACCAGACGACCAGGTACCATGGTACAGGAACATACGGATGTGTCCACCTGTTTGCCCAGCAGCCCGCACTGGCCATGCCGACACCTGCGGCTCGGATCAGCTAGACTAAAAACCACACGTCGTTAGAGATGCCATGACGACCTAGACAACGGGACGCACATCTGTACAAATATACACACCTAACATTTCCACACCAATCTACACGAAGAATATACTCAGTGCTCTGACGTAGGCGACAGGCATATTCACGGACGTGCATCTTTATTATTTTTACATAGGCTTCCAGAATGCAGAAACGCAAGATGCATCATGAACTCATCTATAACGCTGCTTGCTCACGCTTCTCTTGAAACCTGTTACCACCATGAGAGGTATAATAGAAACACGATACTGGTCTTGGAAATATATGCCACTATAACCTAAAGCACCCATGCCCGAAATGGATCCCTTATACACCAGGCCCAAGTAGGCCTCAGGCAAGAGTTCCCGTGGACATTAACAAAGCAAAAGTCAGGTTGCTGATCCCGCAGAATGAGCCTGGTGGAACAACCAGCCAAGGTCGCAATGTTGCAAACCCACATCCAAGAACAAATCATCAAAGGCATGATGTTGCAAACTCGCACTCCGCGTACCAATGTTAAAGTCATACCTACAAATTAAACCAGACACACAGTGGAAAAGCAATATTAATTGTGCAGAATTCTGCCTCAAACACGGTCCCGCCTCACGTGACCAAGCCGAACCTGACGAGATGCCAAAGCCCAGGAGAAAGAAAGGCGTCTGGGTCCCTCGCTACGAGACATAGGCCGATACACTTGAAAGGCTCAATGGACATCTGCTACAGTGGGAGCGGTCAGCCTTCCACCTATGAATAAATCCTCACATTGTCTGCACGTACCCATATTGAAACATTGTTGCAAACGCAGGTACACCGAGAGCTGGGAACAACGGTGGTCCCAGGCTGGGGAGCTCACGGATGCACCAATCAGAACATGGGGCTCTTATCTCAGACGTCAGTAACATTAGCCAATCCTCAGGAGTCTTCATGTAACAATTCTTATGTATCTAATTATAGGGACATCCCAGATATACCACCTGACTACACCTTGACCACTAATATCATTCTCTATATGTGTACTATACTAACCCTACCACTCGAGCAACCAATTAAGAGTGGCGATAGGTTTTTTGTTAACTTTTTGAAGTGACGCAAGTAGCGCGTCATATTATAGTAAAAAGGGCCTGCGAGCCCCACGATTGTGTGTGTGTCAGGACGAACGCGTACGCTCCTTGACCCATCCCTGCCGTTTGCATAATAAACAGCAGAAGTTGCCTTGCTCCTTGTGTGTGCCTCATACTCTGTCTCGATCCGAGATATACACGGGAGGAGTTGGGGCCTCCCTGCCCGGAGGTCTGCGGAAGGCCCGGCCGACCCCGGCAGAATTTCCCCCCGACAAGTTGGAGGCACTGCTGAGATCTGTTTAAGATCGACTTTTATTTTTAATTTTTCCAGGCACTCCCGTTGCGAGGAGGCCCGGCGGCGCGGCCCCCTCTGCCGTTGCCCCCTTCTGAGGACTACAGGACCATCGCGGAGCTGCGAGAGGACCGGACAGCGCAATCCGGATATTGGCCCTCGGGAGCCGGTTGAGAAGTATCCCGCCCGCGGTCGGCGAGTGTCCAGACGTGGTCCAGACGAGGGGAGGTGGCGAGCCGCTTGGAGGGGTGCACGCAGTCGAGCGGCCCTGCATCGAGAGAACTTGGTGAGCATGACACGCACAACAAGCAATGCGAAATTGTGAGGGAGGGGGAGGAAGTAAATAAGGGAGGAGGGAGGTATTGTAAAACGGCGAGGGTTTAATTGAGTGTTGCTAATGGAATGAATGGTAGCGAAACGAGTGCGAGAGCAGGCGGCTAACGTTACGCGAAAGAGGGGGGCGGGGCACGAAAACATCACGTGCCACCGCTCGTAACAGTGAGCTAACGTTACGCGAAAGAGGGGGGCGGGACACGGAAAAATCACGTGCAGCCGCTCGTAAGACACTGATTGGCCTAAATCGCGACTACGTGTGAGGGTGGGTGTGTGGTTTCCTACGATTTGATATTTATTATTCAATGAGTAGATGAGGTTCCCTATTGTTCGAGCAAGAAACTCGATAGGTAGATGACGTTTCCCTGTGGGCGGTGGCTAGTTACGTAGTTGCCCAAAACGGAAGATAATTGGCTGGTTAAGCCCTCCTGTTGAGGGGCGTATCACACGCGAGGCGACGCAGCGTGCGCAGTCCGGTTATAGTATTGATGAGATTACCTTGTTCCAGGAGAGACAGGAAGACAGCTGTAGGGTTAGCGGGGTAGATTGGAATTGTATTTTGAATTTAAAGAACATACCACGAATATACCAGTAGCTCGAAGAAATAGGTGACGTCACCAGTAGGGATTTAATAGGATATCACGAGCACAAGGAACATTGGGTTTGAGAGTGGTGGGGAGGAGAAGGATGATAAAGGAGCTGATAGGGAGATAAACTATAAACCAGTGGATCGAAAGAAGAAGGGGAAAGGGGCGTGGCTGCGCACGGAGAACGCCGGCCACGGCAAGTGTAAAAGGGGGAGGAGAACGAAGAAACAGGACGACTGTATAAGATCGTCGTAAGGGGTACGCAGCCGCAGGGGGCTGCGTGCGCTTCGGCCGCAGGGGGCCGTAGGGGAAGGAATATAATATAACATCATATTTATTACTATCGCATAATTTGTCAAAGGATTGTCGTAAGTCCCCACACTTGCGGGGCGAGGTAAGCAATACAAAGTTGTATATTGTAAACTGCTAGTAAGGGGAAGGGTAACAAGGGGAGTACAACCATGTCATACGGGAGAGGGTCGGGAGGGTGGGGGAACACCCTCACCACCCCACTACAGCACATATGCACCACACTGCCACCACACAGGGAGAAGTTAATTAAGTACAGCATAGAGTGGACCCAGGGGACAGACAACAAAATGTTAACACCATGGCCGCCTAATGGTAGTTTCGATCCATATGCCCAACACTCACTACTGAACCATCTGCACAATACATACAAGGGGAAGAAGTTGGCAAACCACGTGGAGATGTTTAACTTATGGAGGATGTTACAGGGGTCTCGACCAGGACCAAGTGGAATGTTCACTATGGGGGAAATACCGGAAGAAAAGGAGATTAAGAAAGAAGGAACGGGTGGGGAAAAGGAGTGCGAAAGCACGAAAAATACGGGGAACGAAAGACAGGGAGGAGAAAAGGTTGATAAATCAGACGACATAAAAAAGGAACCGAGCAATGAGATACCCATAACACCGGGAGTGAAAACAGAGGGAGGAGGGTTGTACCCTTTAAGAGAATTAGGAGAAATAGAAGGACAGTTAAGGGCGGCTGAAGGATACTCAAACCCGGCATACAGCCCTCCACCATATGTGGCTCATGGGAAGATACCAATGGGGGAAGGGAGAATTAGAGAAGAGCAGACTGTAGAGATAGGAGAGGATGAGTGGGTAGCTGCACAGATATTGTTGAAATTACGAGGCTCATTAACTGGAGAAGAAAAGAAGGCGGTAAGGAGAACAAACGAGGATAGTGCCAGAGAGAGTGAAATGAGGGGAGAGGAGCTACTACGGCAGAAGGAAGAGATTTTGGAGGAAAGATTAGCAAAACTAAGGGATGAGCAGAATGAACTGATCAAACAACTAGAGAGGGAGGAAAGAGAGAGAGTGAGGAAAAGGAAAGAAGGTAAGGACGAATTGGAAAGATTAAGGGAACGAAGCGAGGAACAAAAGAGAGAAGCTGAAAGGGTAAAAGCAGCAGCAGATAGGGTATCAAGAGTAGTGCTGAGAGAGAAGAAGAAGGAAGAAGAAGAAAAGGAAAAAGAAATGGAAATATGGAGGAGGAGGATAATATCTGAAACAGCTAAAAAATATGAAGAGGGGAAGGTAATAGAGAGTATAGTAGAAAGAGAAAGGGTGAAATGGGAAAGGAAGAGGGAGGATGAAAGGATATTGGAACAGATGAGCAACGAAGTAATGGAGGAATTAAAAAGGAAAAGAGAGGAAAATAGTAAGGAAATGGAGGAGAGAAGGGAAGAAGGAAGAGAAGGGAGGGGTAGAGAGAGTGAAAGATGGGGAGATGTATATAAAAATAGGGAGGTAGCAACGACATCAGCACTAGGGGGGACAGTTGGTAACAACGGAAGGGGAGAAAGAGACCTAATAGATTTAAAAACAGTAACAATAAAAGGGAAAAGGGCAGAGTGGGGGGTGCCATTTATAAATGATTTTTGCAGTGAGGAGGAAGAAGGAGTGGAGAAGGATGGAAGAGAGAGTGAAAGGGAAAGCTTAGATAAACTGTACCTCACTAGAACAAACATAGATTCACCCTGGATAAGTAGAAGAGGGGAGGAGCTGGAGAGAAGTAAGGAGGAAACGAAAAGAATAGGGGAAACACAAACAAATGAAACCACGCCACCCACATCCCCATCACGCCGTCCTCCCACGTCACTACCTACATGTTCAACCACCGCACGCTCGCTGCACAGAATAAAGCTCGCGCCCTTCATGAACGAACTTACCCCTTATGCATGTCGGCTTAGGGACCTCCCTAGTCGCAGGCAAGACAGACAGATAAACATACCCATATTGAACACAGGAAATGATGAAAGAAGGGGAAAGGAAGATGAGGGAGGTAGGGGCAGAGGTAGTAAGGAAGAATTTGAAGTAGTAAAAGAAACGGGGGAAGAGGAGGGGTGTGAAGACTCAATATCATGGAGCTTAAAGGGTGACACAAGACAGAATTTAATGCCACTGCTGGAGAGAGGAGGGGTTAGACCACAGTATGTACCTTGGAAACATACGGATAAGGAAAATATAAAATGTAGGCTCCCATCACTAAGTGGAGGTGCGGGTAAGTGGATATATGAAATGGAAAAACACACCGCAGGACAGAAACTAGCAGTAGGAGATGTGAAGGGCCTGTTAATATCAATATTAGGGGATAGAGCGGATGACATTTGGAAAAGAGCGGGATTCCATGGGGTAACAATAACAAACACATCGCATGATGGGGCACCATTTGCAAACTGCAGACATGCGCTATGGCAGGCACTGAGAGTGCAGTACCCAGACACATCAGACATAGGAGCCATTACTTCCCGTAAGATGGGTGAAAATGAGGATCCTGTTGATTATATCCAGGATATTCAAGAGAAGTGGCGCATGGAAACTAGAGAACAATGGGACAAAACACCAGCCATATTTTATCATATACTAGTACAAGGGCTCCCAGAAGGAGTTCAGAAACAGCTAAAGAAAGTAGTAGGAATGGAAGCAAAACCGTGGCCAGAAATACAACTGACTATAGTACATCACTGCAGGACATGGCAAGGGAAAATGAAACAAAAGGAGGAGGACAGGAAAACAGAAGAGGCCAAATTAGTACAGAAAAAACTTACTAAATATACAATGGAAGGGGCACTAATAACTACGCCCACACCAATGGCCCAAAGCCCAATGCAAGTAGTGGCTGCACAAGATCCAGCTCAAATAGCGCCCCCACAAGGTGGAATACAGCAAGTTCCGCCTCTGCCATTACACACACCGAACATGGGAGGAGGGTACCCAATGCAAGGAACTGGGTATTATAATTTTAACAGAGGAAGAGGAGGGTTTATGAGGGGAAGAGGATATGGATATAATACCCAGCAACAGGGTGGGGGACTCAGAAATTACTACCCCACAGGGCAACCCGTATACCAGGACAACACAGGGAGCTTCCCATGGCAAAACAGGGAACCACCCGTGTGTTGGAGCTGCGGACTATTGGGACACATGTCACGTACGTGTAGGGTCAGGCCAGGAACACCAGCATGGAATGAACAAGCACAACCTAGGACCTCACAAGAACAGCAGGGCATGCAACAACAGCAGGTGTCACAACAAGGGAATGACCAACAACAACAAACACGACAGCCACAAACCTATTCACTGCCACAACAACAAATAACACAGCAACTGACGCCGCAACAACAACAAGTGGCGTTAATACAACCACCACCCCAAACTGAACGAACACAATTGGGTGGGGTGTCGGTGTTGGGACACAACCCTTACACAGGGAATGGCCAATCATTGTACCCCCAATAGGCCAGCCCACAGACGGCCTTGGTGTGTCCCATCCTGTCAATAACACCCAATAGTGCGGAGGAGCCACGCATAGAGGTAACGATAGGTGACAAAAAATTATCATTTCTTGTTGACACTGGGGCAACCCGGTCTTGCATAAGGGAAGGTAAATTTAAGATGTCAGGCGAAGCCATGAACACCCAAGGATTTTCTGGGGCTAAAGGGTTGGTTCCATTTACTGATAACGTTCCGTTATCTATTGGAGATTACGATCTGTCAGTCCCACTTTTGTATTATAGTGCCTCGCCAGTAAATATACTGGGGAGAGACATAATGAACAGGTTGAATATGACGATCTCCTTTACAGAGGATGGCATAATTTGTTCTACTCCGGGGATTAACATGCTCGCAGCACGACAGATTTTGCAAGCATACTGTGGACAGACAGCGATTAGGGCGGAGCCACTGGATGGCGAGATATTCCAATATGGCACAGACATGGCATTTGCATGGATGCCAGGGATAGAAGGGAAAATATGGAGGAGGCCAGCAGCCTATCTATTCCGACCAGAAACACCAGCTAATGAACTGGAAGGGAAGGTGTTTGCAGTGGACATTGAGAGCATTATTGCAACAGCTGATTATGTTGCTGTGCACGCACAAGATAAAGAAGGGAGAGCTTGGAGGGCGGTGATAGCACTAGCAGAAGGATGTAGGCTGACCCAGGTGTCAGATGAAGAGCTGTTCTCAGAAGAAAAGGAAGAAAATGAAATGGTGTTCATGATGAGTGTAGAAATATGGCTAAGAGTGGCTCACAAACAAGTAGCACAGAAAATTGCAATGGCACTTGAGGCACCCGCAGGCACCCCAGTCCCATTTTTTAAGGAGGATATGTCAAAGGTGCCCAAATCATTATGGACTATTAGCCCTTATGACGTGGGATGCATAAAAAGCATAGGGGGTGTAAGGATAAAATTGAAAAAAGGTGCCATACTACCAAGAGTGAAACAGTACCCATTGTCAAAAGAGGCAGATGAGGGCATATATGAAACCATAACGGCCCTTATAAACAATGGCATATTGGTCCCCTCAGAATCACCATGTAACACAGCTGTGTACCCGGTGCGCAAGGCTAAAGGGGGGTCTTGGCGCTTCATACAGGACCTCAGACCCTTGAACAACATAGTAGAAGCAGAGTATCCAGTAACAGCAAACCCGGCCACAATATTGTGTGGCATTCCAGCAGAAGCATCACGATTTACAGTGATTGACCTTAAAAATGCTTTTTTCTCAATACCATTACACCCAGACTCACAAGATTTGACAAGCTTTACTTACCGAAATACAAAGTGGAAACATACCAGATTACCACAGGGGTATTGTGAATCACCCTCAATTTTCAATAGAGTAATACAGATGGATTTGGGTAACGTTGAGGTGGAAAGCACAGTGTTGCAGTATGTGGATGACATAATAATTTGCAGTACAAACGAAAGCAAATGTAGAGAGGACTCCTTAAAAATGTTGACAATATTGGCTGAAAAGGGGTATAAGGTAGATATGGAAAAGATACAATACTGTCAGGAACAGGTACTTTACATTGGCCAACTGATATCTCAACATGGAAGAAGGATTGCACCACAAAGAGCACAGGCCATCTCAAACACTCCCGTGCCACAGACTGTGAGAGAACTGCAGCAATTTCTGGGGCTGTGCAACTACTGTAGAGCATGGGTATTTGATTATAGCTCATATATAGGACCCCTGCTTGAGGGTTTGAAGGAAGCAAATAAAGGGGAGAAAAAGTTGGGATGGACTATGGAAATGAGGGAGGCATTTGACGAATTAAAGGACGCGATATCAACTGCTCCAGTACTGGCATCCCCAGACTATGAGCGACGCTTCTTTATATTTTCACATTGCGGCTCAGCAGTGATGAAAGCAGTGTTGGCCCAAAAAACTAGCATGGGCTATAAACCAGTAGCATTTTACAGCGGTCACTTAGACCCTATAATGTTAGGACACTTCTCTTGTGAACAAGGTCTCGCTGCAGCTGCTTTTGCAGTAGAAAAAGCATCAGCAATAACTATGGGGTGTCCAACTACACTATTTGTGGAACATGCATTATTTGCGATATTGAATAAACCTAAGTCCACACTAACAACACAAAGGGCATCAGGCTATGAGATTATTTTGTCTAAAGCCGAACTAGCAATTGTTAGATGTAGCACGGTTAACCCTGCAAGGTTCTTAGCAGAAGTAATTGAAGAGGGAGATTACGCCCACGACTGCACCCAAGTAACTGAAATGTACTCATGTACTAGGAAAGTTGAAGAAAACGCACTAGAGGGAGGTGAGCTTTTGTTTATTGATGGGTCATCAACTATTGATCAAGGAGATGGGATAAGAAGGACTGGGGCAGCAGTAGTGAAAATGATGGAGGCGCCGGTGTGTGTGGCTATGAAGTGTGTACAATTACCACAGCATTACTCTGCTCAAGCCGCGGAACTCGTTGCACTAATATTGGCATTAAAGGAAAGTTTTAATAAAAGAGTGACTATATATTCTGACAGTGCATATGTTACATCAACTGTCCACTCAGGGCTATCAAAATGGAGAAGAAGAGGGTTTAGGAGAGCTGATGGCACTCCAGTACAACATGCCCTCTTGTTGGCTGAACTAATTGAAGTAATAAACGACCCCCAAGAACTAGCCCTGGTAAAATGCACCGCACACACAAATGGAGAAGACTACGTATCAAAAGGAAATGCAGCAGCAGACGCACATGCGAAATATGCTGCATATTTTGGTGAGATATGGGACCCCACAGACTCACAGAGAGGGAGAGGGAGGGGAATAGCTAGGGAGATGTTAATAAGAGAAGGGTACACCCATCTCCCAGCCACACAGATTATGGAACTACAAGCGGCTGCACCAATGGCCGAAAAAGAAGTATGGGTGAAAAGAGGATGCACAATGTCACCAACTGACGCACTATGGCGCCAGGGTGGCACTGGGAAAGTTGTAATACCGTTGGCACTGTTAAATACCGCCCTGAGCCAATTACATCACCCTGCCCATACAGGCAAGGAAATAATTGCAGCACGAATTAGAGAAGATTGGTTTTGTCCCGAGTTAACCTCTCATGTGTCAAATTTTATCAGCAATTGCCTCACATGTCAACAGTTTACGGCCGGTCATACTTTAAAAGTGATAAGATGTACCATACCCCGGCCAGAAGGACCTTTTCGGCACCTTCACATTGACTATGTTGATATGATCAACATATGTCAAGGTAATAGGTATATGATTGTAGTAGTGTGCCCATTTTCCAGGTGGATTGAAGCAGGGCCCTGTTCACACCCTGATGCGTTTAGAGCAGCCAAATTCATAGTAAGGGAGGTCTTCCCCAGGTGGGGAGTGTGCGAGGTGTTAAGATCAGACAACGGGCCCCATTTCGCAAACGAAATGTTCCAGCATATCACATCCCTACTGAACATTAAACACAAATTTGCATGTGCATACCACCCACAGGCTAATGGTGTATGTGAACGCCTGAATGGCTTATTGAAGGAGGCAATTGCTAAAATACAACAAACAACAAAGAAAAGTTGGTTGTATTGCCTTCCGTTAGCATTGTTTGAACTTAGAAACAGGCCAGGGTCCGACCACCACCTCACCCCACACGAAGTGGTTACTGGACGCCAAATGCGCCTTCCCCTAACACCAACGTCAAGGGCATTCACCGACCAAGAAAGTTCAGCGAATGTGTTAGGTGATGAAATGTATCAATATGTGTCTTCTTTGATTACTAGTGTCGTGTTTGTGTCTCAACAGCTCGAGCGCACACGGGGCGGGTCTACCAGCAACCAAGAAAAAGACGAAAATACAGAATTGGGAAAGGAGAACTTGTGCAAACTTGCCAAAGGTGACCACGTACTACTTCGCAATTTTAATAGGAAGTGGAACCAGAAGAGGTTCACTGGCCCCCATCTGGTAGAGGACGTATCAACAAGAGCAGTAAAACTAAAGGATAAGCGTGCCTGGAACCACCTACATGACGTAAAAATCTACAAACTGCAGACCCGCCCCAGCGCCAACGACAGATCAATTGGAAGAACAGCAACCACATCCCCTACAGCGGAAGAAAGTTTCACCACAGACAACGACCCAATTGTTCCCTCGGAGACAATAACTGACGAAGAAGGGAGTGATCCCCATACTGCCCACCCCATGACCACTCGCTCAAAGAGTAAAAATACTTCCGCCATTTGAGCACAAACCCCCCCCATTGACTGCTAAATACAGTTGTAACTAAAACTGAAGGACATGTTGCACTAATACACATGTAAACACGTGAATGTTCTCTTTTTTCTCTCGCACATACAGGAACTGCGTAATATTGCATTGTTAAGAAAGATAATTAACAAATTCAGTGTGCAGGTGTAGATGGTGCTGCCAGACGATAACTACCCAGAAGAATTGTCACACCAGTTCGTATACGAAATAAAGAGGCCAACATACTTAAAAAGGAGAAGGGTACGTGTCTACTACACAGCCTTCCTCCTGGCCATAGAATATCACATGCCCCACCTCCACCCATACTTGCCGGTCTTAAGAGACCCATCACTTAGAGTAGCGTGGGAGCAGCTCTTCGCCTGGGCACTGAATGACTACTTGATAGGGAGAGCTTAAACCTAACATTTAATAACAAGCACTTTTGAGAATTTTTAGGCGGGCAACTGTAACGTCGCAAGAATAAGCTGCCAGGACTGCAGCAAGGTAAGAGCAAAATGCCGGTGAAATTAGCATATGTAATAAAAATAATAGGGATTTTTATGATCACCGGGTTCTTGGCTGCCTCTGTCTGGCAGTACAGCTATGCTATCGATTTTATTGCAGCACCCAAACTTAATATACCCCTGCCCTCTGCTGCAACAGGTGTTACGTCAGGTGGTAATAGTAACATTGCACCCAAGCAAAATAGAATTAAACGCAGCACATACTCAGAGAATAAAGGTATTGATAATTATGTACAAGATTCGGCACACGTCACAAACAACATATGGTACCAGCACATGACCCGCATTGGTAAGCAGACAACTGAGGATAGCTGTTGCGTTTGCTCATTAATACCATACGCCATGAGCGCTTCACGAACATTTGTTGCCACAGAAATAGATGAAAAAACAGCACAGTGCATAATATATTTGGCCCTGTTCCAAACGAAAGGAAGATTTCAAGGAACAGTAGTGCACATGACATGGAAAACGCGAGACTCGTACCCATATGAGAACAACTTCCTCAAGACCTATCTGAGCTATCACAAGACCAGTTTACATGCTGAAGCATTCAGGTACATAACAAGTGGCCCTGCAAAAGGAGAGACAAAGAAGGTAACACTGCAGTATCTACCATGTGATTGGTACGCCACTGAAGTTCCGGGTAAACAAGGATGCTGGGAAAGGCCGCTGCTGACGATAACAGGAAAGGTGTATCTGGACAACAGCTGGGAGATAGGAGTAATTGGCAGCAACATGGTAACAAAAGAAACTATCTCAACCATCGAGGCACACAATCATCGATGTTGGACGACGTGGATCAAGTACGTACCAATGCTCACATGGGTAGAAGAAGATGAAGACCCAATAACAATATTACCATTGACTGCGCCCAAAGTATGCTACCAGCATAAAGGAGAGGTGGACGTAGGATATAACACCAATTGTGCAAGTGTGATGGAGTTACCTGAGGGGGGTGCGGGAACAGCAGTAATAATGGACCATTACTGGGCCTGTGGAGAAAAGGCTTATCATACACTGCCTCCCCTGTGGAATGGTGTGTGCACAATGGTACACGTCAATGTACCCTCACTAGTGGTACCTAGGAAGCATGTCAATGTGGCGAAATTTCCTAAAATGGATGAAGGGGATAAGAGACGAAAGAGATCTGCACCACTCCAAAAGGAGCAAGAGAACAAGACCAACAGCGAGGATACTGTCCTAAATAGGAGGAAACGACAAGGAGAGCCACTGACAGGAAATTACCTGTGGGGAAGGTCGGAAACGGAACTAACGTCAATACCGCCAGAACACAGACTATTCAGCAGAGCAGCAATGTTTTTCTCCTCAATAATACATCCGGGACTGCAGGCATACGCAAACGCAAAATGGCTGCAAATAACCAGATGGGAACTAATGATGACCATCAATTCAACAGTAAATGGGTTCAACGCAATTAAAGAGGAGCTACGAGCTGTAAGGATGGTAGCACTACAGAACAGATATGTACTGGACCTTCTCACAGCGATGGAAGGAGGAGTTTGTGCAAAGATAGGACAATCTTGCTGCACGTTCATACCTGCCAACGATGCCGACAATGGTACACTGACAGAAGCAGTTTCACAATTGGCCCAGATGCACTCTAAAATGATGGACGAGAGTAGCGGTGTAAACAAGGATAAGAGCTGGTTTTCACTATTATGGTCATGGATGCCATCTTGGCTGTCGGATGGACTGAAAATAATAGTGGGGTGTACTATTTTGGCTGGAGCTACTTTGATCATAATTAGATTTTGGAAAGCCCGGAAGGCCCGCACGGCTGACGAGTTGCTGGAAATGGTGGGAATGCACCCCTTGATGCCAGCAGATGATGGTCAGCATACAGGGGTGATAATACAAGAGAGGGAGAAGCTGCGCACGCAAATCATCACCAACCATCTAGACCCACCATCAGTGAAGATCGAGAACCCAAGGAACCCCAGGAGCTACATAGGAAGATGGGTATACTGTACTCCTGGAGGAACATGTGAATACATGTATTGGTCGTTTGAAGATCATGTAAACCATTATGGACATCTAGGAGGGATAACTAAAATATGGAGGGTAAGAGGAGATAATGAGAAGGATATGTTTGTGGTCGACAAGTCGACCAGAGGGGGGACTGAAGTGGGAGAATGGAAGACCAGGCTCCCGTCCTTCACCTCTCGCGCTTGGCCTAGAGGGTCACGGCCCAGACACCCGCCACGAGAAGAGTTTGTCCAGTTACCAGACGACCAGGTACCATGGTACAGGAACATACGGATGTGTCCACCTGTTTGCCCAGCAGCCCGCACTGGCCATGCCGACACCTGCGGCTCGGATCAGCTAGACTAAAAACCACACGTCGTTAGAGATGCCATGACGACCTAGACAACGGGACGCACATCTGTACAAATATACACACCTAACATTTCCACACCAATCTACACGAAGAATATACTCAGTGCTCTGACGTAGGCGACAGGCATATTCACGGACGTGCATCTTTATTATTTTTACATAGGCTTCCAGAATGCAGAAACGCAAGATGCATCATGAACTCATCTATAACGCTGCTTGCTCACGCTTCTCTTGAAACCTGTTACCACCATGAGAGGTATAATAGAAACACGATACTGGTCTTGGAAATATATGCCACTATAACCTAAAGCACCCATGCCCGAAATGGATCCCTTATACACCAGGCCCAAGTAGGCCTCAGGCAAGAGTTCCCGTGGACATTAACAAAGCAAAAGTCAGGTTGCTGATCCCGCAGAATGAGCCTGGTGGAACAACCAGCCAAGGTCGCAATGTTGCAAACCCACATCCAAGAACAAATCATCAAAGGCATGATGTTGCAAACTCGCACTCCGCGTACCAATGTTAAAGTCATACCTACAAATTAAACCAGACACACAGTGGAAAAGCAATATTAATTGTGCAGAATTCTGCCTCAAACACGGTCCCGCCTCACGTGACCAAGCCGAACCTGACGAGATGCCAAAGCCCAGGAGAAAGAAAGGCGTCTGGGTCCCTCGCTACGAGACATAGGCCGATACACTTGAAAGGCTCAATGGACATCTGCTACAGTGGGAGCGGTCAGCCTTCCACCTATGAATAAATCCTCACATTGTCTGCACGTACCCATATTGAAACATTGTTGCAAACGCAGGTACACCGAGAGCTGGGAACAACGGTGGTCCCAGGCTGGGGAGCTCACGGATGCACCAATCAGAACATGGGGCTCTTATCTCAGACGTCAGTAACATTAGCCAATCCTCAGGAGTCTTCATGTAACAATTCTTATGTATCTAATTATAGGGACATCCCAGATATACCACCTGACTACACCTTGACCACTAATATCATTCTCTATATGTGTACTATACTAACCCTACCACTCGAGCAACCAATTAAGAGTGGCGATAGGTTTTTTGTTAACTTTTTGAAGTGACGCAAGTAGCGCGTCATATTATAGTAAAAAGGGCCTGCGAGCCCCACGATTGTGTGTGTGTCAGGACGAACGCGTACGCTCCTTGACCCATCCCTGCCGTTTGCATAATAAACAGCAGAAGTTGCCTTGCTCCTTGTGTGTGCCTCATACTCTGTCTCGATCCGAGATATACACGGGAGGAGTTGGGGCCTCCCTGCCCGGAGGTCTGCGGAAGGCCCGGCCGACCCCGGCAGAATTTCCCCCCGACAGGATGTCCCGGGTTTTTGAAATGAAGTGAGAGGCAAGGGCATTGCAAAGAGCCTGGGAGGCAACAGGAGGGGTAGAGACTGCAGTAGGGTTGGCCAGCTCCTTGCAGATTTTAAAGTGTTTGGCCGAGTTGTTAGATGCTGCAGAGACACAAGCTTGAATGTGGACTCTCTTCTTGGTGAGGACAGAGAGTCGGTATTGCCTTTGTAGCAGACGACAGGCCAGTTTGTGAGAAGATGAACAAGAAGTCCTCCATTTCCTCTCAGCTGCCCTACACTTACGTTTAAGTGTAGCTAGGTCAGAGTCATACCAGGAATTGCACTTGGCTTTGGACTTCAAACGGATCCTCATGACAGGGGCAAGAGCATCAAGCGTATCAGAAATTGAAGAGTGAAGAAGAGACAGGGCTGTGTCAGGCTGTGAGACAGCCAAAGGTGGAGGGGGGGAGAGAAATGGCGGCAAAAGCCTCAACTGACACACGGTTCATGGGCCGGATGTCCGAGAAGGTAGGTGGCAGTGTTGGGGTAGGCTTAGCTTGGGGGGAAGAGAGGGAGAGATGAGAGGAGGGAGTGATCGCTCCAGGAGAGAGGAGTGGTCAGAGGGATTGAGATGGGGAGGTCAGAGGAGATCAAGACATCGAGTGTGTGCCCTGCAGAGTGAGTCGGGCCAGAGGGGAGGATGGACAGGGAGAGGGAGTCACAGAGGTCACGGAAGAGTACAGAGGAGGAGCAAGGAGAGCCTAAATGTATATTTAGGTCACCGAGGAAGAGGAGTTCAGTGGTAGAGGCCAGGAGGGAGGAGGAGAGGTCTGCCCACTAACAGAGAAATGAGGTGATTTGACCAGGAGGCCGGTAGATGGTAACCACAGTAAGAGAATGGGTAGGCGAGAGAGAAAGCCTACAGACAAGGCATTTAAAAGAGGAGTAGGTCTGAGTGGGAATGATGGAGGTAGGAATCCACTCAGGAAAGAACAGGGCTACCCCCCTTCCCCCACCGACTGGGAGGTTCTGGGTGCTGAGAGGATCTTGTAGCCATCAGGGAGGAGAGTGTCAAAGCTTGTGACAGAGCTGGCCATGAACCATGTCTCAGTAAAACCAAGGACATCAAGGTCTAGTTACTTGGCCTATCTGAAATCTAATTGTACTACAGAGCTCACACACATCATTGGATATCCTCCTGGCTTTCATTCCATCGTATACTTAAGTGAGTGGCTTTCTTGTCATCCCATCCTTCCCTTCTTGAGTCATCCTTTGATCTCCTGAGGTCTTCCTCTTCTTCCTTTATCAATGGCATTGATCAATGCATATGCACAAAAGTAAACAATTTTTGAATTATTCCTTTTAGTGTCTGCCTTTCGGAGAGCAAACATATCTCTACAACTACTGTTCTATGTTACAGGCTACAAATACATACATACAATATGTGGAAGATTCATTGTATAAACATGCCATGACTAGCTATGCTGTTCTTGCATAACTTAGAGAGGGGTTTCATAATAGCAAACTGTTTCTTTGGAGATCTTTAGAGATTCTTCATCAAATGGATACTGATGTTGATAGGCTGATGTATACTCCTTTAAAATCAAAGGAGAGTATAAAAAAGGTTTCTGGATTAGAACGATCGAGCAAATGAGATTATTAAAGCTCTTGTCCTCTTCCTCTTTGTGTGATAAACCTCGATCTTTCCTTGCATTCTATCTAAGGAGGTCTCCGGATCTGAATGTGAGAGCCTACTTCCTTAGACTTAGGCTGACTATCCTGCCAACTCTAGAGATTCAACATGTGAGATATAGGGAAGCCTATCCTTCGAATATCTGCCAGGGCTGTGAGTTGGGAGTGAAGCATTAGATTCGACATGTCTCGATTGATTGCCTGGGCACCTGGGTGCTAAGGGTGATTCAAATGAGCAGATTTGTCCATTATATCAAATTCATAGAATCCCCCATGTTCTGGGAAAGACTAGTTTCAGGTAACAAAGTTTTTCTCACTGCAGAAGTGGTTAATATTCTGAGGGTCCTAAAACTTACGAACAAGCCTGGCAGTGCACTAATTGCCTTAAAGCTTTAGGATTGTCACAAGAGGTGCTGCAAAATGTGAAAAGTCTGCCTGTTTGCTTTTACTATTAGTTGGAAATATGCGGGCAACTTATACCAAATATGTAATTGGCTACGAATTGCCTGGAGGATTCTATATGAATGCTGTTCGTGCGTAATTATGATATATATGGACTGATATATTTTATTTTTCTGATATCTTAGAATTATCATAATTTATGGGTACTGCATGTGTACTGAAATTTTTGTGGTTTTTGTCTTGTTTCGTGGTGATTACAGTGTAAAAAGTCAGAATTGGGTTTGGCTAATGCACGTTAAATATATTTAAGAAAAAAAAATAAAATTAAAAGTATACTGTTTTAAAGCCATCCAGTGCCGAAAGCCAGATTAAGTAACCTCTTCCACCTGAATCCTCCATGATTCTACAATGTTCCCTCTGGCCCGTGTCTATGTTCCAGTCAGGCGAGCAGCCTAGCCCTAGGTCATAGGATCTGGAGCCTCGATCTGGCTGCCCTAGGCTAAAATGGTTCCAGGGAGTATGATCTCCCAAGAACACTGATTACGCTGTCCTCCTAAATGCCTTCTAAAATGAAGTGGAGCTCTCCTGGCAGTGTCTCCGGGTCTCCCTTCCTCACAAAAAGGCTGTGCTCTGAGATGACTATACCCATCAAAGAGTGAGCTAGGCAAAAGGGATGCCTTTTCTGTAGATGCATTTGGGTGAGCATCGAAAGAACTGACTGGCTGAATTATGTCTGTCCTAGTATAATTCTCACTGTGCTCCCTAATCAGCTTTAACTCTACGCCATGGCCTGTTTCTTTTCACTGTCACATCCTCAGTATCTCTTCGAACCGCACCTTTTCTCTGTTCCCTTATCCTTCTCTACATCTCTCGCCCCCTTCTCCACTTCACATTCTGCACTTTGAAGTGGCCTGAAGAAGGAAACAGTACTATAGACGACATCTGCATGCGTATATCTGATTGACAGCCCGAATGGTGGTAATAAGAGACATGGCATTCTGGAATTCTGTTATAATCACTATATACAGCCAGGATATTACTTTGGGAATGCAGATCCTGTTTCTCTATTAAATGTAATTTTTATATTGAGATGCTGAATGCATCTTTGTTATTTGGCTGTTCCAAAGTTCCTGCTGCGTCTGAAAGCATGGAGCAAGGAGGCGTAAAAACATCCAGCTGTGCTCCCTGCTGCCCTCTAACACCTACCCCAAACAGATCACTTCCACTCCAATGCAAAATACGTAATGCTCAAAATAAGCATTACAAAAAATGCTCAAAATAATATCTACAAAAAGTGTGCCTCACTCTGCACAGGAGAATTATGTGATTTTCCTTGAGTCGGCCAGCCCTCATACTAGCACGAAACATTTTCACATGTATTCCTAGGCTTTCTAGTATCAGGACAAAGTGGACACATAACTGCTGGGTGTACTGAACAGAGAGGGAGATGCAGGTAAGAAAGAAAAAGTGTGGGTGGAATAGACAAACGAAGAAAGAAGGAAAGAAGGGAAAAAAGGAGGAAAGAAAGAAAGAGAGAAAGAAAGAAAGAAAGAAAGAAAGAAAGAAAGAAAGAAAGAAAGAAAGAAAGAAAGAAAGAAAGAAAGAAAAAGAAAGAAAGAAAGAAAGAAAGAAAGAAAGAAAGATGTTGGAGAGAAGCGAAGAAGAGAGAATAAACGAGAGGGAACGAGAGATAGAATATGAAACCAGAAAGGAGACCGAAATAGAACAACAGTCACTGTGCTGAAGGTTTATACTGAATAAAGCAAATTAAATGAAATGAACACCAGTGACAGAGAAAAAGAAATAAAAAGAAAATGAAAGGAACGTTAAAACAAGAAGAAGAGGTAAAGAAAGAAGAGATCTCTGGAAGGTAAACCTTTTCCCTTACTTGCATATAGCACATTTCCCAAGTATTTAAATTGTTTGACTGTTTCCAGGTTTTATGCATTCGAAGACCACCTACATTTTTCCCTTTTGATCTAATTATATTTAATACCAAGATTTTAGACATGCTGGTATTTATCGACAGATCCAGTTTTTCTAGGAAAACACACAGTTTAGGGCTCTCTGGAGGCCTATTGTTATCATGTCGCAGATGACCATATCATCTGCATAATTCAGATACTGTATTCTCGTGCCACCCAACCCTGGAAGATTAGTCCTCCACAGTTCCCAACATTCAGTCATGTCGCTTATATAAAAATTAAAAAGAAATGGTGCAAGGAAGCACCCTTGTCGTAGTGGTCGGTGTCTATACATACGTTTTTGGAATCGAATCTGACCTTTAGACTAGTTCCCGTATGTAGGGCTTCCAGCATACTAATTAAAGGGAAGGGACATCCATTTGCGTCCAGTGCTCAAAAGCTTTGCTTATATCACGGAAGGCCAAATAAACCACGTCTCCCTTGATCTTTTGCCTACTTTGTCAGTAAAGATAGTACAAAGCTATTTAGCACCGTCCCCATCCCCTTCCTGAAGACTGCTTGGCGGAAATTCAGACAATTTGACTTTGCTGCCCACAATTCAAGCTCATTTAGTAAAAATCTTGCTAAAAGTTGATTAGAGGCATCCTGCAGCGAAATTGGCCTATACTGTAGTGGCGAAGATCTATCACCTCCCTTCAAAGGTCACCCCAGGACTCCAAAAACTCGTCCAATATAAGAATGTTTCCAAACAGTTCATACAAGAGATGGGACCACAACCGAATGTCTGACTTTAAAGTTAAATTTGATAGACTTTCTGGCCCAGGCGCATTTGATATTTTACTATTTCTGATTAAAAGAGATATATCATCCCAACCTGAAGCAAAAGCGCCCAGCCAATTTTTACAGATATTGGGCCTCATTATAAGTTTGCCCGTCCGGTAACTACGGTACTGGTAAGCTTGCTGGTACCATAGCTACTGACCGGCAAACTACGAGTTCTGCTTGCGGGTTACATTACGGCCACCAGGTCTGACCTGGCAGCCGTACCGGCACCCACGAGCCGAGCATGTCGGCTGCACCAGCACCATTCTGAATGGAGCCAGTGCATCCCACCTCCCCATTGATTCCTATGGGGCTCAATGGGAATGGGGAGCATTCCATTCCGGCGCCCACAAATGGGCAATTACCCGGTCCGGCAGGGCAATAATGACCCGGTACTTGCCCATTCATGGGTGCCTGAATTTTTCAGAAGTTTGGCGGCAGCATGCCGGTTTTACCGGCAAGGCTACCGCCAAACCTATAATGAAGCCCATAGTACCTTCAGGTCTACAAATCTCCTTTAAGATAAAGTTCAGAAAAATGTTTAACCCACACTTGCTCAGAAATAGATCGAATTTGCTAAAATTGTTCTGACCATTTAGATTTAAATAATTCCCAGAACATCTTGTAATTATTGCTCATAATGAACCCCAACATTTTCCCGGTGTCATTTATCACCATCACAAACTTGTGGCTTTTCGCCAATTTTTAAATTTGTTTTTCAAGGATGCAATTACAATATTAACATCTCCCACATAACTTTTTTGAAGGCTTTTATTGCCAACAGGCAACAGTTTTTTTTTCTGTAAGCTAATTTCAGCGTCAAAGACTTGACATGACAGTTTGGACCTTTTAGCAAGACACGTAGCAGGAAATACAAATAAACCCCCCAAGACTGAATGTATACATGACACAAAACCTTGAGGTAAACCTATACCACTATCTTCGTTCTGCAAAAGGTCACCTATATGATGGTTAAAAGGAGACGCTATTGTTTTAGTCCATTTCACTGCATTGTTTCTTGGATTAATCTCTAGATCTGAAGCAAAATCTTGAGCACAGATCTGGTTCGTACCAGGCAGATTACAAATCACCCTACTGTAATCATTTAACTCTGTCTGCCTTATTTCCAAGCCCCTCCCACCCCTGCAACAAATCACCAGACATGAACATATAATCAAGAGGTGATTTCCCAAGTGAAGTTCGGTGGGACATCTCCTCTAAAATTGCCATTTAATAGTACCAGATCCCAAGCCTCTAATTCTTGAGTCACTAAGAAACCCCTATCACGACTTGAAGTCGAAGTACTTGCCCTGTAGGGCTACATATAGCAACGATCTTCCAAGCATTTTGCATTTAAATCACCCAGGATAATTACAGATGCACCTTCCTCCGGGAGTTCACCCGGCAGGATAAAGGAAAGCTAGGCCAGCATGTCCTCAGTACTTATACTTTCCGGGTTTGGGTACACATTCAGCAGCAAACACTTCCGTAATAGCCCCTAGACGTGCCTTTTCCACTCCAAGAGAGCCACAAGTATCTCATGTCAGTTTAAATGGACCTGCTGCACACTTATAACACAATTCCACTTAATTGCTGTCAGGACACCCTATAAGGTCGGCCCCTCAGACCGTGCAGGGCCTTGATGAACAACATCTCAAAACCTTCAATAACCGGGGTATCGATCAGCAGGGTCTCTTGTAGACAGATTATATCATATGATGTAAATAACCCCTGATTTCTCAAAATTCTTTTGAACCCTCTCGAGTTCAGGACACAATCACCAACTCATTCTTTCAAACCTCCCTATGTCAGTTTTGCCCTTGTAGGTCTGTTCTCCCCTCAATGGCCACACATAGATTGCACGTTCTACCTCACGTAGAACTTTAGGCCCATAATTGTTATAGGAGTCAGACAGCCCATTTTTCTTTACACCTTTGCCCTGCTGGCTGTCCCTCTCCTTTACGTCAATGCCTCTTACTCTGTCAAATGGCCCTCCTTCCATAACTTCAAAGCCAAGGGACAAAAGAACTTTGTATTCATCTAATATGGCATTCTTGCATTCTTGACAATTTGCAAATGTAAATGTATCCTGATTACATCAAGGCAATTTTCGTGTACAAACCCCCACAACTTTATTTCCCCCAGAGTCCACCAATCGTAAGCTTGGGATTAAAACAATTATTGAAAGAATGTAATTTATATTTAGGGGAGCCCAATGGGAGCTTTCAAAGAGATGACTCAGTTAAATGCAGTTCACCAACGCAGTTACATCATTAGATCAAATGGGTTCTCCTCTAGGCTTCTCAGGATTCCTTATCAAGTCGGTAGGTCGCACCTGAGATGGTGTAACCTCAAGCAAATTTACACATTTGGCCAAACCCAAACTCTTTTCCTCAATAGCATGGAATAAGGTATAGACCTTTCGCAAGCCTCATTGCACCACCATTTCTACTCTATCTGATTCTTCTTTGGCCGCTGATTTACTAAATAATGGGAAGAATTTCTGCTTCATAGCGACATTTTGTGCACACCCAACTTTATTATACTGTACTGGCTGTGAGCCGAAAGGTTTCCCATTTAAAAATTGCAGAGTATCATGCATTATCAGACAAAATTTGCCGGGGCCTGTCAGTGTCTCGCTAGCCATCTTGACTTACACAACTACAGGCCGTTTGGTCAAACTTTCTTCTAACATTTCGTCCTCTATGGGGTACACTGAAATATTACTTAGGTCAAAGGATGGGCCCTACTCCTCCAATGAACGCCTGTAGTTACTACATAAAAAATGTCCCTTTGGGAAGCCAATATCAGAGTTTTGCTGTACCCCTTTAGCTCCCATAACCTCTTCTCTCTCCACCAGTACCGTTTTATTATTGTTTTTGTTTCTTTTTGTTTTTAGTGCAGTGACCACCGAACTGAAACCAAAGCAGTATTCAACTGCAACCTGAGATTATTTAGGAATTTCCAAAAGGCCTTATTTTTGTGTTTGGGGGGGCATCTTATTATGTTTGACCTATTTCTAGTCTACCCTTCCCCCCACTAGGGCAGCATCAATATGGTTGCTACTTATGATATTCGCACCATCCCTACCCTCCATATGACATTGATCCAAACCCAGGGCAGACACTGATGGAAGGTAAACCTCAGTAGTACTCCCTCCTAGCCGTTCTCCCCCTCCAAGGCCAAAACAAGAGAAAGTACCCAGCCCGGAAAGTTCTAGTGCTGGCGGGCTGGGCTCAGCTAGTATTGCAGAGGTCCTTATGTTTAGAATTGTTGCAGTAATAAACCCTTCGAGGAAGTTCCCTTTTCCATTTAATCCTTCAAACGTCAGCTTAACCTTGCGTGATTCAAAGTTAAGGGATTTGTAACCTTTTTCTGTAGTATCTAGAAGCCGGGACAGGACCGGGAAGGACAGCTCATCCACAACTGTTGTGTCCAGCCCAGTAACAGGAGGCCTGAAAACATGCAGGGGTGAATCAGTTAAAGGATTTCCAATGGAATGAGCTGACTCCCCATTAGGCCGTAAGCCTTCATCTAAGCATGCATCCTCCAACCCTTGCTCTCTCCCACCCCCAGCTGGATATGGATTTAACACAGGAGAGCAGGTTGCATAACATGTTTCAATATTTAGGGGGACAGGCTGGTGGAGCATAATCTCTGTTAAAGCCTTGGCATGGGCAGGAGATTCCGGAATTACCCATTGATTAGATTTAAAGTCCAGAGAAAGTCTAACCCGTTTCACCAGCTCGTGGAAAATTAGCGGAGCCAACATTGATACATCAGAAACTAAGTCCACTTCCTGTCCAATTTCCAGAGGAACCATGCTCTGAATATTCTCCTCTATTCTTGATAGTACCTGATTGAATTTTCCAGTACATGCCACAAGTGTATCCCCACTTTAAAGAAGGCAACTCACTAAAGCAGACCCTTCCATTAGAAGCTCATTCGCTGTTAAAAACATTTTGTTTACCGCTGGTGGAGCACAGGCCATAGCCTTAGGTGGTGTACAAATACCAGGCAGGCCAATATCCACGCCCTTTGCGACCACCATGTTATTAACCACAGAAGGATTTGATGTTAAGGCTTTCACTGATGTTGGTAAAGGAACATTGGGGTGGACAGGTTTGTATATAACACCACCGCCATACTTCTCAAAGTAGCAACCATCAAAACAGTACACTCCCCAGCACCACAAATCACAAGTTAGGAGGGATACCACAGGAAACAATAGCTACTAAAGCAAAGGAGATTAATAGAGAAAAAAGTAGTCTGTAACAAGTCCTTTTGTAACACCACAGGATCATTCCACACAGGGCCATTAAATTGGAGCAGTCCAGTTAAGAACCAGGTAGCAAAAAGGTATACCGGTCAACGCGGAGGGAACCAGCAACCACCAGTATACAGGTCAACGCGGAGGGAACCAGCAACCACCATAAAGAAACTGAAACTGAGTTTGTGCAACCCAGTCATAGAATACAGTCACAATCTAATTGATCTCTGTCCCAAAGGGAGCAAACCCCACAGGCACAGAAATCCCGCAGATGGCGCACCATCCATCGCTAGTAAAAAAGAGCACAGGTTAGGGAAAATAAAGACACGGCAAGAGGTTGCAAGTCAATATCATACCCATGCCACTTTGAAGACAAGTGTCACTTGGACACAATCCAGTAGTTAAAACAAAGCATGTCCACCTCTCCACCGATGACTGCCAAGAATACACACCTCTGCGCAGCTCCGCGATTGCTAGAGTTTTTCAGACAAAGCGCCTCCTGCTGCCAGCCCCTGGACATCGGAGAGTGACAACAGACTGGAACAGCAGCAATCACATGAGACGGCACACCTCTGTGCAACTATGCGCCGCTCTGCAATTGTTAGAGTTTTTCAGACAAAGCTCCTCATGCTGGAAGCTTGGGACAACGAAGGAGAGTTAGAACAGACTGGAACAGCAGCAATCACACGAAAATTCACATCTCTGAATTGAGATGGATCAGTTTGCATCTAGCATTAAGTGACAATTTCTTAGTTTAACCCATCATATACAACCAGTCATCCTATGGAATCTCCACTTCAAGCTGATTTCCCCTCCTCCTCCTATTTATTCATTTATTTGATTTGTTTTCATTTGTATAGCGTGCACAAGCCCTGGGGCATCAGGGCGCTGATCTGGTTACATGGGGCCCATTGGGGAGGCCGATGCATAGTTAACATCATGAAGTTATCATACAGGCATACATACATAGAATAAATAAATACAGTAGGATAAAGATTAGGTGAACAGTTGTTTTGTTAGTGCTTAGCGGAATGCCCAATAGGATTCTTCAGCGCTCAGTGCCGGGGGCAGGGCATGCCAATGCTTCACGGCGAGGACTGGGAAGCTAGGAGTCTCACCCCCATATGGAATCTCGGAAATATGTTTTTGGTATATCTGTCCACGTAATAATCCAATAATCCCCAATCGTTGCTAAACAATGGGGATGCATGTAATGCTCTATAATTGAGCCTAAACAGAAATTTTGAATGAAGACGTAGCAAGGTAATAAAGCTCAGAAGAATAGAAGGTGAGCAGGTTAGTGGCAGGAGTCTACGGCATACTCACAGTCCTTTGTATCATTTTTAGTTTTGGCTATCGGGTGCCACACAATTGCTAACTATTAACTGTAACAATTATATTGGAGTACAGCTGGGAGGGAGATGCCATGTGAGGACAGACACACAGCTTGTGGGTGTTGTTTGGTTATTAAATCACAACCACCCATTGACTGCTCATGGCAATGCTAATGGCTATGGGCATTCCCAACCACTACCTGCCCTTCCCCACTAAAACACAACCTCCTTTAGATTTTATAGTAGCTCTATCAAGCCATATCATCCAACTTTGTCCTGACACTGTTATTTCTCAGCAGTCTGGCATCATTGCAGTTGTAAATGCATGTTTTTTGTTTTTTTTGTTTTTTGTGTTATTACTCAACATGATCTTATACAACTGAAATAAAACTCATCACATGCATTGCAAATCCTAGAATAGAGCAATAGTACTATTAATGCACATTAAATCAGATATCAATTAGTAATCAGGAGTCATCAACAGCATGATCTGCAAAGCTGCTAAAATATGTTGCGTTCGATCCAATTGTCTTAGAAATGGCATACTAGAATGTTATAACATCCGTAATTAAAGTATCGCTGTCCGCCCTCATCAGTGCTTGTTGGTAAAAGTCCTGAGCAAGTTTCCACCTAAATTCGACAAGTGCGTTTAATTATAGTTATAGATGTACCATTGGTATGTATTTTATGAAAAGCAGTTAGTGCAGTGTTCAGTCGTTTCAACGGAACTGAAGTGTTCCATCGCTGTGCTAGTTGAGAGTTGACACGTGAGGCATCACTCTTATTGTTTTTGCTGGTGCTTTTTGGTATTTGATTAAGAAAGATGTACTGGTTGCATATCTCGTGATTTAGCGAGTATTATTCCTAATTCAGTCATAATGACTGCGAAAGGAGCAGCTATAGGCAGACATTGCCATGTGTTTTCAACATATACCTCGAATGTACGTTATCTTCTCTTCTACCACCCTACCACCAGTATCTCTACCCCCACAAAAGAATCTGCATGCTCCCACCCTACCACCACTTTCTCTATCATCACCCTCTCACCCTACCACCACTCTCTCTATCCTCACCCAACCCCTCTCTTCCCCCACCCATCTACCCTACTTCAACACTCTCTATCCTCATCCACCCTCTCTACCCTGTCTGTCTACCCTCACCCACACACCCTACCACCACTTTCTCTACCCACAGTCTCTCTATCCCCACCCACCCTAACCCTGCTCTCTCTGCTCCCACCCACTTACCTTACTCCCACTCTCGCCAGCCTTACCCACCCTACCCCCACTATCTCTACCCCACCCACTTATACAACCCCCACTCTCTCTAACCCCACCCACTAGAACTCCACTCTCGCTACAACCACCCACCTATCCTATCCCCACTCTCGCTACCACACACACCTCATCACCACTCTCTCTAGCCCACCAACCCTACCCCCTATTTCTCTAATACCATCCATCCACACTACACCACTCTATCTACTGCCACCCACCCTACCCCCTCTCTCTACTCAACCCAACCCAACCCTCTCTCTCTATACAGCACCAACACACCCTAGCCACTCTAGCCCCTAACCACCCGCCCTACCCTATCTATTCCCCCATGCACCTACCCCACCCATCCTCCTCTATTCTCCCGCCCACTCACCCTTTCTCCTCTCGCTATGCCCTCTCATACTCATGCTTTATTTCTTACCATCTCACTGCCATCCTTTCTCGCTTATATTTCCTCTTGCTCAGCGATGGCACCCTCTATTAAAGGCTTCTTTCCTTGCTCTATTCCCCTTCTCATTCTCTTGCACGCCAGCACCCCTTATTGTGTCCGCCTTTGAACTTCGGCCGTCTCCTCTTTGCACTCTGGTGCCTAAAAATTCAAAATACAAAATGCAAAGAACAGCAGTCAACGCCAAAGCTGTTGGCGTTGCCAATGCTTGTTTGTCTCCTGTCCGTCCCAACTGCAGCTCTTCTTCTCTGTCTCTTACAAAATAATAAAGTTTGTAGCTCTTTTTTACCATGTCGTCTTTCTCCTTTGTCGATTCGTTGTACCCTCTCTGACCCTAAAACCTTTGTTTTCATGTATTGTCTCACAAGTAAAACTTCCCGTTCCCTATTTTGAACTTATCATCTAACCTTCCTCGTTGTGCTTTTTTCCTGTCTCTTGTTCTGTTTCATTCTTGCAGTCCCGCCCTGTCTCCAACTTTCTTTATTATTATTATTATTATTATTATTATTATTATTATTATTATTATTATTTAATTGAACCTGCAAACCACAATTTCTGTAAATCTTACCGTGCATTCTCTTCTATTCTTTCCCTTCATTGTTATTCTTTCATCTCTTTTCCAAGGGTTTCCAGTTAAACTCCCCCGCCCCCTCCGTGTTGGCACTGATTTCTGTCCTCATACTTCACAAAACACTTTAAAAAATCAATACCTGTTCTGTATATGCTCCAAATATTTTGCCCAAATCTAATCTTTAGTGGCAAGCGTTCACACCACAGGACACCGAAGAGAGACACAAACAAGTGTAGGAAGTTATTCCCAGATAAAACACATCGCTGCTGGGTCTATCTCGCTGCTCACGGAAAGCACATCCATCTTTCATGATGGCCGGGGGGCGCCTCTCAGGCGACCACCAGAGAGGGGACGCGCGGGGGGGGGGGCTTATTCTGACTTCATTCCCTGATGCAACCCAGGGTAAAAGACCATCACCTCTTGCCTGCACATTGGAAGGACGTGTGTGTATGTATTTGTTCTGCTGAGATATAATAATAATAATAATAATAATAATAATAGTAATAATTATAATGATAATAATAATCATTTGTTGGTTTGTCTATTGTATGTTGTGAGATGTTGTTTTACTTTCATTACACTTTCAATCCATTAAATGCTCTCACTTCCTGCTCCCATAGTTATATTTTGACAGGTGAGGATATACTCGATTAAAACCAACTCTAGCCCTGCCCCTTTTGGCTTGCCCAACATAGTTATGTTTTAAAAAAAGCCCTGATGTATGGGCTGGTTTGCTAAATAAACTATTCAAGAAGATGTCTTGCGATGGGAACATCCCTAAATCATGGAGGCCCCGAAAAGGACCATGTGTCACACTTTCCAAATATCGTCCATTCGCCATACTAGACGCCTTGAGTAAAGTTTACAGCAGTATTCTGTTGAGTGAGTTTAGGATGTGGGGAGAGAATACACTTCTAGCAAACTGGTTTTCAGAGAGGTCTGAGCACCTATTGTAATTGGGGCCTGATAGCTTGGTGCTATGGACACCGGGGGTTGCCGGGGAAATCCCGGTCTACTTGAGGGGCAGGGCTGACCATCCCCAAACCATGCAGACCATAGCCACTGTGCTGGCACGAGGGCCCGTAGCCTCTTGGCCTGCAGGCCTGCACTCACACGGTGTGGGACTGCAGGCCTAAATGAGACACAGACTCAGTCATTCCCTTAAGGGATCTGCAGCTGTCCTGAGGCACGTGCCTGCAGTTGCTCCTTTTATTAGCTTGGGCCATCTTACAAGGGCAATACACGTGGGAGGGCCACACATACCACTGCACCTCTTAAAGGGGCAACACACTTGGGAGGTTCACACACCACACTTCTCACAACATCTGAGTTCTGCAGCATCTAATATGCAATCCTTTAAACACCCCTTCCACCACTCTTAACCTTACCTTTTGTGCAGGCATTGCTGTATTGGTAAACGTGAGCTTGCTGCTGCGGGCCCTGGCTGCGTTGAGCTGGATTCAGCTGTTCCTCATTGACCAAAAGCCCTGCACTGTGTAGCAACTTACGGTCAGGTTGTTGCTCTGCCTTTTCCGTGTTGGGTTACCGCTAGTACAACCCATGAAGTGCGGCCCCGTTGGAGGGGGTCAACCCTGTAATCAACCTCTACAGTGTATGTTGCATGGACAGGACAGAAAGAGTAACGCTGCAAGGTAGCAGATGTAACCAGAGCTCATGTGGGGATGTGAAGCGAGGTAGCAGAGTTGAGATTGATCTAGGGGTGACCAAACTGAACTAAAGTGAAACCACATGGTGTTCTTACCCCTGTGCTGTGCTGAGCCCCGTTGAGCCCCCGTTGCATTTGCCCTCCCTTTGCTATTCCGTGTCCGCTGTGACTTGCCAAGTGTAAAGCCAGCGTTACTTTGGATCTGTGAGCTCACTTCTTTGACATAAACGCCTCACTCTGCACTCTATACTCTGATGTAGTTCCTGGACACACCCGCTCCTTTGAATACTTTGTGGCGATACCTACTGCACATCTGCCCTGCATTTGGTAGCTGTTTTTGTAGCTGGGTCCGGAACTTGGAGCCTAGTACATGTAGCCGTGGAATTCATTGGTGCTGTAGTGGACCACTCCTGGAAACGCTCAGACTCGATCCCTGTTTTTAAGATCTCCATCACTCTTATCCTAAGGATTTTGTCAGGGAGTGAGGAGACAGACTAGTAGAAGCTACTCAGGTGTTCCCCTTCACACTGCACCTATATATTTTGTGATATTTGTGTGATCTCTTTTGATCTTTTGTGTGTTACTCGATGGAACTACTCAAGGTGGGGAGGTGACAGAATAGTGAAAGCCTCTTATGGAGGGAAAAGGGGACGGGCGTTTCACACCCTATGGGTTGAGGCCCCCGGGCATGACCACTATTGAAGCTGCTGCGGGTCTTGAGGATTTTCACTGCAGAGAGCTCCAGGCTAATCCGGGCTCCAGGCTAACGGGAGAGTGGAGATTGGAGGAGAGGAGGCCACATGGTGAAGACCCTTGATTGACTCATCAACGCCTTAGGAGGTGAGTTGACAGGCAGTTGAAGCACCATATTGTTGTGATAGTGTGGCAGTGCCATGAGTCCAGACTGGGGACGCAATTAAACTCTGACACTAAAATGACTAATATGACGTCTAGTGGCTGCTACAAACCAAACAACATTGTTTCATTGCCCTTTCAACATGCTGTAACCCCGCCCGCCGTCCCTCCCACTGTGCTGCTATTCTTACCACTGGTCTCACCCAAACGAACAATCTTAATGGTTAAGAGAAAAAGCCCTACAATTCCCTCTGTACCTCTGCCAGCAGCAGCTACAACGAACATGTCAAAAACCCATCTAAACTCACTGGGGGACGCACATATCCTTATTAGTGAAATCAATGGCCGATATATATATTTTTTAAAGTTGCGAAACACCGATTCTGTCGTTTCACAACTTAAACACTATTAGTATCCCGGTACAACATGCCAGGATACTAATAGCAATAAACCCCTCACTAGGAGGAGGCATTACCACATCAGGTAATTCCCTTGGGCTTTGCTAAGGCCCTCACTTCGCTCGGGCATCTAACTGTGGCCCTGGGGCATTATCAGATGTGTTAATACCCCCCAGCTACAATACAATCTGGTCACAACACATATTCTACTGTACCTCTCCCCATGCACTATGCTCCATGAAACCCAGAACTGCTTGGGTGTACACATTTCACAGTGCTGTTACAGGCATTACTAGTGGTAGATGTGTGCTATTTGGCAAATCCTAAACACAGCTTGGCATGGTTTTCTGAACTAAGCTTTTTCTCCCACCTGCTTTTTATTTTTTTCTTTTCTGATCTTGTGAATGGGTTTTGACTTTCATTTGAGGCTGCCATGAAACATTTATTGAATTTGCATACGATAAAATACATTCATTGAGAATTTCACACATAACTTTCAGTTGTATGTTGTATTCAAAATGGAAAACAGTTCTTCCAGGAAGCAAGAGCACACAATCTGGTGTTATTTGGGATTAGGGCTGATATAAGGAGCAGAAAGACATGGTCAAAGTCAGCGGTAGTTTATGTAGGTGAGGGGTTAACAGTATTCTCTGGCAGGCTGTGTTCGAGGTGGGAGAGACTCATAGCAGTCACCAAGTAGGCAGTCGTGTACGTAGTAAGGGAATGCAGCAATCACGTAATAGGTTCTGGTCTAGTTAGGAAAGGGCATTTTAGCAGTCCCCAGCAGGCTGTGGTCTAGTGGGTGGGGGGAGTCCTAGCAGACATCTAGCAGGCTGTGGTCTATTTAGGACAGGGGTATAGCAGTCACCCACCCAGCAGGCTGTGGACTAAGTGGGCAGGGTCTTAGCAGGCACACAGTAGGCTGTGGTCTAGATTGGAGGGGGGGGGGTTAAAATACTCACCTTGCAGGCTGTGGTCTCAGTGGGTGGTCATTGAAGGCACCTAGCAGGCTGATGTCTTGGTAGGGGTGCATAACAGTTACCCAGCAGAGTGTGTTCTAGGTATGGGAGGGGCCATAGTAGTCACCCTGTAGTCAATGGACTAGATGGGGAAGGGGATCATAACAGTGAGGCATAGATAGGGGAGGAGGTCATAGCAGTCCACCAGCAGGCTGCCATCTAGGTAGAGGATGCAACATAGCATTTGCCAAGCAGGCTGTGGTCTGGGTACAGGAATGGTTTGTAGTAGTGAACCACTAGGCTGTGGTCTAAGTAGGGAGAGGAGTTAAAACAGTCAATCCGCATGATATAGGCTAGGCAGGGGAGGGGGCCACAATACTCACCCAATCGGCTATGGTATAGGTAGGGATGGGGGTCATAGCAATCACCCAGTAGTCTGTTGTCTAGGTAGCAGAGGAGGTCGCAACAGTCAGCCAGCAGACTGGGGTCTAGGTAGGGCAAGAGGTCAAAACAGTCAAACAGCAGGCTATGATCTAGGTAGAGGAGGTGGCATAGCATTCACCAAACAGACTATGGTGTAAGTGGAGGAGTGGGTTGTAGTAGTTAACCACTAGAATGTGGTCTATGTCTGGGAGAAAGGTTAAAGCAGTCACTCAGCAGAATGTACTCTAGGCAGGGGATGGGGTAATAGCAGTCACCCTATTGGATATGGTGTAAGTAGGGCTGTGGGACATAGCAGTCACCCAGCAGGCGGTGGTGTAGGGGGTGGGGGCAGGTCACAGCAGTCACTAAGTAGGCTATGTTGAAAGTAGGAGAGGAGGCCATAGAAGTCACCCAGCGTGTTGTGGACTAGATAGGAGAGGGGACCAGATAAGTCAACCATTAGGCTATGGTCTAGGTAGTGGAGGGGCCTAGCAGTAACCTAGCAGGTTGTGGACTAGGGAGAGAGGGCGAAACAACAGCCACTCAGCATGATGTGGTCTACGTTGGGAAAGGGAGCATAGCAGTCACCCAGCAGGCTTTGGTAAATGGGGGGGGCATAGCAGTCACCCAGAAGGCTGTTGTCTATGTGGGGTAAGTACATCAGTCACCCAGCAGATTGTGATCTAGGTAAGGAAGAGACCATAGCGGTCATGCAGCAGGCTATGGGCTCTGTGGGGCAGGCACTCACAGCAATCACTCAAACTGTGGCTTAGGTAGGGGAGGAGGGTACAGCAGTCAACCAGCAGGCTTTGGTTTAGGTGGAGGGGCCATAGCCGTCACCCAGCATGCTGTGGTCTTGGTGGGGGGTTTCATAGCAGGCACCCAGCATGTCGCGGTCAGGCTTGGGGATGTTAGAAGAGCAGCACCCCAGTCGCCTTTCATCTATGCTTTCATTTTACGTGACAAAAGTCTGAAAAAAGTAATTGTTTTTAAACTTCAGTCTGTTGTATTCTAAAACTACAATATAACCACACAGGGCCCCACAGATGTTTTAGTTCTAGTTGTGTTAACTGAAAAGCCTTGTCGTCAGCAGCCGTAAACTAAATAGATCAACATGAAATACTACACAATACAGAGCCATTTCATTGTCTGAAGCACTTGTGTATAGGCGCGTTATAAATGCCATATCATATCATAAATAACATTGAATTTTCTGTTCAAATATTTCTTATGAAATCTAGCATGCAATTTATCGAAGGCTGTCTGCCTGTACGAGCACATAAATGGCCTCATCACAAGTTGGGGCGGCAGCCCTTAAATGTGACGGTAATGCTATTACCGCCACATTTAAGGGTCCACCCAATCACTAGTCTGGCAGCATTTATATAGGGCTACAAACCCTCAGGCACCTGAGCGCTGCTTACCCACGTTGTGTGGTGCTGATTTATCGACCTCGGAAGGATGAAAGGCTGAGTTTGGCACTGCCGGGTTTCAAACCTGCATCCGCAGGCTCTGCACGGATGTCAAAGCGAGCGATCTACTCGCTGTGCTATCTGACCAGCTTAACACCCATTTGTGGGCGCAATTAGCGTGGCACTATTAGGGCGTGCATATTGCACCGAAAATGCTGCATTGGGTCCAATGGACCCAATGGGGAATGAGGAATACCCATTACCGCCCAACCCTTATTAGCGCCGGACCAGTTGGCGGTAATGCTATTAGCCTGGGTGGATACCGCCAGGATACCGCCAAACTCGTGATGAGGTGGGTCCATAGTGTTTTCTTTATCCACTATGATTAATGTCTGTTAGTAAGGAATGAATATGTCTCATAATAGACTAGTAACAGTCTTGTGGTAATAGGATACTGTACACACCATTAAAATAGAGCCCACATAAAAATTCAGAGGACTGTGGGTGCTACGATGGAGTGCAAGGTTTACATTTTTGAGTGGGGTTTGGTAGAAAAGGGGGAAGAAACAAGTGGATCATTTTAGGGTGTTGTCCATGTTTTTTATCCTACACGTGTGTTAGTTAAACTGCTAGATAGCATTGGGGGCTCTCAAGATACGATGCCTATTAATTATTTAGTTATGTTGCCAGCAAATTTAAGAAGAACCACACAGGTGCACAGAGTTATGAAATGGATACTTGTCAACTTATACCACATACGTCTTCATCTCCTTGATCCTGGACAAAGGCCTGGAGTGGACACTGCATCCAGGAGAGCTGACCTATCACTGTCTTTTTGACAGAGCTGTGAGCTACCTGGAAGTGGTACAGGGTGGGAGTTGCAGAGTGCCCTTCCTAATGCCTGTAATCCAACCGCAATACTGGTGATTTAGCTACTGAAGATGGGGACGATGGTGATGTATATATGCCCTACTCACAAAGATGCGTCCTATGTTGCAGTTATATATGTGGACAGAGGAAGAAGTTTCGGGTGCCAAAAAGATCACTTTGGTTACAATTCACGTAAACCTCTGGACATGTCAATATAGGGCATGACCAGACAAACGCTCCTTGTCGAATCCCATAAGTCAGTGGAGTCAGGCATGGCACCCCAAAGAATCAGAAGTAACTTCCAGAAACCATGTGGAGCCGATTGTGGTGCTCCTGGGTCATGTGCAGCAGGACGGGCCCTTTGTGGCAAAAGGCACAGAACACTCTTGAATTGAGATCAGGATTAGTAAAATATGCACTGTGCTAAACAGCCCTCCGGATGATCCCGTATGCCAGCAGGGATCCCTGTGTGCACTCACTAGATTAAATAGAGAATCTAGAGTGCCTTTTGGATCAGCAGAGCCACAGCACTAGCACTGCGGCCAAGCACTATAAAACACAGGAACAGAGCTGAGTGAGGAAGGCAGGATTCAATCTGAAACAAAGATGGCTCGAGAGGCGTATGAAGCCTCAGGATGCCATGGTCCCACATCCAATGGGGTCAATTAAACAATTGAGACATCTTGGAGTTCCATGCAACAGATAGCAGAATCTTACCGACGTGGGGCAATGCCAGTGTGGCCCATGAGAGGAAAGGCCTATGAAAGGCTGGAGCAAAAAACATACCAGGACAACTCGCAATGCAACCAGACACCTGAAATGCTGAGGGGTGTACGGAGGCTGAGAGGTCTGATGGCAAAGGTCAGGCGCCGAAGAAAGCTGAACAAGCTAGCAGTGCTTGATAAGCTTGAAATCTTGAGCAAACTAGTGACCCTTAGTCAACCGGGAAGCCTGGGGGCTGGAAAGCCTGATGCACTTTAAAGACCTGGGACTACTGGTCAGTGAGCTGGGCCCTATATCAATGGAGGTAGTGCTAGGTACTGCATCCCTGGACACTGTGCTGGGTGCTATACCCCTACAGAGTGCAAAAGGCACTATATCCATGAAGAGAGACCTGGAACTAGATTGCTAAGCAGTGAGCTGAGCACTGGATCCCTGAAGGTTGAACTGGCATATATCTCCTGGATTAGAAAAAAGGGAGCCAGGCAGCATAACTCTGGGTGGGTTACAAATATTTGTGGATGCTATAACACTGAGCATGATGGGCACTATATCCCTTTCATTGTGATTAAGGCAAAGATGTGTACTGGGCACTGTATCCGGAGACTACATCTGAAAAACAGATTCAGAGGAAACCATTATCCCAATCAGGAAGAGAACCCTGACATCTTATATTGTAGCACATGCTGGAACTTTTTTATTAAGCAGTTCCAAGCTAGGAGCACACTTTTGGGTTGTAGATAAACCCCCATACCCAATAGGCCCAATAGGACTTTATCTCATCCTTATCCTGACACATAAACAGTGTGAAAACTCACACGTTTGTGGGATGTGTGTTGTGGGTCGATCGTCATTACAAAGTGACTCTTTTGGGCTTTAGAAGCATGACACTCTCGCTCTCCTAAGAGAGGAATATTTGTAAGGTGTGGTACACAATAGTCTTTGTATACAAAAAGGCTTTTGGGGGTACAGCCACCAATTATGGGTGTGAAAATGGCCAATTCTCCATGTAATGTTATGTTAACTTTCTAATAATATATTCTTCCCAAAGCCCAATACAGTTTAGTCGAGGGATGAAACCTGCCACAAAATAACTTAACTGTGCTGACTTTGTCTCTTCAAGCGGGACATTCTCTTGCCTGTGGTGCCCGATTTTACTGACAGAGGGATCAGAATGTAGCAATGTGCTTCAATGAGACGATCAAGCGCACTTATAAAACACATAATGTAGTTTAAATTCAAAAGGAATAGGCCTAAACCTGTGAAATTGATTGTGAAATGTAGTTGAAGTGTGTAACAACAGAATTAAAAGTAGTTGAACTCAATTCCTATTAGCCCCCACTCACTCAAAGCCCTGCTATTGTGTGCTATTGGACTTTAAGAAAGGTGCTCAAAAAGCCTTTACATTTAAGAGACACATGTTAGGATTTTAAATGTGTAGCACCTTACCCATTTTTATTAAAACTGACATGTTGGTTGGCCAATTCCCTGGATGCTCAGAGAACCATTGGCACACACGTCTCTAAAATGAATGAATTTTGCTAAAATAATGTAACCATTATATGACTGTGAAGGAGGTAGACTTTTGATTCAAGTCGGAAAAACATTGTTACTGCTGACTTACATGAAGGTTCCTTTAACTAAACTATTATAGAAACTAAGGAACTATTCCACAAACTGTGTTTAGCTAACCTTAGTGAAATTAGAAATATTTCTTATGTTTCTCGAAACATGTTGCTGGAATACAATCGTTGTAAATGGTAGAATTTGTATTACCCTCTTTTTAATCCACGAGGCAGGACTAAGCTATTAGGAATTTCAAAATGTTTGATAAAAGCAAGGCAGATGGCTCGGCTACCTGTAAGAGGATATCAGCAAACATCACCTTAGGGAGCATCCCTCAAACACCTTAGAAAGCACAACATTGTGTTCAAAATTACCAGAGGGCAACACTCTCCATCAGAAATCTGGGGTCTGCCCCCCATAAGTGTTGTTTCAGATTTATACTTCTCTAGCCGAGTTTGTGCTGTTTCACATTATGTTCATGTGTATCATTATGTCACAGCATTTCCTGGTGTGCTTCTCAATCCTTGACACCCCTCCCCACTTGACAAACTTACTTCACTTGTTGCCCAACATGCCTCTCCTACTTTTGCTCCGTCACCCACATTGGTTTCCAAACTGACTACCACTCTCATCCTTTTTAAGGTGCTATTTAATTCCGGCTGGTTTCTGGGCTAATAGCACATATACACAAGCTGCATGCGTTAAGAAATACAGGTTAGTGGTCAGATATGCATGTAAAGGATGGTTTGAGAGGTGGGGCGCAATGGTGTTGTGACAAAATGACTATTGCTCTGCAGGAGTACAGTCAGGAGAAGGGACTTAAGCATCTACACAGTACCCACTTTGCTACAGATCAACAGTGATCCAAATCGTAGAGATGAAACAGGCAAAATCAAGAGCTATACCTTCTTCCCTTTTGTGGTAATGTGGGCCGAAGGCAGAATATACTAAGAGTGGTGTAATTATGATAACAGCAGAAACCCAAACAGCAGTATTACAATGACCACAAAATAAAAGAATGCAAATCAATGTTCTAAAAAACATAAATATACTTTAAATAAACAAACCAGTATGCAATAAAATCTCTCTCGCTCTATATAACAATTCGGTATGTTTCCAGACTCAGCTGATGCAATTTATCAGTTTTAGGTTGTCCTCTGCTGCTCAAATAGCAAAGTGCACCCAGTTCTACCACAGCTAACATTTCATCAAACAGAATGAGCATGGTTCTACGTGGTCACCTTCACCTCCCACTATCGCAAACATTTGAGAGTTACTTCTTGCCACCCCCACCTCTCTTCACACAGGGAACAGTGATTCCATTGTCAATGAACAGTTAATTATCGTCTCAAGGTTTCAGTCTCTAAAGGGCGAAACACTGTAGGACAAATGCCTCCTCACAAGATAAAACTGAATGTAGGTGTTGTAATTATGCTACTACGCAATCTTGTGCCATTGGTGGGACTCTGCAATGGAACACAATCGACAATTACACGTCTACAAAGACACATCATAGAGGGCGGTGTGATCAGTGGAACACACCAAGAGACCCATGTGATAGGTAGAACTTAGAGACTGTTCTTTTACCGCACATACCTTTCATTCCATCTGATACATTTATCCTCTTCAATGACCATTAATAAGTCACATGGACCTACGCCCCCTTCGTTGCAATAAATTAACTTTAAAAAGCATGTCTTTAGAAAAAGGAGGAAAAGGGAGACTTAACGGTCATGAACAGTCTCTGGTTATCACCTGTACTTTTTCAGTCTGAGCAAGTTATTCCATGTGGGCACTGCTCTGTTACTGACCAGCAGGTCACTCTGGTGTGTTCTTTGAACATTTTGAGAAATGTCTTACATCGGAGGCACTGTAGTGCTCACAATTGATGATTCTTGGGGATGTTAATGTGTGGTGTCATGACTCTGGTAGTACAGATTGGCTAAGGCTGAATGAAATAATGACTGGGCACAATCTATCATCTTTGACTTCCTCTACTATACACAACTTGGGCCACTGTTTGGATATTGTACTACACAGAGGGTTGAACATTTGCCATTTAAATAATATGCCAGTTAGTTGGTCTGATCATATGGTTGTGATGTTTTCTATTATTCCTGACCATGTAAACATGCATAACAATATCTATTCAAACGTAGTGATGTTCTGCAGTAAAACAATCCCTTGATGCTATTACAGAATCTCAACTAGAAGCAGGTCTACTACCATTCACAGCCATAAAAGCCAGAACAGACTGCAAAAAATACTATCAGACTAATATTGCATCACTGAAGAATTGTTGTGATACTAGGGCACCTCTGAATCTACAAACCAAAATAAAAATAAAAGTAATGCCTGGTTTTTGGAAACCTTGAACGAATTAAAGCAGAATTATTGAAGGAAAGAAAAAAATGGCAGACAATCAATGACACATCGTCTCACCATGATGCTAGAGAGGTATTGGTGAGATATAAAAAAGGATTTGCCGAAGCAAATTCGCTTTTTCTCCAAATTCAAATTACCTCCTCAGAATGTTGCTCAAAGGAGTTATTTGCCACAATTAAGAACCTTTCCTTTCCATTGTGTGCATCATCTAAATTAATTCCATCTTGTATCTAAGCTAATAAGTTTAATGTGTTTTTTAACAACAAGGTTAATACTATTTGTAGGAACATTGATTCTCAACCCATTGACACAATAATGCCTTATCTGAGCATGGATTGCTTAAATGTACCCATTCCTACCTCTTTCACTTTTTCCTTCTCACAGTACATTCAGAGGATATCGAAGCCCTGATTCTTAAATTGAAACCTACTAATCATGACTACAACCCTATTCCGGTTTATCTGGCAGTCCAACATTTGTCTTCTCTTAAATCCTTTCTGATGGTTTTGTGAATGCCTCCTTAAACCAGGGGCTGGTGCCACAGGAGCTAAAGAAGACAGTCCTTAAGCCTCTGCTAAAAAAAAAAAAACACCCCAAGTCCATCAGATTTTGGGAAATGATCGGCCTCTTGCGGGCATACCACACAGCTGCAGACCTATCTGGAGGAAAATGCCATCTTAGACATCTTCCAGTCTGGTTTCCGGCCTGGTCACAGGACTAAGATTGCCTTGGTGGCTGCATAGGATGACATTTTAAAGGCCTTTGACATGGTAGACTTTGGCCTACTAATGAAGAGACTCTCGACAGTCACCTGGGTTTTGGAGGACAATTTGAAATGGTTCTCTTCTTTTCTGGAACACAGGACCCCTGTAGTAAAACTTGGAGTCCCTTACTCTGATGACTTGCAAGTCCTCTGCAGAGTTCCACAGGGGCCATCACTGTCCCCTATACTGCTTAATGTTTAATGTGTATCTTTAGTGTTTGATGGAATTTTTACCAGGTTTAATCTGGAGTATCATTACTATGCAGATGATACGCAAATTTAACTTAGATTGAAATCTGTCCCAGAAGCAATAGACTGTTTCCTAGCTTGTGCTAGTGCCATAAAATATGAGATGACTGAAGCAAGTTCAGCTTAATCCTAATAAAACTGAGGTGATAGTTTTCGGCCCAAAAAATCTTCGGAAGGACTATCATGCCAGGTATTCCTGTCCAGCCATCTTCGATGCAGATACTACCGTGTCCAGTAAAGTAGAAAATCTTGGGTGCCTCTGGCAAGCATCGTTAGACTATAATGCTCCAGTCTCAGAGACAGTTAAAGCTGTTTTTACCAACTTAGGTTACTGAAACCAATTTTACCATTCATCCCAGAACTGGATCGAGCGGTGAACGTGAGAACCATGGTAAATTCCAGGCTTGATTACTGTGGGACTCTTCTTCTGGGTGCCCCAGAAAGTCAATTACATTGCCTGCAGGTTACCCAGAATGCTGCCATCAGATTGGTTTATAATCTTTTGAAAATGGCTTCCATCTCCACATATTGGAGGAGATTGCACTGGCTGGCAGTCCACAAAAAGATCAAACTTAGAACACTTTGCTTGATCTATAAATGTATTCAGGGAACGGCACCTAAATATTTGATATCCAAGATTCAGTTCTATCAGCCCTCTCGAGCATTGCGCTCATCCAGCCAAAATTTGTTAGCTGTCCCCCTTTCTCATTTCGTCACCCGGGGAGATTGTTGTTTTTCCATCAAAGCTCCTCGCCTTTGGAACTCACTCCCAGCTGAGTTACGGAATATTCCTTCCATTTCAGTCTTCTGTTCTAAGCTGATAAAACCTTAACATTGAGCAAGCATAATAACATCTATGCCTCGATGCATGATCTCTGCTTGGCTCTGGAAGGATTTGCGTGTTACAAATGTTAAATCAATCAATCAATCAATCAATCAATCAATCGACATCCCCAAACGTGGACCAGTGGGTCTGGACCTCTCAAAAGTATTTTATTGTCTTCTTGGTGCTTTGAAAGCTTCAAACTAGGTTCCTCGGTGTGGTTTTTTTGTGTCGACAGAGTTTGAGTGAGGCGAGTCATGTTGATCCAGGTGTCTTGTTCGAGTCAAGATGGGGTTCAAGTGAAGCTTGGTGCGGTTTTAACCAGTGTCAGAATGGTGCTGTCTGAAGGGTCCACCAGAGTTGGTTCCAAGGGCAAGCTGGTTCAAGACAATGCGTGCTATTGGCTCCAATCGGCAAGTCACACAATGCTTCCCTAATTTCGAGTCCTGGTCAAGTTGATAAAAAAATCCTGGTGGTTTGAGGTGATGCTCAAAGACAAGACGGATCGAAAGGTTCCTCAGTGATGAGCTTTTGTTCGAGCTGATGCTGAGATGAAAAAGGATGGTGCAATTGCGGTGTAGTAGTTTGATAGATGCAAGCAGCGGTTTGAGGTTCATTGGGAGTGCCAAAGGTGGTACCTTGGGTCCTGTGTGATTGAGAAGTTTTGAACACAGTTGACTTGGCTCGAAGGATTGTCTGAAGTGGTGGAAAATAGGATTCCAGCTGCTTTGGGTTTCTCTAGGTGCTGGGGGTTTCCACCCCATGGGCTTGGGTACATGGTAAACCTTTTTATGCTTCAATCCCAATCCAGAGAATTTAGCTGGCACCTGAAGGAGTCCTTCACTTCCCATGAGGAGCCTTTTTTCCAGTGCAGCTGGCAGAGGAGTATGCATTGGGAAAAACAGTACACCCTGGATATAATTAGGGGGCAAAGCTAGACTCTGCCTTGTAAGCACATGACTTTGGAATGGACTGCCCTCCTAATAGAGGTGAATTCCTGTCTTGATGTAACTCCAAAATGAATTCAGGAAGGCGCAGGAGACCCCTTCCTTTTAAAGGTTAAAGGCAGGGCTTTAAGTGGGCCGGGTCCTGCCGGGGCTGGGCCCCGGCAGGCTCCGAAATTTCGTTTTGAGGCGGGGCCCTGCCGGGGCCCACTAATCTCCCCGGGCAGCCCCGGCCACTACACGAAAAGGCATTTTTTTCTACAGCCTGAAGCTCTCGCTCGTGTGCGAGAGCTTCAGGCTTCAGAAAAAAATGCCTTTCAGCTATAATGGTGGCGCCGCACCTGCGAGGCATCCCTTTAATCAAGGGATGCACGTGGGCCGGCGCCACCATTATGGAGAAACGTGAGGCCGCTGGAAGCAGAGGCCTTGCTTTCTAAATACTGAAGCTCCCGCCTCACCCTGTCAGCCTTAATGGTGACGCTGCCCCTCCCCAGCTGGCGAGGGGCAACAACACCATTAAGGCTGAATAGGCGAGGCGCTGTCCCCTGCCAGGCAAGCCTATCCAAAATAAATGCCGAGATCAGCACCCTCTCCCCAGTAGGGGAGAGGGTGCTAATCTCTACAAAAGGCTGCCTGGCAGGGGTGCTAGTAGCCCATTGAGCCGGGGCTCGTCAAGGGGGCGTGGCCTAACGGCCCATCAAGACCCCATTGTTAGGCCACGCCCCCTCGATGGGCCCCGGCTCGATTTGTAGTGCCACTTAAGGCACTGGTTAAAGGGTACATGCGATTTGACAAAAGCACAACTGCTGTGACAAACCCAATCCTTGTCACTGTGACCTTTGCCTTCTTTTATCATACCCAGAATGTATTTTGTTCTACAGGAAGTAAAGGAGACAGACTTGGAGGAGAGCCCAACAGAAAAATAGGATGTCAAACCCCTCCTCAGTTTCCCTCTGTCCTTTCTGGCTACTATAACCCTATTCCCTTTTCAAGCCTGCAGATTTAAAGGCCCTTTGTTATCCAACACTCTGGTGTGAGGTTGGCCTTTGTTATGGGTGTGTCTCTTTTAAGTATGGTTATCTGAGATCTCCAGGCGAGAGCTCCTGTGCTTGAGGGCAGGTGTTACTCACCCTTCCAGAGAATCGAAGGAGACAGCATTCCAGACTATTGATCATTGCTGAGGTGTAGACAGGCAGTCTACCCATGAGTTCACATATCCTCTCTATAGCTCACCTGAGCTCGCAGGGTTGTCATTTGCATGATACCAATTTGATGTGGCTTTAATAATTGTGTGCACTATCAGCCACCATACCAAAACCAGTTATGGATTATCTTTAGAGGTTACACTGCCACCACATGGGTAGGGCCCCAGTTGTGACATTTAGAATCAGAGGTGCAGCAGTTAAATGCAACCTCTGTCTGCAGTGATTTTGGATGACATCACCTGCTAAAAAGGGGATATATGATCTTGGAACCTCCCCTGTGCAACTGGATAATAGGTGCAGCAGATGTCAGGAGTTGGATACAGCTGGGTACATGTGTTTACTGTGCTTTTGGCATGGAGCTTTATGAAGAGTAATTACTTAGATTCTCCTTATAAGAAAAGTTAGAAAGCTCCTAGCCCGGAATTGCTATTACAGTTTCTGCCAACACTAAGTCAAGATATAGAATGAGCAATGACAGAGTCTCTGGGTGGACACCTTAGATAGTATTATATTAGGTAATTAAAATAAAAAAAAACTTGTGAAGACAAAATACACAACCTGTGATTTCACAAAGCTCACGATCCCTGCCAAAGGGATCCCAAATCAGAACATCAAAGGGGATAACTTAGCGCAGAAGCCTCTTGACACGGGATACATCAGAACTGTGCTTACAGGATAGAGTGGAAAACATGGCATTCACACAAATGCAGGAAAAGCAGAACACCACACCTAAAGTTCAATAGGGAAATAAGGGAAAATAGCATGGGGAAAACCAGGAACAGACTGCAGGAGGGAGTCAAGGAATAGGAGCAGGGGAAACAAAATGACAAACCCAAACCACCTGTGCCAAGATCTGTAACCTGACCATTGCAAGTGGTGTTAAGAACTCTCTCAGCCTTCAGTGGGAGGCCCACAAGGGCGGAAGCTCTAAGAACCTCTTTAAGACCAAAGGAAACTGGGGACAGCTGAGATGGCTCCAATTACTGTCCTCTCTCCAAGTGCCTGTTTGTACTTGATCAGTACCCACTTACATCACCCCATACATCTTGAAATACATGCTTGTGAAGTTCTCCCTGTTGATTTCAGACCCAGCGTAAAAACAAAAGGAGACAATCAGCAAGAGCACAGCCTACCAGCATACCACGTGACCAAGTGCCCAGCGCTTGTGTCACTGAACCTTCAGAGCGAGAAAGATCCTAACAATTTTGTGAATGCTGGGCCTGCCGTGCAGTGCTCGCCAGCAGCAGGGCATGCAGCAACGAGGCTGCAAAAGAATTCCTAGACCACCAGGAACTTGATGAAATGATCAAACCACACCAGAGACTACACCTAAACTGAGGGTAGCCTCACCACAAACCCCTAACCTGAACTTAGACATTACACAACTTGGGCCTCCATTGCTGCCTCACAGTGGTCCCTCTTGGAGATAAGGGGTAGGGTTTAACACCTTTTTTAAAAGCTTCTCTGTATGAAACACATTAAGAGGGGGTAAGGCAGGGTCATATTGGGGTAGGTCAGGCAGCCAATCAGAGGATCGGGAGCGGGATAAGGCAGCACCCAGACAAAGGAAGGTGTGAGTTATTTGGATGAGTTCCATTGCTCTGTTTGTGTGCCTTCTGTGCTGTCATGGTTTCCCCATGCTCTGTTAGGCCTGTGCCGGAGCAGAGAGTGTCTTTTTAGAGCCAAGACAGTTGGCTTTGACTATGTTTCTTTAAAGTACTTTGTGTGCTTTGTTAGCGTGTCCAAAACAACTCAGACAACAAATTGCAATCAATTTCGGGAGATAATGCTGACAAATAACATGGTCATTCTCCTTTAGATTCATTCATAATTGTATAGCGTGATTGTTTGCATATTTGCCCGTCACTTTATCAGAGGTAGGCCTTCCAAAATGAACCTTTAGTGTTTGTGCTTTACTGCAAAATGGATTTGCACACCTGCAAGGTACAGCAAGTGGGGTGTTGAGGCATGGGGTGGGATCCTTCACAGCCGATGAATCAACTTGTGATGCAAACATTCTGCTTTAAACAGGTGTATTATACACCTTAAATGAACTTGGGGTTTGGGTACATTGGGTAATTCTATGTTGGTTGAGCAACGCAGTCTGTCTGTCCATCCTTCTTCCTTCGACGGTCGAGCAAATGTCACTCACAGCCATTAGGTTTCAACTGTCACTTGCACTTCTTCCTTAGCCCGCTTGGATCTTCAGTTGCTGTCGTCATTATGCTGAGAACCTTAGGTGATCCTACATACCTCCATTGCACGTTGGGTCCGAGTTTGCTCCAAGACTTGCCACTTTTGTGTCACGTTACTTCAGATCTCATTGAGACTAAGGTCCATTACTTAGGCACCATAGAATATTAGTGACAGAATCTTCCCCAGTATTTTCAAGCACAGGCTAGACAAAAGCTCCTTTCACAGGATCTCTCTACTTGATTTTTTAGCTTCCTGAACTCGTTTCCCTTCTATTCCATTTCCTCTCTCTTCTTCCTCCCTGATGCCCCACTACATTTGGTTCTTAATCACTTGCCCTGCTATCTTCTCTTTTCTTTCTCCCCCTCTGGGTTCTCCCTCTCACCCATACTTCGTTCTTTAAAAAAGCTGCCACAGTGCACCCACTCTGGTTAGCTGTTCCTATCTCTCAAAAACACACTTTCAAGCTCAGAAAAGCTCTGTTAGGGTGTGTATTAGGTTGGAATGCAAGCACATTAAAGTACAATTAATGTGAGATAGCTGCAGGCACAGCAGTGAGTGGGTGTTGGGACAGGCTATTGTCACTCAAGTTTTGTGAATGTTGGGTAGTTAGAAAGAGGAATGATGCATAAAGATCATTCTCTATGTGATGACTGCAAGGAGCTACTATTTCCTGCATTTTCTTTCAGAATGTTCTTAGTTTAAAACCCAAATATTGTTGAAGCTTGCATTAATTTGCATACTGGTAATGGTAGCCTTCTATTTAGGACACGTAAAACAAAGCTACAATCATACCCTTTTTGCTCAACATGCTACTATTAGGATTTATATATTGTCGGCTTATTTTATCATGTGATCTGAACACATCTCCAGTCACCTCTATTGAACAGAATGCTATTTTAATTAGAGGAAATAACTGACAGTTTGCCTAGAATCAAGTCATCAGCATGTAAACCACCTGCACACAGTGGGTCCCATAATAGTTGTCTCTCTAATGGATCAGCCCACCATAAGTACATTCTGATGCACAAGCAGAGGTGTTAACAAAGTTTAACAAATTATCTAAAAACACAGTCCTTGATGCTTCAGACATTTGTGGTGACAAAGGACATGGTTATATTTGTAAACATTTTCAGTTATTGGGATTTTTACGGGGTAGAGACATGCCTGGTTGGTGATAGGTGTCAAAGTGAGGGTCAGAGCGATAGGATAAGCAACGCTTCACTGGTTATGGGTCTTTTTAAATACACAGAAAAAACGCTTGCTATGCGTAGGTCCATGGATCATAGGAAACCTAAACTGGAAAAAAGGGTGGCTTAGGAGTGATTTCAACCTCCCCTCTCCCCAAAAGCTCTTCCTTTTTCATTGGGCAACTAAAAGGTGTGACAGAGTCAGGGTCATGACCCTGTAGGAGCGGGGCAGGGACCCTTTGCCGACCTGGGGTAGATAACCTACCAAGGTATGGTTATGTTTATTTGTAAAGCCCCAATACACAAAACAAGTGTTTCAAAGCGCTCAAGGAGGGCGGGAACGAGGTGGAAAAAAACAACAGTCATTCAGAGCCTTTGAATTTCTGAATGATACAAGTCTGCACAGGCAGAATACGTGCATATAATATAATTAACAGTGTAGATAACAGCAAATAGGTCTGACAACGATTCTGCAGTTTTTCCAAGTGCATTGAGGTGCCACCATGCAAGGAGGAGAGATACGGAAGATAAATAAATGATCTTCCAGGCATTGAACGTTCAGATCGTGCAAGTGCACAGATGATGCAGCAGGGGTGCCGGAGACATAACAGTAAATAGGTATACCAGTTTTACTCTAGAGGTGGAATGAGGGAGTTGGGGGAGCAGTCCTCCCACTACCTGAGGGTGCTTTGTGTTTGTCTGGTACTGCTGTCGATTGAACAATGCCTCTCAGCCTCTTGCCTGGCTAGAGTTCTCTTTTTTTCTTTTTCAGAACTGCAAACTCCAATAACGTATGTGGGTCCAATCAAGAAAACCCATAGTGGATCCAGAGGAATGGAATCAAGACCAGAAATTGAATGGACTTTGATATTTTCTGCAGTAGAAGGATGAGACACCCAACACCAGCAAATGCAGACATACTCTGGGGGAACGATGGGGCAAAAGAAAATTAATTGTGAGTGAGATGGGTCTGCAGATTAGGAGAGAAGGTACAGACATCTTTCCCAAACCCAACCAGATATGAAACTCACCAACGCATGGAGAATGCCACAAGGGTAAAAAACATCTTGGAAGAATGGCTGACACGTTGTAAAATGAGATTGAAAAGGGTGCTGGGTTAAAACTAATTTTAAACCCTGGCAGAGGTCCCAATGCCCAGAGGCTTAGCTAAGCCAGAGATTGGCCAAGGGGAGCATGTGTTAGAAGAAGGGGGTGCTGTACTACATAATCCCAGGCAGCACAGAGGAGATTGGAAGGTGTTCGCCCGAGGTCAGGTGGAGCGCTGGTGGACTAAGAGGCCAGTCAGAGATTGTGTGGTAGAATGGAGTGCTGAGCAGACTGTGACATTTTTATTTTTTTTGTATTTTAGTTATTTTTCTATTTCTACATGTAGTCAAATATTGACTTTATACAAAATCACAACAAAATATAAAATATATTGTCCAGTACATTAATTACAAAATTGGTCCCCTCCACACACAAGAGAAGAGCATTCCAAATTTCAAATTGAAAATCACAGTATTTGACTCCATAAAACATAATGTTAAAATCATCACCACTCGTAAAACAGTCCCACAATTTTGGATTAGAAAGGCTAAAAACATAATTTCTTTATTTGGTTAAATATTGCCTTCTAACAGATATTAGACTCTCACAATCAATAAAAGAATGCCTACAAGTTTCTACTGGCAGAGTGCTGTGGCAGTGTCTGGCGTGTTTTGCTTGACCCTTTGCTGGATCCTCACAGACTCGTAAGTCTATCTTCACTGGCTGCTACTTAGAGAGGAGTGACCTATTCCCTACAAAACACCAGCCTTCAAGCAGAGTGCTGCGGAGGTCTTTGGGAGTGTTTGGCATGTTATGCCAGACCCTTTGCTGGAACCTCACAGGCTCATTAGTCTGTCTTTACTGGCTGCTACTTAGGCAAGGAGTGATCTAATACCTTCAAAACCCCAGCCCGCAAGCGAAGCGCTGCAGAGTGCTGTGGGAGAGTTTGCCATGTTTGGCGATGAGAGGCAGCTTTTGAAGGGGCCAGGCACATAGCTTGTTCAAGAGAAAGTGGAAAATGGAAGAAATGAGATCTGCAGCAGTGGAAGTTGGCGCACATCACATTGTTAGAACATGCAATTGAAGTTGGTGAGTTAGCACGAGCGTTTTGCATTTGGAGCCACTTGCGTTGCCTAGACTCTGTGCAAATTGCATTTTTAAATAAAGAAACATCTCCGATTGGCATTGGGATACAGCGTGGAGCTCCTGGACTTTAAGAAAGGGGCACAAATGGTGTCACTTGAATAGGCGACCAGGGGATGGACTAATGGCTTCAATTTACTTTCTTAGAAGTGGCGCATTACAAGACAATATGAGGGCACCAGAATTAGATGGACCTTGCTTGGAAGTAAATTCTGTGCCCTTCATGACAAAACATCCACCCGCATCCCTGCGTCCGCATGCCCCAGGCGCAAGTGCATACCAACATAGCTAATTCAGTTGCAATGGAATCACAGTCCTTTGTGATTCCAAAATGAGTACAGAAACTGGTCCCAGGGCCAGAAGCATCTGCATTAACAGAGGAATGATGAATCAATGTTGACAGCATTGGGGAAGGGAAACTCCCGAAACTTCTGGGACCTAATGAATTGGTCCAAGACCAGTCAACCGCTGGCTCAAAGCAATGCGGTGGGAGAAAAAGATTGGTATAATAATTTCACTTTCATTTATAGAAGACCCACAGTCGAGTCTACCCTAAACATGGGGGATACCCAGTGGTCTGTAGAGTTTTCTGAGGACTCGATCTCCGAAATCATTGCTAAGTCATCTCCATCCTGGGCCTCGGGCCCTAATGGCCTGACTAAAGCAATTTTGAAGAGCAATCTCTACAGATGGGCTAGATTGTTGAGAGTACTTTTCGCCGAAATCCAAAGAGACAGGTGTTTTCCTGCCTCTTGGAAATCATCGATAATTATTCAGAATTTCAAGGGGGTGGGCCGGGCCAATCCAGGGAATTATTGCCTGATCTCCTTTCGTGATGCAGACAGTCAAATCTTTGCCCAAATGCTTTTGAGAGCATTGGAGGGTTGGTACACAAGTAGGAGGATTTTATATAGATCTCAAACGGCTTCAGGAGAGGGCTGTCCACCTCCGTGAATGGCTTGTTTCTTAACCTACTTAGTGAGATGTCTTGGGGTCGGGTGGGCCGATGCTATAAGCAGCTTGGATAGACCTCTAAAAGGCATTTAACACAGTTAGCAGAGAACATTTGTGGTCAAAACTAGACACTTGGGGAATTACGAGACAGCTCCTGGCAATTTTAATCAGCCTACACGATGGCACCTTCCTGAGGATCAGACTTAACGCAGCAGGTCAGTTGTCAGTTCCAGTGGGGGTGGAGGGAAGGATAAGACAGGGCTGTCACCTAGCCCCACTTCTATTTATCCTGCACCTGGCTTATCCTGAGCATTACCTAGGCCCATTGGCGTTGGCCAGTCCCAGGATTGACGATGTTTCGATCAGATGTGTGGCCTATGCCGACAACGTAGTTTTACTGAACTACTCTCCAGTGGGCCTGCAGCGCCTCTTAGATGCACTGGATAACTACGCAAAGATCAATGATCTTCAGATTAATACAAGTAAATTGAAGATAATGATCTTCAAAAGTCCAGGTAAGCAGGCCCGATCCCTAATGTAAGTGCTAGGTGATTATGAGATCCCTATTGAAAAAAACGGTAACACAGGTTTTAATCTGCACCCTTTCCCATCAGAAAAATCAATTGGACCTGGACATGACAGGGCAGGCCCGTCAGCTGGCATGCCAGATGAAAAAAGTATTGACAACATACTGTATGTTTTCTTTGGAGCCATTGGTCAAATTCCACGTAGCTGAGGTGCTCCCGGCCTTGTTGTATGGGGTAGACACGAGGATGTTACTAGGGAAGACAAACTGAGCAGGAGTGTAAGGCCGCCTTTGGAAAAAGTTTGTGGGCCAACCCCGTCCCTTCCAATGGCTAGTCTCAGATTTGAATTGGGGCTGGGTTATATGGAGATGCATGTTGAATGGTGCCTCATTGCGCTATACAGCTTAATACTAGTCCCTCACCCGAAGTCTCTATATGAAAATAGCGCTAGTTTTTTCAATCGGAATTCCTCACCGTAGAAAGCATAGTCCTATTGTTGGAGGATGCCACCTATGCAAAGAACCGACAGTCCAGACGTAAAAGCATATTGCTACTGGTACGTAGAGGGTCATGGCACATTAGGAGGCAGTTCTTTCTACACTTGGTGGAAGGGGAAGATAGACTGTCCTCTGACATGTTTTTTGACAAGTCAATAGCTGCAGAAGAATTCATTCTAACCTTCCAAGTGATTCGGGAACTCCAGGCTTTGGGCTTAGTTTCCAAATGACAAACTGTTAGCGGTCAACCTAGTGTGGCATTATGCCCCAATAAAACCCAAGGCACGTGTATTTGAGCAATGCAGAGACGTAAGCAATACATATAATTGTAATTTTAATGTTTAGTTGGGATTGATGAATATGTTATGGTTTCGATTATGTGTATACGTTTTGTCATTATGTCTTTTATATACTTTTGCTTTCCTGTTTATCAAAAGTCGATTTGTTTGGCTGTAAAACAAATAAATAAATACATTATCCTTGCATAGCCTACATGTGAATTCTAGTTGTGGTATGCCAATCTAAGCTACCGATATTTCAAAGGTAGCAACACAACTGAACTTAATAGTCATATACTGCCTCACAATTCTAGCATTCGAGTAAGCACATAAGTAACTGGGTGGCCCGCATCGTTTACCCACAAGCTCTATATATTCTTTACTACTTAATTAATTTAGCAGCAAGCATTGCTTACACATTAAATAATGGTAAAAAGAAAGGCCACTACGGAAGCACTCCCGGGAAATAGCTCCAAAAAGTTTTTTCAAGATGCTTCAACCAATAAATGAGGTTAATGTCTTATGTCCGGAAATAAAGGACCTCTTATTCAATATAGAAGGGGGACCGCTGCTGTAAAATAAATCGTGAAATCAAATTGCATGTCACAGATAAAGACATGGTGATTAACACCCTAGGTAAAGCAGAGGCCACCTCGACTGTCACAAGAACGGGCAAGGCAGGTGACATCAATGCCCTAGGGAAACCAGTAGGATTATCAAAGGAATCTCTTGAAATAAACAAAATACACAAAAGGTCAGATCAATGGTGATGGAAAAATTACCTTCTACCAGTAGCGATTATAAACCAGACACTTATAGCATGCCATGCATCACGGAACATCACAGGAATGCAGCGGGGGGAGCTTACATCTTGAAGCTCCCCCGGGCAGAAAACTCTTGATCGACTTTGACACACCTCCAAGCAATCAAGTAGTAACCTCTCCTGTGATATTAACTTCAAATAGATTATCCTTGCTAGAGGATCTGGAGAAATGCCAGATTCCTGAGGGCGTTTATCCGACCAGAGCGAGGGAGCACACAGAGATTATCTTAAAATAGGATCTGAAACCATGTGATAAACTAGTGGGCTGTAAGAGTAGAAGACAGAGTACCCTTGGTAAGTCAGGAATACCCAATACCAAGAGGGCGAGAACACATCAAAAAGGTAATAGCGCTGAGGCGCCCAACAGTGCTGATCTTTCCAGGGAATTAAGAAATCTGAGTAAACTAGTGCATGAGTTTATGGACAGTGTGAGGGAGTTGAAGAAAGAGGTGGGGGTTTTACAGGATATGTGCCTCAGAACTATTTTACCAGTCAACACTGAAGGGGCTTTAGATGACAGTGGTAGAGGGGTTAGTGAATGGTCAAAAGAAGGTACAGGAAGAAGCAAGTTGCAATAGGCAGGACATGGGGGCCAAAAGGCAAATGCTGCAAGGACAAATCAGAAAATGAAATGGGCAGACCCGTTCGTGGATGCCATCAAAAGATATGAGAAGGCAGGAATTATGACTGGGCCAAATAGCCAGGCCCCAGCTCGGGGGAACCTGGCTGCTGCCCCTTTGTCTAAAACCAAAACAACTGGTCACTTTTCCACCGAAGCTCAACAGACTACATATTGTGGCGTGTCGACTCCTGTGGTGAGTTCACCAGAACATCAGACAACAAACTATTTTGTAGTTATGTATAACATCCCCAAACTGACTGAGGGTGCGTTTGAGAATCAGGAGGCTTTATTTAACAAAACATCGCACTGGCTTTGTCATAAAAAGGGTACCTCTCGATCATACCAGGCGAAATTGTAAAATGCCTCTGGAGAAAAATGCCAATCACCACTCGAGATTACATTCAGGTCTTTCTAACAAGAGAGGAGTTTGTACAGGGATTGTTGTCTGTGCACCCTGAGATCAGCAGTTCCAACACTGAAAAACGAGTACACCTATAACTCTGCACTGAGGGTGAAGGGCCCAATGGGATCCGGGGGGCAAGAGAGAGGGCCAATTCAGCTGAATCGAGGGGGAAGAGGAGGTGAGGTACGATGCCCTGCATGCATTAACACTCCCTCAGAAACCCATGGGAAGAACCAGGCTGTCCAGGGGAGGCAGTAGCACACATTCTATCTTGGAACATTGCTGGTTTGAATAAGAATATGATGGATAGTCAGTGGATGAATTGTATTAGAGGCTACACAATTATAAGAGAAGTGGGTTACAGAGACAATGCACTTTCAGGGCTATGCAACTTTTGACATTCCAGTGGTAAAGGGAAAACAGGGAAGTCTGAGGGGAGGCCTTTCAATATGGATCGAAGCCTCCCTATATATTGAAGCACAGCAGGTGGAAAAGGAACTACCAGAGCTCCTTTTAAATATTAAGGATGGGTCTGAAATATTATTAATCAACATAAATAACAAACCAGACAAAGACATAGAACTTAAATTATTCGACCGATTAAAGTCCAGAGTCACTTCCTTGGAGATTGAACCACCCGAGTAGCCTGAAGGTATATTTTACTGGAGATTTAAATCTGCAATTTGAGCCAATGTCACTGACAGATGGCATATGTGAAGAAGAGGATGGACCCTGGAACCTGGAGAGCCTTAATGCTCCACTTCCCAGACTGCTAAAAAAGAATGCGGCTGAGATCAGAGGTATTTCCATATGCCTGAACATGCAAACATGCAACGGGAGACTTATGGGAGACTCACCTGCTAAACATACTTACGTGAGCAATACCTGATCTTTACTCATAGATTACATCATGGTGTACCTGGAAATGTGGCCCCAGATGATTGAGTTCGAAGTGCTCGAAAGGGTGGAGAGCAATCATCGTCCACTCTCCCTGAGGACAAGCCCCCAATTGTTCGGCTTGTTTGAAACATTCAAACCTCTGGCAGGGTCAGAGTGGGCATGACATTGTCTTGGGCACTAATGAGAAAGTGGCCCACAGTTGCAAGTGGCTATTCATTCCTTTTGTGACACTGTTTGAATAGTACCCAAGAGGGAGTTTTTTGATCAAATGTAATGCAATTTGTGCATTTTAAACAATATATATTCAGCAACACCAGTCAAAACTACTAGCCGCATAGTGAAGTAATCCATCAAACTGGCACACGTTGATCAAAAGGTAGCCCATTTTGACCCAAAACACTGTCCCACACCAGCATTTTGCGTTTTTGTTCAGCCATGGGCCTGTTGCCCTATAGACGAGTCCGAGCCTGACCTCTGGACAATGTAGCACTGGGACTATCCAGAAATGCTAGAAATGTGGTTGAATGGGCTAAAATCAATACATCAGGGATAGTGGCTGAAATGTATGATTCCATCCTCCATTCTTTAGAAAAAGTCCTTTTAGATGAGGGAGGCCCACCATTACAAGCATTCAAGTTCTGCAAACTACTCATGGAAAGTGTGAGACCAGTATTCACGGTTAATACACAACTGAACTGGAAAAACACAAAAATGGGAATCCTTGGTTCGATAAAGACTGCAGCAGGGCAAAAGAGTATTTGATTTCAAGTGTGAAAAATGTTGTAGAAGTGGAAGGGAGGCAGTATCAACAGCTTGTTCCATGTACAAGACCTTGTTGAAAGAGAAAAAGGAGGAATACTGCAGAGATGCTTGGAAAACCATCCTCTATGCCATTGCTAATAAATATCTCAAAATGTTCTGGAGTCTCATAGGGACGGGAACTTGCGAGGGCCAAAATCGAATTTTGTGAAACATTTCAGAGTCAGCCTGGCACTCGCACTTCTTGTCATTGTATAAGGAATCCACAACATTTATGGACGCAACTAGGCACAGATATTAACATGGGAGATCCCCTTACTCTTTCGTTAGGTGAAGTTACCACTGCGCTCAACAGTCAAAAAGCTGAAAAAGCTCCCTGACTTCTGATTTGGGCCTCATATCTCACAAAACTCTATCATGCCACGCTGGTAGCAAACCTTGTTCTCCAGACGTGGACCCAAACTGAAATTGTCCCCCTGTATAAAAAGGGCCGCAAAGAAGATCCTGGGAATTACCTCCCAATATCAATGTTGGATGCGGGGGGGAGATATTTGCCACGGCATTAGTGATCCACCTTTAGGCCTGGATGGAAGGAAACAAAATCCTACACCACCTACAGGCTGGCTTCCGGGCAAATATCAGCACAAATGTTCAATGCCTAAGGTTGGGCCTTATATATGATAAATATGTAATCCTAAGAAAGATGAGATATATGTCACATTTGTGGATTTAAAAATGGCCTTTGACAAGGCACCGTGGGTGTTATTAAGGAATACTTTTAGAGGTATGGTGATGCCACCAGCCCTTTTTAGGGCAATACAAATACATGGAGTGGCCATGGGAGGGTCACAGAGGCAATCCCTATTCAAATGTGAGTACGACAAGGATGCCGACTGGCTCACAAATTATTTTGGCTTTTAATCAATGGTATAATTCCAAAACTGAAGAGTCTTCCATGTGACACACCAACCATTTTTGCAGATGGTGCTGTTCTATTATCCCTGACACTGCGCGGTTTAGAAAACCAGCTGCTGGCTTTTGAAGAGTTCTGCATTTGCAATGGACCCTCTATCAATGTGAATAAAACCAAAACTATGATCATTAGGAAAAACAGAACTAAGGGGCTCAATAGAATAAGCTTGAAACTGAAGGTGGAGCCTATTGAACAGGTAAAAGAGTATGAATATCTGGGTGTTCATTTCGTAGAAATATTTAACTGGACTCCCCAAGTTTCGAAAACAGATATCACACTCAGATGCTATGGTGGGTCCATTGTTAAGTTTGCACAGGATTATTGCAATGGGGCAGTAAAAGTATCCCTGGCCAGGAAGCCTATTCTGCACATGCTAGCCAAGCAGCCCTTTATGGGGCAGAACTATGGGGAGGAACAAACTTCAGTATATTATCTACAAGGGAAAATAAAATCATTAAACACCTTTTGGGCCTGACCAGAAGCAGGCCAAATATCACTTTCTTTCTAGAGGTTGACACATAGGCCCTCATTACGACCCTGGCGGAGTGGGTTTACGCCAGCGGTAATCATGGCGGACCCTTCCGCCTTACTACGAGTTCCCGTAGCGCCATGGAGCCTTTTTCCGCCTGGTTTTTCCGGGCGGAGTAATCCATGGCGCTACCGGACCTTGTTGTTAATTACGCCACCGTAATTTACGGTGGCGTAATTAACGCCTTCCCCACTCCCATTATACCCTATGGGGCAAAAATGGGAATGGGGAAGGGTAAAATGGGGATTGGGGATTTACCGCCCTGCCAAGGTCGGAATGGGGCGGTAAATCCGCCGACCCCCATGGCGGTATTGGCAGCTTTCCGCCATGCTCCATGGTGCATATTGCACCATGATCTCCGCCAGGGTCGTAATGAGGGCCATAGAGATTTGGGTCCCTGTGCAGGTTAAAACCTCTACTATACTGGGATAGGGTATGGTCATCCCCAGGACTCGCTGAGTACAGATCTGCAATTGAAGATATTCTATTACAAGAGGGAGGCTGTTTGCTCCCCTTGATGAAGTACCTAGAGGAGGCTTTGTATTCACTTGGTCTTTGAGACTATTGGTTAAACCCCCAATTAATTGACCGGAGTCCAAAATCGAAGATCAAAGAGGCCTTAATGTATAACAAAGTGAGTGGCCTCTTGACATCGCAAGTAATGAGAGAGGAAGAAAGTATTGGGATCATAAGCAGACCATTGGCTACGAAAGTTATCTGGATATTGTAGCTCCAAAATTCTCCCGAGGCCTTGAATCTCAAGCTCCGGTGAGGAACGCTAGCCATGGCCGAATGACTGCATAAATGTAACTGTGATCTTCATAAAAAATGCCCACATGTGAAAATGAGAATGAAAATGTAATGCACTTTCTTTTATTTTGTCCACTATGCTTCCACATCAGGGAGAGATGACCTTGACCTTAAGCCTCTATTTAAGTGTACATCAATCCCAACTGTTAATGACGCCCAAGCACTCTATGTGAATTCAAGGAATGAATTGGCAGTGCACTCGGTTGTGAATTATTTGACTAGTGCAGGGAAGGCTAGCTCCTGTTACATCACCTAATACTAGTAGGGGTGCAAACTGAGTGTCTCTTCTGGCAATACGTTCTTCGTGCATTTGAGAGTTCATGATTTTATATGTATTTTATTACTATCGATCCCTGCATTTGTATGTATATATAGGATTATGTAATTAAGTGATGTTTAAAACTGCCCAAAATTGAGAACATTAATTTTATAATGATGAAGTTTTATCTTTGGTCCTTTAATAATTGATGTACTAACTAATCTTGACCTAAGTATATCTATGAAGGAGATAAAGGGAAGTTTATCATCAAATCATTCTGTGCCTGCTATTATTATCCTAGTATTTTGTGGCGTTGGCTCATAGTCAAGAGCCCCTAGAAACTATATGAGCCTTTCTATGAATAATGAAGTGATTATGCTTTAAGCACTTGCTGCTTCTTGAGTGTATTCAAGTGATACATATCATGTAAAGTGTTAAATTGATGTATTAAGGGCATTCTTGTTAGCAATTGTGATTTAAATCCTTTTTTGTTGTGGCTTTTATGATCTATTGGTCGACAGAAAGCCAAACTGACAGACTGACTGATATTTCCTACAGTTTATTTTCTTGGCCAGATCAACCCATGCATTTTCTCTATCAACAGCTTTCAGACTTTTCTTTATTTGGTATTTATATCTGGAGAATACAGCTTGCATGATACCAGTGTCCAAAACATGAGTCCAATGGATTATATTCGTATAGATCATTTTGAAGCAGCTATTACTCAAATGTATTTCCCTCTTAAGATAATACATATAAATCTCATGGATATATGCATTATTTTCCAACTCTATCAAGTTTAGCATGACTCCATATACCAGAAAATATCAGATTGTGGCTTGACATTGAGTATTGATGCGATAGAACAGCCTCCGTTGTTACTATGAGCACCAATGTGCTGACTATCCTTATTCTCAACATAATCCCAGTGTACCTGCCATGTTAAATAATTGTCAATAACAAACCCCAGGATATTTATACCTAGATACAACCTCAACCGTGTCCCCTTCAATGGCCAGCAAGTCTTGCTTTCCTTGGTATTAGATTGCTTAAATGTCATAATAATTGTCTTATCAATGTGTTTTGTTATGCAATTTAGGGTGGCATAAGTTCCCATACGGGTGGCTGCCCCTTTACCCTAATTATTTTTAGTAACCACACATGCATTTGCAATATGTTTTCCATTAACCCGTTATGCATATTTAAAGTAGCTTTCATAGCCTCACATTTATTGATGATGACTATCAACATTTGTTCCAAAGACAAATGGATCAGGATTGACGTGATGCTCTCCCACCTACTTCCAGCCTCTGACACACTCACAGTAAAAACTAACAGGGATGTCTTTAGTAATGTCCACAGAATACTATGAGACACTATGTAATAATAAAGGTGGGGCTTGTAAGGAAGTATCAGGCCTTTCAGGGACATCCCCACCGTTCAACTATTGGAATTTATCCGGCAACAGACAATTTTCATCATTTCAATCGCATAATTCAACATTAAGCCCTGACCGGTATGGATCATTGGCAATCACACTGACTGTGTCTGGATAAGATTGCATTTCCAAATCCACAGTCAAAGGAGACACAAATAGCCTTTTGTTATCTCAGATCTAAATCGTGTCCATATTGCTTTCAGTTAGTTTTCAGCCTAAACATGCTAACTTCTCTGAGTTCAACCTCAAGAGGATTTAAATGTCAAGGTCTTTGCTCCTCACAAGCTGAGAAGAAATGTGTAATCCTGTTGGTCTGGCCACATTGCAAAGCCTTGCCAGAACCAGCAGGTGCTTTAATTATTTTAGGTGGGGAGACCAGAGGATGTCTAAATGAGTAGGCATGGGAATCAGGAGAACAGGCTCTTTCATCACTCACCACAGAATTGGACCTGGGGGTGCACCTATTTTGTTTTTATTGATATTGATATTGATATTTTATTTCTATCGCACTCGTACACAAGTGTTTCAGAGCGTGACAAGGCAAGGGAGTGGAACAAGGGGGAACAAAACAGCAATCTTACTAGACCCAGTGACATTGAGAACGGGCAAGTGCATGGGAGAGGGGGAGGGGAAAAGTGCATGGAAGGGGGGAGAATTGGAAAGTGCGAAGGAGAGGAGAAACAGATAAATAAAAATAAATAATAAAGGCAACAAACAGTGGTAGTGCAGCCAGCAATTTGCAAGTGCTAGGTTTAAGGCAGCAGACAGGGTAGGTCTGATAAGTGCAGGAAGAAAAAGGGGGGTGCTGTATGGGTACAGATACAGACCCCAGTGCAAGGGGTGGCCCGGAGGCAGTGTGGGAGGGTGGCAGGGTGAGCAGGTACCTGGGCCCGGAGGACAGAGGGTGACTGTTAAGAAAGATTTCATAATTGTATGTAATTTTCCCTCCATGTGGCAACCCCCAAACTTGTTGCTGTTGTTTTACACCCTGATCTATACTTTGCCAGAGAAGCGCAGCCTTCCGCCACACTCCTCTGGGCTTTCGCTCAATTCTTATGGGGAAACTGACATGCCCTTAAGACAGTCAGTACTAGGAGACTTCATTTCCCTTAGTCCTTTCCTCATGTTGCAGCTTTTGTGCAACATGAAACAAGAGTGCCCCGTAACTTACATTACCGCGCTCTTGGGTCTCTAGTCATTCCAAAGGCCCTAGAAACTCTCGCTGGACTTATCATGAAATGTGCAAGTGTGTCACGGACGGGACTGGTGGCAGCTATCGTTTCTCTTGTGTTTTGAACCCTTTTTCGCCATGTTATCCGCGCTTACCGCGTTTGGCACAAATGAGTGGCTGGCTCCAAAATGGCCATGCCACGAGGTTCTTTGTCCTGTCCACTGACCGTCTTGCCCCTTCACCTTCCCCCAGGTCGAGCCGACCCGGGGCAGTCCTTGTTTGGTCATGCACTTTCCAGTGAAACACAACGCTTTCGCAGGCTTCTGCATACCTTGTGTGTACCTCCAGGATGTGGGCTGGGATGTCTGGTCCCAATACACATCCTGGGTGCCAGAGAGTCTAGAGTGTCCTGAATGCCTTGGACCACCGTGGTCCATGATAGCTCCACGTATGGTGTGAGTGTTTGTCAGCAGATCTCCCATTGGGCCCTCTCCGTTTTGGCGCGAAGGGAACTTTGGATAAGAGGAGGCGGAAAACACCACTACCAGGTCGATCTCCTGAGTTCACACTGAACAAGGGATAAGGAGCCAAGTATCCTGCAACAAGAAGCTGAGTCAAGGAACCGCTGGTGACCCGCTGAAGGTTTGGCACCCTGAACTGCTGTCGTCCAGCGAGACCCCTCTGCATCTGATCGTCCTAGAAGGTCTGCAAAGGCGCTTCGACCCATTGGAATAGTGGAATCAACTATTCCCGGCACCTTCATCAAACCCTGCAAGTAAGCCTCTTCAGAAGTGTCCCTGGGCCAACCAGTGGGCTGACCAGCTTACGCAGGACACTTTGCTCTGTCACCGCTGCCATTTCGGTGAAGCCTTCGAAACTTGCTTTACTGCTTTCTCAGTGTCCACGGCACCCTCACACCGAATTTCGTACACTTGACATTCCCAGGTCTGAAGTGAGACGAGTGCGCCCGGACCAGAGTAAACGCGGTTGCCGTGTTGCCCTGCTGTGGTAACAACCTGTGCACGTCCGCTGCATTTGGGACACCCTCGACCCTGTATCCTGCTATGCAGAATCTACACGGTGTCGAGATGTCCTGATCATCGCAGCTGAACCTGCCAGCAACGTGAACTGAACTGGAGAAGTCTGGGTTTGCCTGCGTCGGGGACCGGTGAGTAGTCCATACCCCGACCGGTGGCCCCTCGTGCGGGAGCCCGTTTCTTTTCTACCGCTGTTGCGAAATAGCGACTTTATCCCGCACTCTCACCCTGCCTCTGCCCACAAGTGGAGGCCTTGCATGAGTAGTGGGGACTTGTTCTGCATCGCTTCATTCACCTTCCTGAACTGCCTGATATCCTGGAAGAGGCCCTCTTTCGTCCATTGGCACCAGCACGTGCAGGTACTTTTGAGCATAAGGCTCCTCTCTTCGTAGTGCTCGGACTTCCTCCTAGTTAGGTGTATTTCGGATGTCAAACGGGGTCTATTGATTATTTGCACTGCATGGTTTCCTCCCCATCTAGGTGGTCTACATATTACGTGCTCCTAACTCCTTGGACCCCACGGTCTTGTATATATATCGTATTGATTTTGCTGTGTTGGTTTACTTTAGTATTATTGTGATTCTTTGCTATGGTCGATGTTACAAAGGCCTTGTAATAAATGTGTCTATATTTTTAATATAATACCTGTCTGGAATAATTTGTAAGTGTCCTTGCTTTGTGTGCTCATTGAGGTCTTTCTGTCACCCTCACCCCTCTTGAGACTTAGTCTTGACTGCCGCCATCGCTACCCTGATTGGTCTGGCTTGTCCAGAGGTTACCCTGTTCCAAGAAACTAGGCTGGCTTTCTGAACCTCTGCCCCTCCTGGTCCGAGTTCAGAAACCCATCTTAAAAAATTTGTGTACAGCGATGGGATACGACTGAAGGTATCCAGTGTTGCGCACGAGCGAAGGCATTTCAAGTTATTCCTAACAGGACACGTAGTGAATTGTCATAGTATAACTTTTTAAAGGCCATAGTCCTATCTAACAGTATGGAAACAAGTACCTTGTTAACTTTAAATGCTTCTAAATCCGAAACATTGAAAAAGATGTGTGCTGAGAGAAGTGTCTCCTCTCAAGGCACCAACATGGAAATGATCCAAAGAATCATGGCGTGGCAAGAAACTCAGCTTAGCGCTATAACTTCAGAGGACAGTGCAGAAGGAGGTGGGGCTGCTCTCACTGGTAGAACTGACAGTTCTGCCTCTGCACTGGTCCACAGCGATCATGAGGACAGGGAGGATGAAATGTCCAATGTTTCCTCTGCCAGTGCTGATGGGGAGGCCATACTTGAATTCAAGAAGCAAGAGCTGCTGTTTAGGCAGAACTTGATTTCAATATGGCCAAACTAAAAATAGAACAGGCAGAAAAACAGAAAGATAGGGATCACCAGTTGGAACTGGCCAAGCTTCAAGTTGCCAATGGATCCAAGGGTCCTGGGCATGGGTCTGGGGCCTCCTCTCATCCAAGGTTTCCAAAAGATCTTCTCAGTGTGTATGAGGAAAAGAATGACATTATGGACTGGCTGAATACATTTGAGTATGCATGTGAAGTTCAACTAGTTGACAATGCTGATAAAATTGCCTGGTTACTTAGCAGACTGCCCCATTCTGGCTGCAGTGCCATTATGGAAATGTCGAAGGCTGAGAGAGCAGATTTTGCAATGTTGAAGCAGACTCTCTTTTTAAAGTTTGGAAAGACTCCTGCCCAATACTTAAAAAGATTCAGAGAGTATAAGAAAAAAGAAGGTGGTACTTGGGTTTCTTATGTAACTGAATCCTTAAAAAACTTGACTGGCTGGGTCGAAGGTTATAAAGTTTCTACCTTTGAAGGTATGATAAGTCTTGTCATGCTGGAACATATTTTTTCATCTTCTTCCCCTCAGCATAAGCAGCATTTGGCAGATTCAAAGGAGTTAGATCCTAAGAAGCTTGCCATTGCAGCAGATTTATGGGTGTCACATTGAGTGTCGCATAAGGACAAGACTCATCCTGGTAAGCAGGAGGAAGGGAAAAAGTCCAAAGATAAGGAGGGTGGGGAAACTGATAAATCTTCTTCCTAAAAGGGCCACAAAAAGAAAAATAAGGGTAAGACACAAGAGAACTCACAGGGTAGTGGAGGTCAGCCTCCGAAACAGAACTCTGGTTATAATAAGCCTCCCTATGTAAACAGACCCAATGGATCTTGTTTTGCTTGTGGAGCAACTGACCACGTGAAGGGGGATCCCAGATGTAAGGTCAAAACCTTGGGGGTCCACTCTGCTAATCTGGCCTTCCGCTCCTACGAGGAAGAAGAGATTACTGGAGCATCCTTCTCCTCAGACTCTTTCCCCAGTGGGATAGAAGCTGAGGTCGTTTTAGTTTCCTGGGTTCCTGGGAGCCTAAAGTCGCAGAGGCTTATGCTAGGATTCCAGATAACACCAAGCACTACTTTAAAGACAGTGTGCTGATCAAAGGAGTAGATACTCCAGCTCTTAGGGATAGTGGGTGCAGTCGAACTGTAGTGGATTCTACATTGGTAGACTCAGAGGAAGTTGCCAGAGCTACTCTGATGCCCACTAATTTGGCTGACGGCCCACCTCTCATGTTCCCAGTAATACCTGTAAATCTTACTATCAATGGTACAGCAGTCAGGATTCCAGTGAGCATTCAGAGGAGTGTCTCAGGAAAGGTCTTGTTGGGCAATGATCTCAGAGCTTTAGGGCTTGTAGGAGATACTGCTGACAGACCCTGCACAAGGTCTCAAACGACGGCAGCATGGGCCAAGACCAATGCCGTGCCCCAGGGAAAGGGGAAACCCAAGGCTAACGGAGTCAAGAAACCAAAAAGAGGGAAAGAAAATATTCCCCCTAAATCACCTACCACTGCGGTGGAGGTAGTTGGTCAATCGCACGGACCTGACGAGGAGGTGGTGATGCCTGAAGTGTTTGACCCCAATGACCATCCTGAACTAAACAATTTGTTAGTAGTCCTTCAGATAGCTCCTTTGAGGGTGTCCGAGTGGCACCTCACCGACTTCTCATCAGCAGGCTGAGGTGAAAAGTTTGCTTAAGCAATTTTCTCCCCTGTTTTCACAGTCCCCTGGTTTGACACCTTGGTGCAAACATAACATTGACACAGGAGAAGGTGTACCTACCAAAAGTAGGGGATACAGGATGTCAGACAAAGTATGGTCTTACATTAAGACAGAGGTCAACAAAATGTTAGATCTTGGGGTGATTGAACCCTCTAGTAGTCCTTGGTCCAGCCCTGTGGTTTTGGTTCCAAAAGCAGGCACTTCTGAATTGAGGTTCTGCGTGGATTACAGGGCTCTGAATGCTGTCACCAAGACAGGTGCCCACCCCTTGCCTCGAACAGAAGAGCTGGTGGATACCTTTGGTGCCTCCAAGTACCTCAGCACGTTTGACCTCACTGCAGGCTATTGGCAAATAGCCCTCGCAGAACATGCCAAGGAGAAGACAGCATTCTCAACTCCAGAAGATCTTTACCAGTTCATAGTAATGCCTTTTGGGTTGACGAATGCACCTGCCACTTTCCAGAGGCTTGTGAATCATGTGTTCAATGGGTTGGATGAATTCTGTCTTGCATATCTGGATGATATAGCAGTTTTCAGTGCCAACTGGGAAGACCAAGTGAAACACCTTGGGATTTTGTTACAGGCTCTTCAGAAAGCCCACTTGACCATAAAGGCCAGTAAAGGCCAGATTGGACAAGGCCCAGTGGTTTACCTTGGACATGAAGTAGGTGGAGGGAGGATACAGCCTCTATCCAGTAAATTACAAGCAGTACAAGACTGGCCTACCCCCACTACACAGACCCACATGAGAGCCTTCTTAGGACTCACAGGGTATTACAGAAATTTCATGGCAGACTATGGCACCATAGCTGCCCCTCTTGTCGGAATCGAAACAATATTATGCCTCCTATTGCAGCAATTGTATGTGTATTGGCCTACGCCAAGTTGTCTAAACATTATATGCGAACAAACTCCGTGGCAAGGTCTTGACCTTAGAGAAAGTAATGTAAGTCGCCATCTTGGATTAAGCCGCCATTTTAGGTTCTCTTGTAATGTGGAAGTCGCCCTGAACATCAAAATGGAGGCCGAATGACATTCTGAGTAAGATTCTGGCCGTTGTGACCTCCGTACACACGAATAATTAATATGCCTGCAGGCCACTTGTCGGGGTCGCGAACTGAGACCTTGTCCTATTGTTAACCTATGTGTAAATGTACAACTATATCAGTGAAACTAATCAAAATGCATATATTATAGGATTGACCTGGCTAGGAACCCATAGGCACGACTCCTATAATGATTAACCCGCGAGAGGGTTGGTCAAGGGCTGGACAAATCATATAAAAGACCCAAGAATTCCAATGTACGGTCTCTCTTACTAATGCATCGAACCTTCGTTGAAGTTCGTTACGTTACTCTGAGAGCCGAATAGCTATCCGTTTGTCAATTGACTTTGGTAACTGTTGTAGCTTTTAAATAAAGCACTTGTATGTTCTTTGTAACCTGTGTTGGTGTGTTTCTTTTTGGGCTTCCCGGCCTCATATTATTTTTCATGTTTTCACAGTTGGCGCCCGAATAGGGACCCTCAAGATTGATGCCGGATCATTGAAGGTTGACGCAGACTATCGAACCGGGATTGGACGGTGTGATACTGCGGGCCCAACCGAACCAGACGCGATACCTCGGCAGCGCTGCACGGTCCGATCCTTGGACGATAGTCGTGTGGTCTGACACGGCATCTTGATGAGGGTCCATTTTTTGAGGCGGGCAGATTTGTCGAAACCACCAAACACAAGGTAAAATTCGTTAGGTAAGTTCTTTGGTAAACCGTACGGTCCTCCTTAGGTTTGGTCAGGTGCAGTTGTGACCCGGCTCTTAATTTAACCCTGACAATTTGAATTTGGCGTATTGTATCTGCAGACACAATTACTGACCAGGTAACACCAATTTTTTGTGAAATGCCTGGGAAATTGTCTAGCTGCTTTAGGGCTCTGTTCCGCAGCGTTCGACAATCTTTGGAATTTAGCCGCCCGGCACACAGGAGGGGTCGCCGGCATGTACTATGTACTGTAAGTATGGCATTGGAAGTATAGTATTTAATGATATTTGGCACAGACAAACCAGACATGCCTTCGAATTTCAGTGGCCAATCAATGGTAGTTTCGAGATCCCCCGTATTGAATACCTAGAATCGGTCTTGCTAAAAAAGAAGGCCAGACCTGCAGCATTTGATGTTTTGCAGAAATGGAAAAAAGAAGCGTTGCAGCAGCTTAAAAGTAGGGATAAACATGCACGCCGTCATAAAACAAATGCCGAAAAGGCGTTGTTATATGATAAGGAAAAACATTCGGAGTCAGTCAAAAATATGGAAAGGGCTTTCTCACTAGGTATCCAGAAAATGTATCCCTCTAAAGATTTCCATGTTTCTGAAGAATTCATCGAAAAATTGTTAAACGAATGCAGGCCTGGTGCCTTTGCGCCACCTCCGTATGATCCTCTCCCGGGTGCCCTGCCCATTCCTGCTGTTGTTCCTGCTGTTATTCCTGTCCCCCCTGTGCAACCTATTGTTCCTATTCCTTTAGTTGTTGTTCCTCCACCTGTTCCGCCACCCCTTCCTCTTGCGCCGATAGTTGCACCCCCATTGAATTTGCCCGCACCTCCGCTCCCGAGTGGTTCTGTATTGACTGAAGTTGATCAGAGTGCGGGGTCAAAGATTGTCACTCGTAATACTGTTTCCGCAGACAAGAAACGGGAATTATTTGCATGGGCTAAGCACTGTATGGAGAAAGGTGATCAAGTTAACGTTTTTTCCAAATTATCAAATTTGAACAATTTTCCCGAGAAAAATGTTTTTATCGAAGGTTTGGGGACTCATTTATGTGTGATGTGGGGTAGATTACAAAACTCGGATCTCCCACAAGGGGTGAGGGATCTAAATGCTTTAGCACTTTCGAGGGACACAGAGGAGAAAGTACATGGTCATGTTGAAAGATTGTTTGAGTATAGGAGGGACTTTGAGAAATCACGAGATGAGGATGATGAAGACGACAGTATGTATGTGCAGAAACGGTTCCTTCCGTGTCGTAGATCGGCACCTGAGGAAGTACGAATTTGTACCAAAGATGCAATTCGATGGATCTCGGATTCATCGATACCGCCAGATGAAGTATATGACACGTATAGTCAGTATACAGTAGAAATGCAGAGGAAGGGGATTCAGGTAATGGTACAGTACCTGCAGGAAGAATGTGTAAGGAAGAAGGTTAGTTGTCCTATTGAGTTATTGAGAATTTGTAAAAGGGTTTTTTCGCCCGACACTTCTTCGACTGCCTTAGCACTCGACCTGGCTCTGTTGCTTAGTAAGCGGTCGGAGTTACCTATATCTCAGTTGCCTATGAGAGAGGTTCCTCCGACATTTGTCCCAAAAGTTGAGATTCCCACTAACGCTGGGAGTGGTGCACAAGCTGTGGATATCCCTGCACATTATGCATCACAATTTGTTCACGTCCCGTTCTCACGACAGGAAGTGAACACTATTAGACAATCAATTCCCGATATTAGGAAAAACCCGACAGGGTTTTACAAAGAGATAGAGTCCGTTTTGCAGTCCTCTGTGTTCACCTTAAGTGATATTGACTTGCTATTTGCAAGAGGATGCAATTCAACACTACAGCTAAGTCAATGCCTAGTCTGGGATACTGAATGGAAACCCTTATTAATATATATTTATGTCCAGTTCAGGCGTTCTGGATGACTACCCCTATATAACACCCCTCTCTTTGAATAACCCTGACCCCACTGAACCAAGAAGTAGTTCTGTTTTGCACGTTTAAAGGTTTATTTGATAATTTAAACAATATATATATATATCACGCTTTATAATAAATTAATAATTGAATATCACACTGAATCTGAGCAGTAATCAATAATGGATAGTCTGGCACTAGCACACTTCTTTATAATCAATGATGAGTGGTTATAGGATGGATAAGATAGCAACAATACTTTATGGTTTCAATGGATGCAAGGTGGAATGAAAATGCAGTACAGAAAATACTCAATATGCGTTCAACAAAACAATGTAATCACTTTTCTCTGGCAATCCCCTCCCCCCTTTATGCAATGCAAGGAAATGGAAGGAAAGCACACAGTTCTCAGAAATGCAATCAAATGTAATTCAGTTCACCCCAGCAAGCTTAGACTACAGAAGTTGGAAACACAGGCCCAAAATGCTTTTATATGTGCTGGCAATGAAGTGAAAAATATGCTAAAATGCTTTTAATTCCCTCTAGGAGGTTCAGGGTGAGTGAAATCTAGTTAATATTAGTCCAGGCTCACTTTAGCAAGGATCTAGGAGTAACTAGCAGGTTAAACAAATTTTTGGCAACTGAAAGCAAGAAAACTGCTGTTTTCACACGTTGAGAAATTTGCAAATTGCGGCAAATTCGCGAGTGCGTTTTTCGCGATTGCGGCAAAAGTATCGGGGGTAGGAATGTGATTCTAAGTTCGTAGAAAATCTGAGATTCTAAGCTTTCAGAGGAAAGTTACTGCAAGTCTCTAGGACAAACGGTCACGGAGATATGAGCGATTAAATAAAGGTCATTTTTCGGATTTGGAATGTTAAAATTCAAAGTGACAAGTGCAGCTTGCAACTAGAAAATGACAGGTGACAGCTTTACAAATGACAGGTGACAGTTTTGCAAATGACAGGTGACAGTTAGGAGGCAGTTCCACTTAGATTAAAATAGATTGAATTATATTATTTTAACTAAGAGATTGGTTCTGCACAGTCTTGCTAGGTACTCACACTATATTCTTGAATTAAATGGGCCTCGCCACGGATCTGGTCAGGTTTTAGACTGGACTCTGGTCTGGTCTCTGCACTTCACAGTGATCTGGGTCAGCTCTACTCTGCTGGTCTGGGTCTCTGGTTCTGATCAGGTCTGTGGGTATTGATAGATTTGAAGTCTCTATGTTGGCTCTCTGAAGGTTGATGGAGGTAAAGTATGGATTTTCCCGGCAGAGCGTCCCGCAGCAAATGGATTTGAAGGTCCCTATCTGTCCTGCCTGTCTGCTTTTATGTGTTTTGAAAATGGGTGTGTGAGCAGCATCACTAAGCTCTACCCCTCTCCACTTGTCATTGACCACTTCATCCGCTTCCCCTTGATTGGGGGAATGAAATGAAGTGTCATCATGATGAGGTCTGTTTATGGTACAGAGAACTCACCCCTGTCAAATTACACACAATCTATATTTTGACCCAAAAGACATATTTGCACAGGTACACATTTGTTTAAATTACATGCACCCATCACATATCACAGGAGGTATACCCTGTCCAAATCTGCTCTTCCTGGGAGCTTGCATTCAGAAATGGCGACATTTGCACTTTTTAACTGGTTTCGCAATATCGGACATTAACCCAAATTTACACACATGTGCGCAAGGAGTATGGACATTACATGATGAAGTGTCAGATTTTTAACATGCATACATTTTAAGTAATACCCTCTTAACTGCTAGTTTGCCCCCAGATCATGCCACCGGTTCTAAAAACCTCTTAAAATGTGGGCAGAAAAATCACAAGAATTATGGTATCATTTAAATAATTTTCACAAGTCCGTACTATGAGTTATTCATCTTTTTCTAAAACCATATTCTGGCTACAGGGGTGTGGTTTCCCCCCAGCACAAGGTTGAATTTCTGGTTTTTCCAGTTCTGCCAAGCCAGCTTGCTCTCACAGGCAGTTCTCCTCCCCTTTACTTCCAGGAGGAAGCCACTTTTTACGGCCCCCATAATAAAACATTTGCCTGAGTCAGGACAGGGCTTTGTTCAATTTCCTGCAGAGCCCAGGTAATTCAATCAGAGAAGTGTCAGATCCCTTTTGGTGGGAGCAGCAAAATGGCAGCTAGGCCTGGGAACACAGCTGTTGTGCAAGTCTCATCTCCTGTCGGGTGTAGCTGGTGGGCAGAATTCAGTTCCTTAAACCAGGTTTCAGATAAAATGTCACTTTTAGTTACCCAGTTTTCTGCATTCAAATAAAATGAAGCATTTTTACATATGCAGCTAGAATGCTGATTCTAAGTTTAAAACTATGACATTTAAACAATTGCAACCTATGTGACACTCAAAAGTAGGTCACTCATTTCTTTTAAACATTTAGATTTTTAGTGTCTTTCAGTCCAAATTTACTTAAACTGCTGAAATCCACAGCTCAGCCAGTCTTAATATAAACCTTCAAGTCACTTCAGAATATAACTTTAGATTGTATCCACCTCTCAGTAAGTCTTGCTTTGGCCTGCCTTCATTTATTTCATTCATTTATTCAGTTTTACACATATAAAAAAAAATCTGGTGCTGTTTTAAAACGCCGGCTTTCTGATAGTGGTGAGTACTGGTACTGCACCCATTTTTGGGATTTAAGAAAATGAGTTCCCCACAATTCTAGGTTGCTTTTGGCAATCAGCATTGCCATTCCCAATGGTTTCAGACTACTGTGTGGGTAGTCCAATGGTGGTTTTGGGCAGTGCCCTTCGGTGCCCATAACATCGGCAAAAATGAGTGGCAGCCTATTCTTCATGCATTTCCCTGTGCATTTTCTGGGAAGCTCTGGCCATCATGATGTTTTCCATGTCAGTACTGCACAGTTTTGAGGTAGGGCTTGGATGCCTGGGTAAAAACATCCCACAAGCCCCCCTCTTGCGATGGCCATTCTGTTTCACTGATGGGACTCGCAAGACCTGGGATGTTTCCTCATCTTCTTCCAATAGATGGCACAGTTCAGCATCTTTTCCTCCATCCGGTACCGATCGATCGGTTCTCCTCGCCGGTCCTGATGGGAATATTGGGCGGTACCCCAGGCCCCTTGCGTCTCTGCTCCCGGTCTCCGGATCGTCCTCCTTGGCCCGTCTCCAGGTTTTCTTTCTCCTTTGACGACAAAGGAAGAGCGGCAATACCTATTCATAGACATTTTTCCCCCACCATTGATATAGTGGGGTGGCATATGAATTTTAGAACTCAACAGATATGCACATGCACATTTTTTTTAAATTAAGAGACAGGAACACATAAACTTGAGAAACACAGAATTTGATAGGCTATATGTAGGATCTTTTAAGTTAGAACTGAATTAATCTGAGACAGTACCCTCGAGGATTCCAGAGGATTCCTCCAGTTGTTGCAGAGTGTGCCTGGGATGGCAACACTTCAACTGGTTAATGTGGACCCACTTGTCTTCCCCCTCTGCCAAACCGCCTTTGGGGATGCGGATCTTGTAGGCCACAGGGGAGATTTTGTCTATAATCTCAAAGGGTCCCTTCCATGTAGGCAAAAATTTTCGCTGTTTGGCCTGGTTCCTTTGGAAATTGTATAGATAGACCCGGTCCCCCACCTGATATTCCTTCCTGGAAGTCTTCAGGTCATAGTGGGTCTTCATGCTATCAGCTGATCTTTCTAGATTCCGCTGAGCATAAGCAAAAGCATGTTGAAGGTGTTCCCTTAAATTCTCCACATACTCATGAGTTGTGGAGGCATTTATCAGTGTCTGCTCTTGGGTCCTGTAGAGCAAATGCTGAGGAAGCACCATCTTGCGCCCAGTCATCAACTCAAATGGTGACATTTTTGTTGCAGATGAAGGGGTAGATCTGATGGCCATTAGGACCAGAGGTAATCGGATATCCCAACTTGGCCCAGAATCTGCCACAAACTTTTTTAATATGCTCACAATGGTTCGGTTATATCTCTCTACTGCCCCAGAAAAAGCTGGCCGGTAAGCAATATGCAACTTCCTTTTGACCCCCAGTATCTCCCACATCTTTGTCATCACTTCACTGGTGAAGTGGCTAAATCTGTCTGACTCAATCCTTTGAGGTAGACCAAAACGGGAGAAGATGTGGTTAATCATCAGGGCAGCTGCAGTTTCTGCCTTGCAATTTGGGGCTGGGAGACATTCCACCCACTTGGTAAACAAGCATGTCACAGTCACTACATGTACTTATTCCCCCTAGCAGAGCGAATCACGGGGCCTACAAAGTCGATTTGTAAATCTGACCATGGCAGTGTCATCCCCCGCTTTTGGAGAGGCGCGCGGTGTGTGAGGGACGTCGGCTGAAATTGCGCACACACAAGACACCCCTTCAAGTACTGGCTGAGGTCCTGGCCCATGTGTGGCCAGTATGCAACCTCTCTTAAGATTTCCAATGTTGTGTGAAACCCCCTATGACCGGCGGTGGCCGCATCATGGGCGTGACTTAACATCAGGCTTCGGAATGAGGTAGGAACCACCCACTGATCGTGGCCAGCTTTGGATTTCCTTACCAGCAAACCGTCTTGGATCCGGAACATTTTTGGACATTTCATCAACACACTTAGGTCCTCTTTCCCAATGTAATCGGTATCCGTCAGGGGAAAGTTCTCAGGGTCCTCAAGGTGTTGGTAAAACTTACTAATAATTGGATCCCCCTTCTGAGCTGTAATCAAATCAGCATCAGGGATCTCCTTGCTCCATTGTGCAATTGAAAGGTCGTTGTGAGCATTTGTCTGGGACCTAGTGATGGCAGTGACCTGGATTTCCCCCAGCAGGGACTCAATCTCAATTAGATCCCCTTGGATGGCCCCGGTTTTAGCCAGCTGATCAGCTAAGTCATTTCCAGTTTTGTCTGGTCCCTCTACTTTGGAATGACCCTTGATTTTTTTCCAATAGATGGTCATCTCATTCGAGGTGACCAGATCATCAATGTTTTGGATCAACTTCCCATGTTTCAAGGGTTTGTTGTTAGCACATAACATGCCTCTGGTTTTCCAATTAACCAGGTGCTCCACGAACCCGTTCCGTACATAATCCGAATCTGTGATTATGACCAGTTCTTGGAGTTGATGCTGGACAGCAGTGAGGATGGCCTGATGCACAGCCATCAATTCTGCCACCTGACTACTTCGGGGACCAATTTTGTATCCAGCGGAGGGTTCTGGGGACTCCTTCACCCATGCATTCCCTACGCCAGCCACCAGTTCTTTCTCCCCGTTGTTGTCAACATGGTAAGAGCATCCATCCACATAGACAGTGGGCATTCCCTCACACTTGTCCTCTTCAAAGACTTTGTGTGGGGAATTAAGGTATGCCTCCGTGTTGTCCTTTATTTTTAGACTTTCGTCCTCGAGACAGTTTTCTCTGGCACAATCATGCAAGTCAGCCAGACCTTGCGCGAGGGGACTCTTCTTGTTTTGGCCATATCTGACCTCCACAGTCAAGCCTTGCATTGATAGAATCCAGGAAGTAATTCGGGAATTACTCACATTTCCGGCCCGGATTCTATCACTTTGGAGATATTGCAGAGGCTGGTGTGGAGTCTCCACTATGATGTGTTCCCCATGGATAAACGGGCGGTAATTCTTCAATGCCCACACCGTCGCCAGGAGTGCCTTCTCACAATCGTTGAATTTTTCCTCCACAGAGGATAAAGTTTTGCTCGCATAGGAGATTACTTTATTGACCTTGTCATGCTTTTGGTATAATACTGCTGTCAAGCACGTATTAGAGAACCCCGTCTCCAGGAAGAACTCCTTGTTTCTGACAGGGTAAGCTAGGCAAGGCGCTTGTGAGAGGCTTCTTTTGAGTTGTTTTACTGCCTCGGATTGTTCTGGACCCCATTCCCACTTGACCCCCCCCTTCAGTAGATGAATCAGGGTCTGGTGATCTCTGCGTAGCCCTCAATGAACTTTCTGCTGTAATTAGTCAGTCCAGGGAGGCTCCTTAGTTCCCGCAGAGTTGTGGGGTCTTTCAGTTTCTGAAGTGCTTCCACTTTCTTTTCCTGGGGACAGAGACCCTTAGGAGTAATCTCATGCCCCAAGAAATTAACACGGGTTCTACACCACTGTGCTTTCTGAAAGGAAAGTTTTACTCCGGCGGCCCTCAACTGGGTCAGAACATAACGGATCTCCGCTATGTGTTCCTCCACAGATGAACTTTTGATGAGGACATCATCTACATAAGCCAGGTTACCCCTCGCACCCAGGTCGGGCATGGCCTTATGTAGGAAAATGTTAAACTCATTACCGGAGTTAAGGTATCCGAAGGGAGTCCGGGTCCATGTGTACTGCTGGCCCCCAAAGGTAAAAGCCAGTTTGTATTGGTCCTCCCTACTGACAGGCACGGTCCAGTATCCATTGGTCAGGTCTATTGCAGTGAATACCTGTGATCCCTGGATCTGGGCCAGCCCTTGGTCAATGTAGGGAAGAGGCCATCGGGAAGTATGGACCCGTTTGTTGAGCTCCCTGAGGTCAGCGCAGAGTCTCCACTGGCTGTTTGGCTTTAATATTCCCAGCACCGGATTATTGAAGGTGCTGTGGACTGGACGGATTATTCCCCGGGACTCAAGGTTCTTAATTATTTCAGTAAGGGACTCCATTGATGCGAGAGGCAAACGATATTGCTTCACAAACACTGGAGTCATGCCAGGGTCCGTGGGGATTGTTGTTGTGTGGATGTCAGTGCGACCACAGTCATATGAGTCTACCGCAAAGAGATCTTGGAAATCCAAGAAAACTTGTTTCAACTTTTGCTTTTGTTCCAGAGTCACACAGGCATCAGCTAGGTTGACTCTCTCTTCCACCATCTGCCTGAAGCCTGGAAAGACTTCTGGTTTGGCTATCTCAGCGGCCTCCTCCAACTGGGTGGAGAAGTCCCTGGTCAGAGTGCTGATTTGGACTAGAGGCTTCAGGTGGGAAAGGCAGCCCTCATGGACCTGGAAAATCACCTCATCCCTCCTGAAGTCACAAGTCACATCTTCCTTACCATAGGGGCAGGAAGTGTACACCAGGAAGTTCCCCCCATGCCGGGTAAAAATCCTGTCTGGTGTTGTATTGTCATCACTGTCACCGTCAAAGCAGTCCTTGGGGATTGGCCCTAACAGTTCATTACCTAAATCGATGGAAAAATGTCGGTCATCAACCGCCATTCCAATAATGGTGCCTGCGGCTAGAGTAATACTCTTTAAGTTGCTGTTATCCACCTCTATTAGAATGGTGTCATGTTCTATGTTGACTAATGGTGTTGGGTTTACCCCCAACCCTTGCTGTTGGAGAGAAGCGTTTAGATGTATGTAAGCATCAGGGTTTTGCAAATATTGTCCTCTTTTAGCTTTCACTTCCAGGGAGAATTGTCGGGTCCTTTCTGGGATGGTGACTTCCTCTTTGATCTGAATTTCAACTGCATAAGGTAGCAATTGAGCTGACCTAAATGCTTTTTCTGGATCATCAAAGCCCATGGGATTATCCGCTAATCGGGACCAAGCTTTGAAGTTTATTAGGTCCAAACTAATGGCAAAGCGATTGAGAATGTCACTGCCTAAGTAAAAAGCGGCAGTGACGTCTCGCACGACCCAACAATTGTGGACTATGCTCTTGTTGCCAATGGAGATTTTGAGCATACACCTGCTTGGCAGGAGATGTTTGGAATTAGGCGCTTCCAGGTCCATTTCCCATTTGTCTATCAGTTTGAATGTGGGAATGGCTGGATCTTTTGGGATTTGGCGAAACATGGCTTCGCTGATGAAGCTCTTACCGTTGTTCACACACACTCGAGCGAGAACAGAGTCCTTCCCATCATTTAACTGAACAGGGATGAACAACTGCTCTCCAATTTGCTGAATATCAGCCAGGCTCTGAGCTGATTTCACATCTTTCTGGACTATAGGAGTGGGAGTTTCTGATTGTGGATTAGTATAGAATCTCAGAGTGTTTCTTTCCAGCGTGGAGTACCACTTTAGACTGGAAGGAAGGTTGATTTTCAGAAATAGAGAGGACCCCCCATCACAAGTCTGTTGTCCTACTGCTATTACTGTCACGTCTGGAATTTGGCTATTCTGGAAGTGAAATTCTACTTGGTCAGGTTTTTGTTCAACCATGTGGCAGGTGCCGTTTAAACTAACATGGTTGACACTCTGTTTTAATTTTATTGGTCGGCTAGTCTGGGTCCAGAGGACCTTGCTTACGCAATCTATTAAGGGTGACAACCTCCTCAGGAGGTCATTCCCCAGTAAACAAGGGGTGCCCTCTGGAGTCACAACTATGACCGGGTGTTTCAACTTGTGTCGCCCGATCTTAATGTCCAAATCTGCCGTCCCCTCGACGGGAATTTCCTTCCCGTCAAAGTTCTGGAGTTGTCCAGGAAGTGAGGTGAGAGTAATTTGGTAATTCCCTCCCCTTCCTGCATTCAGTTCATCAAAGGCCCTTCTGGACAGAAGGGTAACTTGAGATCCCGTGTCCACCAGTGCCAGAATTGTACCCTGCCCCTGTACTTGTACCGGGGCATAATATCTTCCCTCCTTCTCCTCAAGGGGGCACAGATAATGCACATTTTTGGACAACTGGTGGGCTAACTTTCTGGTTTTAGACATTACAAGAGAAGAAATTTGGGCAGACTCCTGTGGAGAGCCTTGGGAATCTGAAAGAAAAAGTTGGCAACTGGAGATCAGAGCCATTGTGGGTTCCCCTGGTTCCGGTTCCGGGCCGCCCCCCCTTTTTGGAGGCAGTCATCAGGATGGGTTTGAACCAGGGGATTTTGGTAATGTGGGTTCTGGGATGAGATGATGGGCGGCGGTAGCTCAGTCTCCACCTCTCCCCAGTCTGGATTTGCATCCCTAGGGACCGATTTTTCTTTGGGAGGAGTTCCCCCCTCTCTGAAGGAGAAGATCCTTTTCCCAGGATCCTCTCAGGATCCCTCTCCCTCAAATTGGAAGATCTGTACCTCCTCCTCAAACTGTGTCTGTTTGGGTCTTTTGTTTCTCCTACCCCCCCTCTGTTCCTTAGGAGGCAGAATTTCAGGGGCAAGAGATTTTGTTTCCGGTTCCTGGGTTTCCAGGGGCTGTTTACAAGTGAGGAAGGAAGCTTCCTCCAAGACTTTACACCCCCCTTCCCTTTGTGCCTCCTCCCTGGGAACCGGTGAGTTATCGGGGTGCTGCCCCCGTCATTGTTCTGGAGCACCAGGTCCAGAGTTGGGTGCGTTCTGCGCCGGCATGCCGATCTGAGGGTTCTGCTGGGCCCTCAGTATGTGACCCAGATCCCGCATGTTTTGAACCTGGCGCTCTAACTGGGAAACCCGCTCAGGCTGATACGGGGCCCTGTTTTCTCCCCTGGGCTGATCCCGGGAAGGGTAGCTATCCCTTCTTTGGTAGTACCCCTGGTTGGGAAGATTTGGATACCCCTCCACCCTTGGCCTCCCCTCTCCCGGATTCGGTTGTCTGGGCTCAGGGAATTGGGGAAAGAAGGGTGGAGGATTTTGGGGCTGGAAATTGGGTGGATACCTGGGGAAAAAGTTCTGCCCAGGATTTGGAGAATTTCTGCCCTCCTGTGGGAAGTTGGGAGGGAAGTTCCCTGGGTTAGGTGCTTGGCTGGATCCCCCCCCTTGGGCTGGAGGAGTCCACACATAACCCAGGATGGGTCGATTTCCCTTGTAACGGGGACTTACATAGTCAGGAGAGCGAGGGACCCCATTTGTGGGACTACCTCCTTGACTCCCTGTTTGTGACTGGCCCGAGGACCTTCTGGGCCTAGCATTATTAGGTGCAGGTAGGTTTTTAGGCCCCCCCATCTCCAGCTCTAAAACGGGGGTGACCTTTACCTCTGCCACCTTGGCAGCAGCAGGGGTACTGTTAGTTTTGGGGTTTTTGGGCTGGTTTTTGTTTTCCACCGGTTTCTGCACCTCGTAGATGCGGGTGGCTTGTTCAATGACCCATTCTAAAGATCTTTTCTCATGAAAATCTCTCACGAGCTGGGTCATTATATATTTGGGCAAGGCATGGAAAAATGTATTGACAAATTCTCTGCTGTCTGTGCGCACCCTTCTGGTGGTCTGCGCAAAGGCACGTTTCAGTTCTTGCACAAACTCTTGTGGGGCCTGATCCTCCCCACACTGCAAATTGTAGGCTGCCTTGCGAGCCTCTTGGGGATTTCTGTGAACAGAAAAATGTTTTAAGATGGCCGCCTTATAGGTGGACCACCTTAAATGATTTTGGTCCTCCAGCCCCGCAAAGAAACTGGAGTATTCTGGGGAGAATGTCCACTTTACATATTGGATACAGCTTTGGCTGTCCTTCAAATGAAAAGTCTCCATCATTTGCTCAAACAACTCTAAGTGCTCCCAAACAGAATACTTGGCGTTCTTATGATAAGGCGTGATGACGCTCCTGATTGCCTTAATCTGCTTTAAGGGGTCCTTAAGCAAGGCCCTTTTTGTCTTATTGGCCCTTTTGGTCCGGGTAACCCTTGTCCATTCGTCCTCTGACTCAGAGGCACTGCTCCCAGAGGTTCCTGTCTGTTCTTCCAGGTTTTCCCGGATTCTGCGAGCCTGGGAATGGCTGGCAGAATGTGGGGACCTGGTCTCCTGTGTCCTGTACCGCTCAGAGGAGTCTTCAGATCCCTCCTTGCTGCCAGGATTTGATGGGTACCCCCCCACTGACCTAACCGGGCAGAGGTTTTCAGGATGCCCTTAATGGGCCTACTCTCCTGGGGTTCCCCATCAAATTGCACTGTGCTTGGGTGCCCATACCCGGATGCCCGCCCCTCCATTCCTGGGTGGTACTGGCCTATGAGCCCCATGCTTCTGGCTGGATAGTAATCTGCCATCCCTGTGGCCCTGTGCTCATGTGCGCCAGGGGACATGGGGGTGGCAGAGTCCAGGGACTGAGAGAAATAAAGGCCTCTGGTACTAGGGCTCCTGGGGTTATGCTCAGGAGTTTCTCTTTCCCAGCGAACCTCATCTCTATCCGCCCCTGCTCCCTGTTGCAATGCAAGAGCCTGCGCTTTCAGTTCCTCAGTTAAGGCCTTACTAGACTCTATCAGTCTCTCCTGCATCGCCACCTGTTGTTGGAGTCTATCATTGTGCTGGCAGAGAGCCTCATTCTCTCTCTGCGTTTCCTGATTGGTCCTGGAGCACTGGGCCAGTCTTTGCTGCAGGAGGGTTACCTCCTGAGCTACATCCCTACTGGCCTGCTCCTGTCTTGCCAGAGCCTCCTCTACCCTCCTGGTGTGCTCTAGCAAGTCCTGGTGTTCTTTTTGGAGGTCACCCAGTCCCTGGTGGGCCAGGTGATTTTCTTCCATTTTTCTTTTTAAGTGGCAGACTTCCTGGCCTAAGGTATCCCTTTCCTGACTAAGAGCCTGCATCTGTGCCGCCAGGGCGTCCCTTTGCCTTTGGAAGGCACCAGCTTTCTGGCGCTCCTGGTCAAACTCTGCCTGGGTATCCAGGTCTTTCAAAAACAGTTTATTGCTCTCTGCCTTCTCCCTATCTAGGTGGCTTTGCAGGGTGACTACCTGCTCAGCACATGCCCTATTGAAGTCTAACTGTTGCTCCAGCTTTTTCTGGCTCTGCAGTAGGGAGTCCAAACCTTCTTGGTACTCCTTCTGCAAGGCCAGATATCTGGTATCCTGGTCAGCCTTTTCCTGTTGCAGGATGTCCATATCCCTCTTTATTTTAATGATGTGCTGTCTACTCTCATTTTCTGACTCCTGGCTCCCCTGCAGCCTCTGCTCAGAAGAGACCAGGTCAGATTGGACCTTCTCTAACGCCATCTGTCGCTTATTCGCCAGATCTTGGCTTTCAGTACATTTATCCTGCATGTCTCCCATATATAGGTACAGGTATGCCGCTATCCTAACCATCTTGTCTTGTTCATCCTTAGCCTTCGGGGCCAAATATAGTTCACTCAGGGCGACATGTAAGGGAGCATGATCTCTCCATATATCTGACCCTGTTTCCGTGATCTGGGGTGCGATTGCTTGCAACCAGACCGTCTGGTCCTGGTGAGTCCACTCACCTCTCACAAATAACTTATGTAAGAAGTGCTCTCTGGCTATTTTCATATCTACCAAGGTCGTCATTCTAGAGATTGGTCTCTGTCCTGATTTACAGAAATTAGTATTTTATTTTTGCAAAACAGACCTTTTTCTTAGAGCGTTCCTTTGAGGAGTGCTTTACAGCGTAACACAGCGTGTGATCCGACCGGATATGTGTATCTGGTCAGCTGGCACGCTGTATTAATCTGCCCAAGTGATAGATCTAATCCAAACGTCCGGCACGAGCCCCCAATTTGTAAGAGGATTCAATTCAACACTACAGCTAAGTCAATGCCTAGTCTGGGATACTGAATGGAAACCCTTATTAATATATCTTTATGTCCAGTTCATGCGTTCTGGATGACTACCCCTATATAACACCCCTCTCTTTGAATAACCCTGACCCCACTGAGCCAAGAAGTAGTTCTGTTTTGCACGTTTAAAGGTTTATTTGATAATTTAAACAATATATATAGATATCACGCTTTATAATAAATTAATAATTGAATATCACACTGAATCTGAGCAGTAATCAATAATGGATAGTCTGGCACTAGCACACTTCTTTATAATCAATGATGAGTGGTTATAGGATGGATAAGATAGCAACAATACTTTATGGTTTCAATGGATGCAAGGTGGAATGAAAATGCAGTACAGAAAATACTCAATATGCATTCAACAAAACAATGTAATCACTTTTCTCTGGCAATCCCCTCCCCCCTTTTTGCAATGCAAGGAAATGGAAGGAAAGCACACAGTTCTCAGAAATGCAATCAACTGTAATTCAGTTCACCCCAGCAAGCTTAGACTACAGAAGTTGGAAACACAGGCCCAAAATGCTTTTATATGTGCTGGCAATGAAGTGAAAAATATGCTAAAATGCTTTTAATTCCCTCTAGGAGGTTCAGGGTGAGTGAAATCTAGTTAATATTAGTCCAGGCTCACTTTAGCAAGGATCTAGGAGTAACTAGCAGGTTAAACGAATTTTTGGCAACTGAAAGCAAGAAAACTGCTGTTTTCACACGTTGAGAAATTTGCAAATCGCGGCAAATTCGCGAGTGCGTTTTTCGCGATTGCGGCAAAAGTATCGGGGGTAGGAATGTGGTTCTAAGTTCGTAGAAAAGCTGAGATTCTAAGCTTTCAAAGGAAAGTTACTGCAAGTCTCTAGGACAAACGGTCACGGAGATATGAGCGATTAAATAAAGGTAGTTTTTCGGATTTGGAATGTTAAAATTCAAAGTGACAAGTGCAGCTTGCAACTAGAAAATGACAGGTGACAGCTTTACAAATGACAGGTGACAGTTTTGCAAATGACAGGTGACAGTTAGGAGGCAGTTCCACTTAGATTAAAATAGATTGAATTATATTATTTTAACTAAGAGATTGGTTCTGCACAGTCTTGCTAGGTACTCACACTATATTCTTGAATTAAATGGGCCTCGCCACGGATCTGGTCAGGTTTTAGACTGGACTCTGGTCTGGTCTCTGCACTTCACAGTGATCTGGGTCAGCTCTACTCTGCTGGTCTGGTCTGGGTCTCTGGTTCTGATCAGGTCTGTAGGTATTGATAGATTTGAAGTCTCTATGTTGGCTCTCTGAAGGTTGATGGAGGTAAAGTATGGATTTTCCCGGCAGAGCGTCCCGCAGCAAATGGATTTGAAGGTCCCTATCTGTCCTGTCTGTCTGCTTTTATGTGTTTTGAAAATGGGTGTGTGAGCAGCATCACTAAGCTCTACCCCTCTCCACTTGTCATTGGCCACTTCATCCGCTTCCCCTTGATTGGGGGAATGAAATGAAGTGTCATCATGATGAGGTCTGTTTATGGTACAGAGAACTCACCCCTGTCAAATTACACACAATCTATATTTTGACCCAAAAGACATATTTGCACAGGTACACATTTGTTTAAATTACATGCACCCATCACATATCACAGGAGGTATACCCTGTCCAAATCTGCTCTTCCTGGGAGCTTGCATTCAGAAATGGCGACATTGCACTTTTTAACTGGTTTCGCAATATCGGACATTAACCCAAATTTACACACATGTGCGCAAGGAGTATGGACATTACTTGATGAAGTGTCAGATTTTTAACATGCATACATTTTAAGTAATACCCTCTTAACTGCTAGTTTGCCCCCAGATCATGCCACCGGTTCTAAAAACCTCTTAAAATGTGGGCAGAAAAATCACAAGAATTATGGTATCATTTAAATAATTTTCACAAGTCCGTACTATGAGTTATTCATCTTTTTCTAAAACCATATTCTGGCTACAGGGGTGTGGTTTCCCCCCAGCACAAGGTTGAATTTCTGGTTTTTCCAGTTCTGCCAAGCCAGCTTGCTCTCACAGGCAGTGCTCCTCCCCTTTACTTCCAGGAGGAAGCCACTTTTTACGGCCCCCATAATAAAACATTTGCCTGAGTCAGGACAGGGCTTTGTTCAATTTCCTGCAGAGCCCAGGTAATTCAATCAGAGAAGTGTCAGATCCCTTTTGGTGGGAGCAGAAAAATGGCAGCTAGGCCTGGGAACACAGCTGTTGTGCAAGTCTCATCTCCTGTCGGGGGTAGCTGGTGGGCAGAATTCAGTTCCTTAAACCAGGTTTCAGATAAAATGTCACTTTTAGTTACCCAGTTTTCTGCATTCAAATAAAATGAAGCATTTTTACATATGCAGCTAGAATGCTGATTCTAAGTTTAAAACTATGACATTTAAACAATTGCAACCTATGTGACACTCAAAAGTAGGTCACTCATTTCTTTTAAACATTTAGATTTTTAGTGTCTTTCAGTCCAAATTTACTTAAACTGCTGAAATCCACAGCTCAGCCAGTCTTGTTATAAACCTTCAAGTCACTTCAGAATATAACTTTAGATTGTATCCCCCTCTCAGTAAGTCTTTCTTTGGCCTGCCTTCATTTATTTCATTCATTTATTCAGTTTTACACATATAAAAAAAAATCTGGTGCTGTTTTAAAACGCCGGCTTTCTGATAGTGGTGAGTACTGGTACTGCACCCATTTTTGGGATTTAAGAAAATGAGTTCCCCACAATTCTAGGTTGCTTTTGGCAATCAGCATTGCCATTCCCTATGGTTTCAGACTACTGTGTGGGTAGTCCAATGGTGGTTTTGGGCAGTGCCCTTCGGTGCCCATAACATCGGCAAAAATGAGTGGCAGCCTATTCTTCATGCATTTCCCTGTGCATTTTCTGGGAAGCTCTGGCCATCATGATGTTTTCCATGTCAGTACTGCACAGTTTTGAGGTAGGGCTTGGATGCATGGGTAAAAACATCCCACATATTCCCTGTACTCCTACCCGTAGATTTATGGAAGCAAGTTAGCAGGTTCGGACAATAGACAATGTGCCAGGGTTGGGAGATACGTGGGCTAACATGGCTAGGTTTGATAGGGAAAGACCAGCTGGTGAGAAACCACCTCAGGTAATACTTACTTTGCCTGATAGAATTGTCGCAAAATTGAAAAGTATAATTCCAGAGAAAAGAATTATTTTGGACAAGCTTACGGCCTGTGTTCAAGGAAAAACTGAAGGTGCCACCGAATTCTTTAATAGATTCGAACAGGTATGCTCTGACTTCATTGGACAGGACTTGGGCACAGAGTCTGGAAAAAGGTTGTTTGTGGACAAATTTGTACGTGGATTGTTGCCCGACATCCAGTCACAGATTATGTCCTCTGAGAGCGCTTGGCAGGCGAAGTCCCAATCTGAAGTTTTGCACATGGCTCAGTATTATGAGAACCGTGTGAATAATGAAAAAGAGAAAATAGAGAAGAGGAAAGGAGACTTGAAGACTAAAGTATTGTTACAACAAATTGTTAGAAATCCCAGAGGAGGTACGTCACAGACCAGAGGTCAGTATGTCCCAAAAGGAAACGCTCCTTTGGGTCCTGTAAATGTTAATCAATGTGCCTATTGCCGCCAGGAAGGTCATTGGCGAGCACAGTGCCCCGTTCTTCGACAAAGGTCAAACAATGCATTTGGGAGTATGGGTAGACGACCTAGAGGTCGCCCTGGAGCAGGGGGCCCTGATAGAGGTCAGTTTTCACAAGATCCTTAGCAACCTTTTTCACTGGAAAATCAGACTTCGAGTGTGGACGCAAGAAACATATTTGATCACCCTTCTGCTGCCTACCTTTCTGAAGAGGTTCCTTCCGATAACATTTTGTTTCGTTAGGACTGCCCGAAGCAGGGTTTGGAACCCTCACCTATTCCCATTAATCAGAAAGGTCCCTACGTAGGAAACATCCATTTTTGATAGAGACTGGAGCACAGAAGTGCTCCATTGATCATTCCCGGGTTCCAAACATTCCACTGTTAGGGCAAACAAATGTTTCTGTAGGGTTTTCTGGTATACCAATTGTCTGTCCGGTTTCTTCGCCGGTGTCTGTTTCCTTGGGTCCCTTTACGGACCATTGCCCTTTCCTTCTGACTTCGAACTGTGGAGAGAATTTGCTGGGGTTAAATTTGTTAAAGTAACTGAATGCGGTAATTCATTGTTCCTCTGATGGAGTACGACTGACGGTTTCACCACAGCAACTTCCCAGTTCCCAGTTTCTGACCCGACCATTGCCTCCTGAGTTTAGTGTTGTCCCGGAATGTTTATGGGCGGTTGACGACAATGATGTTGGGGTACTACAGATTGAGCCTGTTAAAATAGTTTAGAAACATGGAGTTAAACTACCACGCATTCCGCAATATAAAATATCAGTTGAGGGCGAGCGTGCTTTGAAGTGAATTGTCTCCGATTTTGTGCACCGAGGGGTGATCGAGGAGATTGCAGGTAGTTTATGTAACAGCCCGATTTTGCCAGTATACAAGAAAGGCGACAATGCAACCCCATACCGGTTCATAATTGATCTTTGTGCTATTAACAAAGTTGTCGCCCCACAATTTCCAATTGTGCCTGATGTAACAACGATACTAACAATGATCCCTGCTACGGCTACGCACTTTAGTGTTGTGGATTTAAAGAATGCTTTCTTTAGCATTCTTATACACAAGGAGAGTAGATATTTGTTTGCGTTCACCTTGGTGGGACGTTCATTTACATTTACTCGGGCACCTCAAGGGTATACTGAAAGTCCAATCGTTTATAGTTGAGCTTATAAAGAACAGCTTGACACCCGTGAATTGCCATCTACTTGTACACTACTTCAGTATGTCGATGATTTGCTTTTGGCTGTAGATTCTGAAAGTGCTTGTAAAGAAGGCACTATATTGTTACTTATTCATCTGACCGAAAACGGTCATAAAGCTTCGCTCAAGAAATTTCAATATTGTTGTCAGGAGGTCGCCTATTTAGGCTACCTCCTGTCAAAGGAGGGGAGAAGATTGACACCTGAAAGAATAAAACTCATTTCTGGCATGTCTGTTCCAAATACACAGAAGGATGTCAGGGCCTTAATAGGTATGGCTTCTTACTGTAGGTTGTGGATCCCGAACTTTTCACTAGTGATAAAACCGATGTTGGCTTTGACGAAGAAGGGCATTTCTCTGCCACTGCCATGGAAATCGGAACATCAACAATCATTTGAGCTTCTCAAAACCGCGTTATGCTCTGCACCGGTTCTGGGTACTCCAAATTATGACAAGGCCTTTGTGTTGTTTGTGCATGAATGTGATGGATGTGCTTTGCCTGTGTTAAAACAGGAACACGGAGGGAAGAACAGGCCGTGCGGCTACTACTCCTCCGCCCTTGATCCTGTCGCATGCGCTTTGCCGAGATGTTTGCGAGCTGTCGCTGCTGCTGCCGCGTCCGTAAAACAGAGTGAGGGAATGGTCCTAGGCCATGATTTAATTTTGATGGTACCTCACTCTGTAGATGTCCTATTGAATAAAACTCAAACGCAACACCTCACCTCTGCACGGTTGACAAGGTAAGAATTAATTCTGTTTGCCCCCCACATTCAAATTAAGAGGTGTTGTGTTCTTAATCCTGCTGAACTTCTACCTTTCCCGCAAAATACTGTTTGCGGTGATAAAGAATTACATGACTGCCTGTATACCACTGAACAGGAAACGAAGGGCAGGACAGACCTTATAGATACTCCTTTGGGCAATGCAGAAGGGGAGCTGTTTTGTGATGGCTCCTGCTTCAAACTTCCAGATGTTACATCTACAGCTGCTTACGCAGTTACTACGTTGAGTACGGTTGTTGAAACTAAGAGAATTCCGCATAACTCCGTGCAGGCCGCAGAGATTATAGCGTTGACCCGAGCGTGTGAACTCTCCGAAGGGCGTATAGTAAACGTATATACTGATAGCCAGTACGCCTTGGGGTGGCTCACAACTTCGGGAGGCTCTGGTCGGAAAGAGGGTTCCTAACCTCCATGGGACCAAGATTCATCACAGTCCCCTGATAGTGCAATTGCTCTCAGCACTCTCACTCCCTAGGCAGTTAGCAATCATGAAATGTGCAGCAAATCGTAAGGTCATAGATGATGTGGGAAAAGGGAACGCTTTTGCTGACCAGATAGCCAGGCAAATGGCCACAGACCTTAGCGCAGACATGTATGCTCTAAGGGAAACAAAAGATGCCTATGTAATGGATGAGGGTATTGGGTCTGTGCGGGATATTCAAACTGATGCCAGAATAGAAGAGTCTAAAAGGTGGGTCGAAGGAATGGGGAAACTGGATGATGATGGGTGTTGGGTGGATACATCTGAAGGAAAATGGTTGCTCCCTGATTCATATGTGCTGGCAATGGTTACGATGGCACACGGTCCTACGCATGTGTGTGCTCAACAGATCACGAAAATGTTAGAACAAGTCTGGGTGAATGATAAAATTTCGAAGATTGCACAGCGCCATGTTCAGAATTGTATGATTTGCTTACAGCACAATGTGGGGAAGGGGACAGTAACTCTAAGGGGAAGCTTTGGGCCCCTTCTGTTCCCTTCGAGGTCATCCACTTTGATTTTATTGAGATGGAACGGTGTAACAATCTAAAATATGTTCTTGTGATTATTTGTGCTTTTAGTAAATGGGTCGAGGCTTTCCCCGTTAAAGATGCTACTGCCATGACCACTGCAAAGACTATGGTAAAAGAATTCTTTCCACGATTTGGGCTTCCAAGGGTAATTTGGTCGGACAATGGTCCCCATTTTGTTGCAGCAGTAATTTTGCAGATATGCACAGCGTTACACATTTAAAGGCGATTTCACTCGGCTACACACCCTCAAAGTGCTGGGTTGGTAGAGAGACATAACGGTATCTTAAAGAATAAGCTTGCAAAAACATGTGCCGACACCAAATTGAAATGGCCAGATGCCTTACCTATTGTTTTGTTAGCTATGCATACCACACCTCAAACTAAGACTGGGGTTTCTCCATTTGAGGTAGTGATGGGGAGACCTGCTAACATTTGGGTTATTGCGAAGCCTAAAGCATTGGGGTATGTAGAAAATGTATTGCTTGTAGACTACTGTAACCAGTTGACTAAAAATCTGTATCTCATTTATCATCAGGTCCAATCAGCTTTACCTGTACGGTTTACGGGCCCAGGACATGATATTCAGCCTGGAAGTTGGGTCCTAGTGAAGGCCTATGAAAGGTCTTCCTGTCTCGCTCCTCGCTGGAGGGGACCCTACCAGGTGCTGTTGGTCACTCAGACAGCAGTTTGGGTGGCTGGGAAAAAACATTGGATCCACGCGACGCATGTCAGGAAACTTCCTCACCCGACGGCACACGTTACAGAAGAAGCAGAACCCCTCGCTGATGCTGCAATCTCTGATCCTGGAGTTGCAAACAGCACTGTGAGTGTGTCGGAGAATTCCTCTGAGCCCGTGAAGCTTGGGGAACAGTCCATCTCGTCTCCGCACTCTTTGAAAAAGTCATTTCCGGAAAACACTGTTTCAAGTTCTGCGACTTCCGTCGCCTCCGATACATCGCTTCCCTCAGGAAGTGACGTCGCCTTGTTTCCGGATCAAACAGTTCTGGGTACCACCAGGTACAACCTTCGACGAAGAAAATAGAACTACGGCACGGGTCTTTTCCGTGCATTGGGAAAGAAGAAGTGATTGAAAGTTTTCTCTTGTAAAAGAAAGTTCCTTTTCGAACAAAAGAAAAAAAAAGGGGATTCTGCTGGCTAGGGCTGGGAAGGACTAAGAAGTCTCGTGACCGTAGTGTCGCCAGCAACGAACATTGGGGTCGTCAATCGAGAAACTACGGTGCCTGCCACCTCCACCGCTGCTCCCCGGACTGGACTTGTAAATAAGGGGGTGGCCAACTGGGACAACGAACAATGTGCCTGGGCCCCGAAAACGTATTGCTGTGTTGTGTTAATAATAATTGGAATTTGTATAGTTACTGCTGTGGGACTCTGGTACTTCGAAGAAATGTACCCTCTAAAACCTCTACTGCCAATTGAAATTGTACCTACTGCTTTGACTCCCTCTGTACACCTTCATACTTTGTCACCTAGAGACTCCCAGCATAAACGAAAGTACCATAATAACACTTTAATGATAATAATGAATTCAACGCATGCCATCTTTAATAAGAGTAATTGCTGGATTTGTACTCATTTACCGCAACATGGGAACAATGGGCTAGGATGGTATATTCACCCTTTACCTTTAACGACTGCTTGCTATGCTTCTCTTAGAGCAATATTCTTTGGCCGTTGGAATGATAGCGTCTCAGGGAACTTTGATGGAACTAATTTAAATGATTTTGAGAAACGTGAATTGAATCCCCTGGGATGCTCGCTTTTTGCAAATAGAAGTAGACCAAATGTCGCTTCTATTAGGCCATCTGATAAACTCTCTCTTCCTTTCCAAACTCTAATTTCCTTTAAAATGGCTCCGATAGGCAATAATGACGCTGTGCCTCCTTCCTAATCTATCAATCATAGCCCTGATTCAGTCCCCTTTTAAGTACAAAGAAATGCCACTCGGCCAATGGGAGATTTTGAAGATTGTGTACACATTGTAAATTTGACTGGGGACAACAGGCCTCTGTATGTAGGGGGCCTGTTTATTTCGTTTGTGGTAGTTCAGCATTTCCCTGGTTGCCCAAGGATTGTCAGGGAACCTGTTATTTAGGAATCCTGTTACCTGGGGTATTTATAGCTAGTAAATTGGAAGTTTCTAAGGCTCACCCACGACGGGACGAGAACGGAGATACCCCTGGGCAAGTATTGGGAGATACAGCAAAATCAGTTGTGCCCTTTTGGGGACAGATAGCAAACTCTGAAAACATTAGGGGGTTAGCAAGAGTACTGGAGAGAACCATCAACCGGACCACGAATATACTCTACAATATGACACTAGAACAAAAGGCAATAAGATTGGTAGCACTCCAAAATCGGATGGCATTAGATGTTATTCTGGCAGAACGTGGTGGAGTATGCAAATTAGTGGGGTCTGCTTGCTGTGTTTTCGTACCAGATTCCTCACCGACAATTTTCAAAGCAATACAGAACTTGCACATCCTTAGTTTTGAGGTGCATGTTCCTGAGGGAGATTGGAATTTTAGCGCCTGGTTCTGGGATTCTCTACGATCCTGGGTTTGGAAGGTGCTTTCTGTTATCCTGGTTATTTTGGGAATCCTGCTATTCCTTTGTTGCTGTTTCCAATGTCTACCTAGTATATGTGCAATGCTAGGGGGGTGTTGTGCTCAAGCGGTGAGCACAGTAGGGCACAAAATGTATGCCCCAGATACAGCATCTAAAGAGTTTGTGTTACAAGAGGTTCTGATGAATGACCTAATGGCTATAGACATTACAGATAATGATTCAGGATGTATGGACGACAATGCATGGAGTTATTTGCAGAAGTATTAGAAATGATATTAGCACTTGGCATAGGCCAAAAGGAGGGTTAGTCGTAATTGAAACAATATTATGCCTCCTATCGCAGAAATTGTATGTGTATTGGCCTACGCCAAGTTGTCTAAACATTATATGCGAACAAACTCCGCGGCAAGGTCTTGAACTTAGAGAAAGTAATGTAAGTCGCCATCTTGGATTAAGCCGCCATTTTAGGTTCTCTTGAAATGTGGAAGTCACCCTGAACATCAAAATGGAGGCCGAATGACATTCTGAGTAAGATTCTGGCCGTTGTGACCTCCGTACACACGAATAATTATTATGCCTGCAGGCCACTTGTCGGGGTCGCGAACTGAGACCTTGTCCTATTGTTGACCTATGTGTAAATGTACAACTATATCAGTGAAACTAATCAAAATGCATATATTATAGGATTGACCTGGCTAGGAACCCATAGGCCCGACTCCTATAATGGTTAACCCGCGAGAGGGTTGGCCAAGGGCTGGACAAATCATATAAAAGACCCAAGAATTCCAATGTACGGTCTCTCTTACTAATGCATCGAACCTTCGTTGAAGTTCGTTACGTTACTCTGAGAGCCGAATAGCTATCCGTTTGTCAATTGACTTTGGTAACTGTTGTAGCTTTTAAATAAAGCACTTGTATGTTCTTTGTAACCTGTGTTGCTGTGTTTCTTTTTAGGCTTCCAGGCCTCATATTATTTTTCATGTTTTCACACTCTGACTGCTCTCACCTCTCCGAAGAAACCCAAGAAGGTAACTTGGACTGAAGAGTGTGAGAAGGCCTTCAATGGCTTAAAAGACTCCTTGTGCCAGGCCCCTGTTCTCAGGAGCCCTGATTACCAAAGACCTTTTATTGTGCGGACGGAGGCCTCTGACACTGGGATAGGAGCTGTACTATCATAAGTAGATGAGAAGGGTAAGGAACGCCCTATTGGTTTCATTAGTCACCAGCTTAAGGACAGAGAGTTCAGATGGTCCACAGTAGAGAAAGAATGTTTCTCTGTTGTGTGGGCCCTACGGAAGCTGAGGCCCTACCTCTACGGGACTCACTTCACTGTGCAAACTGACCATAAGCCCTTAAAGTGGCTAATGAACATGAAGGGAAAGAATCCAAAGTTGCTTAGGTGGCCCATAAGTCTACAAGGCTTCGACTTCACTATTGAGCATAGGCCAGGTGTCCAACATAGCAATGCTGATGGGTTGTCCAGAATGTTTAACCGACCTGAACAAGAAACTCATCCAGGGGCGGATTAGTTCCCCCTGTCCTTAGTCTTGGAGGGGCGAGTGTTAGGAAAGATTTCATAATTGTATGTCATTTTCCCTCCATGTGGCAACCCCCAAACATTTTGCTGTTGTTTTACACCCTGATCTAGACTTTGCCAGAGAAGCGCAGCCTTCCGCCACACTGCTCTGGGCTTTCGCTCAATTCTTATGGGGAAAGTGACATGCCCTTAAGACAGTCAGTACTGGGAGACTTTGTTTCCCTTAGTCCTTCGCTCATGTTGCAACTTTTGTGCACCATGAAAGAAGAGTGCCCCGTAACTTACATTACCGCGCTCTTGGGTCTCTAGTCATTCCAAAGGCCCTAGAAACTCTCGCTGGACTTATCATGAACTCTGCAAGTGTGTCACGGATGGGACTGGTGGCAGCTATCGTTTCTCTTGTGTTTTGAATCCTTTTTCGCCATGTTATCCGCGCTTACCGCGTTTGGCACAAATGAGTGGCCTTGCTCCAAAATGGCCATGCCACGAGGTTCTTTGTCCTGTCCGCTGACCGTCTTTCCCCTTCACCTTCCCCCGGGTTGAGCCAACCCGGGGCAGTCCTTATTTGGTCATGCACTTTCCCGCGAAACGCAATGCTTTCGCGGGCTTCTGCATGCCTTGTGTGTGCCTCCAGGATGTGGGCTGGGATGTCTGGTCCCAATACACATCCTGGGTGCCAGAGAGTCTAGAGTGTCCTGAATGCCTGGACCACCGTGGTCCATGATAGGTCCACGTATGGTGTGAGTGTTTGTGAGCAGATCTCCCATTGGGCCCTCTCCATTTTGGCGCGAAGGGAATTTCGGATAAGAGGAGGCTGAAAACACCACTACCAGGTCGATCTCCTGAGGTCACACTGAACAAGGGATAAGGAGCCAAGTATCCTGCAACAAGAAGCTGAGTCAAAGAACCGGTGGTAACCCGCTGAAGGTTTGGCACCCTGAACTGCTGTCGTCCTGCGAGACCCTTCTGCATCTGATCGTCCTAGAAGGTCTGCAAAGGTGCTTCGACCCACTGGAATAGTGGGATCAACTATTCCCAGCACCTTCATCAAACCCTGCAAGTAAGCCTCTTCGAAAGTGTCCCTGGGCCAACCAGTGGGCTGACCAGCTTACGCAGGACGCTTTGCTCTGTCACCGCCGCCGTTTCGGGGAAGCCCTGGAAACTTGGTTTACTGCTTGCTCTGCGTCCACGGCACCGTCACATTGAATTTCGTACACTTGGCATTCCCAGGTCTGAAGTGAGACGAGTGCGCCCGGACCAGAGTAAACACGGTTGTCGTGTTCCCCTGCTGTGGTAACAACCTGTGCACGTCCGTTGCATTTGGGACACCCTCGACCCTGCATCCTCCTTTGCAGAATCTACACGGTGTGGAGAAGTCCTGATCATCGCAGCTGAACCTGCCAGCAACGTGAACTGAACTGGAGAAGTCTGGGTCTGCCTGCGTCGGGGACCGATGAGTAGTCCATACCCCAACCGGTGGCCCCTCGTGCCGGAGTCAGTTTCTTTTCTACCGCTGTTGTGAAATAGCGACTCTATCCTGCACTCTCACCCTGACCACAAGTGGATGCCTTGCTTGAGTAGTAGGGACTTGTTCTGCATCGCTTCATTCACCTTCCTGAACTGCCTGATATCCTGGAAGAGGCCCTCTTTTGTCCATTGGCACCAGCGCGTACAGGTACTTTTGAGCATAAGACTTCCTCCTAGTTAGGTGTATTTTGGATGTCAAACTGGGTCTAATGATTACTTGCACTGCCTGTTTTCCTCCCCATCTAGGTGGTCTACATATGACATGCTCCTAACTCCTTAGACCCCGCGGTCTTGTATATATATCATATTGATTGTGATGTGTTGGTTTACTTTAGTATTATTGTGATTCTTTGCTATGGTCGATGTTACAAAGGCCTTGTAATAAATGTGTCTATATTGTTGATATAACACCTGTCTGGAGTAATTTGTAAGTGTCCTTGCTTTGTGTGCTCATTGAGGTCTTTACGTCACCCTCACCCCTCTTGAGACTTAGTCTTGACCGCCGCCATCGCTACCCTGATTGGTCTGGCTTGTCCAGAGGTTACCCTGTTCCAAGAAACTAGGCTGGCCTTCTGAACCTCTGCCCCTCCATGTCCGAGTTCAGAAATCCATCTTAACAGTGACCAGGTGCACAGTGCCAAGAGAGAACAGATCAGCAGGGGAGAGGGCGAGCGAAGGCAGAAAAAAAGAAGAAGGTCTTGAGGTGCTTCCCGAACCAGAGATGGTTCTCCTCAAGATTTAGAGTGGCAGGAAGGCTGTTCCAGAGGGAGGCCCCAGCTGAAGACAGGGATCTACCCACAGCGTGTTTCTTTGAAAAACAACTGAACCTGAGGGAGTTGGAGGTAGAGGAGCAAAGAGCTCGAGAGGTGAGGTATTTGTGGAGGGATAGGTGAAGGTATTTTGGACCCAGGCTCCAGAAAGCCTTGTGGACAATGCAGAGGGTTTTGGATTTAATCCTTGCATCCACTGGGAGCCAATGGAGAGATTTCAGAGCTGGAGAGATACGATCCCAGGGCTTGAGGCCAAGGATATGTCTCGCAGTCCTGTTCTGGATTAGTTGCAGAGGGCGGAGAGTAGAGGCAGGTAGATTTAGAAAGAGGCTGTTACAGTATAAGTTCATATAAGTTACAGGAGGACTCCACCTCTGCATCGATTAATGTCACACCATGCGAAATCTCGCTTGATGGTGTGACGACAGTGTGCTTTGCACGCTTGGCATGCATATGTGCATCCCTGTCGCATGACTGAAGCACTGCTTCAGTGCTACCTGCACCCATGAAGGAAAGGAGCTGGAAGCTCAAAGGGCACTGCCCCTCAGTCACCACCAGTATTGCTGGATTGTGTAGTCTCCCTTTATCAATTGAGCAGCTTAAGGCATCCAAAGTCCGCCAAAAGTATATATCTGCAGTAAATCAATGTGGCAGTATTCTGAGACAGTATAGGTAAGGTATTATGTGCAGGAGAAAGTAGTATCTGTTGTCTGTAGTATAGGGAGGGAGATGATAAAGCTGATTGAAGAGAGACAGAGAGAGAGAGAGAGAGAGAGAGAGAGAGAGTGAGAGAGAGAGAGAGAGAGAGAGAGAGAGAGAGAGATGTGTAGGGGGATTTATAGAGGGAGTGATTGTAAGTGATAGAGAAGAGTGTGAGGCAGCGGTGTGTTGAGAAAGTGGAAGGTGACAGTAGGAGTAATAGTGGGGTTGGTGTGAGAAGAAGGAGAAAGGTATTTTGGAGAGATGTGAGGAGAGAGCATGTAAGATCAGATGGCAGAGGAGTAAACAGGGGTTATTTAGGTAGATAGGGGATGTTGTGCAAAGGGGGTCAGAAGAGAGGGGAGAGCAGATGCAGAGTGTTGCAGGTAGGAGAGGGGGAATGGAGATAAGAGGAAAGAGAATACAAGGAAGACGAGGAAGATAACGGAGAGAGGAAATAGATGAAGAGGCACAAACAGAGGGAGAGAGAGAGAGAGAGAGAGAGAGAGAGAGAGAGAGAGAGAGAGAGAGCAATAGAGAGAGAGTTGGGACTGCAAGGAGTTAGCCGAGAAGGCCACAGCCTTTAGGTTTCCCTCCCAGAATACAGAAGACAAAGACAGAAGGGGTTACCTTGCTTTAGGATACATCATGGTGTTGTTGGGGTTATGGAATCGTGGGCTAAGGTGGAGGGAGCCCACGAGAAGATCTCTAGAGTCATTGGGGTCCCCTCAGTCACACTGGTCTCCCCAAAGAATGAATAACAATATTCGGTAAAGCATGATGAACCTGACATCTTTGTCTGTGGATTATTGAATTACTCTGTGACAATGGTTTCCATTAATTCCGGGCTGAACCTCCTGGTCTTAGTCCTTTTCTTGTTTTGACAGGTGCCTATCTTGGTTGGTCTTGGGGTCCCCTAAGGCTTTGGTGTAATCATAATTTTTTCCTGGCTGCCAATTTGCTCAGAAACCTGGCGGACAGATGCTTTTCCGCCTCTGGCTCCTACATCTCTTAGCGGGTGGTGGCACCCTGCCCCAGGACACCTCAAGTCCCTTTAGTCGGGTGAAACTATGTGACTGTGTCACAGAGCCCAAAGATTACATGAGAAGCATGCACCTTTTAATGCTTCAGTCGAATCATGGCTTGAATCATTGCAACATTGGTGTGAATCAGTCAAACCTCTATAGAGCTGAAGTATGGGTCATTCAAATGGTGCCTTATAAGGCTGGATGTGTCTCGCACGTCATCATTTCAGTTGACACCATAGGCTCCTATTTGTTTGAATGTGGTTGAATAGATTTGCATATGAATGCAGGTATAGTAACAGAATAAAAATAACTAAAAACACATTTTTTAAATAATTGAAATAAGAAAAAAGACTGCTAAATGTCCGAACTCCATTGTTTAGATATATTTTAATTGGATTTAGGTTGCTTCGTCTATTGCTTGGAGTGATTGGAAATGTATTTAGGAAGTGAGGTAGGACCAATGTAAAATTAGAGATAGGGAAAACGCAACACAAATATGGAAAGGGATTGTATGCAATGTTGCTTCCATGACACTGATAAGAATTCAATGAAGTGTGAATGCAGGTATATGTGTAGTAAAGTAACTCCATAACTTCAAGGCAAAGCCATCTCAGATATTTAAAACTGCTTCTGCAAAGCAAAGTCAGATCTTTAAGATATGGCATATAGCACCGCAGATGTTACTTTACGAAATCTAGAGGCCGATAACAGGTGTCATGTACTGCTGTCCTAATGCTTGGCACCAGAATACATGCACCCTGGTTTGCATGCCTGATAACTCCTTTGCCTAAAGATAGGGATCATGTTTGCCATTACTTGAAGTGTAATTGTAACTCACACAATGTACTTGCGCTGCAGCAGCTTCAACAGGATGGTGTAGTTACAAACAAACGAAAACCTGTATTTGATCAGCTTTTTAAAAAGCTGTTTTCTGTTCAATATTGGGTTATTGTTCTCGTATGTTTTAGATATGGACGCCTTGTAACAGTTGGTGGTTTCTGAAACAGGTGGTTTCTGAAACTGTTTGCTTTCTGTGTTTTTGATTTATTTGCTGGTATTGTTTTTCTCACTATATAACATCCCTTCCAAAAATGTAACTATAACCACAGACTTTATCAATTGGGTGTCCTTGTATCTAGCTAAGGTGGATTGCCATGAAGTGTACTATGTTAGCAGTTACATATGCCAGCTACCCTTGTTGTCCTAAGTAGATTCATTTTCTCACTGAAGGGCCATAAATATAAGTCCAAGATATGGCACAGTGACCAAGCATGGCGAGGGTACTCACACCAATAAAGGGGGTTCTGGCGGGTTATCCCCCTGAGAATTATTTTCAAATAATGGGTTAAAATGGTGCATTTTAGAGCTCACATATTAGAAGAATTTAGTAGAAAGCCAGTTTGCAAATGGTTATGTAGGGTACCTGATGAAAAAATCCAATAGATGCAACTCATCAACAGTGCACAGGAGCATTAGATATATTGGTTGCATAAAAGTACCAGTCTTGCTTCATAATAACACTTGTCATGCTTGCTTTACCAAAGATGCGCAATACAAAATGTCATACCACAAAAGAATGGCTGCATTGAAATGCCAATCTAGCTACATATTAACTTGTATCATGCTTGCTTTCTCAGAGATGCCCAATACAAAATGTCATGCAACAGAAAGAATAATACGACTGATCATGCTTGCTTTATCAAAGCTGCCCAATATAAAATGTCATACCACAATAAGAACTGGCTAGACTGGCTGCATTAAAATGCTAGTCTAGCTAGATAATAACACTTATCATGCTTGCTTTATCACTCATGCCCAGTAAAAAATGCTATGCCTGTTTCACAGTGCCTTTGGTGTACAAACCTCCTTCTCCAATCGCCAAAACCAGCTCGGACCAGAACAAACACACACACACATGTACACAACATACGCACTGCAAGCACTATCTGTCTCATTCACATGAGCACCCATTATGCACTCACTCATAACACAAGTATACACGCATCCATACACATATTTAAATAATAAATACATGAACATACAAACACACACATTTAAACAACATACTCACAACAAGCACTCTCTGCATCATTCACACAAGCACCCATTATGCACTCATTCATAACACAAGCATACACGCATGATTTTATTTTTTTTCCATTTAAGGAAATGACAAGAGCGGATTTTCAAAATAAAAAAAATAAAAAAAACAAGTAGGCTAGACGCTACCACGATAAAAGTAGGACTCCTTTTTGACAGCGGCTGGCAGTACTATGCTTTAGCAGTGGGAAAATTCTCTTGCCAGAGGGCTCCAGATGTTTCCCATGGACGCATGCTGTGTATTTACCTGTGACTCTAAGCCTACAAAAGAGAAAATCTATTTAACTCCAATTATTTCAGGCTTGGGTGTAAAGCTTTTTCCAAAGCAGTCTCTGTAGCACACTTGGGTAGTGCTATGACTGCGAACTTAAAGGTTGGTGATTCTAGCCAGCACAGCAATGGCATGCTTTAAGTGCTGAAGTAGAATCAATATTTATTTAGTGCATGACAACTTAAACTATTGTCTTCATTTTGAAAAGTGGCCTTTCAACCCATTTCTTCAGTGCACTTTACTGCCGGCAGCACAACTACTGAAGACCCTCTCCCCAAATCTGGGACAGTCTTTACAAATAAAAAAAAAAAAAACTGAAAAGAAACTCTTGGGACAGCGGAATAAACCCACCAATTCCGGGAGAGTCCCAGAAAAACAGGAACGTCTGGTCACCCCTTGTCAACAGTCTCTCATGACTGCTGGCTGCACCCCTGAAATCTGTTTTTGGTAGGTAGATTGTTAAAGCTTCTAAAAAGCTGATCTGAAGCCTTCTCTACTTCACAGGTTTCCATACTCACATTTGTTGTTTTTCCCAATAAGACTATGGTGCGGACACTAGAACCACCCTTAATGGGTTGGCCCGCCTAAGCTTCATTGCATGCAGTCCCTTTGCCCTCTACCCTTTCAGTACATTGGGCCCAGGGCATCGCTTTAGCAGAGAAGGCTCGTGATGCTGTGTTTGCACGAAGCTGATCTGTGATTAGGCCCGTTATTGCTTTAGACCCATGCTATATAACACGTCTATGATAAAATGTGATCACAGATAAGGCAGGAAATGAACTAAACATTGCCCATACTTTTAAACTCTCCATGCTGGTTGATCACCATCTTGAGGTATCTTGGTGCTTGCATATGTGCAGGTGTGCAACAACATTGGGCTAGTGCATTGCTCTGCAACCTTTTGCTCTCCAGATGTCTTGCACTCTAGCTCCTACAACACCTAGTCAGAATATTCAATGGTGAGGTATCCTGGAAGCCATAATCAAAAACATCTGGAGGGCCACAGGTTTCACAACATTGGGCGAATGGGATTTTAGCCCCCCGCTCACCCACATACACCCCAGAAAAATGTTGGGTCATTGCTGAAGCAACCCACTCATCCTCGGTGCTGTCTTAAGCTGGACAGTATGCAGATGCTAAACATCCGGCAGCTTGAAAACGGCCTTGCACACACATTTCTTTTGTTACCAGCAGCTCCTTTCTTATGCATAAATATTTAGCCAATTAGTATTGTGATGGGATATTTCCAAATGAGAGGCCACACACAAGTCCAGTTACCTACCAAATATGTGTCTTCCAAGACAATTAAAGTGAGTAACACAAATGTAGTTTTCTTTTATGTGGATAGTGAAACGTTCTTAACATCGTAAATAAAAGCAAGCGTGGTATTTGAATCAAACAATCTGTATACCCAGGTGACGTTCCTACAAAATAATTTTGAGTGTACGCCTTAAAATGCTTAAAGTACAGTGGTGGTGTTCAGGCTCATCTAAACTTGAATTCTGGGACTTATAGTTTTACATTCAGGCCATTGAAAATAAAGCTACAGTGATATTCCTTTAGCTTAACAGGTTAACAAGGATTAACATAGTGCTAGGTTACTCTACCAAATGTTTTCTGTATTTTGCAAGTACACACTAATAGACATTAGTACCTGGTGAGGCTCAACCAGAGTGTAACAAGCATTCTGATAGGCCCTCACCAGGGAATTACCAGGCCGGGAATCCCTTGCACGCACGTACGTGCCTTCGTCTGTTCCCTGCTGGGAGCGTGGTGGCCCCTTAGCCAATGAGGAGGCTCAAAATAGGACAATCCCCTCTCCGCCTCCCCATTCCTGGAGGTAACCTGCGTCCCTCACCGGGGACTCAGGTATGTTTTTTTTCTTCCCTCCACCCTCCTCCCCTGTAAACGATCCCTTCCCCACCCTCCCAAACCCACTTACCTTCTTTTTTCTTCTTTTCATTGGAGCAAACGCGCTGGGAACAGACTCTGTTTTCCCTTTCCCAGCTGCCATTTTATTTGACTTTTTTTCTTTTTCTTTTTTGTTTCTGTTCCAAAACGCAGCAGCAATTATGATTAAATGATTTAATTATTATTAAAGTATGTGGAGAATTGCCCAAATTGCAGAATGCGTCAAACTCACGTTGGAGCACTATATAGTGCACAGCAAGTCAAGCCAGAGTTAGTTACTTGTGAGGCTAAGAAAGCTGTCCCTAAGCAGAAGCACCCTTTGTCCCTATCAGAGGTTGCTGTTCCTACAGTGACAGTGAGGCTAGTAAAGCCTCCTTGTCCCTAGAGGGACAGTGAGGCTAGTAAAGCCCTTATTTATTAACCAGCAAAGTAATATGTTATCATAGCATATGTATTGGGCTCCAGTGTGTATCTAAAATTCCTTGCAACTGTGCAGGGGAAGCGCATGGTCTGAAATGCTCAATGTGCCTGTTTACCAAAAACAGGCGTCACGTGTTTATAGAGCACAAATTCTGTGTACTTTAATGGATATTGTAGAAAAGAAAAGAGGTCGACCGGTTTCGATGACTGTGGCTGCTGCTGTCATCTTCAGGAACAGTTTAACTTTAGTTAACCATGGGCATCAATCGCTTGGATCCTTAACTCAGGACCAGGCCGCCATCTTGTGACCTAGGGAAAAGGTTGAGAAAGATAAAGTCTCATCAGCTATATCTTCTGGGGGGATGGGTTTAGTAGCTATCAACCAGTCACTGTATTGCAACCTTTTCAAAATGAAAAATGCCATAATTGTGAACACGAACGGCTCCATCCAGGAAATTAACCCTCATAAAAACTTCCCGCATTCGCAATGTATAGCTTTTTATCATTCTGAAGATGCACTAGCCTCAATTAGTGCCAATTCCATACCTATTACCACAATTCCATACATTTTTTGAGTGTTGAATCATGAGGACCAGATAAATCATGTGCTAGCCCTGGGAGCGAGTGCCGGGCTTTTTTTTGTGTAGCCTACAAGAGGTGGAAACATCAAAAAAACACACACGTGGTGTTTAGGTAATTCACAAATAGTGTCCAGATCATTGCTCCCACCAAGTGAGTTCTTACATTTGATCAAGAAGTAAAGCCAGCCACACTATGCAGAAGCACGGTAAGCTAGGGGTCCACGTCTGCGTTCCCAGGTAACTTAGGGTGATCAACCCCAAGTTCCTTGCAAAAATACAAAAAAGGTAACAGGCGCCCCTCTCTAGAAAGAACATGGCATGATAACCTGTTCTGTGGTTTTTTCCCACTTTCAGAGTCTGCAGTCATCACTTTTTGCTTACTGTACTTTGCACAAAGGAGGAATATCCATTTGCATATCAGTCTTTGTCACAACCCACAAGGGCAGTTCAGCACCGAAATGCCAGGCAAACCTCATTTGAACAAGAGTACACACAGCAACCCCAGACAGAGAACAGGTTATCATGCCATGTTCTTTCTAGAGAGAGGGGCCTGCTTCCTTTTTTGTATAAATGCCTTGTCATTGTTTGTAGGTTCAGAGACCTTCTGGCACCTCCTACCTAGGAAGCTTACTGCAGCTCCTAGCAAGGCATGCTGTGAGCTGGCTGGGTACAAGTTCTGGAGTGGTTGAAGGAGCCTCTGAGTTATGTTTCTCTCTCTGCTCCCTGGAAGATGTTTAGGGGAGGGATATTGCTTCCCTCCTTGGATATCCGGGCCTTCCTTCAGTGGCAGAAGATGTAAGGGAGACAGGGTCCAAGGTTGAGTTCTTCTTTGTTACTTCTGGGGAAGTCTTCAGATGGTCTGCAAAAAGAGGGGCTTGGCCCTATTTTAAAGCCAAGTGGGCCACAGTGATTGGTGTAGGCTAAGCCTACCTTAATGAACCAATCCTGGGGTCCCTATCAACAATATATATGTGTTAGGTGAGGTCATAACCAGAGTGCTTTGCAACAGGAATTGTAACAAGGTGGAAACAGGAACAAGGTGTGCCCAGAGCTAAAATGGCTGAAACGTTCTCTCACCAGAAATAGCCCTGGCCACACACCCTTGTGATACTAAGTCCCACCCATCTCCCTATCTGTTGTTGATCAAAGTGTCTCTTTGGTTAATGGCTCTCTCTGTGGTTCCTGGTTAAAGTGGCAGGTCTCCCTTGAATCTGTGACAAGATCATACTCTCTGCCTCCTGCAAACCACATACTCGTACCTTATGAATAGGGGCTCCCTAGCGGGGTAGCCTACTGTAAACAACAGACCCAGACATGACACTTCAATGCCTTTAATACTGACAGGCGGAAGCTGGGTACAGGTTGACACAGTTGCATATGAACAGTTGTTGGGTTTCATGTCATGTCTCCTTTATTATCATTTTCAGCCAGGCCCAATGGAGCCTGTTTTAAATACCCTGTGTTATTATGATAATCGTTGCCACCAGCTGAAGGGCCTAACAAAATATCAGGGCGGATGCATGGATCCTTTGTTAATCAGGCTCACCAAGGCAGGGGGAAGGCTGACTCTCCCCCTTCCTGGAGATAACTGTGTGTAATCCTTGGCTGTCACATTCCAACTAAATATGACAGGGGTGGCCTGTGCCTGTAGGCATTGTCCAGCCTGTAGTACACAGGTCTCTGCTTTGTCATGGTTTGACCATGCGAAAATGTGTGTGCATCAGACCCACACATTTTCTTGAGGTTGGTCTACTGTCATTCCATTTAATAAAACAATTTTAAAAAACCCAGGGGAGCGCACACCCACTGTGCGGGTGGTCAAATTCCTAAAAGAGTGTGTGCCAGGGAGTGAGCCTTTGATTGGGTGTGCAACATTGGTACTTTAGTAGCCACCATGGACTAGTTGTATTTCAGTGGTGCATATTTTTACTGCCATTATGGGCAAGGTCAACATGATGAATGTTCATTCATGAGGGTGTGGGCGAGGGTTATGGGGACTACATTGGTGCAGGTAACATGGGCACATTTTCTTAGAGTGGTTTTACAATTTTTACTGGCATTGTGTACAAAGCAAATATGATGAGAATTCTTACATAGCCATTGCGGCCTACATTGGCATAGTCAGTATGGACATCTTTTCTTACTATGGGAATGTATCTTTACTGGCATTATGGGCATAGCCAACATGATGAGCGTGTTTAAGTGGCCACACTGACCTACATTGGTATTATGGACCTGTTTTCTTACTGTGGCATGGCCTTTTGTATTGTCATTATGGGCAAATCAAACATGATAAGAGTTACTAAATTGCCATACTGGCCAACATTGGTGCAGCCAGTATAGACTTGTGGACCTATCTTTTTACAGTTGCTTGGGATTTATTGTTACTGCATCATGAGCCAAAACACCATGATGAGTATTCTTGTATGGGCATACTAGATTGCATTGGTACAGCTAGTATAGACATGTTTTCTTACCGTTGCATGACAATTTGTACTGCCCTTATTGACTAAGCCAACATGATGAGTGTTCCAGTGTGGCCACTCTGGCCTACACTGGGGAAGCCAGAATTGACATGTTTTCTTACAGTGACATGACATTTATTTCTGGTATTATCAGCAAAGTAAATAAGAGTATGCTCTTTTGTTGGACTACTGGCATATATTGGTGTAGCCAGCAAGGACATGTATGGACCAGCCAGCATGAACATGTTGTTTATACTGTCAGAATACTGGCATGTATTATAGGTAAGGGCATCAAAAAATGCATCTGAAAATGTGTATGTTCACTACTAGTGAATTTTTGTTATGTATTAGACCACAAAACCGATTGTGAACCTGCCCAAATGTCCCTTGGCTCCCTCGCTCAGTCACTCCTGCATATTCATGGGAACTGTTCATGCCCCTCCAATTAAAACATTCAACAGCCACCACTACCTGTTTGTGATTTGTCAGTAGAAGCAGTGGTGGAAATGGAAAAAATGTTGTGGGGGATCCCACAACACAAGGGCCGGGGTGGGGGAGGAATTTGGGGGGAGGTGCCCAAGGGGCGTTGTCTAGAGGGGGGGCTGTTAGTGGACATCCAGCAATGCTGGAATACTTAAAAAGAAATAAAAGGGCCTGTGACGGCTGCATTGCCTTTTACGCCGGTTTTGGCACTGGTGGGTAATGCACAATGCTTGCTACATGTACAACTGAAAGGAAATCAGTTGTACATGTAGTGAGCATTGTGCATTACACAACAGTGCCAAAACCCTGTTTTGAGGCCCTTTTTTTGCCTTCTTTGTATGTTTTCCAGCGCGGTTCATGGGCTTCGGCAGATGACTCTGGCCGGATCCCGAGATCCGGCTCCATATCTGGTGCCAGATCTCAGATCCACCGAGAGCCGGCCCAATGACCAGCACTGCGTAGAAGTGATTAGGTTCACATCATTAAAAAATAAAAAAAAACTCCCTCAGGATGGGGCAGATTTAATGATTTTAAGATCAAAATGTGTTCCCCGTGTTCTGTCCTGTTAGGACGACTGAATGTGACACCTAGAACTCGGTTATTGTTGCTCTAGCCATCTAGCACTCTCTTTTTCACAGTGAAGGGTTGTGTTGGTGAATCTGTGGTAGAACAACATAGTGTAGAAATGGTCTTTCGGAGGTGTACATTCCATTGAATAAGCTGTGTTTTTCAATGCTGAAAGTGTGTGTTGAGATGTGTCATTGGTTAGTGTGGCAGGTAGAAACATTTTCAGGTGGTTATTTGTACCATATCTTGCTGATCAGACCCTTCAATAGCAACTGAGGACAACCTTTTTCCACTTTGAAAGCATTGCAGTTGGTTCCACATATTTGTTTATAGCCTTGCACAACTTTCTTTCACAAGCCTGTATGCTTTTGTAAGCAATATGTGTGATGTTCGGCTAAGTGATGCTTCATTAGGTGACAGTATGCTTTTGCAAAGGTTCAGCACCCGCCTTTTTTGTCATTTTCTCAGGACCGCCATGCTGACCGTGTACTGAAAATGCAGGTGGACATGCCCAATGATTCAGCAAGTGACAAACCTAACCACGCACCCCATCACGACCACCCATTACCATGCCGACAGCTACCATTAATTATGAGCATCAATTTGGGAAATGTCACTGACCGAATGTGTTTTAAATTCAACCACTTTCTGCTAATTTGCCACTAGTTCCCAAGCACAATCCTTAGAGGGAAAGGCCCCATGCAAGGGAGATTGCCCAACACAAAGTATTTGAAGGTAGCCTCTCTCCCACCATTTTAAGCATACGTCCGCTACCCTACCCCCGCCAGAAATGTTGGCATTGTTGCTGCCTGCCTGTGTGCCATTTGTAGTGGGAGAAGGACGGAGAAGGATGCCACGTAAAATGGCTGTTCCTGTTTCGATGTCAGTGGTAGAATGTCTCAGGGTCGTGTGACACTGGCGGGCAGTCTGAGGCATTGGTACTCTATGGCACTTTTCTGATATCTGCACCTCTAAATTGATCTGAGACCCATGGCCAACAAAGGGTTTGTATGCAAGGACGCATTCAAATTAATTTTGAAAGGTGGCATGCTACACGCTTGATGTGGTGTTGTGTAAAAAGGGTAAATGGACCGCAGCTTTTGAAAAGGATAAGATTTAAGAATTGCACTATAACCCAGCAGAGTTAAACCCCAGCTGTCGAGCTCTATATGTGAGGTGGAGATCGCACGTTCTGAACCCTGCAAGTCCACTCGGCCTTTCATCTTTCCAAGGTCACTACATGAGTCCCAATGCAAGCCGGGTAACGATATGTGTACATGAAAATGCTATATGTAAAGTGTGTGGACGAAAGTGACCTGCTACATTTTTTTCACAGCTTGACCTGGAATGCCATGCCTAGTGTGGCAATGTTTCCTCTATCTGGGACGCCGCTGACGCTGAACATTCAGACCTCTATGTTTGAGTGTACATGGGTTTATCCACAGCTAGGCTCTATATAAACCTATTCTGCCAGACACCCCGCCCGCCACCTTCCCCGGTGGCACCCACCTCCTCTCTCGTTCTGGCTGTGACTTTCTAAAGTGTTTTTTATTGTTTGTCACCTGCAGCCCTCGCAAAAAAATTACAGAGATCCATCAAGATAATGAATCTGCGCTCCGGTGGCAAAGAGACAGAGACAGAGGGGCAGCCATCCGAAACAAGTCATCTTTAAAAATTAATACAAAATAAACAGCCGGCCTTTTGCCTCATTTGGGAGGAGGGCGCGTGCATGGAAACAGAAGGGCTGGTGGGGGTGGGCGGAGAGCACGCAGGCCTCGCAAATAGGGGGGCTGTACGAGGAGGCAAGAAGCAAGGGGACTCATTCCAAAACATTTCCTCCTAATGCATCGTAATAAACCGGCTGTGTGGTTTTCCATAATTGATGAGCTCTAATTTACCTCTCCGATTTCGCTCCCATGTTCGCTGAGGCGAGAACGCCGGCACTTTGAGCGTGCATCTGTCAAACGTGGGCCGGAGACAGCCCAATGCAGGTGGCGCGCGGATGAAGGATTGGACAAGGCGTGCGTGCAGTAGGTTCCGTCTGGTCGGGAGATTGCTTTTAGTGCGTTGAAGTGAGGGGTGCAGGAATTCCGTCCATTTTGGATGCGTGTGCTGGACTGTTGTTGCTCACGCAGCCAGGCTTGACCTGGCCATAGGGCAATGCGCAAATGTCCGGCCTGACAGGAGGGCGGGGTCTAGTTCTGTGGGTCCGTGTGGCCACGTTTAATGACATGGTGCACTGGAGAGGTGGCCCGTTGTAACAGGCGTTGCTTGCCCAATGTGCCTCCAAATGCAGAGTGGAACACATCTTTGCCAAAATCTGCTATTGTTGCCTCTAAACGAGTATTGCCAAAAATAATGAATTGCATTTTGTTAAAGCCGGCCACTTTTTCAGGTACCTAATCCCACTTTTTTTTGTTATCTCTGCCAGTCCCCACTTATAGTAGGCTACAGATAGGCAGTGGAGTAGTCGTGACTTTCCAGTACATACGCCCAGTGATTTCAGCGAATAGAAAATAAAGAATGAAATTATAACAAAAAAAAACACGAAAAAATACGGATATTTTAAAAACAAATATATGTGGGGGTGGGGTAAGGGGTTACATCTTGTGGGGAGAGGGTTGGGGTACGGGGTAGTTAAATGGTTCTATGTACATCTATCGGCCATTTTTATTTCGCAGCTTTTATTGCCGAACATTTGTCGCTGGAAAAAAATCATCGATTTTTGTATTTGTTTTATTTGAGGGGGCTCCCTCCAACCTCCACCTCCCCTATTATTTATTTCCTATACCCCACCTCGCCCTACCCCTCATATGCCCTTAACCACCGCCATATTGTTCAATGTTTTTCTTCAGCAAAAAGTCTCATGCAAAAAAAAAAAAAAAAAAAAAAAAACCGACAATGAATGAACGTCGTACTGTTTTTAACATGAGGAAATTGGGGTTTGGCGGGGTCCGAACCCACCCCCCCCCACGCCTTCAAATGAAAAGTAAAAATTCTGTCTTTTTTCGTTGTTTTTGTTTTGTAAAAATGTAATTCTTCATTTTTGTATTCATTAAAATCACATAGATCCATGCCCAATAAGGTTAGACTTGAAAGACATCTGCTGTTTGTCATCCCTTCCGTAGCTTTCATAATGGCCTCATTTATTTTCCTTATAAGCAACACATATACTTAGGACACGTGTAGCCTTAGGCAGCCTGCTTATCTAGACTTCCTAAAATACACGCCTATCCTTTTGGATGACCTTGGTCCACCATGCCCACAATATATTTAGGATAGCCCATGCACATCTCAAGCCCAGACTATACATACACATAGCATCAAGCTCCACCTGTCACCCTCTTACACTCCTTATCATGCTCCTGACAGGATTGTACTTTAACACTGATCTCGTCTTATAACACACTTTTTCCGGTCATTGCATCCTCAGCAGACAAAGGTCCTTCTGTCCCTGAGCGACACTTCATGCACCTTTACTCGGACAAGATTTGCGCGCTTGAGTATATTACGGCGGTGAGCTGGCACGTATAAAAAAAACCAGTAATAATAATAATAATAATAATAATAATAATAATTAACGCCGGATGCAATGTTGCCTTGACAGATTATACTGACCTCAAGGTGGAATCAGCTTTCATAAAGACATTCACTGGATGTTTCCTGGCCTTTAGATCTGCGGTATATGCTGTATATTTCTGCTCTAGATAAAGGGTGGGATTGTATGGCCAACATGGACATCATCCAGAATCAGGTAGAGTGGTTGTCAGACCTGTCCTTTGATAATGTAACTGTCACAGCTTTGCCTTATGGCTGCTCTAATATAAGGGTGAAGGACTGATAGATCAAGGGGCAGGTTTTCAAAACTTCTTTTAGTGCAGACGCACCTCATTTCTTGTGCCCAAAAAGTTGCGCCCTACTCTTAAAGGACATCTGAATAAGTGCATCCCATCCAGATACCCTTTCCAAAACCCCTTCCAGGTTTGCCGCAATTAAGGGGGCGTTTCTGCGCACGTGAATGCACGTACTGAATTTGTAAACAAGATGCACTTTGAAATGTGAAGAAATGATCACATGCTCTTGTGCCTGTTGGGAAAGTGTGCAGGGAATTGCGCAAAGCATGAAGTGAACAATACTGACCCTGTCATGCATTTTTCTGTAAGTGTGGTAGCGGCATGAACTTCGGCTGTCACAGTTGCAATGCAATTCCCCAAACCGGGATGGAAATGCTTTTATTGTTTAACTACTTTTTACAATTGCTGGCCTATTAAGGGCCCATCGCTATGAAATTGCTCCCAGGAATCACGCCATTGATGGGAGCCTGTCAAAGTTTAGTGTTGGGAGTGGGCTGCCACAACTAATGTATGCAAGGGGGCTGGCCAGCACTTCCACCAAGAAGTGCCCAAGTCATCTTTGCGAATGAGGTGACCAGCATATTTGGCTCGGGAGGATAGCTCAGGCGCAACACACTCATCTTGGAAGCAAAACGATGCAGAGTAACACAGGTTTTATCCCTGGGTCCTGCTAAGAAACCTCTGGGTGTTAAGCATGCTATAAATAAGCAATTACAATTTCTTTAAGTGGTAGAAGAAGAAAATGTCCATCCCTTGCACTTTTTTGACATGTGCCACTTTATGAAAATCTGCCTTTGAGGGTTCACAGTGCCTCAGCCTTCTCGAGGTGCTCTTCTTTGCGAACACTTGGGTGGCAAGCAGATTGATGAAGAGGGTGTTTGTGGGGCACCAGACAGCATTGACCTTCCATCCGAATCACAATTATGTCTTCTCAAGGCTGTATTCTATATGTTAGCTTGAGTAATCCCAATTGCTTGTTGCCTCAGAAGAATTGCCAGAAACCTTCTCCATTGTCCTCCCTGTGCCCGAGGTGACCATCACCAGGCCACTGTTGTAGGTCACCTATTTTCCTTTTATTACATGTGAAAGGAAAATATTTAAGATGATTGGGTGGTAAGTGTAGACAGATACGGATACCAATTTCGGTTCTAAAGCAGGCTTTCAAAGGGGGGTTGTGTGTTGTGATAAAGTGGCCCCGGATGCATTGTCACATGGATTTGGGAATGACATTCTTAGGTCCGAAAAAAACGAGCTGTAAGACTTAAAACCATATTCCCAATCCAAAGCATTCAATGCAATAAGCAAGACCTGCCTTTCTCGGTGTTTCCCTCTCTGACAGAGTTAATAATTTCATGGATCCATGCCACTGGGCAATGGATTTAGGAAAAGGTAAACTGTCTGAAAATCCTAATCAGATTCCTTAAACCAGACAGGCTGGTAATGAGCATGTCTCCCCCTGAAGGACCAGGAGGACCGTGCTATCCAACCAAATGGAGAAGGACTATAACACCCATAATGCAATGACCCTGCAGAATGGAAAGCTATAACTGATCCATGAAACACAATTATGGATTCTGGGCCAGGAAGATCATGGGGAGGAGGGGGACATCCTGAAAAGGACAGTCACAGTAGAACTATACGCTTTTCTCATTTGAGACCCTGAGAGGTGGGGAAAAGCACAGCTCTATGCAGTCTAGCAACCAGGCACACAGAGTGGACTCCACCACTTCCCCGCATTGAGGGGAGACATGAAGAGAGAATAAAGAAGGCTTCCTTTCATTAATATCAATGGGAGAAATACCCATATAATGCAGAGTGCAGAGGCATTTTTTCCGACCTCACTAGCAGCAAAAAGAATTTACAACACTGACAGATTATTGTTTAGTGGCACAGGAATTTTAAACCACCTACCATCCGGACAAAGACAGTAATCTGTATTAAAGTTGCTTGTTGCGTCCTTTTTACAGTCATATATCTAGTGCCTCGAGATCGTATTGAAAGGGAAGCTTTGAATCTGTGAGTTTCAAGTATGCTTCTGAAGGAGTCTTTTGCTCTGGGGCCATTGAAGGAAAAAGGCATTACTCACGTATTTCCCTGGTGGTAGAGGTTTTAGAGAGTTGCTGTGAACAGTTCTCAAGCTGAAGAGGTTGAACAACCACATCAAATCAATATGATTGAAGAAGGAGTCATTAAAGACGTTGATTCCCTTTTTCAATGACCAGGACTACCTTTGCTCTCTGGTCCTGAAGCACTCTTCTAGCATGTTCCACCTGGGCCGGCCAACAATGATTCCTGAGATTTTTATTCTAGGGGAGCATGAACATTTCAGGGCTCTCGCATTAGGGCTCAAGTCAGCACACAGAGTGTTCCTCGATATCTTGGCCTTGACCAAATGTTTAATTTACTCAAGAAGATTCCAATCTCATACTCATCTGGAAGACAGGAGGGCAAATACAGGTCTCTTTGCAGGGCGGCAAAGAGGAATTCATTTTGTGGTGGAAGCAATTAATAATTTAATTTGCTCTTGAAGTAGAAGAATTTATCTCTGGTAACATCTCAATGTTTTCATTAAATCACCACATCTAACAGGACAAGTTTGGGACTGGTATTGCATTAGGCAGTCAGGCTGATCTGTGTGAAGTCCAACCTCAGATGTACTATAAATGAACCTCGGACAGTAGCGAGATGGTTTCTCAGATCCCGGGGGAAAAGCAGCATCCTTGTACAAGGAAACCTATGCCCTCTGGTGATCCATGGTCTTAGACACCCCCCTGACCCCCGGGCTGACACGATAGCAAAAGTACCTGTCCAGCTTTTTTCACATAACGTTATGAAGTTACATCACGTGATTTGCCACATAATGGCAGTTTAATTGGTCATTCCGACATAAAGACTACACACGCAGTTCCCACGGGTAAGAAACACATAGGCAACAATTGCTGAGACTTGGATCTGGTAATGAGACCACTCGAAATTCAAGTGACATATTCCCTTCTACCACTTGGTACGGCCTGAATTACGCACGCAAAGCTGACTGCAATAGGAACAACTATCAGACAGGCTGGCTGCCAATTCCCATGCACCTCAATAAGGACCAACATTCCACTTTTTAGGCTTCAGACGTCAATATGATATGCCTGTCTTGCCTTGCGAAAGACCTTGTTATAGGTCGAAAACACGTGTCGGCAGACTTGCTCTAGACATTTGTAGAGGAATGCAATACAAGATTTCATAACAACCATTCTTGCTTCAGCCAGTACATTATGTGTAGCTATACTGCAATGTAATCAGGTTTTTTTCCTTAATCTCTATATAAGCAGCGGATCAAATTAGTGGAACTATTGCTTTTACTCTGTATCCTTGTACAAGGAAACTTATGCCCTCTGGTGATCCACGGTTTTAGACATTGGGCCCCCTCACTTAACATCAATGAATGTTCAGATAGACATCTCCAAGGAGAAAAAAAAATGCAATGCAGCGGTGGTTTGTATGAAAACATTTTTTTTTTTATAAAGGGTTGTTGTCTCTCTGATCCTCCATACATGAGTTTAATGTACGCAAGCGACAAGGCTCGGGAGTCATTGCCTTGTCAGGAATTGGAAGCATTAGATCTTGTCCAATTGGAAAGGATTGTGGCTATCCAAAGGGCACTCCTCCGTTTCCCCACATTCTTAAGGGTCAGACAGTCAAAGCCAGGAGAGAACAACAGTTGGTCATGCCATTTGTCAACAGGATAGTGAGTATGAGGTCTTGTCATTTGAATTATCTGGCTTCAGTGAGAAACTGGACAATTTCCAGAGAGACACATTTTGACGCTAGAGGAGGTGTATATTCCAGACAAATGTTTCCGAAGTAAAATCTTTCCAACCCCAATTGTGTGACATATTTATTTTTCCTAAATCCTCAGATAATTCTAATTCAAAATAATCCTAAACACTTGTTTGTTAAGGTGTGCATGCATGATGCTTTGGCATTTCAATTGTAGGCCAATGCATTTGTTATGGTGTGGATACATGCATGCTGGGTGGGAGGGGTGGACTGGGATCCAAACGAGGCCCTGGAAATAATGTTCGAAGAGGCCCAATATTACACTATTTTCTGCAAGCCCAACCCTTTTCCTATGAGAACATTTGGAAATAAAATATCTCACCTCACAAAAGTGGCCCATGATGCAAAGGCCCATCGGGAAATCTCTGAACTTCCATATAGGCCAGTCCACCCTGCTGGGGGCGCTATCCACAGTTTAGCACGCTTTAATGTGCATAGTTTATTTTTGCAGCTTCATTCTGATTAATTTAGAAGCAAGCTCTAAATGATAGAAGTCCTCTGAAAGTTTAATTGATGTGGGTGTGCCTTGGCATTGACTTCCTAGACGTTTTTTTTTTCTTTTAATCAATGTCCAGGTTTACGGAACTTGCATGTCCAGTAAGCTTGGGTGTGGCTGTAAGTACATATCGTGACATGGTGATGCAGAATTGTGTTTTTAGGAGTGTGAATTCTGTGAATGGCATCGACTTATGAAATATGACGTGTGGTTTCATGATTTGGTAGTGAAGTTTTCTCCAGATTTAGTTTTGCTCCACCAATACTCTTGCATGTGCCAGTGTGTATCATTTGGCATGTGTGGACATTCATATGTGTATTTTTATTGTATGGCGTTGGTTCCACTATCATTTTTACCTCATGTATGTCTAAATGTAATTCCTATTGATTCCATATTTATTTATCCTCCTTCCACTACTACCACTGCCCCCCTACTACTACCACTTGTCTCCTTCCAGTACTACTACTCTCCTGTAACCACTCCTATGACTCTCCTCCTCCCACTACTACCACTCCCCTCCATCACTCACACAGTCATGTCACAAACACTGCTTAGGCTAAACCATCCAAATCCTATAATTTCCCTTTCACATTCATTCACAGTGCAGGACCCCTGTTCTCACAAAACCAATACCTTACCTTCACCTCACACCACCTCCAAAACTCTGTCGCTCCTTCCATTCTCCCGTTGGTCTTTTAGGCTTCCACCTCCAACGTATCTGACCTCACCCAGACAGACAACCCAAACATACTTTTTCCTGTTTCCCCTTTAAACATGTTTCCATGTTCTGGGTAGGAGTTTACCCGTAACCAATCTGACCTGCTCTACCTCCTCTTGATAATGAGTGTGCACATGCGTGTTTGTGTGTGTGTGTATAGAGGTAAAATCAATGGAACAGAGCCTCATCATCGCCCGAGCTACACAGCTGTTTTCTGTAACATGATATGATTTCCAATCCTCGATACTTGTTTGTAATTTGGATGTCTTCTTCTTAGCTAGTTGCAGTTTATATTCCCATCTGACCTCAGTTTCGTTGGTGGGTTCATCTCCCGCTGGTACCTGCTTGTGGGTCCACATTCTGCCAGTGGTGGCCACCGTGTCTGGCTCTTTCCCAGGTCTCCCGCTGCACCCGGAGGCTCCATCTTCTCAACCTCTTTGGATGGCATGTTGGCAAGGCTTCCCTTTGGTGAGAGGTCCTCAGACAATTTTGATGAGGAATTCCAATAAGAAAAACACTGAAAAGGTTGTGGTTAAGGCTTGGCACTGCAACATACCAGCAAAGGGGTGGATTTTGGGACTTGGAGGGCCTACATGGGTGATTGCTTCCAATGTTAGGGCTAACTCTGCTTCCCTTGCCTCCCTTCAGACACTGCCAAATTATAGTCCTTTTCACACACCTCCACTCGTTCCCTTACACCCTCCTCTTCATTCTTCTTTCCCTGGCAGCTGACCACCTTATCCTCCCACCCTTAGAATTATATGTTGTTGCCCCTTGAAATTTCCTGAGACACTAGTTGAAAGAGTGATAGTCAGCCCCTATATGAACTTCCTCTGGGAGACATGTCATTACTATCATAGGGACAGTTACCTGTCTTCACAGGTTGTTGATGTAGACAGTTGTCTAAGGGTAAAGGTTAGTATCCCAATAGACACAGATTATATGCATTAGGAAGTTATAATGGAGATTTTCTGTTCCTATGAGAATGGATTGAATGGCTTACCCTCGACTCCCTCAGTCTATGAGGGTTGTTGCAGAGGGTCCTTGGACATTTACGGGAAGGTGGAATTGGAAATTGGAAATTGGTATGTCCTGTGGTGTATGCTCTTCTTTTTTGAAGAAGAGTGTTTTGACTTCAGGTTCTGCTTCTTCCTCTGGCCATCCCGTTGGGATTTCCTCTTCCAGATTGAGGTTGAGTGCTGTATCGAGAAGTCCAAGTTCCATTTTCTCTTCTTTTCATGCCTCAGCACAAAATTGGGCCAAGTGTCCCAGTTTCCCACATGCAAAATATTGGACGGGCTGTGGCCGTAGAGCGGGTCTTACTCTCTGTGAGTCCACAGAGGTTGTATTTATGGGTCTCGCTCCCATCTCTAGTGGAATATGACCACCTAGCCTGCTAAGTGTAGCACTCTCGTCTTTTTCATCCCAGCATTTTAGGGTCAGCTGTTATCTTGGTTATTCAACAAAATCTTTGTGGCCGTTAGGGGTTTGGAGGGCCTCCTACAAATTAGGCTGGCGCAGAAGACCTTCTGTAACTGTGGCAGAATGGAATCAATAAATTGCTCTAATATTAGCAATCATGTGACTTCTTCGTAGGATCTGTCTTTTAACCATTTCTGTAGGCAGTCTCTGATTGGATATGACAGTTGTATTGGGGCTTCTCCTTGACATATGTGCATGTGCCGTAAACAGAACCTGTAATGGTCTCTGTCCTGTCTGAGTCTTTCAATGAGTTCCATCTTTATATCTTCATAGGGATTTCACTTAAACAAGTGTATGGCGTAGACTGTTTGTTGGGTATCCTCGGTCAATGAAGAAGCAATGTATTTTGCCTAAATCTCACTGTGCCATCTTGTATTCTCGGCTACCCTCTCGAAATCGATGAAGAAGTCTGCTGGCACTTCTGCAGGGCCAAGCTTTTGTAGGATGGTCAGAGGTACCGCATGTTGTTCTCATCTCTCTGCCATCATATTGTGCAAGGTTGCCAGCATCTCTTTGTGTTGGCACCTGATATGTAAGTGGCATTTGATGAGGGCCTGTAATAGATCTACCATCTTTGTTTGGTTTGGATCACGATTAACTGATTTCACGCAACCCCAGTAGGGGGAAAAGTATGTCTTCCTCATCTTCTAAAATACCCAAATCCTTTCACTGTTTGAAGGTTCTGTCTCCAGGCAGGTCTGGAAGCTGCCATCCATGTGCTGGTTCCTTGCCCACTGGTTGGTCCATTCTGAGCCTCTTTATTTTGGGTCAGTAAGCCCCAGTAGGATGGGTGTTTCCCCAAAGAGGGTGATAGGTCTTGGCTGATTAGCGGTCTCAGTCATCTCTGAACCTTCTCTCAGTATTCTAGAAACTGTCCTCAAACTCATAGAAGATAGACCTATTTCAATTTTTCTCGGATGTCTCAATCATGACAAATGGAAGAGTTTGTGATCCAGCAATTAGGGGCTTCTGCTGGCTAGTCCATGTTCTGCGTAGATTGACCATTGTATCAGGATCTAGTTTATTCTACTTCAGACACCCAGTTTCAAAGATGGAGCACAAACCATCATCATGTCATTGGATGCCCTCTGTTGCTTCCATGTTCTGTGTGAAATGTGGGTTCCAAGTTGCCAGATGGTTGATTGGTTTTGGAGATGGTCAGCTGCATAGAGTCTGATGTTTCTTTGTTAAGCAAGTCCAGCAGGTTATGAGTTGGGTTAATAGTTTGTCTTATTCTAGCAAGAATGTGGCTGTTGGGTGGTCGGGCTGATGAAGGGAGTGTTTTGGTAGAGGTTTCTCCTTAACCTCTTAACATTTTAACCTAGTCTCAGGGGTGCCACGATGAGGGGCCACGAATCTGAAGTTGGTGTTGTAAGATAGCATAGTGTAAGGCTGGCTGTTGGGACGGGCAGTGGTCACAGTTCTGGTGTTTATCCTTATGTATCTGTTCGCATGGGTTTTTACTCCTGGTGTTCTCCATGAAAGATGCAGCTTGTGTCGGTAGGTGGAGAGGTAGCATGAAACAAAGCAGGTTTTGGATTGAGCCTGTAGTGTTTCTCCCTCAGGGGCACGTGGGCCATTGTCGCTTGGTGTTGTATATCATAGCCTGTCAGTGGAGGGCCGGGTGGTGTTCATCGTATTGGTAGTGCACCTTTAGTTTAGTTCCCTTCTGTCTCAACTTTACTTCCTCGGGTATCCCATTTGTCACTGCATAGTAGAGGGTGTCTGGGTTCATGGAGTGAGGTGATTAAACTGCAGCACACTTTTACTCTGAGGCAAGGTAGGTTAAAATATACAGCATTGCAATGTGCTTTTTAGCGACGTATATATGTGAAACCAAAGGGATAGCTCTTACCTGAGGGGGCTTGGGTTCATAAAGCGTAATAATTACACTGCAGCACCTTTTGTTTCTCTAAGAAAGTCTAGGTAAAATATATTGCAATGCAATGTGCTTTTTTAGTGATGCCTATATGTGAACCCAGAGGGAACTAAATAGAAAAAAAATCACCATGCCTTCCTAGAGATAGTTTCATGTGTGACATAGTGTTAAACAATAATGCCCTAAATTAGGGGTTTCTAGGTGTGGGTAGTATGCAGCACAGTGTGTGACAATGCACTCTTAAAGGGGACTCAGTTATGAAATACAATAATATAAAAAATGGAAAAACTCAGTGCACCATCTCAAGGATAACTTGAAATGTACAGTGCAATACACTAACACAGAGACACCCAGATATAAATCACCACAGTATATAAAACACAGCGTTATATAAAAATAAAAAAAAAATAGCTAAATGTGCCTTCCCTGAAACACTCAGATGTGGAACACTACAGGGCAAAATGCAGAGCAATGCAATGTGCTTTTTAGTGATGCCTATTTGTGACCGCAAGAGAGTGCAATAAAAAAAAAATGCAATAGGCTCTATTAGGGATGTCCGATTTGAGACTCTAGGTAAATAAATCTAAGACTTTAATTAGGGATATCAAGGTGGAGCAACATGGAGAGAAAAAGTGGTTATACACCTTCATGGAGCACCCCAATTATAAGACAAACTAATAATTGAAACGAAATAGGTCAGTGCATCATCTCAGGGATGCCTAGGTGTGATTGCAATGCAATGCACGTTCTCAAGAACACCTAGTTATGAAACGCATAAGTGTGTTAAAGAGTCAATTCAATGTGTTAGTGATACCTGTATGGGAGTACATAGATATTTATTGTATTCATTTTTATTTTATTGTTTAAAGCACACACCTTGCTCGAGAACAGCAGAGTGCTGCACACGGTTTGTGTAGCCAGCGTTTGGGGTGTGTGGGAAACCTCAGGATATTCTCCCCAGCAGTCCCCGAGAATCCCTTTTTCAGGTGGCCAAGTAAGGACTGATCCTCTCTTATCCCAACCCTGAAGGCAGACAAGCAGGGAGAGATTGCCTGGGTAGGGGAGGCCAGGGTTATGCTCAGGGGAATGCAAAAGGGAGACGTGGTATGTTACCGAGGAAGAAGACAATGAGAGTGAGATCCCTTTATGGGCTGTGCCACATCTGCCCCCCTTCTTCCCATTCAATCTCTCTTATCAAAATCCACTGACCCCTCTGTATGTAACCAATCCCATAAGATCTCAAACCCACTTGCGTCCAAGGACTATCAACCCAAGAATCCCTGTTTTTCTGCATCCCATCCAAACAACCCCAGACATTCTTTTCCACATTCCTCTGATTATTTGGTCCCAAACGCCCAGTTTACTCTAACAAAACACTACGGTTCCCACAATCCCCTCCATTCATTTCACAATCCCAGTTACTTCCATTTGCTTCACACACCCTACCAGTCTCGTCCCTCTGATTATCACTTTTCAAATCCCCAATCGAATGTACCCAATAACTACAAATTGCACAAACCCTCCTGCTTATGTCACAAAATCTACCCTTCCAAGATCACCACAAACCATAAACCTAGGGTTATAACTGCATGTAGCTCCGCTTTGGATTCCAACCCTGTAGGGTGTCTGGAAACTCTACTCCCTTCTTTTTCCAACAAGAACACTTGTTCCTGACACAAAACACAGAGGTTTAACAATAAATCTATTCACCTGACATGTCCTGATACAAGGGTCAGGCAATTAACCTGAAACACACACACTTAACGGCCCTTTCCTTTACCCACATGGATAAAAGGTGGAGCCAGACAGCACAGTTTGAGCAAGGCGAGCACGGCAGACAGAACAACGGCAGAGCTAACCCAGCACTGCAGTTCAAGAGAAGGAGAAAGGTGGCAGGAATCGAGAGGGTGGCGGGGAGGGCAGCGACCTTGCCACCCTTTTCATACCATGCATGCAGAACCTTTCTGGAAGAGAACATAAGACCGCAAACAATAGAACAAGTGTCTTGCAGAAGATGTCAATGATACACAGGCAAGTCTACGCTGATAAGGTTTAGCGAGGGAAAATCCTGGAACCGTGGAACCGGTCTTCACTCCAGTGTGTTGACTTAAGTGAACCCGTCCCAGGGATGTCCACTGGAACTGTTTTGAAATACATTGACATTTGAGAAGGGTCTGAGCCTGACCGAGGGAGATCCAGGGGTGAAGCCATCACCCAAGTATTGCCAGTCAAGAGGGGTCTGAGCCCGACCGAGGGAAATTCAGGGATGAAGCTATCACCCAAAGTTCAGTAAGAAAATAACTAATATTGTGGAATACGATACGTGAAGGATCACCGCCCAGAAGAGGGACAACCCAGGGGCAAAGTCATCACCTGAGAGACATGTATAAGAGAAATTTGTGTATTTTCATTGTTTTTGTGAGCCCATCAGGCCCTCCGAAGCAAGAGATTCAGCTACTGAAGACCTTGATATCGATAAGGACTGTTAAAGGGTCAGCGCCAGGAAGAGAAGAACCCAGGGGTGAAACCATCACCCAATGTGAACTGTGGAAACAAACTTTCATGTTGTTAACAGAACTTTTTGGTTATTTGAAAACATCAGGCCCTCCAGAGAAACAAGACTTGGCTATCAAGGCTCCTGATATATTGGAAAAGAACTATCAACTCATGGTTGGAAAGCTAAAGTGTGTGCTGTGCCCCAAAATCCCACCTTTTCCACATGCTCAAAACATGGGGAAGGGAGACCCAAGATACCGCATTCTGAAATATTGTTTAAAAACACTTCTTTCTTTTCTTGAAAACAATCCCACCCCCTTGTCTGTATTAGTTGTAAGGTTTGACAATAGGTGTCTTCGTATAGTCCCTTTTTATTTTGACTCAACACCACTAGGACTACCTTATTTTCATTTGATGGTCTACGCTTGCTCCCATCTTAGATTTCGGTTTAGTTTAGGTGTTTTTACACCCTGCAAACATTGTTCAATAAACACCCTTGAACTGTGATCACTTGAGTCTGTCTTACTTTTTGCCACCATGAGTTCCTTACAGGTGGCATCTTATAACAGTAGCACAGTACTGTCAGTTGCAGTCTGTGCATCTATTGGGATTAGTCCTTGGTCAGGTGTTGTTGAAAAAGACATGTTTTGAGAGCTTGGAGGAATTGGAAAATTGTGGGGGCATTCCAAGATGATATTGGGATCGATTTCTAGAGGGTGATTGTTTGACAACACAAGAATTTCTTGTGGGTCTTCTATTTGCACATGAGTTGTAATTCAAGCAGGCTGGTTGATTTGCTGCATGAGGAGCATATGCCCTGCCACCAGATATGTGGATCTTAGCGCCCAGGTATGCTGGTGTGCTACTCATGTCTATTTTGTATATGATAGATGCAGTTTTATATTGTATTCTGGCCTGGAGAGGAAAACAATGTGCCTCATTACGGGTCAGGCGGTAATCCTGCTGGTGATACAGGTGGGCTGCTGTAAACATGTAATTATTTACTGGCGCCTGACTTCCCAGGGCCACCGGCTCATTACGAGTAATGCAGGCCAGGTTGTCAGGCGCCAGCAAAATGTAAGTCCGCGTACCCATAGAGTTCTATGTGACTCTATGAGAGTGGGGACACAGAGGCACCGGCACCATTGCTAACAGTGCTGGTGCTTCCGTGAAGGGTTTGCCTACCATGAACGCTGTGCCCGGCAGGGTCAGACCTGTCGGCACAGCGGCCATGGCAGGCAAACACGTAGTTTGACGGTCAGGAAACAAGGGTGCCGTTTAGCTTACTGGCACCCTGTTTCCAGACCAGCAACATTGTAATGAGGCCCAATGTATTTTGCATGGGATGGGGTTAATTTGTTAACATTTCCACACACAAGTAATAAGATATACTGCAGCATGTTGGACTGATTTTAGGGGAGACAGGTAAGCAGCTAGGAGCCCTAACTGGACGGCATTCACTCATCAATGTGCAAGACCACAAGGTCCACACTACTCTCCTGTGGGAACATTCCAAGTTGAACCTGCATTCCCAGAAAATAAACTCAATGGAGATTTGGCCTTTTTAAAACCTCTCCAAACCAAACACATACTAGCTGAGTAATCACTGAAATCACTCAGATCTTCAGTTTTTAGGCCACCTCTATGGTGCCCATAATTGGTCAGTTGTATACAGAATGCAGGCCAATGGATGTATTCTAGCAGTGGAAAGAATGTATTTTTGCAATAGTGCTGAGAATAGGTTTGGAAGAAGGGCCCAACCAAAGGAAGCATTTGGGGTGACTGGTCTGACAAGACTTTGTCCTTGTTCCCCTCCTATTTATTCTCTATTTGAATGATCTCGACCAAAGGCTCCATTGAGCGATAGAGTATGCACCTAAAACATGGAACAGTCCCCTTTTGCTCTGTGCTGATGATGCTGTGATTCTTGTAAAACAGATTTGACATAATCTGAACTGGTATTAAGAGTTAACATATTTCCGTGAGGTCCATAGCCTCAAAGTAAACTTTCATGAGTCTAAAGTTATGATTATTGGGCAGAGTAAACCACAACAATCAGAAAATCTAATCAACAATGTGCATCTGGTGATGGTTTTTGCATTGGTTTATTTGGGCAAAATGTTCTTGTTAAGGATTCTAATCTGGCGTCACAAACTGGACGAGGACACTTGGTCTTAGCCTGGGATGTGGTGCTCAATAGGAAGGTTTTTTCTTTAATATCAATGAATTCAAATTGAGCTGGTAGCCGACCCGTCTCGCACCCCCTTTTACAAATACCCCGGGTCACAATGGACCATGAACCAAGTCGGTTGGTGAAAATACAATGTTTATTTATTTTTAAAATTCACAAAAATCACACAAAATTTTAATATTGGGCAGCAATCACCAATGGGGTGACAATGACAATGGAAATGGAAGCAATGCACTTGGTAAACCTTCTAGTAGAACATATCCAAAGCACAAATGAATAGGAGCACTTTTTGAATTGAGATAGATAGCACCCAAGTTAAGGTTCTCCCTGCAATGATCCCTCAACCCACAAAAACAAGACCTAAAATGACATTCGGGTTTTGACAAATAATTAATTATATGTGTGTTTAAATAAGGATATACATATTTTTATCACAGTATTAGGGATGTTATATCACTATCAACCATAAGGTAAGGTATCACAAAAGCATACAGTTCACAAAACAGATTGAAATTGAAAACCCAGTGCAGTCGGATTCACACATGGGGTTGCATTTTCTCTAGTTTGCAGTTTTAAATGCCAAAATATATTTTTTTTAAAAATGGGTGAAAAAAACTGAATCGGAATGCGTTTTTTGGGAAGAGTCAGAGATGCACAGCACAGTGACAATACAGAAGTGAAAGGAGGGCGATAGCTGATGAATTGAGAGAGATTTGGAAGGTAGAATTAGGTTTGTTTTTAGGAAAATAGAGCAGTTCAAAGTGAAAATCGTTTTTAAAAATGAAAGGCAAAATTTACTTAAACTAATTTATGTAGACTACATTGTTAAAGAAAACAACAGTAAGTTCAAAGATTGAATTGCAACATCAACCTTTCCCCACCAGGTTCTGATCCATGTGGGAATTAATTTAGATTACTCCAAATGTTACTAATGAGTTACAAGATGAGGTGAATGAAAGATTTGTGCTAACACTAGGAAAGAAACACAGGGTGCACAGAAAATTAGAACAGTCTGTACAAGATATCAGGGTATGGATTGGGTTGCTTAGAGAGTGGCACAAAGTCAAAAGTCAAGATGGGGTAGACTATGTGTTATGGGATGGGGAATACTCACAGTACACTCTTAAATTTGGGATTAGGAACAGTCAACTGGGTTCTGAACTGCAGGGCTCGGGCACCAGGTGGTGGCAGACTCTCCTAGCAGAACAACAGCTGGGCCTGTCTGGTCATGGGATACAAGGACAGCTGGATTTCAGGGTTGCAGCGGTCAAGCAGTTAGTGGGCAAAAAGCCAGACTGGTCTCAGGATGCTTCCCAAAAATACCACAGCTTTTCCATTTGGTTATTGGAGTTTTAGTGGGATTTCTGGATTGAGGCATGGCTGGGATGGTCAGCAATGCTTTGGCCTTGCAGTGGAATCTGGAATCATCTATGCTTTGGCTTTGCATTGGGATCTGGAATAAGCTATGCTTTGGCTTTGCAGTGGGGTCTGGAATCTGGCAAGATGAATGTAGAACATTAGGAACGCAGGTGCAGGAAATTCAGAGTCTGTCTGGAGTTTTCTCAGCCACCCTTTTTATAGAACATGGTGACATCATAGAATGATATTGTATGGCAAGCTTAGCTAAGCACGCCTCTACACAACTGGATTGGTCAGGGGTGATAGCACATTTGTACAGTTAGGACCGTTTAACAAATTACATAAGCGGGTTACATATTTTATGCAGCACTTGCCAGTCCAACTCTCCAGTTTGTGAGACATTGTTTTGCCCTTCTAATGATTTTTAGTCATTTTTAGTGTGAAATATTCAGCCTAAAATTCTATAAATATATACATGCGTATTGATTATCATTAGGCATATCAGTATTGATTTTCATATTGTCATCAGGTACACTTTCCAAGGAGTATGCATTTATCTGCCATTTCTGTTCCCAAGATGGCAGAGAAGGCTACAACTTCTTAAATTAAAACCCACAAAATTACATTAAAACTGTTAACTTTTTACATTCCTGTGAATTTATGTTGCAAAAATAACTATCTTTAAAAGGTTCTTAATAAAATAGTCTTTTGAAACAAATGGGCATCCTTGTCCTTCACTGGAACCATTTTTTGCTCCTCAGCTACCACCAACTATCAATTCACCCAGTGAGGGAAGGGGGTTTCCCAGTTTGATTGAAGGTTTATGGCCGCTTCCACTTCACAGGTTTGTGTCCCAAAAGTTCCATTGTAAGAGGCCTCAGCCCAGACAAAAGTCTGCCAAGCTAGCAATTAACACTTGTGTGCTCTAGCATCTACTGTGAGAGGCCTTCTGTTTCTGGCAACCCCCAAGCAGAAACCTGTTTGGGGCTGATTTCCCCCATGTAGCCAATGCAGTTTAATTCCTTATTTTTGTTATAAGTCAGAATAAACCCTGTTGAATAAGATCTCCCATATATGTTTCACAGCACAAAACACCTTCACATTGTTAGATAAGGGCAGGGCCTTATCCAACATTGACCTTTAAACAAGTATTTTTGTTTATTTGCAAAAGTACATTACACATGTGTTGACTGCGGACAATTTTCTTGCAAATTTGGTTTTTCTCTTGTCTCTGAATTCCCATATTGTTTTGTAGCCAGAGTTAGTTTCTTGCAAGAAGCAATTTGTTTAAACACAGATGCACTGAAATTGACATAGGCCCAGAGAGCCAGGGCCTTTTTCACGCATTGATCTTTGATATTTTGTAGCCCCAAAAGTAAAGTGTTTCCTGTGTAGCTGAAGTAAAGCTTCTTTTGATTTCATTGAATTTGCACAACAGCCTGTCATTCAGGGGTACTGCTGTTGTCCGTTGGAGCACAATGTGAAAGTGGATAAGCATGGCAGGGACTCATTAATAAAAGTAGTGTGATGAGGAATCAGAGGAAAAGAACATCAGAGCGGCATCATTTTTAAATGTAAATATTTCCTTTTTTCAAATGGGAACTTTGGGCTTGCAGCAAAGCAGCACTGCTTTTCACTTCCCTTCTTTTGTACTTGTAAGAACACACTGGCACGTTTTCTCGGTGTGCCCCCTTGTTCCGTTCTGGCCAATATGTGCATGGCAAGATGGTGCAGCCATCTTAGTTGCAAAACACAGTTTTGCCGTGAGGCAGTGGTGCTCACAGGAACCAGCACAGCCATTTTTCTGCTTCTGCTGAAGTGGAGCTTGGTTGTGGAAGGGAGTACAGCTGAGTGGGTAAATATACCCCACAAATCCCCCCTCAACTCTTCTGAGATTCCTTGTTGAGGGAGAGTAGGGCAAAGTGGGATTCATCAGTAAGGCAAAATGGGATTCATCAGGTGGGCAAAACAGGGGTCATCAGGTGGAGTCTTTTCATCTTCAGGGAGCAGTACTCCACGATCCTCCTGTTGTCTCTCATTGTTGTGTGGAGAGACACCCGCATCTTTCCCTTAGGTCTTTCTTTGTGGTGAGGAGTGATACCCCCAGCTTTTCTTTGGCTCTCTCCTTTCCCGGTCCACGTGGCGGTCCTCCTTGGTGATGAATGGGCGGAACCTATATGAATCTATCAAATCAAAACTGGTTACTACATTTTCCCACTGACTACCCTCCAGGAAGGTTGACAGCAGTGGGACACACATACATTTAATAATGACAGTATTTAGGCAATAAAGTTAATGGATCACTCCCAAGACACAGGTAACTATAGATTTGGCTAGAATTCTGGGGAATCCCTCTCATCCTAACAATGAAGAAAAATACTCCCTGTTAAATAATTATACATTTAAACCTATCTGACCCCCTCTGGTTCTTCTTTGTCTGGTTCTCATTCTCCAGATGCCTCCTCTATTTGCTGCAAAGTGTGCCTAGGGTGACAAGTTTTTAACTGATTAATATGGACCCATTTCTCTTCTGTCACTTCTCCTTTGGGGATGCGGATTCTGTAGGCGACAGGTGAAATTTTATCTACAATTTCAAAAGGTCCCCGCCAGCTGAGGATACATTTCCACACTTTGGTCTGGTTCCTTTGGAATTGAATTGTACAAGTAGACTCTGTCTCCTACTTGTTATTCCTTTTTGGTTGTTTTTAAGTCATATTAAGTCTTCATCCCCTCTGCGGATGTTTCCAGATTCCACTGAGCATGCACAAAAGCATGTTGAAGGTGTTTTCTTAGATACTCAACATACTCATGTGTTGTGGAAGCATTTATCAGTGTCTGTTCTTGTGTTCTATAGAGCAGATGCTGAGGTAGCAACATCCTTTTCCCAGTCATCAGCTCAAAAGGAGACATCTTGGTTGCAGAAGAAGATGTAGATCTGATGGCCATCAGGAAAAGCAGTAATCAGATGTCCCAACTTGGACCAGAATCCGCCACAAACTTTTTAAAAATGCTCAGAATTGTCTTGTTGTACCTCTCACCCCCCCCACTAGAGGACCGGAAATGTGAAGTTTCCTTTTTACCCCAAGTATCTCCCACATCTTTGTCATCGATTTGCTGGTGAAGTGACTACCTCGGTCTGACTCAATCCTTTGGGGTAGGCCAAAACGTGAGAAGATGTGGTTGATCATCAAGGCAACTGCTCTTTCTGCCTCGCAATTTGGGGCCAGGAGACATTCCACCCATTTGGTAAACAAGCTGTTAACATGTACTTGTTCCCCCTAGAGGAGCGAATCACGGGCCAGATGAAATCTACTTGTAAATCTGACTAAGGCAGTGTCATCCCCCTCTTCTGGAGAGGAGAGGAGATCGGTGTGTGAGTGAAGTTGGCTGAAATTGTGCACACACAAGACATCCCTTCAAGTATTGATTTGAGGTCCTGCCCCATGTGTGGCCAGTATGCAACCTCTCGTAAGATTTCTAAAGTAGAAACCCCTGATGACCGGCTGTGGCCGCGTTATGGGCATGACTAAGCATCGGGCTTCTCGATGAGGTAGGTTCCACGCACTGGTCACAGTCAGATATGGATCTCCTTATCAACAAGCCATCTTGGATTCGGAACATTTTGGGACACTTCATCAATACCCTGAGGTCCTCTTTCCCAATGTAATTGGTATCCATCAGAGGAAAGTTCTCTGGGTCCTCAAACTATTGATAACATTTCCCAATAATTGGATCCCCTTTTTGTGTCATGATTAAATCAGCATCTGGGGTCTCCTTACTCCACTGGGTAGTTGAGAGTTCATTGTGAGCATTTGTCTGGGACCTAGTGATAGCAGTGACCTGGATTTCCTCCAACAGGGACTCTATCTCTAGGAAATCCCCCTGGATGGCTCTGGTTTTGACCAGCTGATCAGCTAGGTTGTTTCCATTTTTGTATGGCCCCTCTATCCTGAATGACCCTTGATCTTCTTCCTATAGATGGTCATCCCACTAGAGGTGACCAGATCATCAATATTTTGTATTAGCGTGCCATGCTTGAGAGGTTTTTTATTAGCACATAGCATGCCTCTGGTTTTCCAATTAACCAGGTGCTCTACGAACCCGTTACGGACATAATCTGAGTCAGTGATTATGACTAGTTTGTGGAGTTCGTATTGGACAGCAGTGCAGATGGCCTGATGAACTGCCATCAACTCTGCCACCTGACTACTACGGGGACCGATTTTGTACCCAACGGCGGGTTCTTGGGCATCATTCACCCAGGCATTCCAAACGCCGGCCACAAGTTCCTTTTCCTCGTTATTGTCAACACGGTAGGAGAACCCATCCACATAAACTGTAAGCATTCCCTGGCACTTGTCTTCTTCGTAGACTTTGTCTGGGGAATTCAGGTACGCCTCAATGTCGTCCTGGGCTTTACGACTTTCGTCCTTGAGACAGTTTTCTCTGGCACAAACATGCAAGTCAGCCAGACCTTGTGCAAGGGGACCCTTCTTGTTTCGGCCATATCTGAACTCCACAGGAAAACCTTGCATTGAAAGAATCCAGGAAGGAATTTTGGAATTACTCACATTTCTGGCCTGGATTCTGTCACTTTGGAGGTATTGCAAAGGCTGGTGTGGATTCTCTACTATGATGTGTTCCCCCTGGATGAACAGGCAGTAATTCTTCAATGCCCACACTGTTGCCAGGAGAGCCTTCTCACAATCGTTACATTTTTCCTCCACAGAAGATAAAGTCTTGCTGGACTTTATTGACCTTGTCATGCTTTTGATATAATACTGCTGTCAAGCATGTATTCGAGAAACCTGTCTCCAAGAAGAACTCCTTGTTTCTGACAGGGTAAACTAGACCAGGCGCTTGTGAGAGGCTTCTTTTGAGTTGCTTTACTGCCTCGACTTGTTCTGGACCCCACTCCCACTTGACACTCCCTTTCAACAGATGTATCAGGGGTTTTGTGATCTCTGCGTAATCCTCAATTAACTTCCTACTGTAATGAGTCAGTCCAAGGAGGATTCTTAGCTCACGCAGTGTTGTGGGTCTTTTAGTTTTAAGAGTGCTTCCACTTTCTTCTACTGGGGACAGAGACCATCAGGAGTTATTTCATGCTCCAAGAAGTTGACACAGGTTCTGCACCACTGTGCCTTTTGAAAGGACAGTTTTGCACTGGCAATTGGGTCAGAACATAACGGATTTCCGCTATGTGATCCTCCACATTTGAACTTTTTATCAGGACATCATCCACATAGGCCAGGTTTCCCCTTTCACCCAAGTCGGGCATGGCCTTATGTAGGAAGATGTTGAATTTGTTGCAGGTATTTTTGTATCTGAAGGGAGTCCGGGTCCACGTGTACGGCTGCCCCCTGAAAGTAAAAGCCAACTTGTATTGGTCCTCCCTACTAACAGGCATGGTGCAGTACCCATTTGTCAGGTCAATGGCAGTGTATACCTTTGACCCCTGGATCTGGGCCAGCCCCATGTCAATTTAGGGAAGCGGCCATCGGGACATGTGAACCCATTTATTTAGCTCCCTAAGGTCTGCGCAAAGCCTCCATTGGCCATTTGGTTTTAAAATCTCCAGCAGCAGATTGCGAGAGGCAAGCGATATTGCTTCACAAACACTGGAGTCATTCCAGGCTCTGTGGGAATTGTGGTTGTATGTATTCTGGTGTGACCACAGTCGTACACGTTCACTGCAAAGAGATCTTGAAAATCTAAGAACACCTGTTTCAACTTTTGCTTTTGCTCTGGAGTCTGACAGGCGTCAGCTTGGTTGACTCGCTCTTCAACCATTTGCCTGAAGCCTTGAAAGACTTCTGATTTTGCTATCTCAGCGGCCTCCTCCAGCAGGGTGGAGAGGTCTTTGGTTAGAGTGTGGACCTGGACAGAGATTTTTAGGTAGGACAGGCAGTCATTGTGGACCTGGAATATCACCTCATCCTGCCTGATGTCACAAGACACCTCTTCCTCCCGATAAGGGCAGGAGGAGTACACAAGGAAACACCCCCCGCCTTGCCGGGTGAAGATCCTGTCTAGTGGTAAGTCATTGTCACTGTCATTGTCAAAGCAGTCATTGGGGATTTGTCCTATCAGTTAATTTCCAATATCCATGGAAAAATGTCAGTCATCTACTGCCATTCCAATAATGCTGCCTGCGCCCAGAGTAATACTCTTAGGGTCGCTGTTATCCATCAATATTGGAATGGTGTTGTGTTCTTCATTGACTAATGGTGTTGGGTTTAACCCCAACTTCTGCTGTTGGAGATGGGCATTGATGTGTACATATGCATCACGATTTTGCAGTTTCTGCCCTCTTTTAATTTTTAATACAAGCGGGAATAGTCGCTCCATCCTGGGATAGTGACCTCCTCTCCAATTTGAACGTCAACTGCATACAGCAGCAATTGGGCTGACCAAAATGCTTTTTCTGAATCATCAAAGTCCATGGGATTTCCCTCTAATCAGGACCAGGCTTTGTAATTTATCGAGTCTAAATTAATGGCAAACCAATTTAGAATGTCACTGCCTAAATATAATGCAGCAGGGACATCACACACAACCCAACAATTATGTACTATGCTTTTGTTACGATGGAAATTTTGAGCATACACCTGCTAGGCAGGAGATGTTTGGAACCCTCATTCTCCTCAAGCGGGCTAAGTTAATGTGCATTTTGGGCAAGCTGGGTGGTCAATTTCTCTATTTTGGATTCTGACACAGTGGCATTTTGGACACTTTTCTGTGGGGATCTGTAATAAAATGTTGACATCATGAAATAGTGGAGATTTTGGAATCCCCTGACTCCATTACCTCTGTGCCAATTTGTGGGGAGGATCCCTCCATTTCTATTTTCTTCTCAGGATGACAATTCTGGGGTACAGGGATGGGTGACTCTGCACCATTCCGCACACCCTCCCCCAGTCTTCATTTAGATCTCTTGGGACCAATTTTTCTTTGGGAGGAATTCCCCTGCCCCTGAAGGAGAAGATTGCTTTCCCAGAATCCCCTAAGGATTCTTCCCCTTCAATTTGGAGAACACTAACTTCCTCCCCAAAATGGGCCTTTTTGATGTCTCATACCCACCCTCTTTTCCCTGGGCTGCAGATGTTCAGGGGCAGGAGATTTTTGTTCCGGTACCGGGGTGTCCAGGGGCTTTTCATGGGTGAGGTAGGAAGTTTCCTCTAGGGCTTACACACCCCACCTCCCGTGCCTCCTCCTCTGGAACCAGTGAATTGTCAGGGTTCTCTCCTATCATTGTTCTGGGGTACCAGGCCCTTGGTTTGTGTGGTTCTGAGCCATCATGTTCATCTGAGGGTTCTGTTGAGCCCTCAACATGTGACCCAGATCCTGGGTAAGGTTCTGGACCTGGCGCTCCAGTTGATACACCCATTCCAGCTGGTATGGGGGTCTTTGCTCATACCTCGGTGGTTGACGGGGAGGGTAACTATCCCTTCTCCCATAGTACCCTGGATATGGTGGATTTTGGTAGACCTCCCACCTTGGCCTCCCCTCTCCCAGATTGGGTTGTCTGGGCTCCTGAAACCAGGGAACGAAAGGAGGGTTGCCCTGCAGGTTGGAGTTTTGAGGGTACTGGGGAAAGAAACATAAACCGGGATTTTGGGAATTACTGCCCTCCTGAGGGAAGTTAGGAGGGAAGTTTCCTGGGGGAGTACTTACCAGGCGGGACACCCCCCCTTTGGGCTGGAGGAGTCCATAAATACCCCAAGATAGGCCAGTTGCCCATGTACCTGGAACTTATATAGTCAGGAGAATTAGGGGTCCCATTAGTGGGATTACCTCCATGATTGCTGTCTGTTTGCGATTGGCCTGAAGGCCTTCTTGACCTCTGGTTTTGCTGGTTAGGGATTGGTGCATTTTTAGGCTCCCCTATTTCTAGGTCTAAAATGTGGGCAACCTTCACCTCTCGCTACCTTAGCAGCAGCAGGGGTGTTGGCTGGTGCAGGGTTTTTGGTCTGATTTTTATTTTCGGCAGGTTTTTTGACTTCATAAAGGCGGGTCACCTGCACAATTACACAGTCCAGAGATCTTTTTTCATGGAAATCCCTCACCAGCTGGGTCATGATATAGTTTGGGAGTGCATGAAAGAAGGTGGTTATAAACTCCCTGCTATCCATGCGCACCCTCCTAATGGTTTGTGCAAAGGCGTGTTTTAGCTCCTGTACAAATTCTCGTGGGGCCGGATCTCCCCCACACTGTAAATTGTAGGCCACTTTGCCAGCCTCTTGGGGGTTTCTGTGGGCGCAAAAGTGTTTCAAGATGGCCGCCCTGTAGGTGGACCATATTGAATGGTTCTGGTCCTAGTCGGGGGTTCTCCAGTCCAGCAAAGAAGCTGGAGTACTCTGGCGAGAATGTCCAATTAGCATACTGTATGCAGTTCTGATTGCCTTTAAGGTGAAAAGTGTCCATCATTTGCTCATAGAGTTCCAAATGTTCCCAGACAGAATATGAGGCGTTTTTGTGGTATGGGGTTATGGCCTTAATCTGCCCAATGGGGTCTTTTGCCATAACTCTAAGCATGGGAGGGGCTCACAGAATGATGGGGCCTCATTTCTACTCTCCTGTGGTGCACAGGAGAGTAGTCTTCTGACTCCTCCCTGCTTCCAGGGTTGGCGGAGGATCCCCCCCACTGCCCTGATTGGGTGGAGGTCTTCAAAATGCTTTTTTCAGGCCTCATTTTATTTTATTTGTTTTAACAAATTGAACCAACTAGTCCCTTGGAAGGTAGTATTTCTGTAGGTCTCTGACTTTCCCCTCATAGGAGACTTCCTGGTCAGAGACATCAGCTTTACTGTTTTGGTATCTATACTGGGCCACCCGTCCATCAATTTTTGGGGGGCACTTGCCTGTCAGATCCATCTTACGAAACCTATTTAATTACGCTGGCCTCATGGTTTCTGGTCCATGTGAATCAGTAGACAGGGAGTCAGCAGTGTTCAATGTATTTAATGGGTTAAAGTCCATTAGTACAGAGGTCATCATACTATGAACAGGGGTTGCCCTGTCCCACTCCACCTGTTCGGGGCCCCTCCAGTTGATATTAGATCTAGAGTACTTGTTAGGAAAGATTTCATAATTGTATGTAATGTTCCCTCCATGTGTACACTCCCAAACCTTTTGCTGCTGTTTAGACACCATAGACTGACTTTGCCAGAGAAGCACAGCCCTCAGCTGTACTCCTCTGGGCTTTCACTCACTTTTTATGGGGAAACTGATATGCCTTTAAAACAGTCAGTACTGGGAGACTTTGTTTCCCTTAGTCCTTTTCCCCTGTTGCAACTTTTGTGCAACATGTAACAAGTACACAATGCACCTTCCAGTACAGTGTACTTGGGTCTGTAGTCATTTTCCAAAGGCCCTAGATACTCCCAATAGACTTTTTTGTGAGTTGTGCAGATGTGTCATGGACAGGGCTGGTAGCAGCTATCTTTTTGCATTATTTTTAAACCCTTTCTTGCCATGTTAACTGTGTTAACCGCATTTGGCACAAATAGGTGCCCTGGCTCCAAATGGCCATGCCACGAGGTTCTTTTGCCCTGTCCTTTGACCATCTTGGCCCTTTCTTCTTCCCTAGGTCGAGTTGACCCGAGTCAGTCCTTATTTGTACATGGAGTGTCCCGCAAAATGCCAAGCTTTTGCAGGCTTCTGCATGCCTTGTGTGTGTGCCTCCAGGATGTGGGCTGGGGTGTCTGTCCCCAATACACATCTTGGGTGCCAGAGAGTCTGGAGTGCTTTTAATGACTGGGACAACCGTGGTCCATGATTGGTCCACGTATGGAGTGTGTCTTTGTAAGCAGATCTCCCATTGGGTCCTCTCCGTTTTGGCACGAAGGGAACTTTGGATAAGAGGAGGCTGAAAACACCCATACCATGTCGATCTCCTGTGTTCTCACTGAACAAAGGATAGGATCCAAGTATCCTGAAACTATGAAGCTGAGTCGAGGAACCGCTGGTGACCAGCTGGAAGGTTTGGCACCCTGAGCCCGCTGTCATACCGTGGGACCCCTCTGCATCTGGTCGTCCTACAAGGTCTACTTAGATGCTTTGTCCCATTGGAAAAGTGGTATCAACTATTCACGGCACCTTCACCAAAACCTGCAAATACGCTTTCTCGGAAGTGTCCCTGGGCCAACCAGTGGACTGACCAGCTTACCCAGTTGCTTTCCTCTGTCACTGCCAGCATTAGGAGGAGGCCCTCAAAACATGGTATACTGTTAGCTCTGTGTCCCCGGCACCCTCACACCGAATTTTGTATACTTGGCATTCCCAGGTCAGAAGTGAGGTGAGTGCGCGAGGACAGGAAAATATGCGGTTGCCGTGTTGCCCTGCCATGGCAACATCCTTTGTGAGTGTGCTGCATTTGTGACCCTCTTGCCCCTGCAGCCTGCTTCAGTGGAACCAGGTCGATTAATCCACCCAGAGCAGATAAATCCCCACTGTCCCGTTTGGGAATCCTCACTGTATCTCAGGAATTGAAAGCCGCAGAGACATCCAGCGAAGTGAACTGAAGTGACGAAGTTTGAGTCTGAGTGCGCCAGGGACCGGTGACTACTTCCAACATTAACCAGTGACCCCTAGCACCAGGGCCCCTTTTTACTCATGAGTGGCCCCTGAGGGTCCCTCTCCTTTCCACTGCTAGTGCGAACTAGCAACACCATCCGGCACTCTGGAACTGCCTATGCCTTCAAGTGGCGGTCCTCCCTGAATAGTGGGAACTTATTCTTCATTGCCTCATCCACCTTCCTGAGCTGCTAGAGATCCCTGAAGAGACCCCGTTTTGCCCATTGGAACAACCCGTTGCAATTGCATTGCATGTACTATTGAGTATAAGGCTCCTCTCTTCTTAGGGCTTGGACTGCCTCTTAGTTAGGTGTGTTGCTGATGTCGAAGGGGCCTAAACACTACCTGCACTGCCTGTTTCCTTCCCATCTAGGTTGTCGACATGTCGACATATTTTGTGCATTCAACCCTTTAGACCCCAATGGTCTTGTCTTGTATACACATTGTATTGATAGTGCTGTGTTGATTTACTTAGTATGCTGTGATTCTTTTGCTATGGTATGAGTTACGAAGGCCTTGTGATAAATCTGTCTATATTTTTGATATAACACCTGTCTGGGAGTAATTTGTAGGTGTCCTTGCTCTGTGTGCTCATGAGGTCTTTCAGTCACCCTCAACCCTCCTGAGACTTAGTCTTGGCCACCTGCCATAGCTACGTTGATTGGTCTGGCTTGTCCAGAGGTTACCTTGTTCCAAGAAACTAGGCTGGCCTTCTGAACCTCTGCCCACCAGGTCAGAGTTCAGAAATCCTTCTTAACAAATTGGTGTACAGCGGTGGGATAGGACTGAAGGTATCCAGTGTTGTACACTAGTGAAGACATTTCAAGTTATTCCTACCCAGGACACATAGTGAAGTGTAGCAGCATAACTGAAAAAAGGCTATATAACTATCTAACAATATGGAAACAAGTACCTTGTTAATCTTAAATGCTTCTAAATCTGAAACATTAAGAAAGATGTGTGCTGAGAGAGGTTTACCTTCTCAAGGCTCACACATGGAAATGAGTCAAAGAATCATGTAATGGCAAGAGTCACAACTCAGTGCCATAGCTCCTTAGGAAAGTGCAGAAGGCGGTGGGGCTGCTCTCACTGGCAGAACTGACAAGTCTTTTGCTGCACTTATCAATTGGACCCATGAGGATTTAGATGATGTGATGCCTAATGTTTCTTCTGCCAGTGCTGATGCTGAGGCCATGCTTGAATTCAAGAAGCCAGAACTGCTGTTTAGGCAGAAGGAGCTTGAATTTAACATGGCCAAGCTGAAGATAGAGCAGGCAGAAAAACAAAAGGACAGGGATCACCAGTTGGAACTGGCCAAGCTTCAAGTTTCCAATGAATCTAAGGGTCATGGACATGGGTCTGGGACCTCCTCTCATCCTTGGTTTCCTAAAGATCTGCTCAGTGTGTATGATGAAAAGAATGACATTATGGACTGGATGAATACTTTTGAGTATGCATGTGAAGTTGAACAGGTTGACAATGCTGATAAAAATTGCCTTATTACTCAGCAGACTGCCCCATTCTGGCTGCAGTGCCATTATAGAAATGTCAAAAGCTGAGAGAGCAGATTTTGCAATGTTGAAGCAGACTCTCATATTAAAGTTTGGATAGACTCCTGTTCAATACTTAAAGAGATTCAGAGAGTACAAAAAGAAAGAAGGTGGTACTTGGGTGTTTTATGTAACTGAATCCTTAAAAACTTTGACTGGCTGGGTTGAAATTTATAAGGTCTCCACCTTTGAAGGTATGATATGTCTTGTCATGCTTGAACATATTTTTGCATCTTCTTCCCCTGAGCTTAAGCAGCATTTGGCAGCTTCAAAGGAGATAGATCCTAAGAAGCTAGCCATAGCAGCAGATTTGTGGGTGTCACATAGAGTGTCCCATAAGGACAAGACTCATCCCGGTAAGCAGGAGGAGGGGAAAAGTCCAAAGATAAGGAGGGTGGGGAATCTGTTAAAACGTCCTCCCAGGAGGGCCACAAAAAGAAAAATAACAGTAAGTCACAAGGGAACTCAGGGGGTAGTGGAGATCACCGTCCAAGACAGAACTCTGGTTATTGTAAGCCCCCCTATGTAAACATACCCAGTGGATCTTGTTTTGCTTGTGGAGCAACTCACCATGTGAAGGGGGATCCCAGATGTAAGGTCAAAACCTTGGGGGTCCACTCTGCTAACATGGCCTTCTCCTCCGATGAGGAAGAAGAGATTATAGGAACATCCTTCTCTTCAGATTCCTTCCCCAGTGGAATAGATTCTGAGATAGTTTTAGTTTCCCTGGGTTCCTGGGAGCCTAAAGTCTCAGAGGCTTGGGCTAGGATTCCAGATAATACCAAGCACTACTTTAAGGATGGTGTGCTGATCAATGGAGTAGATACTCCAGCTCTTAGGAATAGTGGGTGTAGTCCAACTGTAATTGACTCTAGCTTGGTATACACAGAGGAAGTTGCCAGAGTCCTCTGATGCCCACTAAGTTGGCCCATGGCCCACCTCTCCAGTTCACAGTAATACCTGTAAATCTTACTATAAATGGTACAGTAGTCAGGATTCCAGTGAGCATTCAGACACAGGCCCCAGGAAAGGTCTTGCTGGGAAATGATCTCAGAGCTTTAGGGCTTGTGTGAGATACAGCTGAAAGACCCTGCACAAGGTCTCAAACAAGGGCAGCACTAGCCAAGACCACTGCAATGCCCAAGCCAAAGGGGAAGCCCAAAGCTAAAGGAGTCAGAAAATCCAAAAGAGGGAAAAGAATATTCCCCCTAACTCACCTACCACTGAGGTGGAGGTAGTTGGTCAAAAACCAGAACGTGACGAGTTAGAGGTGTTGCCTGAAGTATTTGATCCAAACGACCATCCTGAACTAAAAGACTTGTTAGTGGAAGTTGGTCCTGACAGAGAAGAATTCAGTAAAGGGCAACGAGAGTGCCCATCTATGGAAGGCCTAAGGAGACAGGCCTTCTCCCAGTTTGAGGGTGAACTCCTGGGAATCATAGGATTTATTGGGAAGGTGGGCTACTGTACAGTGAGCCTACAGAGTCTGCAGAAGGAGACCATAGGAGGTTGGTGGTTCCCCTTGCTGTAATACCCTTCCTCCTGTCGCTGGCACATGAAGTGCCCTTTGCTGATCACCTTGGAATCAAGAGAACCAAGCAAAGGTTATCCATGCACTTCTACTGACCCAAGATGGTGGTGCAATTAGAAAGTCACTGCAGGAGTTATGCCACCTACCAGTTATCTGGTGAGAGTGGTTCAACAATCCAAGCTCCATTGGTACCACTCCCTGCGGTGGGTGTGCCATTTGAGACGGTAGCGGTCAACATTGTTGGTCCCCTTGACCCCCAAAAATCCTCAGGCAATAGGTTTTACCTGGTGCTGGTCGACCATGCCACCAGGTATCCTGAGGCCATCCCATTGAAGACTGTGACTGCCAAGTCAGTTGCAAAAGCTTTATATAGCATATTTACTAGGGTTGGCTTCCCTGAAGAAATTGTGGCTGATAGGGGAAACAACTTTATGTCAAAGCATATGCAGGCCATGTGGAAGAAATGTGGTGTCACCTAAAAGTTTTCATCTGCATAACACCCACAAACAATTGTTCTAGAGGAAAAGTTTAACAGAACCTTGAAAAGCATGATTGGGGCTCTGGAAGAACCCCAAAGAAGAAAATGGGATCGTCTGTTACCATGCTTACTGTTTGCCTACAGAGAGGTACCACAAGAGGGTGTTGGCTTCGGCCCCTTTGAACTTCTGTTTGGTCAGCCAGGTAGGGGACCTTTGGCCATAGTCAAGGAAGGATGGGAAACGCCCTGTCCCCCTATTACTACCAATGTAGTGGACTATGTGCTAGGGCTCAGAAAAAGGATGGTACTCCTGATGGGTCTGGCTAGTGAGAAGGTGAAAAGAGAGTGTTTTCCTATTAGGAAAGCTTCGTCCCCTGCACACTATCTAAAAGGCCAAAGCCTAATGGTAATTAGAGAATCGTTAAAGATAAAAAGTCTTTTAGAGGCATTTTAGATATATATTCAAAATTTCACTGAATGATTAAATTTTGACAACTTGAAGGATAAATTCATAAGCAAAATGATTTATTATTCATACAGGAAGGTAGGCCCAACGCGTTTCGAGTAGCAAACAACTCTTCATCAGGGGCATTTTCTCTTTAAGAATAACATTTCTTTAAAGAAAAGAAACATTTTAAATTTAAACAATATAATATTTTTAGACAAAAAATTATTTCGAAAGCAACAATTTCAAAACAACCTCACTTCAAGTACATCTCTGAGTTACATGTCAACACTAAGATCCTGGACTTAAAGTGTACAGTGCATATTTCAAATGAACTTAATTGTTTTAAAGTGTCTAACCGCCTTTAGAGTGAAACCATTATCAAAAATTGGAAAAGACTTAAAACTGTTAATTTGAATCAAAACAGATACATTTTTTCGTATAACCAGGTTATTGCTGGTGCTAAATGCCTATATATGCTATTCACGGAGAGAATAATTTAATGTTCTAAGTGTTTTTGAATAAAAATAGATAAACTGAAGTTTGTCACAAAAAGAACAATTACAGCAAGTTGTGGAGTATCTTGTATGGTCATAGATGAAAGTGTTCCTGGGATGATTTCTCAAAGTTTGTTCTTGACCTGGTGTGAGATCTGGTCTAAGAAGCAATATTTAGATAAGGAAAAAAGACGCTGTCTTGATGGCAAGAATATAGGTATCTGGTTGTCATGTTAACACATAAGTGAAAAATACACTTACAAGTCTTTGGTTGAACAACTGGTCCAATGGTAGAGCTGACCAGTCACAGGTCACTGGGTATCTTAATCTGGTAAATGGTTAATCGATGAAAACTAATCCAAATCAACTGTTTTCATGAAGAGTAACCTAAAAGAACCAAGGTGCTAGAGGTAAGTATAGGGGAAGCGGGGTATTTTATAGAGAAGCTGTCACGGAACAAGTAAAGGCTATGTGGGCAGAATGGAAATGGTTAGTCTCTTATTACGATTCTACATAAAAGTATTTGGAAGAAGCAAAGCTTTAGTCCCAAAGTACCTGGCATACGACAAGTTAAGGCTATGTGGCCAGATTGAAAATAGTAAGTATCTTATTTCAATTCTACACAAGTAAGTGATATCAGGAAAGTGATATAGTCCAAGTCAACTTACTTCTCTTCCTTTTTTACAGGTCCCAAAATGGAGCAACATCCAGACCGGCGAAGGCTGTGGAGGCATCTGCCATTTTGTGATGGAACTCGTCTTTATGTACCTTTCGGACAAGCTGACATCATTCGCGCATGCGCGAGTGACGTCACTGTTGTTTATGTATTGACTGAGTGACGTTGTTCGCGCGTGTGCGTGCAACGTGTAAATAATGGTGTCTATGAAATCAACATGAAATATTAGGCGATCAGGAGTTTCAGGGGGCATGTCGTCTTGTTACAGCTAGAGAAATAAGTGGGAAAAGATACCATTGAAGGTGGGAAAAGATTCATGTCACATTATAGGTAATGACTCTAACTTAGTGACGTCAATCGCTTGTACGCGTTGTACGGCGACCAAGTTGAATCTCTATATGTGTGTAAAAACACTAATAGGGGAGAATGAAGAAGATAAGCCAGTGATAGGTTTAGTGCAAATGGCTGTCTGCATTATGACTAACGTCATGCTTTTCACGTTTGACTAAAAATACAAAATTAAATTTTATCGGATGTAAATGTGAAGTCTTATTGACTGCTTTTCAAAGGTCCACAGGACATGCTTGGGTAAATGCTTATTTGTCATATTGTGAACCTTTTTTGACAAATATAGGCGATTTTGTTAACACTACCCCAATTGTATGGGTGTACAATCTAAAGCAAAAGCATCACAAAAAGCAGTTTCTTGAAGATGAAAATCACAAGTAAATCTCTATATGTGTGTTAGAACACTTAGAGGGGAGAATGGAGAAGGTAAGTCAGTGATATGTTTAGTGCAAATAGTTGTCTGTATTATGACTAACGTCATGCTTTACACGTTTGACTAAAAAATACAAAATACAAATTCTATTTTATCGGATGTAAATGTAAGGTCTTATTGACTGCTTTTGAAAGGTCCACAGGACATGCTTGGGTAAATGCTTTTTTATCATATTGTGAACCTTTTTTTGACAAATATAGGCCATTGTGTTAACACTACCCCAATTGTATGGGTGTACAATCTAAAGCAAAAGCATCACAAAAAGCAATTTCTTGAAGATAAAAAACACAAGTAGATTGACAGCAGATAATGTAACTAAAAAACACATAGGCAGAGAAAATAAAGGTTTTAGTTCTAATATTCAATACCTCAGTAATGCTAGGGTATGGATGGGAAAATCTATTTCAAAACAAAGAAGCAATAGTGACCTATGAGGTTTAAACTGGTAACAGCTATTGGTTTACTTTCATAGATGTTTAGATTTTAGAGGAATGGTCCAAGATAATAGTCCTCATTCATGCCTAGTGGTGTCATTGCGTCAAGCCGTTGGATCCAAAAAAGTTCTCTTTGTGAAAGTTGTCTTTGTAAATCACCACCCCTCGGGAGTGGGTGTATTACTTCCAATATGATCATTTTCATCTGTGAGATGTTGTGGTTATGGTCTCAGAAATGTCTAAATACAGGAGATTTGATATTTTTTGTTCTAATGGAAGACTTGTGCTCTGTCCATCTTTCTTTGGCTTTTCTGTTCGTTTTTCCTATATAGTAGACTCCACAGGGGGCAATGAATGGCATAGATGACGTTTTTGCTGTCACATGTGGCATAGTGTCTCAGACTGATTTTTTTACCTGTATTGGGATGTCGTACATATTCTCCTTTGATGATATTGTTGCAATGTTGGCAGTGGAGACATGGATATGTGCCTGCTTTTTGTCTGGAGAATGTTGTTTGTAATGGTTTTTTTAGCCTTTCCGCTTTAATGAGTTGGTCCCGTAGATTTCTACCTCGTTTGTATGCCATCATAGGGGGATCTGGAAACAATTCTTGTAACGTTTTATCTGACTTAATCAGGTCCCAGTTTTTGTGTATTATTCTTTTGACTTGAAAGCTTTGTCTAGAGTATTTCAATGAGTGAATCAAATTTTTGGGAACTGGTTTACTGTTGCTTGCTAGGCGTTCTTTTCTTTCCTGTGATTCGGTTCTTGTTATGGCTTTCTGTATTGTTTCTCCTGGGTAACCTCTTTCAATGAAACGATTCTGCATGGTTTCATATTCCATCTGTAATGTGCTAATATCAGATGTAATACGTTTCACTCTTAAAAGTTGGCTGTAGGGGAGGTTCTCCTTTAAATGTTTCAGATGAAAACTGCTATGATGTAAGCAGCTGTTAACATCTGTTGGTTTCCTGTATATTTATGTCTTAAGACCTGGTCCATGTATTTCCACTGTAACATCCAGGAAATTAACTGAAGGTTTCCCAATCTCAATTGTGAACCCGATTCTTTCATTGCAGGTATTTAAGTATTTCCAGAATTGGAGAAGTTCACTTTCTGTGCCTAGCCATATACCAAAAATGTCATCAATGTATCATTGCCAGCATTTCATTTTTTCTTTCCACTGTTGGTTTTGTAGTACAAATTTCGTTTCAAATTGGTACATGAAAATGTTGGCATATGAAGGTGCCACTGATGAACCCATTGAGGTTCCTGAAATTTGTAAATAAAATGTTCCATTATGTTTAAAGTAGTTGTTGTATAGAATGATGTTGATTAATTCTATAGCTAGTACTTTATGAATGTTGACGTTTTTGTTTTCTAGTAGAAACCATTCTAATGCTTCTATCCCTTCTCTGTGTGGTATTGAGGTATATAGACTATTCACGTCCATTGTGAAAAGAATTGGGCTCTCCTCTGTGAGATTAACAGTGTTGATGATGTTAAGGAAGTGGGTGGTGTCCTTTAGATAGGTTTGAGTGCTTTGTACAGCTGGTTGTAGTGCCGTGTCCAAATATATGGCTAACGGCTGAAAAATACTTTCTGTCCCCGCGACTATGGGTCTGAAGGGAGGGTCAGTAGCATTTTTATGGATTTTAGGTAATCCATAGAAAACCAGAGTCACTGGAAATTTTTGTATCAAAAATTATGCTGTCTGATCTGTGATCCATTCGATATATGATGCTTTGTCAACCACCTTCTTGATAATTTCTTTGATTTCATTTACCGGGTCTCCATCTAGTTGTATGTATGTCCTAGTATCATCTAAGAGTTTTTGACATCCTTTGTTATACATAGTAGTATACATTAGGACTAGAGCTCCTCCTTTGTCTGCTTGTTTTAATGTTAGACTACTGTCCTGGGCCAATTGCTTAATGGCTTCCATCTGATGTTTACGAATATTCATTTTGTTTGGCTGGCCATATTTTAGTCGTTTGAGATCTCTTGTAGTCTTTTGTTTAAACAAGTTAATCAAAGGATGATTCACTTGAGGATGAAAACTGCTTTTGCTTTTGAGTTCTAAAAATTTAGATTTTGGTTGTGGTTGCAGTGTATCTTCAATATTGTGGAAAAAGACTTTCAGTTCCATTTTGCGGATGAGTTTGAAAAGATTAACTTCTTCTTCAAAGAAAGAGGTGTTGTTTGGAGGAATAAATGAGACCCCTAGATTCAATGTCTGAATCTGTGTTGTTGTCAGTGATTTTGAGGAAATATTAATGACCAGATTCTGTTTTATTTCTTCTTCTGTGTTGGTTTTCTTCTTTCCTCTTCTTGTCTTCCTCCCTCTAAAAAAATTGTAGCCGGTTGGTTTTGGGAAGGTATCGTAGGTGGTATCACTTGAGATGCTGCGGTAGGTCTGCTTTCGCTAGTGGATGGAATCTCTTCCAACTCTCCGCTGGTAACTTCACTGCTCTCTGTGTTGTTAGTGGGCTGCGGTTGTCTTGGTGGCCTATGTTGTGGTGGTCGGTTATTCGCGTAGAATTCCTGCCACGAGTAGACAATCTCCCTCGCGTAGTCTAGTGTATCCCTTCTAAACTTTCTTATTTTTCGTTGTTCGATGTCTCTTTTATAACTGTCAAGTTTTGTATTAGTGTCTTCCAAAATTTGTTTCAATTCCGTTGCAGTTTTGAATTTAGCCAGTTAAGTCCAGGATCTTAGTGTTGACATGTAACTCAGAGATGTACTTGAAGTGAGGTTGTTTTGAAATTGTTGCTTTCGAAATAATTTTTTGTCTAAAAATATTATATTGTTTAAATTTAAAATGTTTCTTTTCTTTATAGAAATATTATTCTTAAAGAAAAAATGCCCCTGATGAAGAGTTGTTTGCTACTCGAAACGCGTTGGGCCTACCATCCTGTATGAATAATACATCATTTTGCTTATGAATCAATCCTTCAAGTTGTCAAAATTTAATCATTCAGTGAAATTTTGAATATATATCTAAAATGCCTCTAAAAGACTTTTTATCTTTAACGATTCTCTAATTACCATTAGGCTTTGGCCTTTTAGATAGTGTGCAGGGGACGAAGCTTAACTAATAGGAAAACACTCTCTTTTGTCCTCTATCTCCAGCATAGGTACCAAGGCTGAGCACCTCTTCCCCGCACCTTTACTTTGTTTAATATCTCTAGATATATATAAGAATATACAATCTACATGTAATAAGATGGTTCAAATCAAGGTGTGCACAGTGTGTTGTCCACGTTTCTAGTGAGAAGGTGAAGGCAGGGCAAGCATTGTGAAACATTGGTATGATCAGAAAGCTTCCCTCATCACTGTCACACCTGGTCAGAAAGTCCTGATCATGAATCCTATAAGGCCTAGAGCTTTGCAGGACAAATGGTCAGGCCCTTACACAGTGTTGGAGTCACTGGGTGAGGTCAACTATTTAGGGGACCTTGGAGGGACTGGACAGGTTCCAAAAGTGTTCCATGTGAATAGACTGAAGGCTTTCAGCCCAAGAGTTCAAATCACTGCACTGCTGCTAGCTCCAGATGTTGAGGAAGAGGAGTCAGAACCTCTCTCTGACCTGATCCAAAGCAGCCCTTCAGACAGCTCAATTGATGGTGTCCAAGTGGCCCCTCACCTGACTTCTTATCAACAAGGAGAGGTGAAAAGTTTGCTTTGGCAGTTTTCCCCCTTGTTCTCACTGTCTCCTGGTTTGACACCATGGTGAAAACATGACATTGACACAGGAGACAGTGTACCTACCAAAAGTAGGGGATACAGAATGTAAGACAAATTAAGGTCTTACATTAAGTCAGAGGTCAAAAAAATGTTGGATCTTCGGGTCATTGAACTTGTCCTTGGTCCAGCCCAGTGGTATTTGTTCCAAAAGCAGGTACTTCTGAGTTGAGGTTCTGTGTGGATAGCAGGGCTCTGAATGCTGTCACCAAGACAGAGGCACACCCCTTGCCTAGAACAGATGAGCTGGTGGATAGTTTGGGTGCCTCCAAATACCTCAGCACATTTGATCTCACTTCAGGCTACTTGCGAATAGCTCTTGCAGAACATGCCAAGGAGAAGACAGTTTTCTTAACACCAGAGGGTCTTTACCAGTTCAGGGTAATGCCTTTTGGGTTGAAGAATGCACCTGCCACTTTCCAGAGGATTGCAAATCATGTGTTGAATGGGTTGGATGAATTCTGTCTTGCATATCTGGATGATTTTGCAGTTTTCAGTGCCACCTGGGAAGACCATGTGAAACACCTTAGGATTATGTTACAGGCTCTTCAGAAGGCCCACTTGACCATAAAGGCCAGTAAGTGGCAGATTGGATAAGGATCATTGGTCTACCTTGGACATGAAGTAGGTGGAGGGAGGATACAACCTTTACCGAGTAAAGTACAAGCAGTATAAGACTGGTCTACCCCCACTACTTAGACCTAACTGGGAGCATTTTTTGGACTCACTGGGTACTACAGAAATGTCATGGCAGGCTATGGCACCATAGCTGCCCCTCTGGCTGCTCTCACAACTCCAAAGATACCCAAGATGTTAACTTGGTCTGAAGAGTGTGAGAAGGCCTTCAATGGCTTAAACGACTCCTTGTGCCAGGCCTCTGTCCTCAGGGCCCATGATTACCAATGACCTTTTATTGTGCAGACAGATGCCTCTGACACTGGGATAGGAGCTGTACTATCACAAATAGATGAGAAGGGTAAGGAACACCCTATTGGCTTCATTAGTCACCAGCTTAAGGACAAAGAGCTCAGATGGTCAACAGTGGAAACTGACCATAAGACCTTAAAGTGGCTAATGAACATGAAGGGAGAGAATCCAAAGTTACTTAGGTGGTCCATAAGTCTGCAACGCTTTGACTTCACTATTGAGGATAGGCCATGTGTCCAACATAGCAATGCTGATGGGTTGTCAAGAATGTTTAACCAACCTGAACAAGGAACTCATCCAGGGGTGGATTACTTCCGCCTGTCCTTAGTCTGGGAGGGGCAAGTGTTAGGAAAGATTTCATAATTGTATGTAATTTTCCCTCCATGTGTACACCCCCAAACGTTTTGCTGCTGTTTAGACACCATAGACTGACTTTGCCAGAGAAGCACAGCCTTCAGCTGCACTCCTATGGGCTTTCGCTCACTTTTTATGGGGAAACTGACATGCCCTTAAGACAGTCAGTACTTGGAGACTTTGTTTCCCTTAGTCCTTTGCCCATGTTGCAACTTTTGTGTAACATGTAACAAGAGTGTACCTTCCAGTACAGTGTACCTGGGTCTGTAGTCATTTTCCAAAGACCTAGATACTCCCGATGGGCTTTTTGTGAGATGTGCAGATGTGTCATCGACAGTGCTTGTCGCAGCTATCTTTTCGCATTATTTTTAACCCTTTCCTGCCATGTTAACTGTGTTAACAGCGTTTAGCATGAATAGGTACCCTGACTCCAAAATGGCCATGCCACAAGGCTCTTTTGCCCTGTCCTTTGGCGATCTTGCCCCTTTTCCTTCCCCAAGTTGAGACAACCAAGATCAGTCATCCTTATTTGGTCATTCAGTTTCCTGCGAAATGCCAAGCTTTCACGGGCTTCTGCATGCTTTGTGTGTGTGCCTCCAGGATGTGGGCTGGGGTGTCTGTTCCCAATACACATCCTGGGTGCCAGAGAGTCTGGAGTGCTGTGATTGACTGGGACCACAGTGGTCCATGATTGGTCCACGTATGGAGTGTGTGTCTGTGAGCAAATCTCCCATTGGGTCCTCTCCGTTTTGGCGCAAAGGGAACTTTGGATAAGAGGAGGCTGAAAACACAATACCATGTCGATCTCTGGAGTTCTCACTGAACGAAGGATAGGATTACGTATCCTGAAACTACGAAGCTGAGTCGAGAAACCACTGGTGACCCGCTGGAAGGTTTGACACCCTGAGCCCACTGTCGTCCCATGTGACCCCTCTGCATCTGGTCATCCTGGAAGGTCTGTGAAGATACTTTGACCCATTGGAATAGTGGGACCAACTATTCTTGGCATCTTCATCAAAACCTGTAAGTAAGCTTTCTCTGAAGTGTCCCTGGGCCAACCAGTGGACTGACCAGCTAACCGCCACCATTTTGAGGAGGCCCTCGAAACTTGGTATGATGTTAGCTCTGTGTCCCCGGCACGCTCATACCAACTTTTGTACACTTGGCATTCCCAGGTATGAAGTGAGACGAGTGCGCCAGGACAGGAGCATACGTGGTTACTGTGCAGCCCTGCCGCGGCAACAACCTTTCCAAGTGTGCTGCATTTGTGACCCTCTTGCCCCTGAAGCCTGCTGCAGTGGAACCAGGTCGATTCATCCACCCAGAGCAGAGAAAAAACCACTGTCCTGTTTGGGAATCCTCACTGTATCTCAGGAACTAAAAGCCGTAGAGACATCCTTTTTGCCGCATTCGAACCTGCAAGCGAAGTGGACTGAACTGACAAAGATTGGGTCCGAGTGTGCCTGGGACCGGTGAGTACTTCCAACACTAACTGGTGACCCCTAGCACCAGGGCCCCTTTTTATGCATGAGTGGCCCCTGAGGGTCCCTCTCCTTTCCACTGCTAGAGCGTACTAGCAACAGCATCCTGCACTCTGGAACTGCCTCTGCCTTCAAGTGGAGGTTCTCCCTGAATAGTGGGAACTTATTCTTCATCTCCTCATCCACCTTCCTGAGCTGCTAGAGACCCCTGAACAGACCCCGTATTGCCTATTGGAACAACCGCATGCACTTGTGTTGCATGCACTACTGAGCATAATGTTCCTCTCTTCTTAGGGCTTGGACTGCCACTTAGTTAGGTGTGTTGCTGAAGTCGAAGGTGCCTAAAGACTACCTGGACTGCTTGTTTCCTTTGCATCTAGGTTGTCGACATATTTTGTGCATTTAACACTTCAGACCCCAATGGTCTTGTATATACATTGTATTAATAGTGTTGTGTTGATTTACTTAGTATTGCTGTGATTCTTGTACTATTGTCTGAATTACAAAGCACTTGTAATAAATGTGTCTATATTTTTGATATAACACCTGTCTGGGAGTAATTTGTAAGTGTCCTTGCACTGTGTGCTCATTGAGGTATTTAAGTCACCCTCATCCCTCCTGAGACTTAGTCTTGACCGCCTGGCATAGCTACCTTGATTGGTCTGGCTTATCCAGAGGTTACCCTGTTCCAAGAAACTAGGCTGGCCATCTGAACCTCTGCCCACCAGGTCAGAGTTCAGAAATCCATCTTAACAGTACTCTTTCTCCAACCTTGCTAGTTTTTCCTTCTCAGCCCCTGTCTCTTGATAATAGGCAAAGATCTAAGCCTTTTGCTAAAATATCAGGGTTTTACTGGCCTCTATGACCCGCTCTGGAGCTGCCACTTGTTTGTGGAGCCCATTATTCGCCTCACAGAGGGCCTGATTATCTCTTTGTGCTGCCTGTATTGTTTGGGCACCCTGAGCAAATTTTTGTTGTAGGGGTGAGACTTCCTTTTCTAACCCGAGTTCCATTTGTCTCCTATATCCCATTAAATTATCATATTCTTATTTTAGGCCAGTCAGTCCCTGAAAGTCTGACTCCCTTCTCTCCAGATTGGTTTTTAAATTATGCATTTCCTGGTGGAGGGCCTCTTTCTCCTGATACAGAGCACCCATTTGCTCAATCAGGTCATCCCTTTGTTGTGTTATGGCGCCTAATTTCTGGTGCTCTTCATCAAATTATGCTTGAGAGTGGAGGGCTCTCATTATTTATTATTTTCCTCTGCCAATTTTTTTAGCTGATCTTGTAGAGTAACTATCTGCTCTGCACAAGCTCTATTTGAGTTCATTTGTTGATTTAACATCTGTTGACTCTCTTGCAGAGAGTCAAACTTTTCCCTGCACTCCTCTTTCAATGCATCTAATTGGGTCTCTTGGTCCCCATTATTCTGCTGTTGGAGAACCCAGTCCTCTTTTAGCTTTTGGATATAATTTCCAGATTCTGCGTCAAAATCTTGGCTCTTTTACAATTTTTGTTCCGCTAATGTCAGGTCAGTCTGTATCTGAGCTAAAAGTTTGGATTGATTTTGCACAAGAGTTGTATTTTCCTCATGCTTTTCCTGCATCACTCCTATATGAATATACATATAGGCCGCAATTCTGACAATTTTAATCTGCTCCTCTTTGATTTTCGGAGTCATGTATAACTCGCTCAAAGCTTAGTGTAATAGGCCACCGTCCTGCAATGTATCCATGTCTATAGCATTGAGCTGTTGCGTCATTTCTTCTAGCCAGACTTTTTCATCTTATTCTGGCCATTCCCCCTTCACAAATAATTTGTGCAGAAGGTTCTCCCTAGCAACATTGATCTCTACAGTGGCCATTTTGGAAATTGTTCTTTCTTTATTAATTTATATATGGAAGGGTAATCTGTATTCTATTGCTTTTTGTCTAATTTTAGGGTTGATTCAGCTTTAATTTTATACACAAGCCTGGCACTTGGCATTTTTGTTTCGGGAAGGCGCTTCTATAGGTTAACACAGTGTTACAGCCACACAAAGTATTCCTACCTTGATAGTCTGCTGTGTTAGGCTGTCATGGGTGAATAAACAAACTCAATCCAGGACTCAAGCACCCAATTTGTTAATTATTTCATTTGGACATCACACAATAGACCATGACACTTGGTCTTAGCCTGGGATGTGGTGCTCAATAAGAATGCTTTTTCTTTAATATCAATGAATTCAAATTGAGCCGGTAGCCGACCTCTCTCACGCCCCCTTTTACAAATACCCCAGGTCACAATGGACCATGAACCAGGCCGGTTGGTGAAAATACAATATTTATTTATTTTTAAAATTCACAAAAATCACACACTTTATTAATATTGGGCAGCAATCACCAATGGAGTGAAAATGACAAGGGAAATGGAAGCAATGCACTTGGTAAACCTTCTATTATGACATATCCCAAAGCACAAATGAATAGGAATACTTTTTGAATTGAGATAGATAGCATCCACGTTAAGGTGCCCCCTGCAATGTTCCCTCAACCCACAAACACAAGGCCTAAAATGACACTCAGTTTGACAAATAATTAATTATATGTGTGTTTAAATAAGGATATACATATTTTTATCACAGTATTAGGGATGTTATATCACTATCAACCATAAGGTAAGGTATCACAAAAGTATACAGTTCACAAAACAGATTGAAATTGAAAACCCAGTGCAGTCGGATTCACACATTGGGTAGCATTTTCTCTAGTTTGCAGTTTTAAATGCCAAAATATTTTTTTAAAAAATGGGTGAAAAACACTGAATCAGAATGCGTTTTTTGGGCAGTGTCAGAGATGCACAGCACAGTGACAATACAGAAGTGAAAGGAGGGTGATAGCTGGTAAATTGAGAGAGATTTGGAAGGTAGAATGAGGTTTGTTTTTAGGAAAATAGAGCAGTTCAAAGAGAAATTCGTTTTTAAAAATGAAAGGCAAAGTTTACTTAAACTAATTTATGTAGACTACATTATTAAAGAAAGCCACAGTAAGTTCAAAGATTGATTTGCAACGTCAACCTTTTCCCACCAGGTTCTGATCTATGTGGGAATTAATTTAGATTACTCCAAATGTTACTAATGAGTTACAAGATGAGGTGAATAAAAGAATTGTGCTAACACTAGGAAAGAAAAACAAGGTGCACAGAAAATTAGAACAGTTTATACACGTTATCAGGGTATGGATTGGGTTGCTTAGAGAGTGGCACAAAGACAAAAGTCAAGATGGGGTAGACTATGTGTTATGGGATGGGGATACTCACAGTCCACTCTTAAATTTGGGATTAGGAACAGTCAACTGGGTTCTGAACTCCAGGGCTCGGGTCACCGGTGGCGGCGGACTCTTCTAGCAGAACAACAACTGGGCCTGTCTGGTCAGCAGATACAATGACAGCTGGATGGCAGGGTGAAGCGGTCAAGCAGTTAGTGGGCAAAAAGCCAGGCTGGTCTCAGAATGCTTCCCAAAAACTACCACAGCTTTTCCATTTGGTTATTGGGATTTTTAGTGGGATTTCTGGATTGAGGCATTGCTGGGATGGTCAGCAATGTTTTTTCCTTGCATTGGAATCTGAAATCAGCCATGCTTTGGCTTTGCAGTGGGATCTGGAATCAACTATGCTTTGGCTTTGCAGTGGGGTCTGGAATCTGGCAAGATTAATGTAGAAGATCAGGAACGCAGGTGCAGGAAATTCAGGTTAGAGTCTGTCTAGAGTTCTCTCAGCCACCCTTTTTATAGAGCATGGTGATAACATAGAATTATATGGAAGGACAGGCGTAGCTAAGCATGCCTCTACTCAACTGGATTGGTCAGGGATGATAGTTACGGCCTTCCTCTAAGCAGGTTGGGTTTCAAGGGCATGATGTCAGATTTATTATGTGATTTTTACAATGTCCAGCACCTCCCACAGTTGCTTTAGCTATAATCCAGTTTTGCCATAAATGGCACATGTGTACAGTTGAGGCTGTTCAACAAATTACATAAGCAGGTTACATATTTTATGCAGAACACACCAGTCCAACTCTCCAGTTTGTGAGACATTGTTTCTCCCTTTTAATGATTTTTTGTCATTTTTAGTGTCAACAATTTAGCCTAAAATTCTATAACTTTATACATGTATATGGATTATCATTAGGCATATCAGTATTGATTTTCACATTGGCATCAGGTACACTTTTCTTGGAAAACCAAATTCTCTGCCATTTCTGTTCCCAAGGTGGCAGAGAAGGCTACAACATCTTAAATTAGAACCCACAAAATTACATTAAAACTGTTAATTTTTTACATTCCTAAACATTTCTGTTGCAAAAATAAACGCCTTTACAGGTTTCTTAATAAAATAGTCTTGCTGGCAACCCCCAAGCAGAAACCTGTTTGGGGCCGATTTTTCCCATGTAGCCAATGCAGTTTAATACCTTATTTTCTTTATTTATGTTATAGGTCAGAATAAAACCTATTGAATAAGATCTCCCATATATGTTTCACAGCACAAAACCCCTTCACATTACTAGATAAAGGTAGGGCCTTAAACAAGTATTTTACTTTATTTGCAAAAGTACATTTAAACATGTGTTGACTGCAGACAATTTCCTTGCAAATTCGATGTTTTTCTTCCCTCTGAATTCCCACATTGTTTTGTAGCCAAAGTTAGTTTCTTGTAAGCAGCAATTTGTTTGAACACAGATGCACTGAAATTGACATAGGGCCAGAGAGTCACGGCCATTTTGACGCATTGACCTTTGGTATTTTGTAGCCCCAAAAGTAAAGTGTTACCCGTTTAGCTGAAGTAAAGCTTATTTTGATTTCTTTGGATCTGCATAATAGCCTGTCATTCAGGGGTACTGCTCTTGTCCATTGGAGAACAATGTGAATGTGGATAAGCATGGCAGGGACTCATTAATAAAAGTAGTGTGATGAGGAATCAGAGGAAAAGAACATCAGAGCGGCATCATTTTTAAATGTAAATATTTCCCTTTTTCAAAGGGGAACTTTGGGCTTGCAGCAAAGCAGCACTGCTTTTTCACTCCCCTTCTTTTGTACATGCAAGAACACAATGGCAGGTTTTCTCAGTGTGCTCCCTTGTTCCATCCTGCCCAATATGTGCTTTGCAAGATGGTGCGGCCATCTTTTTGTAGTTGCAGGGCAGCCAATTTTTCTGCTTCTGCTAAAGTGCAGCTTGCATGTGGAAGGGAGTACAGCTGAGTGGGTAAATATATCCCACATTCTGCTAATATCTTTGGCAGCGTAAGGAATTCAAGTTCTGATTAAAATGGAGCAATTTGCAGGTGCATTCAAAGGGCTGTATTGAAAATTGCAAAGTGTATCTTTAAATGCGACCATGACACTCTATATGGGGCCTATGATGAAATTACTAATGTTCTGCAAGAGTATAGGTGTGACTAGTGAATAAAGTGCCCACTCAGCCGTACATTATAAACCAGAACCGCCCACATCCATAAACGTAAAACAGCCACAACCCAATGGGTATCCTTCCTTTACCTCATTTTTTAATGTGGGCTGATGTCAGGTTTTACTTTTCAGGAGGGATGTGAGCTGGTAAAGAAGCAACACAAACACAAGCATGGCCAGGGCTCAAAATTAGGATTCGAAGAGCAGGAGCAAAAACAAGATCCTGAGTGCAGGCATCACCCACCAGTCAGGAGCTCCCAGATCTTATATGGAAATTGTGAAGCCTCCAGAGAGCAATCATATCCATTTAAACTAACCATCACATTCACATGATCACTATTGATTAAGTTGAGGTTGGTGTGGTTTTCTGGGTAACTCTTCTTGTAACAAACGTGAACCTGACTTGACTGTTTTGTTGAAGTGATCATATTTTTTTGGATGGTGTCTTATTGTTGCAACTTTATTTTGCATTAGATAGTATATTCTTCATTCCGTTTTTAGTGCTTACTGCTTTGGAATATTTTGCCAATATACCTTTTTTAACCATGTTTCATTATCTTCTTGTTTATACAGGGGATCAGGGTGGGAACATGGGACTGGGTGTACCATGGCCAGAAGGGTATGTGTGGGGGCCATGGGGCATTTGTTTGTTTTGTATGTTGCAGATGATGTGTGTGTATATGTTAGCTGATATGTCTAATTTATGCATGTTGTGGTGTATCCTTCAATTTATTTTGTGTGTGCGTCTATGGGTGTGTGTATTTGTGTGTGTGTGTGTAGGGGCCCACGGTTGAGTGTGTGTGTGCTGACTGTATAATATTTCATTTTGTCCCTCAAACTCTTCTGCAGGAATTGGTAATATGTAATACATTTTACGAAAATAGCTCATGTCTGGCTAATGCGATGTTCACAATTTATTCTGTGTTCACCAAATTGGGGCAAGGGCTAGGTGTGTGCCAAATGTTTTGAAAACCAAAGATGAATATGTTGAGATATGCGGCTATAAAGCAAAACATGTTCTACCTGTACAGAAATCACAACTAAAAAGAGATGTTTTTTTCAGCAATCATTTTAGGAATTAAAATGCTAATAGAACTTAGTCATATTTGGCTTGAGTGTTTGGATTTGCCCTGCTCGGTGCATGCCAGATTGGATGCACTTTCATTCACAACAGCAAATGTTAGAGACATAAAATGTCTTTTAATGTTCCTAATAAAGTGTCATGTATATTTAACTATACAATGAAGACAGCAAATCCAAAGTACAAACTGACAACTATATAGATTTTTTTTGTTAAGCAGAACTGCAATTTGTGTTAAGGTTTCATTTGTAGATGGATGAATATTCTTTTGACTGCTTACTCTCTGTTCTCTCCTCCCCTCCCCTCTCCCTTTTCCTATCTCCACCCCTCCTCCCCTTACTTGCTTCTATGCACTTACTCTATCAGAATTGTCCCTGGACCTACTATGATAGCAACCTCGTCTGTCACTCCCCTATCCCCTTACTGTTGCCCCCCCACCCTCCAGCACTATCTGAAATGTCAGGCCTAGTACGAAAGTCACTTGTTTTGTTCCTCCCCTCCCTTTCTGCACCCCTCTCCCTCACATTTTGTTTTCCTCCAGCTCTACCAGAAATGTTGTCAGGCCTAGTACGGGAGTCACCTGTCTGTTTCCATTTCCTTCCCACTCTCCCCCTCCCTTCCTTATCTATGTCTTAGCACTTGCACCATCTGAAATGTTGTCAGGCCGAGTGCAATAGTTAATTTCACATCCTTACTGTTCATGGCCTGTAAGAATGTCCTTGTATTTTCCCTTGTTCCCTTCCTTGCCTTGAAGAGCTTTGAAACACATTGTGTATAGGCTCTATATAAAAAAACTATCATATCATATCATATATGTGGCATATAATTAATTCAGACTGAGGGTTTGTGATATCCCTAATGTTGGCATTTCAAATGTTTGTAGAATTTACCCTTTTCTAGACATTAAATCTATTTTAATTTTGTTTCTTTTAAACTGAATTCCAATTCTTTAGTGTGTGTATGGAAAAAATAATCTTGTAGTATACATTCTTCAAGGAGAGTATTATCATACCCCGGGCTAGTTACTGAGGTTTCACTTGGAGATTCTAACTCGGTTCTAGAAAACATGATACATCTAATGGAGCTTATATTCTTTTGCTATAAGAGTGCTGCTCCTGCTTCGCTTGATTTCTCATCTAGAGAAAGCCCTCTGGCTCTTCTGAATGGTCACTTGGTATCGCCTAGGATTTCTGTTTGTGGTCCCTATTTTCTCATAGTCATGTCATTATACTTTGTCCACCTTTTTCATATTATTTTTTTTTTAAATGTGTCATTGTGCATTTTGGCAAAACAAAATAACCTTGACACAAGATAAGTAAAAAACATTTGCAATATTAGATACAACATAACAAGGTTGCAATCCCATTCTCCTTGTTCCATCATACAACTTCAAATTAAAATGTTTTAATTTTACGAGAGACACATACAGTATAGCCCAACAGATTGACTCTGGCTTTATGAAGAGCCCAAGATTGAGCTCATCATGTAACACCAACCAAATGTTCATAAAAATTTGATGTTCGTATAATCATTTTTAACATCTGCAAAAAATCTTCCATGGCCTTTCAAACAAACATTTTCGACACTTTCATCCCTGTAATCTGTTTTTACGACTCTCCTTTGTACAAGCTTCACCTGACAGATTTGCCACTGCTTTGTAGTATGCTAACATAATTATGAGAGATGGACTACTATATAAAATAAATTCACTGTATTGCAGACCCTTTTCATATTATCTTCTGATATTTGATCTGAGGTTCAAGAGATCAGTTTTACAGTTCTATGCTTGGTGACCTGTGGTCTTGGGTTTCGGAATACTTCGAAGTCAAACACAGTAAAAACAGCATCTGCTATCAATGAATGATCCATTCACTGTGGGGCAATTCCCATAAGTGCGGACTGGGGACATATTGTCTACTCTTTCAGGTGCACAACAACATTCCTGCAACATTTACTAACCACACATGCACCCAGATTAAACAAGTCATATGTTTGCACTAATGGCTATATCTCACAGGGCCGAGACTACCCACAGACCCACAGTAGGCCACCAGACACACACTAAAACATCTGAAATAACACACTCCCCCACACATTAACTGTGACACACAACACGCACACTTGCACACACACAAACACACACGCACACACACGCACACACACAGGGGCACACACTTGTTCCAGCCAGTGGTGATGAGTCGTACCCTGTACCAGGGACACAATACCAAATTGACGATTAATATATCAATACTGAACCATATTGCCTAAGGAACAAATTGCATGAAGACCTTGCTGTGGCTGAGATTAAGGAGGCGATGCAACAAGAAAACAATATGACAGTGTAAATTGCTACACTATGGAAAAAAGAATGAAACATTAGCATATATTCTATGTAACTGGTTATAGTTAATGCAAATAATCATGAAGAAAATGGAGAATGAATAAATAAAACAAATATCTATGTTATTAAAAAAATGGTTACCAGCCAGAAAATAAATGTTTCCTTTACTCAACACATGCACAATGAAGAAAGAGAGATACAATACGATGTATAACGGAAGTCTATGTACATTTTGGTAAGAGAGACACGCATTTTAATTGCAATGTGCATGCCAAATTGACATGTTTCTCAGTTGTAAAAGGACCACTATACTATGTGTGTGTAGCTTGGTACCCACCATAATCTCCAAGAACAAAGTGAACTATTCCAGGGAAATTGTCTGGCCAATGACCTCGCATTATTGGTAAAACTAGAATATGTCATGCCATATCGGATTACTTCACCGACAAATAAATACAAGAACAATCCAGTATGTTACAAAAAAATAAAGTACAATAAATCTTCTAATAAAAAACACATTAAGTATCATTAAAAATATTCTTTCTTTCCAGAATCCTTCATAACAGTAAACCCGTGTCTTTACAATAATCTACTTAAAATCAATGCATACCTATAAATGGACATGCCAAAATAATAAACAGTCTATGATGAAGAAGAAATTAAGGACTGGACCAATAAACCATAACCCAGTAAAGTACTAACCTCACTTACCAGACCTAGCAAAATCACTAACATTTTACTATATGCATATGCCTAGTTACATATGAAATTTAAATGAACATTCGTATTTTTGTTCAAACTATCGATTAATGTTCGAGAGGTAAATGTGGACCATTGTCCGACCAGATAACTCTTGGCAAACCGAACCGCGGGAAGTACTCTTTTAACATGGTTTTCGCAGTGGTCATGGCTGTGGCATCTTTGACAGGGAAAGCTTCAACCCATTTACTAAAAGCACAGATAATCACCAGTACATATTTCTTATTATCACATCGTTCCATTTCAATAAAGTCAAAGTGGATCACTTCAAAGGGGACAGAGGGTGGTCCAAAACTACCCTTTGGAGTTACTGTCCCTTTTCCCACGTTGTGTTGTAGGCAAATGATGCATCTCTGGACGTAGCACTGGGCAATTTTCGAAATGTTGTCATTTACCCAAACTTTCTCTAACATTTTTGTCATCTTCTGGGCACATACATGCGTAGGACCATGGGCCATGATGACCATCATCATGACATACGCGTCAGGGAGTAGCCATTTCCCTTCTACTATGTCTACCCAACACCCGTCATCGTCAAGTTTCCCCAAGCCTTCAGCCCACCTTTTGGATTCTTCTAACGTGGCATCAGCTTGGATATCCCGTACAGACCCAACACCCTCATCCATTGGATAAGCACCTACAGACTCCCTTGAAACATACATCTCCATAAGGAGATTGGTAGCAGTTTGCCTAGCTATCTGATCAGCAAAAGCATTCCCTTTCCCTATATCATCTGTAATATTTCGATGTGCTGCACATTTCATAACTGCTAACTGAGTAGGGAGCGCAAGCGCTGAGAGTAGTTGTACTATTATGGAGCCATGTTGAATTTTGGTGCCATATGAAGTTAGAACCCTCTCTCTGACCAAAGACTCTCAAAGTTGTGAACCACCCCAAAGGCATACTGACTATCAGTATATATATTTACTGCAAGCCCTTCGGAAAGTTCACAAGTTCGGGTCAATTCTATAATGTCTGCTGCCTGTGCAGAATTATGCATGATTCTCTTAGTATCCACAACTGTGCTCAATGTAGTGATCGCATAAGCAGCTATGGATGTACTATCCGGAAGTTTGAAGCAGGAGCCGTCACAAAACAGCTCTCCTTGCGGATTATCCAAGGGAGTATCTTTCAAATCAATTCTACCCTTTGTCTCTTGTTTGGTCTTATGCAAACAATGATGTGGCACTTCATCGCCGCAAGTAGTATCTTGAGGGAAAGGTAGGAATTCAGCCGGATTAAGAACACAACACCTCTTAATTTGAATGTGAGGAGCAAACAAGATCAATTCATATTTTGTCAACCGCGCAGAAGTGAGGTGTTGCGTTTGAGTTCGGTTCAGTAGAACATCTACAGAGTGAGGCACCATCAGGGTTAGATCATGGCCTAGGACCATTCCCTCACTCTGTTTTACAGATGCAGGAGCAGCAGCGACAGCTCGCAAGCATCTTGGCAAAGAGCATGCTACAGGATCAAGGGTGGAAGAAAAGTAACCGCACAGCCTATTCTTCCCTCCATGTTCCTGCGTTAATACAGCCAAAGCACATCCATCACATTCATGCACAAACAACACAAAGGCCTTTTCATAGTTTGGTGTGCCATAACTGGTACAGAGCATAATGCAGTCTTAAGCAAGTCAAACGATTGCTGTGGTACCACCTTCCATGGCAATGCCGAAGAAATGCCCTTCTTTGTCAAAGCCAACATCGGTTTGATCACTAGTGAAACATTTGGGATCCACAACCTACAGTAAGAAGCCATACCTATCAAGGCTCTAACTTCCTTCTGTGTATTTGGGACAGACATGCCAGAAATGTGTTTTATTCTTTCAGGTGTCAATCTTCTTCCCTCCTTTGACAGGAGATAGCCTAAATAGGTGACCTCCTGACAACAATATTGACATTTTTTGAGAGAAGCTTTGTGACGATGCTTAGCTAGATGGATAAGTAATAATACAGTGCCCTCCTTACAGGCACTCTCAGAGTCAGCAGCTAGAAGCAAATCATCAACGTACTGAAGCAAAGTACAGGTAGAGGGCAATTCAAGGGTATCAAGTTGTTCCTTCAAAGCCCTATTATAAATGCTCGGACTCTCTGTGTACCCTTGAGGTGCATGAGTAAATGTGAACGAGCGTCCCCTTAAGGTGAACGTGAACAAATATCTACTATCCTTGTGTATAGGAATACTAAAGAAAGCATTCTTCAGGTCCACAACACTAAAGTAAGTAGCTGTAGCTGGAATCATGGTTAGGATTTTCGTTACATCAGGCACAATTGGGAATTGTGGTGCCACGACTTTATTAATGGCATGTAAATCAATTATGAAACGGAATGTAATTGCATTATCGCCTTTCTTGTACACGAGTAAAATCGGACTGTTACACAAACTCCCTGAAATTTCTTCAATCACCCTGCGATGCACAAAATCGTAAACAATGAATTTCAAAGCTTGCTCGCCCTCAACTGAAATCTTATACTGACGAATGCGTGGCAGCTCAATTCTATGTTTCAAAAGTATCATGACAGGTCCAATCTGTAAAACACTGACATTGTCGTCGACAGCCCACAAGCTCTCTGGTACATTAATGAATTCTGGAGGCAAAGATCTAGTCAAGAATTGTGAGACAGAACATTGCGGTGGTGAAATCGTCAAGCGTACTCCATCAGAAGAACAATAAATCCCTGCATTTAATTCTTTTAACAGATCCAACCCCAGCAAGTTCTCTCCGCAATCCGAAGTCAACAGAAATGGACAATGGTCCGTAAAGGGACCCAAAGAAATAGGTACTGGCAAAGAAACCGGACAAACAAATGGTGTACCAGAAAACCCTACAGAAACATTGGTAGCCATGACAGTGGAATGTTTGGAACCCGTGAATGATCAATGGAACACTTCTGTGCTCCAGTGTCTATCAAAAATGGATGTTTCCTATTTCCCACCACCATTTCAACGTAGGGACCTATCTGATTGATGGCAATAGGTGTAGGTTCCAATCCTAACGAAACAGAATATCATTGAAAGGAAGCTCTTCAGATAAATATGCAGCAGAAGGATGATCAAATATATTCCTGGTGTCCACACTCGGAATCTTATTGTCCTGTGAGAAAGGTTGCTGAGGGTCCTGTGTAAACTGACCTCTACATCCGGGCGACATCTGGATCGCCTACCCATATTTCCAAATGTATTATTTGACCTTTGTTGAAGGACGGGGCATTGTGCTCGCCAATGACCCTCTTGACGACAATAAGTGCACTGGTTAATGTTCACAAGACCCAAGGGCACATTACCCTGCGGGACATCCTGACCTCTAACCTGAGAACTACCCCCTCTGGGGCCTCTAACGATTTGCTGCAATAGCACTTTAGTTTTCAAATCGCCTTTTCGTTTTTCAACCCTGTCTTTTTCATTATTGACACGGTTCTCGTAGTACTGAGCCATGTGCAGTACTTCTGATTGTGATTTCGCCTGCCATGCGCTCTCAGAAGACAACATTTGTGACTGGATGTCAGGCAGCAATCCACGCACAAATTTGTCCACAAACAACCTGTGCCTAGGTCTTGTCCACTGAAATACGAGAATACCTGTTCGAACCAATTAAAGAACTCGTTAGCACCCTCAGACTTTCCTTGGACACAGGGCGTAAGTTTGTCCCATATAATTCTTTTTTCTGGAATTATAGTTTTTAATTTTGCAATAATTCTATCAGGCAAAGTTAGTATCACCTGAGGCGGTCTTTCACCAGCTGGCCTTTCTCCATCGAGTCTAGTTATATTCATCCATGTATCTCCCAACCCTGGTACATCGTCAATAGTTCTAACTTGTTTCCATAAATCTATGGGCAGGAGTACATGGAATAACAAATCAATATTACCTAAGGCGAATAATGAGGATTGCAAAACGGACTCTATTTCTTTATAGAATCCTGTCTGATTTTTTCTAATATCAGGAATGGATTGTCTAATAGTGTTCACTTCCTGTCGTGAAAATGGGATGTGAACAAACTGTGATACATAATGTGCGGGAATGTCCACAGCAGGTGTACCTGTTGCAACATTAGCAGGAATCTCAACCTTTGGGACAAATATCAGAGGTACCTCTCTCATAGGCAACTGAGAAGTAGGAGACTCCGAACGCTTACTAAGCAACAGAGCTAAATCGAGCTCTAAAGCAGTCGAAGAAGTTTCAAGTGAAATAGCTCTCTTGTAAATACTCAATAAATCTGTGGGACAACTAATCTTTCTTTTTACACAATCATCCTGTAGGTACTCTATCATTACCTGTATCACTTTGCTCTGCATTTCTGGCGTATACTGACTATACGTGTCATATATTTCAACAGGAGTTATCGACATATCCGAAATCCATCTAAGTGCATCTTTCGTACAAATTCGTGCTTTCTCAGATATCGATTTATGACAAGGAAGGAACCGTTTCTTTACATACATATATTCCTCCTCGTCATCCTCATTCTGTAACTTTTCTAACTCCTTTCTATACCTAAATAACCTCTTGACATGCTCATTTACATTCTCCACAGTGTCTCTAGAAAGCGCTAGAGTATTTAGATCTCTTAACCCTTGCGGGAGATCCGCATTATTTAATCTTCCCCACATTATACATAACTGAATCCCTAAATCTTCAATAAAAACATTTTTCCCAGGAAAATTATCCATATTACAAAGTGTGGCAAAAACAATAGCTTGATCATCCTTCTCCATACAATGCTTAGCCCATGCAATTAACTCACGTTTCTTCTCCGGTGGTACAGTATTGCGAGTGACAACCTTTGACCCTGCCGCTCGATTGATTACAAGCGGCTCAGGACCACTTGGAAGAGAGGGGGCAGGCAAACTCGATGGAGGCACTGTAACTGGTGCGATAAAAAGAGGTGGGGGAGCTGGAGGAAGGGGAACATTAGGAGGAGCAAGAACAACAGGAACAACAACAGGTGGAGCAGGAATAACAGGAGGAAGAGGCAAAGCTGCAGGAAGAGGAACATACGTAGGTGGCGCAGAAGCACCAGGCCTTCGTTCATTTAATAATTTGTCAATAAACTCATCAGAAACATGAAGATCTTTAGAAGGATAGATTTTCTGAATACCGAGTGAGAAAGCCCTATCCATATTTTTAGTCGCCTCAGACTGTTAGTCCTGATCATATAACAACACTTTTTCAGCGTTCGATTTATGACGGCGCGCATGTTTCTCTCTACTTTTAAGTTGTTGCAACGCTTCTTTTTTCCAATTCTGCAAAACATCAAATGCTGCAGGTCTAGCCTTTTTCTTTAATAGAATTGACTCTAAATACTCAATACAAGGGATTTCAAAACTACCATTGATTGGCCACTGAAGTTCGGAGGCATGTCTGGTTTGTCTGTGCCAAATTTTGTTAAATACTATACTTCCAATGCCATGCTTACAGTACATAGTACATGCCGGCGACCCCTCCTGTGGTGCCGGACGGCTACATTCCAAAGATTGTCTATCACTGTGGAATAATGCCCTAAAGCAGGTAGACAATTTCCCAGGCATATCTCAAACTCTTGCTGTTACCTGGTCAATAATTGTGTCTGCAGATACAATGCGCCAAATTCAAATTGTCAGGATTAAATTAAGAATCGGGTCACGACTCACCTGACCAAACCTAAGGAGGTCCGATCGGATTTCAAAGAATCTTACCTAACTAATCTTATCTCGTGTATGGTGATTTCGACAAATCTGCCCACCTCGATAAGTGGACCCTTGTCAAGATGCCGCCTCGGACCACACGCTTATCGTCCAAGGATTGGGTCGTGCAGCGCTGCTGAGGTTTCGCGTCTTGTTCAGTGGGGCCCCTTATGTCACACCGTCCGATCCCGGTCCGATAGCGTGCGTCAACCTTCAACAATCCGGCATCAATCTTGAGGGTCCCTATTCGGGCGCCAACTGTGAAAACAAAATCAAAATATCAAGGCTGAGTATCCCAAAAGGAAATACACCGAACACGGGTTACAAAGGACCATACAAAGTACTTTATTCTATACTGAATCCTGTCACAAAAACAGAGCAAAATCAGATAGCTATCGGCCCTCAGTGCAACACAACAAACTCGAGCGTAGTTCAATGTGTGTTCAGTGAGAGACGTTGTACATTAGAATGCATTCGCTTTTTATACACTTGGTGGGCACGATGTCCAGCCCTACTTCGGGTTAATATTCCACTTAATACATCGCCGATCTAGGGTTTGTGCCAAGCCGCGAACAACCGCATATAACTGGTTTGCCTTTAATAAATGTATCAACAAGCCTATGCAATAACTGTGTATTCTAAGATTTTCCATGCAGGCCTTCTCAAACATTAATACAATGTAGTTAAACAGATGTTATACGTTCAGTATTTGAATACATTGTTTCAACATATGCTCGTGGATTAGTTTCATTGCACGAGTAATCCTTTTACACACAGGTCAACGAAGGACAAGGTCTCAGTTCACGACCTCAACAAGTGGCCTGCAGGCAAGTTACATATTAGCTGTGTGCAGAGGTCAAGACGGCCATGTTGTATTCTGGAATGACATCGTCCACCATTTTAACTCACAGGGTGACTTTTACAAAGCAAATCCTAAAATGGTGGATTGACCTAAAATGGCGGCTTACATTGATTTTAGGTCAGGACCTTGCAACACGGATTCTTTTGTAAGCGACTTTCGAGCAGCTTGGCGTAGGCCAATATTAATATATTTATTGCAATAGGGGGCACAATATAATTTCACTTTTGACAGGAAGATAGCAGAGGGAACTGAGAGTTGACCTCTGAGTTGTTAGGGCTTTATGTGACTAAAACTTTGCTTGCAATTATTACATATGAAATTTAAATGAACATTCGTATTTTTGTTCAAACTATCGATTAATGTTCGAGAGGTAAATGTGGACCATTGTCCGACCAGATAACTCTTGGCAAACCGAACCGCGGGAAGTACTCTTTTAACATGGTTTTCGCAGTGGTCATGGCTGTGGCATCTTTGACAGGGAAAGCTTCAACCCATTTACTAAAAGCACAGATAATCACCAGTACATATTTCTTATTATCACATCGTTCCATTTCAATAAAGTCAAAGTGGATCACTTCAAAGGGGACAGAGGGTGGTCCAAAACTACCCTTTGGAGTTACTGTCCCTTTTCCCACGTTGTGTTGTAGGCAAATGATGCATCTCTGGACGTAGCACTGGGCAATTTTCGAAATGTTGTCATTTACCCAAACTTTCTCTAACATTTTTGTCATCTTCTGGGCACATACATGCGTAGGACCATGGGCCATGATGACCATCATCATGACATACGCGTCAGGGAGTAGCCATTTCCCTTCTACTATGTCTACCCAACACCCGTCATCGTCAAGTTTCCCCAAGCCTTCAGCCCACCTTTTGGATTCTTCTAACGTGGCATCAGCTTGATTATCCCGTACAGACCCAACACCCTCATCCATTGGATAAGCACCTACAGACTCCCTTGAAACATACATCTCCATAAGGAGATTGGTAGCAGTTTGCCTAGCTATCTGATCAGCAAAAGCATTCCCTTTCCCTATATCATCTGTAATATTTCGATGTGCTGCACATTTCATAACTGCTAACTGAGTAGGGAGCGCAAGCGCTGAGAGTAGTTGTACTATTATGGAGCCATGTTGAATTTTGGTGCCTTGTGAAGTTAGAACCCTCTCTCTGACCAAAGACTCTCAAAGTTGTGAACCACCCCAAAGGCATACTGACTATCAGTAGATATATTTACTGCAAGCCCTTCGGAAAGTTCACAAGTTCGGGTCAATTCTATAATGTCTGCTGCCTGTGCAGAATTATGCATGATTCTCTTAGTATCCACAACTGTGCTCAATGTAGTGATCGCATAAGCAGCTATGGATGTACTATCCGGAAGTTTGAAGCAGGAGCCGTCACAAAACAGCTCTCCTTGCGGATTATCCAAGGGAGTATCTTTCAAATCAATTCTACCCTTTGTCTCTTGTTTGGTCTTATGCAAACAATGATGTGGCACTTCATCGCCGCAAGTAGTATCTTGCGGGAAAGGTAGGAATTCAGCCGGATTAAGAACACAACACCTCTTAATTTGAATGTGAGGAGCAAACAAGATCAATTCATATTTTGTCAACCGCGCAGAAGTGAGGTGTTGCGTTTGAGTTCGGTTCAGTAGAACATCTACAGAGTGAGGCACCATCAGGGTTAGATCATGGCCTAGGACCATTCCCTCACTCTGTTTTACAGATGCAGGAGCAGCAGCGACAGCTCGCAAGCATCTTGGCAAAGAGCATGCTACAGGATCAAGGGTGGAAGAAAAGTAACCGCACAGCCTATTCTTCCCTCCATGTTCCTGCGTTAATACAGCCAAAGCACATCCATCACATTCATGCACAAACAACACAAAGGCCTTTTCATAGTTTGGTGTGCCATAACTGGTACAGAGCATAATGCAGTCTTAAGCAAGTCAAACGATTGCTGTGGTACCACCTTCCATGGCAATGCCGAAGAAATGCCCTTCTTTGTCAAAGCCAACATCGGTTTGATCACTAGTGAAACATTTGGGATCCACAACCTACAGTAAGAAGCCATACCTATCAAGGCTCTAACTTCCTTCTGTGTATTTGGGACAGACATGCCAGAAATGTGTTTTATTCTTTCAGGTGTCAATCTTCTTCCCTCCTTTGACAGGAGATAGCCTAAATAGGTGACCTCCTGACAACAATATTGACATTTTTTGAGAGAAGCTTTGTGACGATGCTTAGCTAGATGGATAAGTAATAATACAGTGCCCTCCTTACAGGCACTCTCAGAGTCAGCAGCTAGAAGCAAATCATCAACGTACTGAAGCAAAGTACAGGTAGAGGGCAATTCAAGGGTATCAAGTTGTTCCTTCAAAGCCCTATTATAAATGCTCGGACTCTCTGTGTACCCTTGAGGTGCATGAGTAAATGTGAACGAGCGTCCCCTTAAGGTGAACGTGAACAAATATCTACTATCCTTGTGTATAGGAATACTAAAGAAAGCATTCTTCAGGTCCACAACACTAAAGTAAGTAGCTGTAGCTGGAATCATGGTTAGGATTTTCGTTACATCAGGCACAATTGGGAATTGTGGTGCCACGACTTTATTAATGGCATGTAAATCAATTATGAAACGGAATGTAATTGCATTATCGCCTTTCTTGTACACGAGTAAAATCGGACTGTTACACAAACTCCCTGAAATTTCTTCAATCACCCTGCGATGCACAAAATCATAAACAATGCATTTCAAAGCTCGCTCGCCCTCAACTGAAATCTTATACTGAGGAATGCGTGGCAGCTCAATTCTATGTTTCAAAACTATCATGACAGGTCCAATCTGTAAAACACTGACATTGTCGTCGACAGCCCACAAGCTCTCTGGTACATTAATGAATTCTGGAGGCAAAGATCTAGTCAAGAATTGTGAGACAGAACATTGCGGTGGTGAAATCGTCAAGCGTACTCCATCAGAAGAACAATAAATCCCTGCATTTAATTCTTTTAACAGATTCAACCCCAGCAAGTTCTCTCCGCAATCCGAAGTCAACAGAAATGGACAATGGTCCGTAAAGGGACCCAAAGAAATAGGTACTGGCAAAGAAACCGGACAAACAAATGGTGTACCAGAAAACCCTACAGAAACATTGGTAGCCATGACAGTGGAATGTTTGGAACCCGTGAATGATCAATGGAACACTTCTGTGCTCCAGTGTCTATCAAAAATGGATGTTTCCTATTTCCCACCACCATTTCAACGTAGGGACCTATCTGATTGATGGCAATAGGTGTAGGTTCCAATCCTAACGAAACAGAATATCATCGAAAGGAAGCTCTTCAGATAAATATGCAGCAGAAGGATGATCAAATATATTCCTGGTGTCCACACTCGGAATCTTATTGTCCTGTGAGAAAGGTTGCTGAGGGTCCTGTGTAAACTGACCTCTACATCCGGGCGACATCTGGATCGCCTACCCATATTTCCAAATGTATTATTTGACCTTTGTTGAAGGACGGGGCATTGTGCTCGCCAATGACCCTCTTGACGACAATAAGTGCACTGGTTAATGTTCACAAGACCCAAGGACACATTCCCCTGCGGGACATCCTGACCTCTAACCTGAGAACTACCCCCTCTGGGGCCTCTAACGATTTGCTGCAATAGCACTTTAGTTTTCAAATCGCCTTTTCGTTTTTCAACCCTGTCTTTTTCATTATTGACACGGTTCTCGTAGTACTGAGCCATGTGCAGTACTTCTGATTGTGATTTCGCCTGCCAAGCGCTCTCAGAAGACAACATTTGTGACTGGATGTCAGGCAGCAATCCACGCACAAATTTGTCCACAAACAACCTGTGCCTAGGTCTTGTCCACTGAAATACGAGAATACCTGTTCGAACCAATTAAAGAACTCGTTAGCACCCTCAGACTTTCCTTGGACACAGGGCGTAAGTTTGTCCCATATAATTCTTTTTTCTGGAATTATAGTTTTTAATTTTGCAATAATTCTATCAGGCAAAGTTAGTATCACCTGAGGCGGTCTTTCACCAGCTGGCCTTTCTCCATCGAGTCTAGTTATATTCATCCATGTATCTCCCAACCCTGGTACATCGTCAATAGTTCTAACTTGTTTCCATAAATCTATGGGCAGGAGTACATGGAATAACAAATCAATATTACCTAAGGCGAATAATGAGGATTGCAAAACGGACTCTATTTCTTTATAGAATCCTGTCTGATTTTTTCTAATATCAGGAATGGATTGTCTAATAGTGTTCACTTCCTGTCGTGAAAATGGGATGTGAACAAACTGTGATACATAATGTGCGGGAATGTCCACAGCAGGTGTACCTGTTGCAACATTAGCAGGAATCTCAACCTTTGGGACAAATATCAGAGGTACCTCTCTCATAGGCAACTGAGAAGTAGGAGACTCCGAACGCTTACTAAGCAACAGAGCTAAATCGAGCTCTAAAGCAGTCGAAGAAGTTTCAAGTGAAATAGCTCTCTTGTAAATACTCAATAAATCTGTGGGACAACTAATCTTTCTTTTTACACAATCATCCTGTAGGTACTCTATCATTACCTGTATCACTTTGCTCTGCATTTCTGGCGTATACTGACTATACGTGTCATTTATTTCAACAGGAGTTATCGACATATCCGAAATCCATCTAAGTGCATCTTTCGTACAAATTCGTGCTTTCTCAGATATCGATTTATGACAAGGAAGGAACTGTTTCTTTACATACATATATTCCTCCTCGTCATCCTCATTCTGTAACTTTTCTAACTCCTTTCTATACCTAAATAACCTCTTGACATGCTCATTTACATTCTCCACAGTGTCTCTAGAAAGCGCTAGAGTATTTAGATCTCTTAACCCTTGCGGGAGATCCGCATTATTTAATCTTCCCCACATTATACATAACTGAATCCCTAAATCTTCAATAAAAACATTTTTCCCAGGAAAATTATCCATATTACAAAGTGTGGCAAAAACAATAGCTTGATCATCCTTCTCCATACAATGCTTAGCCCATGCAATTAACTCACGTTTCTTCTCCGGTGGTACAGTATTGCGAGTGACAACCTTTGACCCTGCCGCTCGATTGATTACAAGCGGCTCAGGACCACTTGGAAGAGAGGGGGCAGGCAAACTCGATGGAGGCACTGTAACTGGTGCGATAAAAAGAGGTGGGGGAGCTGGAGGAAGGGGAACATTAGGAGGAGCAAGAACAACAGGAACAACAACAGGTGGAGCAGGAATAACAGGAGGAAGAGGCAAAGCTGCAGGAAGAGGAACATACGTAGGTGGCGCAGAAGCACCAGGCCTTCGTTCATTTAATAATTTGTCAATAAACTCATCAGAAACATGAAGATCTTTAGAAGGATAGATTTTCTGAATACCGAGTGAGAAAGCCCTATCCATATTTTTAGTCGCCTCAGACTGTTAGTCCTGATCATATAACAACACTTTTTCAGCGTTCGATTTATGACGGCGCACATGTTTCTCTCTACTTTTAAGTTGTTGCAACGCTTCTTTTTTCCAATTCTGCAAAACATCAAATGCTGCAGGTCTAGCCTTTTTCTTTAATAGAATTGACTCTAAATACTCAATACAAGGGATTTCAAAACTACCATTGATTGGCCACTGAAGTTCGGAGGCATGTCTGGTTTGTCTGTGCCAAATTTTGTTAAATACTATACTTCCAATGCCATGCTTACAGTACATAGTACATGCCGGCGACCCCTCCTGTGGTGCCGGACGGCTACATTCCAAAGATTGTCTATCACTGTGGAATAATGCCCTAAAGCAGGTAGACAATTTCCCAGGCATATCTCAAACTCTTGCTGTTACCTGGTCAATAATTGTGTCTGCAGATACAATGCGCCAAATTCAAATTGTCAGGATTAAATTAAGAATCGGGTCACGACTCACCTGACCAAACCTAAGGAGGTCCGATCGGATTTCAAAGAATCTTACCTAACTAATCTTATCTCGTGTATGGTGATTTCGACAAATCTGCCCACCTCGATAAGTGGACCCTTGTCAAGATGCCGCCTCGGACCACACGCTTATCATCCAAGGATTGGGTCGTGCAGCGCTGCTGAGGTTTCGCGTCTTGTTCAGTGGGGCCCCTTATGTCACACCGTCCGATCCCGGTCCGATAGCGTGCGTCAACCTTCAACAATCCGGCATCAATCTTGAGGGTCCCTATTCGGGCGCCAACTGTGAAAACAAAATCAAAATATCAAGGCTGAGTATCCCAAAAGGAAATACACCGAACACGGGTTACAAAGGACCATACAAAGTACTTTATTCTATACTGAATCCTGTTACAAAAACAGAGCAAAATCAGATAGCTATCGGCCCTCAGTGCAACACAACAAACTCGAGCGTAGTTCAATGTGTGTTCAGTGAGAGACGTTGTACATTAGAATGCATTCGCTTTTTATACACTTGGTGGGCACGATGTCCAGCCCTACTTCGGGTTAATATTCCACTTAATACATCGCCGATCTAGGGTTTGTGCCAAGCCGCGAACAACCGCATATAACTGGTTTGCCTTTAATAAATGTATCAACAAGCCTATGCAATAACTGTGTATTCTAAGATTTTCCATGCAGGCCTTCTCAAACATTAATACAATGTAGTTAAACAGATGTTATACGTTCAGTATTTGAATACATTGTTTCAACATATGCTCGTGGTTTAGTTTCATTGCACGAGTAATCCTTTTACACACAGGTCAACGAAGGACAAGGTCTCAGTTCACGACCTCAACAAGTGGCCTGCAGGCAAGTTACATATTAGCTGTGTGCAGAGGTCAAGACGGCCATGTTGTATTCTGGAATGACATCGTCCACCATTTTAACTCACAGGGTGACTTTTACAAAGCAAATCCTAAAATGGTGGATTGACCTAAAATGGCGGCTTACATTGATTTTAGGTCAGGACCTTGCAACACGGATTCTTTTGTAAGCGACTTTCGAGCAGCTTGGCGTAGGCCAATATTAATATATTTATTGCAATAGGGGGCACAATATAATTTCACTTTTGACAGGAAGATAGCAGAGGGAACTGAGAGTTGACCTCTGAGTTGTTAGGGCTTTATGTGACTAAAACTTTGCTTGCAATTATCCTCTGGGATTGTTCATATTTCCAATCAGGCATTGTAACAGGCGGTCATCCTCTCCTAGAGAGGGTTAGCTCTAGGCCAGCCTGACGTTTGTAATTCTTGAACCCATTGGAGGGTGGGTAAGGGTCAGGAAGAGGGGCCATAGACAATGCCAGATTCATGAAGTGGATGAGGTATGACTCATAGCTCTTCTGTGAGTGAAAGATAATGGGATGTCCCTGATTATGACAGACACATGGGGTAAAGGGCTCCACATGTGGGAAGCCACTAGGAACCCTCTCAGGCACCTATCCATACTTGCAATAGGTCTCATTACAGTACATTCATTTCACTTTTGTGTGTATCTATTCCCAGAATAATCCTCCCACTCTTAAAATCACAAACACAACATCATCAAAGAAGAAAAGATCAACTATGTTCATGGGTTACGTTGTATGCAAATATTATATAAATACATCACCATAAATCTACTGTATGTTGACCAGCCTGTATACACACAGATTATTCAAAAATAAAGTCTGTACATTCAAACAAAACAACATGGTTAAATTCTGCAAAGATATTGCACATAATAAAAACCTTGGCACAACAAACAAATATGTGGGAATTACTCAAAGGCAAATTGGACAATATTGCTTTTAAAAGCAGAGCAATGTAAGATAATTACCATTAAAAAGTCAAAGGGACTGAGTCACATAACGTTTTCCGATGGGATTGCACCATCAGGAAATGCTTCTGTGAATCAGGCCCAAAGTCTGAAAACAACTTTCACTCTTACTTTCACCTTCGTACTACAGGTCACACAACAACAACTAACCTTCTGATGTGAAGTATCAGCCAGCAAACAAACAAGATCAGTACACACACAAAAACACACATTTCCACTAACATATTAGCATATTCACACAGTAAAAACAATCCAACATAAAATGGCAAATTAAGGTTTCAAACACTCAAAATATAGTCATAGGTGCCCGTCTGCGTGAAAGAACACGGATAAATGGCCTGTTCTTTGGGAAGGCACCCACTTGAGAGTCCACATCCACACTTTAGACAACTGTTCATTTCACAGAAGGGAAATAGCCATTTGCATATCAGTCCTTGTCCCTCCCACATGGGCAGTCCGGCACCAAAATGCTATGGCAATTCTCTTCTGAACAAGAGTACCAACAGCAACAACAGACATGTGTTTCAACCTTGTTGGGCCTCATCAGTGAGGTGGAGCTGTGCCTCTCTGAGCATAGTGAGCAAGGGTCCACATCCGGATGACCCTAGGAAACTCTGGGTGACGAAACCTAAGTCCCTTAAACAATAAAAAAATAGTCATGCATGCCCCTCTGCAAGAAGGAACACAGCTAAATGACTTGTTCTTTCAGAAGGTACTCACTCGAGAGTCCGCAGCCACACTATAGCTTGTTTTACATCTCAAAGAAGGGAACTAACCATTTGCATATCAGTCTTTGTCACGCCCACATGAGAATTCGAGCACCAAAATGCTATGGCAATTCTCTTCCAGACAAGAGTACCAACAGCAACCCCAAAAATGAGTTTCAGCCTTGTTGGGCTTCATCAGTGAGGTGGAGCAGAGCCTCTCTGAGCACATTTAGCAAGTGGTCCACGTCTGGATGACCCTAGGAAACTTAGGGTGACTAAACCTAAGTCCCTTAAACAATCAAAAAATAGTCATAGGCACCCCTCTGCGAGAACAAGCACGGCTAAATGACCTGTTCTTTGGGAAGGTTCCCATTCGAGAGTCCGCAGCCACACTAAAGCTCACTGTTCCTTTCCCGGAAGGGAAATACCTTTTGCATATCAGTCTTTGTTCCACCCACTTGTTCAACAAAGCACCATAATGCTATGGCAATTCTCTTCAGAACAAGAGTACCAACAGCAAACCCAACACAAGTTTCATCCTTAACCCCTTAACTGCCATGTGTCCCCCCACCCCGTGCCAAGGCCTTTTTTTGGTGATTACAGTATGTCGCCTTGTAACTTCTTTGTTACATGAGATATCTTGCCCAAAAATGGCCCTTTTTCTTCCCACGCGTAGGCGGTTATAACACTACCAAGGAATCCTAGTTTGCTATAGGGGGGTGAGAGAAAATAACCAAAACGGGAGACAATGTTTTTTTTTCTTCAGAAAATGCCAATAAAATGATGTACAAAGACACCTGTTGTTTTCTTCTTGTAAGGGCTAGGAACAAATGGTTTGCTGTGCTGAATTCCCCATTTTAAACTATTTCAAGAACAGGTTGAGTGGAAACTAAAAAAACATATTTTGATATGTTTGACAACCGTTTTCTGTGAGAGGTAGGAGATTTATTTCCTTTTATTCTAATATGACATGCTTGGATGGAATAGAAGAAAAGGGTAGGAAAGCTGAATGGGTGGACAGAAAGGCATACATTTCTGAAAAATAGACATAAATCCAAGTTTAGGAAGGGGTGATTTGTGCATGTCAGGCAACAACTATGTAGGGAGAAATTCAATAGTTTGGGAAAAAATCAGGAAAATGACAGAAAAAAAGGTATGTGGTGGACATGGTTGGCCCGGTAAGACAATGGGCCTCATTACGACCCAGGTGGTAAGTTACCGCCTGGGCCGTGACTTTACCACCATGGCGTAAACTACGTTTACGCCATGGTGGTTGGCGGACTTACCGCCCCATTCCGACCTTGGCGGGGCGGTAAGTCCCCAATCCCCATTTACCCTTCCCCATTCCCATTTTTGCCCCATAGGGCATAATGGGAGTGGGGAAGGCGTTAATTACGCCACCGTAAATTACGGTGGCGTAATTAACTCCATGGTCCCTTAGCGCCATGGATTTTAACACCCGCTAAAAGCGGGTGTTAAAACCTCCAGGGCGCTAATGGACCTCGTAATTGGCGGTAAGGGGTCGGCGCAGCTAACGCTGGCGTAAACCCCTTACCGCCAGGGTCGTAATGAGGCCCAATGGCTTATGTGAATTTTGTGAAAAACAATGCTCCTCTACATTACCCTGACTATTCCAGTTTGGAAATCACACGTTTTTATAATGTTTCACAAAATAAGCAATACCACAAGCCAAAAACTGAGCCAAGATACACAGGAGTTGAATGCTTGTGGCCTAAACAGACCTACTTAGCATGTGTAAAAAAGGAAAACAAATGTAGTGAGGAAGTGCAAGCATACATTTTCTGAAAGAGCACAGGCAGACCTTTTGAAGGGTAGGCGACAAGTGCAGGTTACAAAAGTATATAGTGCCTAAAGCAGCAACTAAATGTAGGTCACATTTGGGAAATGGAAGCGTTGTGTGACAAAGAGCAGCAGCAAACGGGTCGAAACGGTATGAAAACTATGCAAACACAACAACTGTCATACCTTCCCGCGTTCCCAAAGGTGTCCCAACAAAAACGGTACCTCACATGTGTGGGTGCACCTAGCTGGGCGAAAAGGGAAAAGGCTAAAACACGGGTAACCCCAAGTCTTTCTGCAGAGCAGATTTTGCTCATGTGAAAAACCTACAGATTTGGGCCTAGTGTGTCGAAGCCACCAAAGAAAACAGGGAACCCCATGCATTTTCAAAAAGAAGACACCATTGGGAATCCACAGAGGTCTGATTTACACAAATCACCCCAGAATGTATTAGCCACAATCCCCGACAAAGTGAAAATTGTGGTTTTTCCACCAAATTTTAGATTTTGTCAGGGATTGTAGGCAATACATTCTGGGGTAATACATTTCCTTCTGCCCACCCCCACACACATTTTTCTATATATATTTTTTTGTTTGACCCCTTCCCTAGGGATAGATGGCCACACGTGTGTGCCCATCTGACCCCAGGGGGGCAAAACATACTGCCACAGAGTTGGGGGGCTGTGACAATATTTATGGTGGCCTATCCCCCACCTAAAATGGATCAGGGGCGTCTCATGCACCCCTTGCTAGGGGCAGAAATCTGCCCCTGGGAGGGCTACATGATGTGCCCCCCATCAACTTACGGTGGGTCGGTGGGAGAGGGCCACCCCCCCTTTGTAGGAAAACAAATCCTGTTGGTCTAGTGGGCCCACCGTTTCCCCCACCCCACCCAAATCTTTATATATATAAATATTTTCTTACTACACCTCTTTTTTATTTATATGTGATAGTTTATATTGTTTAGAGGCATGGTACAGTCCGTTTTGCCCCTGTATATTGCACTCACAGTGGGAGCTCTTCATTTGACATACTCTGTCTTTCTTACTCAGCTGTGATTTTACCGTATAGTTACCTCCAATAGCTATTTTATCTCGTGTTATACGCCGTCTCTTCTGCAGTTCCCACTTACATGATTTTCATGGCACTGGCGGCAATATTTTCAATTTAAGCCGTTACTTAATGTTCAGATGATCAAGGTGTGTACTTTATTTTATTGTACAGAAAAGAATGCGTTGCCTTTGATATGCTACAACATGGCCGCCTAGTGTCCAATACATTGTATTGACTCGTGCACAGAGACTTTCTATGTACTGCTACCATAGAGTTTGTATAACGTTTTAAGGAGTCCTTTGTCTGTGTTTCCCCTACCTACGTGAACAAGCAGTCGGAGCACCGCGAAATGCGTCGTTCTGTTACTTCAGGTTTCCCCTTTCTTATGCACTTTGGATTAATAAAGATGACTTTGTGCTGCTTGATCCTGCTGTCAAGCCTTTCATTTTGCTGAGATTGGATTTCCTTCACTCAGCTGCTCTCGGGATTGCAGCCCGCTGGTTTTGCCCTGTTCTGGGGCACAATTTTTCGTCTGAATATATATATATATATATATATATATATATATATATATATGAATAAACCAGTTTAGCTAAAAAATGGCGCTCTCCCTCATTGAGTGGCTGGTGCTAGAAAAACGAATTTAGCCAAATTCGTTAACATGAAAAAAACATACAAGCCCCTGCGTGGTTGTAACACTGCAAAAAACCACCCAGTGGGCATGTACAAAACTACTCCAGCACACAAGACCTACAGGCCGATTCATGGAATAAATGTGCGCCGAAAATTCCGGCGCAGAGGGGCCTATACGTGCGCTGCGCCGAAAAATAGCGAAAAGCGCTGGGAAACCAGCGCACGTCGATTCATGGAAGTCCGTGCGTAAGAAAAGCATAGGAAGTGCGCTGAAAAAGTGCGCGGCGCACGCCGGCGCACAGGTCAACCAACGGCGTGCGCCACGGCCACTGCGCTATCACTCCGAGCGCAGCGCACAGCTCTAAAGTAGGCGGAACACAGGGCGGGACACTCGGAATGGGGAATAAAATGGGGCACAACACTCGGAATGGGGAAGAATGTGGGCGGCACGGGGAAGTACAGGAGGCAAGTGCGCGGAACGCCCACACGCTCTCCGGCAACACGTATTCATGGATTCGAACAGGGCAAAACAGCGCTCGATCAAACCAGCGCACAGGCCCAAAAACGTACGCCACAAGTAAGCAGGCGGTAGCGTCCCGATGCACTTAACGAAAGTGCGCCAAAACCTGCGCCAACAAATACCACCCACATACAGCAATGGGCCATACCGTGACCCCAAAGGACAAATGAGGTGCAAAGGTGTACGCCATTAACACGGACACCCACTGTTCAAAAATTTGCGCGTGTGTGTACAACGGGTTGCGCGAGAAGTCACTCGCGCGATTGCCCTGGGTACGTGTATCCCGGGGTGCGGGGAAGTCCCACACGCGATTGCCCTGGCCACGTCGATATCAGGGGTGCGTGTGAAGTTCCACACGCGAAAAGCCAAGGTACGTCAATTACAGGGGTGCGCGGGAAGTTTCACACGCGAAAAGCTAGGCTACGGGAATTCCGGGGGTGCGCGTGAAATCCTACACGCGAAAAAGTAGGGTACGTCATTTACAGGGGTGCGCGGGAAGTTTCACACGCGGCTCTGCTGGGTGGGTCCTCACAGGTGTTCCATTCACACCCTCCACGTCCCCTGCATGCAACCCACACCACAGGGGACTACCCTGCACACCTGCTCATGCCTCCCACCACCCCCACCCCCCCCGCAGTCAGGGGCACCTGCCAGAAGGCCCCCACCCATGTCTACCACCATCCCCCACCCCCCCCGCAGTCAGGGGCACCTTCCAGCAGGCCCCCACCCATGTCTACCACCACCCCCACCCCCCCAGCAGTCAGGGGCACCTTCCAGCAGGCCCCCACCCATGTCTACCACCACCCCCACCCCCCCAGCAGTCAGGGGCACCTTCCAGCAGGCCCCCACCCATGTCTACCACCACCCCCACCCCCCCAGCAGTCAGGGGCACCTGCCAGAAGGCCCCCACCCATGTCTACCACCACCCCCACCCCCCCCCGCAGTCAGGGGCACCTGCCAGAAGGCCCCCACCCATGTCTACCACCACCCCCACCCCCCCAGCAGTCAGGGGCACCTTCCAGCAGGCCCCCACCCATGTCTACCACCACCCCCACCCCCCCAGCAGTCAGGGGCACCTTCCAGCAGGCCCCCACCCATGTCTACCACCACCCCCACCCCCCCAGCAGTCAGGGGCACCTTCCAGCAGGCCCCCACCCATGTCTACCACCACCCCCAACCCCACCGCAGTCAGGGGCACCTGCCAGAAGTCCCCCACCCATGTCTACCACCACCCCCCCCGCAGTCAGGGGCACCTACCAGAAGGCCCCCACCCATGTACCATCCATGTCCACCTTCACCTGGGTCACAACCCCACACAATCATGACCGTAATGGACAGTCTGCCCTGCAAGAATTCCCAAACAACTATCCCATCCACCCACATATCAAACACAATGACATGTGACACACCCAATGTAAATCATATGAATGAACACATGTCTGTCACACACAGATGTTGCAAGTGAATGTCCAAACACCCCACATGTCATGCATGAAAGCAATGAGATGATACAACACATTGAAGGATCAAATGAAAATGTATTAAAAATAAACAAGGATGGTAAAAATAAAAAATAACAATAAACATGAAATGCAAACTAAATAATAAAAAAGTACAACCAAAAAAATCAGGAACACTAATTAACAAAAATAAAGTAAAATAGGGGTCCAAAGTCAAAGTCCAAAATTAAATCCAAGTACAAATGAAAGAAGAAACACATTGCCTCATGTGAAAAATTAAAACAAATATTAACATCCCTCAAACTATCAACATGATGATCCGGGTCCATGAGCCCTAATAAATGAAACCTAACTATTTACACTAAGTAAGAAAATGTCTATATACAAATATGTGGTGCATTGTCCTTTGGCAACCAAATAATAACATTAAAACAAAGGAAACCTAACTACAACTAAACTACAGAACTATATACAAAGGCGGCGGGCAAGTCCTGCGGCTCACTGATTGTTGTTCCGGGCCAGGGCATCATCGAACTCCCGCTCGATGTCCCGGAGGCGGCCCCGTTCCACAGCCCCGAGGGTCCGCAGGGACGCCGATGTACCCACCTCCAACTCCCTGCGGATGGCCTCGAGGCACTCGGCCCGCCTCAGGGCCCTCCGCATGGAGTTCTCCGCCCTGACCATAGCGAGCCACGCCTCTTCCGCCCGCCGCCGCTCCGCATCTATGGCATGGCCCAACCGCTGCCACACGGAAGCCACTTGACGTCCAGGGTCCTCCTGCCCTCCGGCTGATGCCTGCCCCTCTGATGGTGATGGCCCCGAGCCATCAAGGCTCCCACCTTCTTCCTCCTGCTGACGTGCTGGTGCCGGTGCCCTGACACCTGCTGCCTGCACATCCTCCATTGTTTGGGGTGCTGTTGTTGCGGTGGCCACCCCTGCTGGACTCCCGACTGGGGCAGGGATGTGTCCTCCACCAGCCTGGCCCCATCGTCAGAGGCAGCTCCACAGGGCACCCAGGTGACAGGTGGGTAGGAAGATGGCACGGAGGACGACTGGCGCATAGGGGGTTCAGGTGAGGAGGGGGTCGGAACAAGGCCCAGTGTATGGAGGAACACAGCCTGGTCTCCCTGAGAATGGGTCCGGACGTGGGCAACCCTGCTGGTGCAAGATGATGCAGACACAGGACCGGGGACAGGATTACACACAGGCACCTCCGCGGCGGCCTGTGCTGCCTCCTGTCCCTGCCCCTGTGCTGCACCACTAGCACAAGTGGAATGCCCACCTCCAGACCCCATCTCAGTCCCTTGCACGGCCTCCTCCTCCACCAAACCCACCACCAACCTGGATGACTCCCTGCCATCTTCCGCCGCGGAACCCTGTGGGGTCTCAGCTGCCCCTTCTGCTGCCGAGGAGTCCAACTTCCTCCTGCGCCTCCTGGACCTCCCCTCGGCAGCTGCGACCTGGGACACAGCACCGGACTCCTCACTCCCCGACGAGATGACAACAGGGGAGGGGAGCCGGGCCTTGCGTCTCCGGCTGGCGGTGGCATCCCTGCCGCTGTGCTCCACAGCACCTTCTCCGCCCTCCACATCAGATGACGCTGCAGGCAGGGAGAGACAGGAGACAGGCATCAGGACACTGTACAATTGACTCACACACATAACAGTTGTACAAGAGTGGCATTGTCATACTCCAGACCTGGCATCACAATCCCCAACACACTTGTCTCCTCAACGCACACACATGAGTCATTCAACAGCCATATTGCTACAGCCCGCTACATACATTCACATACAGCAGCATGAGCAGACAAAGGTGAGCCACACATCACATGATACACACGGACTCAAATACACATGCACACATGCAAAGCACACATCCAAGCATGTGTACCACTCCGCAAACTGTCAGTCATGAGATGAACATCCATGTCACATTTGCAATTCACTCTCCAACATGACAGTGTCACCTGCATCCATGTAGCAACACTGTTGCACCCTTCACAACTACACACACGCACACGCTGCAGACTAATGCACCTGGAATCAACATCCATGTGTCACACCACAAGCATGCCAACTCACATGCACAGTCAAACACATGTGCCCACACACAAGCATTTGCACTGCAAGCACACACACACACACATGCACCATCCTTGTCTCACACATCACAGGCACACATGTGCTTGTCTCACAGCCCTGCACACACACATTTATACATGGCCACACAAAGACATGTGCAACATGCACACTCCTGGCACACCACCACACACACAGCTTACAATCAGTATGCATGTACACTCACCGCTCGACTCCAGACGGGTCTGCCTCCCAAGGACCTGGACATGGAGCGCTGGGGATATGCGTTCCAGGACCCGAAGTTCATCTTGCGACAAGTGGCCCCGCCGCCCCTTGGCATCCACTGCCTTCACGAGGCGCCGGGCCTTGTTCAGGGTCCTGGACCTGTAGTCCTCCCAGCGCTTCTTGACTTGATGGAATTCTCGGACTGCCACCCCCTCTGCGTTGATGGCAGTCACAATGTCCGTCCAGATCCTGGTCCGTCCTTCCTTGTCGAGGCGCATCCGTCCGTAGAGGGCATCATACTGCCCCAGGACTCGCTCCACCAGGACACCAACTTCGGTGGCACTGAAGCTGGTGCCCCTCTGCCTCCCTGGCCGGGGGTTGCCAGTCGTGCCAGATGTTGTGCTCCCTGACATGGCAACCCCAGAGGCAGGAGCGGGTGGGCAACTGGGTCCTGGGGCTGGGCTGTGGAGCGATGGTACGGCTGTCGGGAGTCTTTGGTTCCAGCAGGGGTGGTCACAGCAACTGCACCCCTGGCTGATGTGCAGGCAGCAAACAGCAGGGCACGTGGGCAGCAGGCAGTCAGGCAGCAGCAGATGGCAGGTGGGAGCGTGCTCGGGGCTCTGGGGGGCAGGATTCCGGCCTTCGGGGCAGGAGCGTGGTCTTCCGTGTGTGAACGCGTGGCCAGCTTGATACGGAGTGAATTGGCACGTGAAAATCATGCACGTCTGCGTGGAATCCGAGGAAAGGCCGCGTAAGCACGTCAGCACGCGTACGCGATTTCATTGGTCCAAAGGGCCAGGCGCGTAAGCGCGTCTATAACGCACGGCCGTTTCCCAACCCGCGTGATTGGTCCAAAGGGCCAGGCGCGTAAGCGCGTCTATAACGCACGGACGTTTCCCAACCCGCGTGATTGGTCCAAAGGGCCAGACGCGTAAGCGCGTCTATAACGCACGGCCGTTTCCCAACCCGCGTGATTGGTCCAAAGGGCCAGGCGCGTAAGCGCGCCTATGACGCACGGGTGTTTCCCAACCCACGTGAAAAAAATACACGTGCCGCGCGAGCGCGTCAGCACGCGTACCCGATTTCATTGGTCCAAAGGGCCAGGCGCGTAAGCGCGCCTATGACGCACGGGTGTTTCCCAACCCACGTGAAAAAAATACACGTGCCGCGCGAGCGCGTCAGCACGCGTACCCGATTTCATTGGTCCAAAGGCACACAGCGAGTAATCGCATATTCAACAGCGCGCGTGAAAAACGCCCGGTTACCATTTACATCTGGATACAATTACAATATTAATAATGTACATTTAACCTGGTAAACCTCGAGCATGTAGTCACACACGCTCGGCCACGACACGTGCAAAATTACAACAGGCAATACGGAAAGATGTACGCCTGCAGGAAGCAGGCGTACGTGACCCGGCACGTCTAAATATTCACGTGAAAACATCCTACAAGCTCAGTGCAAAGATGAACATACCGTTCCTAGCAGCAGTGGCTGTGGGTTACCAAAGGAGGAGGAGGAGGAGAGTCAGGGCCAGAATTTTCTCACCCAGAACCAGCCTATTCGGGATGCCTGATGACCAGGTGTATGGGAGGTACAGGTTTCCAGCACACATCATACTGGACCTGGTCAGTGAGTGGGAGGATGACCTCACATCACCCACCCTGTGCTCCCAAGCACTCAGCCCCCTGCAGAAGGTCCTGAATGTACTGCACTTCTTGGGCACTGGATCTTTTCAGCGGACAAGTGCCATAGTGGGTGGTGTGTCACAGGCCACGCAGTCACGCTGTCTACACCAGGTCTTGAACATCATCACTGCACGGCCATCAGTCCGCAGGCACATATATCTCCCCAGGACTCCTGCAGAAAGGCGGGCGTGCATCCAGGAATTCTATGGTGTGGCTCAATTCCCCAAAGTGCTTGGTGCAATTGACTGCACCCATGTGGCTCTACGTCCCCCCAGGGCAACAGAGCACATCTATAGAAACCGCAAGCACTGGCATTCCATCAACGTGCAAGTTGTATGCAATGCCAAGGGAATCATCACATCAGTATATGCCAACTATCCCGGGTCCACCCACGACAGCTTCATCTACAGAATGTCTACCTTAAGCCGGGACCTAGAGGCTGGCCGGCATGGAGATACATGGCTGCTTGGTGAGCATGAATGCCACTGCACATGCATGCATGTCAGATACAGGGTCATGTCACAACACCACTAATGATACCCATCACCACCTCCGCAGGGGACAGTGCCTACCCTATCAGCCCCCACATGATGACCCCAATCCGGAACCCCACCACGCCACCCGAGGTAAGGTACAACACAGCCCACATTGCAACACGGGGCATAGTGGAGCGCACATTCGGAGTGCTGAAGTCACGCTTTCGCTCCCTTGACCGTTCTGGCGGGCAGCTGTTATATGCTCCCCCACTAGTGTGCAGGATCATAGTGGCAGCATGTGTCCTGCACAACGTTGCAACACGCCGGGGCCTGCCCGTGGACATGGTGGTGCCCCCACATCCACAACCACATGCACGCCCGCTGCGCATGGGAGGGGAAAGGGCACGGGGGGAGGCAGCCCGTACGCAACTGGTGGCCAACTTCTTCACCTAGGAATCACAGTGCTGGCTAGTGCACACTGCTCTGGCACATACCATCTGACGATCAATGATGACACTACCTGACAATGTCACAAAATTTCTTGACAATAAACTGTCAGAAACACATCAGCCTGAGATTGTTAACATGGAAGTGTCACTATGTGTGCACCCCTACCTACACATACACCAGCAATGCATAACTATGAAAAGACACAACTCCATTCATCAAATATGCATTGGCACAGGCGAATTGCTACATGACAACATTGCCATGTCACCCAATCCCTTCACAGTCCCGCCACAGAGGACACCATGTCATGGTATGTGAGAGCAAACAAACTGACCCTCACAACATGACACCGGTGTCACAAATTGCAGTGCCCCAAATGGAACATAGCCGCACTTGAACAGCTAACCGTGATGGAGGCACTACTACACACCTGTGTAAGAGTCATTTCAATCAAATTACACACCAACCCACCCTGAAGCCCACCAAAACAAGACACAATGCATGTAATCAATGGTAGTCTCAATACCTGATTGTGCTGGTATGTCCTCGCCGTCCAGATGTACAGTGATGGCGCCACGCAAAAGTGTCACTGCACATCTACCGACATGTAGTCTGACTCCAGAGAGTATGCCCGTGTGAAGAACTGTGTGAAATACCTGCAAAACATGAGTAACATATGTAAGTTGAGGCACATATCAAACCATCATGCATAGTTAGGTGCAACAACAATGTACACTATGAATGTCTACACAGTATTGACTATGGACTGCCCAACAGCTCATGGGAGTCCAATGTCACCGTGTAATTTGCTGTCACTTGGGCACACCCTTTGCAAGCCCATGGAAACGGTAGCAGGAGGGGTGTGGATGCCAGGTACCCAAGCATCGAAACCAAACTCAGGACAAGCCTGCATGTGCCCAGCCACAATACAGTGTATGCCCAGGTACCCACACAAGGCAACACACTTGAAAAAGAAAAATATGATAAGAAAAAATGGCCATGAAAGGGCCGGCGGGGAGGGGGGGGCCACCTATGAGGTCCGAGGACAGGATGCACGCCACAATCCACCTGTGTGGATCATGGGAAGTAAAAACACCCCATAGGCTCGTGGCCCACACGGCTACTCTGTTGTGGGAGATGAGTCGCTATCGCTCTGGCCAGACCCTGCAGCTGACTCAGGAGGTGGGGGAGCTGCCTCAGAAGATGGTGTGACAATGGGAGGCAGCCCACGCAAAGCCCGAGTTTGCTCCTCCATGGCTGCAAGCAGGCGGGTCTGGAAGGTCTGGTTCTGGATTATAATCATGCGGAGGTCCCCATGCAGTAACTTCCGGGATGACCTGACCTCCGCACGAGTTGCCTGCATCTCGGCCGAGAGCGTCCGTGTCAGACGCTCCAGCTGCTCCTCTGTCCTTCTATGGGATGAAGCCTCAAGCTCTGACAGGGTCGACCTGAGGTGATGGAATTCTTCCCTCAGGCCTTCCCTGTGGCGCTGGGACTCCATGGAAAGTGATTCCCGCAGAGTCGCCAGTCCTGCCCGCCTGTCCATGTTGGACGCCAACATGTCCTCCCTGTGTGCCTGGCAGATGGACTCTGTAGCCTGCTCCAGTCGCTCCATCAGGCTTTCTGGGGGGACAATGGAAGTGGCCACCCTATCCATGGCCTGTGCAATCATCTCGGATGATGCTGCCTGTTGGGTGGCCATACCGTAGATGGATTGCTCCCAAGCGGTATTGCCAGGTGGCATACGGCCACCACGTTGGCGGGCACCACACCTGCCTGGGGCAAGGCGGACTGCGCCTTGCTGTGCCGGCAAAGCCTCAGGCTGCAGGACTGCATTCCCTCTCTGATCTGCAGCCCCAGGAACAGGATCAGAGATTGTGTGGTGTGGCCCTGCATCCGTAACCACCGGAGGCTGAGCTGCCGACACTGACATCCCCATTGAGGGCAATAACCCGGCTGCAGGTGGGTCGGACAGAGGAGATTCTCTCCCAAGAACACTCACCTGCGACTGCACATAGGTGTCATCCTCCGAGTCTACACCTGAATACTGCTCGGGGGAGGAACCCCCAGAGACACCCCTCGACAGCACGACCTGCAGCACTTGTGGGTTTTCACCCACAAACACACCACGTCCCTCACTTGTGGAAGGTCGGCCCGGGTTGCCCTCCTGGGACGGCTCCACCACCACATCCCCAGCATCAACAAGTGCGCCGTCCCCTGCAAAGACATGAAAGAGAGAAATGGAAACAGGCATTAGCACCATGGCATACAACAAGGGCTGATGAACAACAGAGCCAGTAGTTCAATGACACATGTCCCACATGACTGGGAAACCTCCTATGCATTCACCATCACTGGGTCTGGAGGGGAGGCTCAGGGCACACAATGATGACACAGAGAATGGAGAGCAACGCCTGCTCCCCATGCTGCCTAGCACTGGCATCACACATTGGCCGGTGATTGCCATGTCAAATGCACATGCCATCACACACATGGCATGTGACATAGCCACCAAGTGAAGAGGGAGAGGAGGGCAACTAATTTGGATTTTGGCCACTCTGGTCCTGACATTGCTTCATCACATCAAGAAGTTAACATGTTGGACATGGATCTGCTAGTCCCAATTGGCCACGATGCACAGTGCCTTGTCAACATTAACAAAATGCAGTAAACAATGAGATTCCACCTCCCCATCACCTGTAATGGATTCATATAGCATTCGTGAAGCACCTGTACAGAAATGTATGAAGGTACAGCGGAGCACTGAGGGGTGGTGGGGCAGAAGGGGATGCCATTCAACAATCCTACTGGTGCTGGTGTCATTCATGTAATGCAAGTGCAGAGGTGGGTGGCACAATGAAGTGCAAGGGGAAGTTGCGGCTGGAAGTGCTGTACAAGGTAAGTAGGACTTAACGTTGAGTGCAGATGGTGGTAGGCGCAGACAAGTGCTGGGGGGGTGGCCTATAGGGGTACAGAGACAGTCATGCAGTGCTGTGGGCTCGGAGGGGACAGGGGAGGTACACACTGCATCTGGCTCTGCAAGGTCCTTGCAGATTTCAATGTGTCCTGCAGAGTTGTCAGATGCCGCAGATATGTGCCCTTGGATTGGGGCTCTCATCTTGGTGAGAAGGGTGAGACGCTATTGCCTTTGGAGCAGGCGGCAGGCCAGTTTGCCAGAGGATGAGCATGATGCAGGCCATTTCCTCTCTGCCACCCGGCACCTGTGTTTTGGGTTCACAAGATCCGAGTCATGCCAGGAGTCAGCATTGGCATGGGGCTTCAGGCGGATTGTCATGACCGTGGCAAAGACATCCAGTGTACCTGACATAGAGTGGAGCATGGAGTGGGCCCTGTCAGGATGGGAGTGAGCCTAAGGGGGAGCTGGATGGGGGGGAGATTTTGGCAGCATAAGCCTCGACTGACACACACTTCATGGGTTGGAATACCAAGAAGGTGTGTGACAGTGGTGAGGGTGGCTTTGCCTGTGGGGTGGTGAGGGTGAGGTGGGAGGAGAGGAGAAAGTGATCACTCCAGGAGAGAGGAGTGCAGAGAGGGATGGAGAGGGAAAGGTCAGATGAGATCAGAGCATCAAGAGTGTGCCCTGCAGAATGAGTAGGGACAGACGGGAGTTTAGAGGGTGATAGGAAGTTGCTGAGGTCACGGAAAAGTCACGTGGGGGGGACAACAAGCATGCAGGTGGATGCGTACATCACCAAGGAAGAGGATTTCAGTGTCTGGGGACATGAGTGAGGAGGAGAGGTGAGGCCACTCAGAAAGGAAGTAGTACATTTGACCAGTTTTCCGATACACAGTACGCACAGTTTGTGAATGTCGAGGTGAGATGGAGAGAGACGTCACACAAGCCATTCCAGAGGGGAGTAGGTCTACGTAGGAGTGACAGTGGCAGGAATACCCTCAGGGAAGGCAAGGGCACACCCCCCCCTGCACAGTAGTGCCGGGCCAAGGAGAGGATCTCCTGAAAGTCAGGTAGGAGTGTGTCAAAGATGCAGACAGAGCTGGCCGTCAGACATGTTTCCATGAGACCAAGGATGTCAAGGTGTATTACCTCATGTAAGTGACATATATTGGAGGAATGCCTGATGCAGCGGCAGAGTAAGGAGTGTAAATGTGGAGGAGGTTGACAGCCTTGTAGGACTTACGGGGAGTGCTACAGATCAGAGGTGCAGCATGTGTAGGAGTTGGAGTGGGAGGCGGAGAAGGATCATGGGAGGGTGCAGGGAGGCAGTGCAGGATAGATGAGGAGAGAGGAGGGGGGACAGCAGGAGAGGAAAGGAAGTTGATGAGATGTGGGTAGCATTTGTCAAGGAGAATAAGGTTGGCCTGAGGGCCTTGGACTGAGATGCTCCCATTACCATACACATCAATTGTGGCCTCTGAGGATTGGAAGGAGGCCAAGAGTACACCCCAACGGGTCACACCATTGATGGTGGAAGAGGAGCAAGGAGAGAGGACTGGGACCATGTGAAGGGTCCATGGGACAGGCAAAGGCATGTATGAGCAGATGTCAGTGAGAGTTAACCTTGAGTAGGCTCAGATGTACTTGTCAGCAATAGGGTGGGTCGCATTGGAGGGCAGGGTGCCCTCATTTGACTGTTTGCAAGCAGGTGTCGTGAGTAGGGCACGATGGTCTGAACAGTAGAAGTCAGGGAAGATAGACCATGAAGAGCAGCATGGAGTGTGAGGGAATGGGGCTTGAAACCAGACGGAACAAGAGCACACAGGTAGGAGGTGGGTGTCAAGGCAAATTCCAGAGTATGACAGCATGTTGAGTGCCATGTATATACAGAGGACGCATTAGCATGTGGTATCATTGCATGTCAGGCATGTGACGATGGAACTTGAATGGCTGGGGGAAAGTGTAGGAATGGTATGTAAGACATAAGATGAATAGACAGGGGAGAATGAGCAACAATGTCGTGACAAAATGACAATTCAAGGGGAACTTCCATGGTGTAGGGCCATATGTGCACTGTTGGCAGTAGGGATAGTGCTGTGGGCACATGGTGTTGCACTGAACATACTGGATGAGGCACATGGGTGACACTATCAACTCTGCCACACACCCCCTTGACAGGCACCCAACATGAAGGCTTCGCACACACACCATGCACATGGATATAACACACATGCATGTGTACTCACCGGATGATGCCTCGTAATCAGGGAGATCTCCCACACCTTGGAGTTGTCCCTCGGTGACGTAGGATCCAGCTACGGACTCGTGTGGTGTGAGTTCTATTTCCTGTGCTGGGGACCCACCTCCAGTCACCAAGGTTGCGGCATGACTTGAGGCCAGCTTATCCTTTGCCCTGCGCTTAAGGTCATTCCAGCGCTTCTGGCAATCACTAGCTGTGCGCCTCACTACTCCAAGGGCACTTATTTTGTCAGCAATGGTCTGCCAGTGTGCCTGGCGTCTGGCATGTGTGGTCTTGGACCCTGCAACGATGACCATTTCCCTATCATGGTCTGACACATACTGAACAAGTGCATTCAGTTCGGCGTCTGTGAAGCTGGGCTTCCTTGATGGGCCGGACTGTGCAGCCGTGCCTGGGGCATCAGCCTGTGCCGGACGTGCACTCTTCCTCTTCCGCTTGGAAGGGGGTGGGGATCCAGAGTGTCCTACGCCGCTGTGGACACTAGGGGCAGGAGCCGTGGTGGACTCAGTACTGGGTGTGTGGGATTGCACACTCAGCATGGGAGTAGGTGCAGGCATTGGGGGTAGAGGGATAGGGTCAGGCCTGATCTGAGGTGCATGAACTAGGACCGACACAGTCTTGGCAGGGTGTATGAGAGGTGGGGTGGATGGAGCCACACCCTGCCCACGGGGGGCAGCAGATGACCTATCTGGCATAGATGCGCGTGTCCTGATGACACCAATGTGCACCGGTGCACGTGCAGTGGACCTGCTGACCTGGATGTCAGCGATGGAGTCACCCTCGGACAGGCCTGGTGCCACAATGGGCTGGTCCAACAAGGGCTGATCAGGGTTGGTATCAGCCACATGACCCTCAACCTGGGGAGGGGGGGGGGCATGGGTGTCCCTGACTGGTCCTCCAGACTGGGGGGGACAGGGGCACCCTGCAAGTCACAACCACATCCCCTAGTGGATCCTCCACGGCCACCACGTGTGGCTCGGCCACCTTTGCCACCCTTACGGCTTGCACGCCTCCCAACCATGGCACTGATGTTATTGTGCGTATGGGAGTGGGTGTGCACAATTGTCCTGGGCAATTGGGTGTCAAAGGGGTTGGGTACCAGATGGTATTCGTACCCTAGTGCAGTGGCAAGGCTATATGACACCCCTGGGGAAAGATGACGGGTCACGCAACGCACAGGCACCCCAAAAAAGTTAAGGAACGTGCACGATACCCCTCCTAGACCACGTGTGCGTATAAAAAACCCTGCACTACACTGTGGCATCCAGTAACACAAGAATGAACGTATGCGTGTCACACGCAGCCTAGATTGACCTCTGAAGAGGTACGTGACACACGGGGCAAGCACAGATGATAGATGCGTGCGCAACTCACCGTCTGCCAGGGAGAAATGCGTCAAAAAGACGCGCGTGTGCGCGTTGGCAACACCCCCGCCAAAAGAAGAATGGGACGCTGTCTGAGGAGACAGGATAACAGTAGAAGGGAACGCTGTGTGAGGAAACAGGCCCAGGAAAAAGAGCAAAAGAGAAAAAGCTGTCAGAGGTAACAGGGAGTACGACCTTTGAACGCCGTGAAGTAAATCGCGTGTCAACTGACAAGAAGTACAGAATACACCAACTCGCTCTCCACGAAAAGCACGTACAAGGAAATGGCGTTCTACATTTACCTTTTATGCAGGCCCACAGGTCCTGCGTCACTTCCGCGTGTAGGCGCTGAAGGGCCAGCCTCCAATCACACGCATTGACACTGGCTTGTGTTTCTTTCACGCGGGTTGGGAAACGGCCGTGCGTTATAGACGCGCTTACGCGCCTGGCCCTTTGGACCAATCACGCGGGTTGGGAAACACCCGTGCGTCATAGGCGCGCTTACGCGCCTGGCCCTTTGGACCAATGAAATCGGGTACGCGTGCTGACGCGCTCGCGCGGCACGTGTATTTTTTTCACGTGGGTTGGGAAACACCCGTGCGTCATAGGCGCGCTTACGCGCCTGGCCCTTTGGACCAATGAAATCGCGTACGCGTGCTGATGTGCTTACGCGCTGAGGGCCTTTCCTCGGATTCCACGCAGACGTGCATGATTTTCACGTGCCAATTCACTCCGTATCAAGCTGGCCACGCGTTCACACACGGAAGACCACGCTCCTGCCCAGAAGGCCGAGTTACTGCCCCCCAGTGCCCCGAGCAGCCTCCCACGTGCCATCTGCTGCTGCCTGCCTGCCTGCCTGCTGCCACCGTGCCCTGCCATTTGGTGCCTGCACATCAGCCATCAGCAGGCGTACAGTTGCTGTGTCCACCCCTGCTGGAACTGAAGACTCCCGACTGGAAGAACACCACTCCACAGCCCAGCCCCAGGACCAAGTTGCCCACCCACTCCTGCCTCTGGGGTTGCCATGTCGGGCACTGAAACATCTGGCACCACTGGCAACCCCCAGCCAGAGAGGCAGAGGGGCCCCAGCTTCAGTGTCACCGAGGTTGGGGTCCTGGTGGAGCGAGTCCTGGGGCAGTATGATGCCCTCTTCGGAAGTAGCCGCGCCAACTATGAAGGACGGACTCGGATCTGGGACGACATCGTGACTGCCATCAACGCGGAGGGGGTGGCAGTCCGCGACAACCCACATGTCAGGAAGCGTTGGGAGGACTGCAGGTCCAGGACCCTCTCAAAGACCCGGCGCCTCGTGGAGGGGGGCCGGGGCCACATGAGTTCGATCCAAATGAGGGTCCTGGCACGCATACACCCAGCGCTCCACTCCCAGGTCCTTGAGAGGGAGGCCCGTCTGGAGTTGAGCGGTAAGTGTGCAGGCATTGCTGTGTGAGACAGTGCATGTTGCAGTGTGCTGGTTGTGTGATGCTGTATGTGTGGAATGGGCCTTGTAGGCATGTATGTGTGCAGTGTTGTCATGGCGATGCATGTGCGACCAGTAATTTGTGGATCACATGGTTGTTGTATGTGTTGCTATGCAACCTGAGGAGGCCTATGCAGATTGGACACATGTGAGCATGCAAGTGTATGTTCGTGGACATGGGTGTGGGTGAGGGATGGATGCTGATGCCAGGTACATGTATGGTGTCGAGGTCGGTGTGCTTGACCTGCATGTCTGTGACTTTTGAATGGCATGGATGCATGACACATGTCTGTGACACTGTACAGATTCACTGATGCTGCCTAATCATCCTTGTATCCACTGTGTTTGTGATGTACGAGGCCACATGGATGTGACAGAGGTGAAGTGTGTGCGTGTGATTTGCATGACCAATGATGCATGTGAGTTCCATGACATCGTACTTTAGAAGAGTGCAGTGGACATGTATGTTGATGTGCATGCCATGGACCATGGGTGTTGCGTGTGTGTATTGCCTGACCCATGTGTTGTGGAGGGACATGATAGAAGTGTACTTTACCATTGCCAGTCATCTGATATTGCTTCCTGTGTAGGGGACCATTGTACAGTGCCCTGATGCTTGTGTTATATGTCTCCCTCTATGCAGCGGCTAGTGATGGAGAGGGCGGAGACGGCGCTGTGGAGGTAGACGGCGGGGATGCCCCCACGGCTGCGGCAGAAGGGGTGGGTGAGCCCCCACAGGGGCCAGCTACTGCGGAAGAGGGCAAGGAGCCATCCAGGTTGGTGGTTTCTACAGAGGAGGAGGCGGCCGAGACTGAGGCACACCTGAGGCCTGGTCGGGGCATCCCTGCTGGTGCAAGTGGTGCAGTCCAGGGCCAGGGGCAGGAGGCAGCACAGGTCGCCGTGGAGGTGCCTGTGCATGTCGCTGTCCCTGACCCTGTGAGTGCACCACCATGCACCAGCATGGATGCCCCGTCCCAGGCCCGTCCGCAGGTGGAGGGGGTGTCTATGTCATCTGACTCCCCTCCACCTGCGGACGAGGGGACCCGTGGGCGCATGGAAAAGGTCCTGATCGGGGTCGCGTTGCGCACGGGGGTCATTCGTGATGACGTGCGTGCTTCCCGGGAGGAGCACGCACATCATCACGAAGAGCACCGTGCCGACGTGGCCCAGTTGGGATCTGCCATTGGCGCGGGTTTTCTGCAGGTGATGGCCAATGTGTCGGGCATCTCCTCCTCTGTGGAAAGTATGCGCCGGTCGTTCTCCTTGCCGTCTTCCGGCCCAGTTGACACCAGGGCCCCCTGTGGATCTGCCCCGACCAATGCAGCCGGCTCAGTGGGGATCCCATCCCTGCCACAGTCGGGAGTCGGTGGTCCAGCTGGTGTGGACACCATGGCAACTGGACCCCTGCAGGTGGAGGATGTGCCGGCATCATCAGGCAGGGCACGTGCACGACGGCGTCAGTGGATACCATCAGCCTGGATGCCGTTGTGCTGGCAGAGGCAGTGGCTGCAGAGGCAGCGGCAGCGACGTGGGAGGCGTCATGGCTCGGGGCCATCAACATCGGAGGGGCAGCCATCGGCTGGAGGCCAGGAGGACCCTGGACAGAATGTGTCTTCCGTGTGGCAGCGGTTAGGCCACGCAATAGATGCGGAGAGGCGGCGGGCAGAAGAGGGGCGGCTCGCTATGGTCAGGGCGGTGGACTCCATGCAGAGGGCCCTGAGGCGTGCCGAGTGCCTCGAGGAGATCCGCAGGGGCTTGGAGGTGGACACTGCAGCAGCCCTGCGGGCCCTCGGGGCCATTGAGGATGAACGCCTCGGGGAGATAGAAAGGGAGTTCGATGATGCCCTGGCCCATAACATCTCTCAGTGAGCCGCAGGACTGGCCCGCCGCCTTTGTATATAGTTATGTAGATAGTAGGTTTCCTTTATTTTTATTTATTATTTGGGTTGATTGGACAATGGCCCACGTTTTTTGTATATAGTTAGCATTAGTTAGGTTTTGGGTAGGTTTCATTTTATGGTTTTTAGGGATATTGGACCCGGACAATCATCTTTGTACATAGTTTGTGGATATTTTCGATTTTATTATTTGGACCATGGGGCAATGTGTTTGTTTTTGATTTCCATTTTGATTGACTTTGCACCCGTTCTTTTGGATTTCACCTTTCATTAGATTTTTTTTGTTTTTTACCTGTTACTTTGTGTATTCATTTAGGTGTTTCTTTTTTTTTCCTTCTTACATTTTAATACATTGTTCTTTTGATTCTATTGTGTGGACTTCTCTCATTGGTTTGTTGACTGTCACAATCTGGGTTTTCACAGTCATGTGTTGCCATTGTGTGAGTCTGACGGACTTGGACTCATGCGCATACTGCTCATTGGTTATGTATCATGTAATGGGTATTTGATTTTTGAATGGATGTGTACCTTGGATGTGTGTATGGACTGGGGTGACATGGGGTGGGATGTGGTTGCCCATGGGATCCTGGGATCTGTATTGTGATTTCCTATTGGCAGGGGAACATCTGTGTGGGCTTGGTGGAGGGTGCCCCATGACTGCTGGGGGGTGGGGTTGGTGGGAGACATGACTGGGACATAAGTGGGGGCCTGCTGGCAGGTGCCCCACAGTGCTGGGGGGTGGGGGTGGTGGGAGGCATGAGTGGGACATGGGTGGGGGCCTGGTGGAGGGTGCCCCATGACTGCTGGGGGGTGGGGTTGGTGGGAGACATGAGTGGGGGCCTGCGGGCAGGTGCCCCACAGTGCTGGGGGGTGGGTGTGGTGGGAGGCATGAGTGGGACATAAGTGGGGGCCTGCTGGCAGGTGCCCCACAGTGCTGGGGGGTGGGTGTGGTGGGAGGCATGAGTGGGACATAAGTGGGGGCCTGCTGGCAGGTGCCCCACAGTGCTGGGGGGTGGGTGTGGTGGGAGGCATGAGTGGGACATAAGTGGGGGCCTGCTGGCAGGTGCCCCACAGTGCTGGGGGGTGGGTGTGGTGGGAGGCATGAGTGGGACATAAGTGGGGGCCTGCTGGCAGGTGCCCCAGAGTGCTGGGGGGTGGGTGTGGTGGGAGGCATGAGTGGGACATAAGTGGGGGCCTGCTGGCAGGTGCCCCACAGTGCTGGGGGGTGGGGGTGGTGGGAGGCATGAGTGGGACATGGGTGGGGGCCTGGTGGAGGGTGCCCCATGACTGCTGGGGGGTGGGGGTGGTGGGAGACATGGGTGGGGGCCTGGTGGAGGGTGCCCCATGACTGCTGGGGGGTGGGAGTCCTGAGCAGGTGTGCAGGGTAATCCCCTGTGGTGTGGACTGCATGCAGGGGACGTGGAGGCTGTACAGGGAAGACCTGTGAAGACCCAACGATCGGAGTAGCGTGTTCAACTATCCACGCCCCCCTGAAATGGACGTAGCCTGGGATTTCGCGTGTGAAACGTTCCCGCGCACCCCTGAAATGGAAGTAGCCTGGGATTTCGCGTGTGAAACTTCCCCGCGCACCCCTGTAATGGACGTACCCTGGCTTTTCGCGTGTGAAACTTCCCGCGAACCCCTGTAATGGACGTACCCTGGCTTTTCGCGTGTGGGACTTCCCGCGCACCCCTGGTATTCCCGTAGCCTAGCTTTTTGCGTGTGAAACTTCCCGCGCACCCCTGTAATGGACGTACCCTGGCTTTTCGCGTGTGGGACTTCCCGCGCACCCCTGCAATTCCCGTAGCCTAGCTTTTCGCGTGTGAAACTTCACGCGCACCCCTGTAATGGACATACCCTGGCTTTTCGCGTGTGGGACTTCCCGCGCACCCCTGGAATTCCTGTAGCCTAGCTTTTCGCGTGTGAAACTTTCCGCGCACCCCTGTAATGGACGTACCCTGGCTTTTCGCGTGTGGGACTTCCCGCGCACCCCTGCAATTCCCGTAGCCTAGCTTTTCGCGTGTGAAACTTCACGCGCACCCCTGTAATGGACATACCCTGGCTTTTCGCGTGTGGGACTTCCCGCGCACCCCTGGAATTCCCGTAGCCTAGCTTTTCGCGTGTGAAACTTCACGCGCACCCCTGTAATGGACATACCCTGGCTTTTCGCGTGTGGGACTTCCTGCGCACCCCTGGTATTCCCGTAGCCTAGCTTTTCGCGTGTGAAACTTCCCGCGCACCCCTGTAATGGACGTACCCTGGCTTTTCGCCTGTGGGACTTCCCGCGCACCCCTGCAATTCCCGTAGCCTAGCTTTTCGCGTGTGAAACTTCACGCGCACCCCTGTAATGGACATACCCTGGCTTTTCGCGTGTGGGACTTCCCGCGCACCCCTGGAATTCCCGTAGCCTAGCTTTTCGCGTGTGAAACTTCACGCGCACCCCTGTAATGGACATACCCTGGCTTTTTGCGTGTGGGACTTCCCGCGCACCCCTGGAATTCCCGTAGCCTAGCTTTTCGCGTGTGAAACTTGCCGCGCACCCCTGAAATGGACGTAGCCTGGGATTTCGCGTGTGAAACGTTCCCTCGCACCCCTGAAATGGAAGTAGCCTGGGATTTTGCGTGTGAAACTTCCCCGCGCACCCCTGTAATGGACGTACCCTGGCTTTTCGCGTGTGGGACTTCCCGCGCACCCCTGGAATTCCCGTAGCCTAGCTTTTCGCGTGTGAAACTTCCCGCGAATCCCTGTAATGGACGTACCCTGGCTTTTCGCGTGTGGGACTTCCCGCGCACCCCTGCAATTCCCGTAGCCTAGCTTTTCGCGTGTGAAACTTCACGCGCACCCCTGTAATGGACGTACCCTGGCTTTTCGCGTGTGGGACTTCCCGCGCACCCCTGGAATTCCCGTAGCCTAGCTTTTCGCGTGTGAAACTTCCCGCGCACCCCTGTAATGGACGTACCCTGGCTTTTCGCGTGTGGGACTTCCCGCGCACCCCTGCAATTCCCGTAGCCTAGCTTTTCACGTGTGAAACTTCCCGCGCACCCCTGAAATGGACGTAGCCTGGGATTTGACGTGTGAAACTTCCCGCGCACCCTTGAAAATCGCATGGGCCGCTTGCCGTGATGGTCCAGGGTTAGCGCAGCCCCTTGCGCTGGTTTGTGATTTTTATGAGATTTCCCAGTGCAAGGGGCGTTCCTGGGGGCGTAACTGGCGCTGCAGCGAGTCGCTGCGCCACTGTGCGCCACGGCTGCCTGGGGAAGCTAAAATCCATGAATACGCTGTGCGCCGGATTCGGTTTTGGCGCACGCGGCTGGCGCAGACTATCGCACGCGCACGCTGCGCGCCAGCCGCGTGCGCTACTTGTGCGCTGAATTCTATGAATTACCCTGTTAGTTTATTATTGCATAATACAGCACATTACAAAAAACAGAGGTGACGTCATTCACCCCTGTGACAGACGTAAGGTTGCACAAAGCACTCACCCAAAGGGTGGAAGAAAGTCACGTGTTCCGCCTGAATGCTCAGGCTTCCTCAGACCTATAAAATCCAAATGTGGCATGCACATCATAGAGTTTAAAAAGAAAGGCAGTTTTAGAGCGTCCCCACTGGTGTCTCATCACGTGCACAAAGGTCATGTGACCGCTACGAGTAAGAGTGGTGATATCTATCCAATACAATGACCTCCATATTGGAATGGTCAAACACCTATGAATAAGGTACGTATCATGGCAAGTTATGTGAACTTTTTGTGCTAGGAAATCACTAAACACATTTAAAGGCTACCGTAATGAAAACTCGGCCATGAAGATGCTCGAAACTGCTAATTTAAAAAATGATTATTAAATAACCATCAATGTGTAACATATGTGCACAAGTGTGCCTATTCATCATTTGATGACTAAAAGCAGCTGAGATGGCCGCTATTAGACATAGTCCCCCAGATAGGGCAAGTACTTCTAAGCCAAAGGCTGTGAGCAAAATGGCAGCAACCAAATCATAAGTGGGCAAATGCCCTATTTATGCAAATCGTACCTATAATCAGTACTGTAACATCGGGCAAGTGCCCCTTTCCCAGGTAAATATTTCATGGAGCTATTATGCTCCAGACATATGCGATCTTATATGTTATACACGTGCTCAGATAGAACCGGAGTCAAGAGAAAAGATAAAAAGTTACATAGTATAACTTCTCCCAATGTGCAAATAGCAATTCCTATGTCTATATAACAGTACAAAGGGATAGCAGCCTTGGAATTAGGCTGCTATCCTTTTGCACTTACCTATGTTGAACAACTGGCATTATCTGCCACTTTGAAGTTTTCTAAATTGCTCTGGTGTTTTGTGAAAAACAATAATAAAGCAACAAATTACAAGCACCAACATGATTCTTCTGACTTGACCATGAACCTAAACCAAAAGCAAATCTGCTAAATTCTTGGATTACTGAATCCCCCCAGCGCCCGTCATCATCCACAGGGTTGTCGTCCCACCTACATAAACCAGTTTAGTAAACAGTGCTGGTTGGACATCTAAAGTGTGGCCTGTTGCTCATACATCATGAATATCGGCCTCATGGTAGAATCTTGTGCCAGTGTCATCAAATTCAAGTAAGCATAGACAATCCCATGCAACTAATTTCCTGCCTAGGCACACAAAGACTTCCTATGTAGCATAATTTTTTTTTCAAATCACCATGGCGGAGGTAGATGTCAGGTCAATCTCCAGCCTAACATATTGGAATGCGTGGGAATTAGGTAATCTTAATAAGGAATTTAAGATCTTTCCTTCAATTTCTCTGACCTATCCCCATAATTATCTCCCCATACTTCTGCTCCATAAATCATGTGGAAAATCAGTGGGGCTCTGTATATTGTCTATAACAATTGTAAAGATATCCCTCCCTGTTTCCCAACAAGTGTATTTAAAGCCCCTAGTAATCGCAAAGTTTTTGTGTGCATCAGTTGCCAATGCACGGACCATTTCAGTTTCTCATCTATCAGAAGTCCTGCATACTTGTAAACAGCCAACTATTCTAATTGAGTTTGGCTTATCTTCCAAATATAACTCTTAGTTTTAACATATGGTGGTGTAAATGCCATGATCTTAGACCTCTCAATATTAATCTGCAGTCCATTACATATAGCATACTGGCTTAATGGTTTCCAAACAAATCTGTAGCCCCTGTGGAGTACAGTTGAGGACCAACAGATCATCTGCGTACCTCAGCCAAGAGACGGAGGTACCTCTATATTTTAGAGGATAGGTATTTGGAAAGTCAAAGGCCAAATCCAGATAAGCTAAATATAGATTAAATAGAGTGTTGAACAGAATGCATCCCTGCCTCATTCCTCTACAAGTGGGGACCAACTCTGATACCCCACCCACTCCATTTAATCTGATTCTGAGATGCAGGTCAGAATAATCAAACATAGAAGACCTCTGAGTATATTCCAAGCCACAAGCTTTTGCCATACATTCCCTAATTACGGTATAAAAGGCTGCTTTATAATCTATTTAAGGGGCATATATTGTCTGCTTTGTGAAAGTCCAAGCATGCAACACGGTGGTTACCATGGTGCATACTTTATCCAATGTACTAGACATTGGAAAAGCTGTTTGATTAAATGGTAAAGCATTAGCTAGAGTCACCCAAGCACTCCATTCTTGTAAAAGGGCTCTCACAAGGATTTCTGAGGGAATATCAATCATTGACAGCATTCAATACTTCGTCAAGTCTTTCTTACACCGCTTCTTAAAGATAGGGACAAGCTCACTCTCCCGCCGTGATGATGGAATAACACAACCCTGCACTAATGAACTTATATAAATAAAGCAATGCATTTGCCCACAATATCAGATTCATCTTTACTAAAGCATTGCAGGTCCTGTCCAGGCCAGCTGCTCATGAATTATTGAGGGATTTAATAACTATTACCAAATCTGTTTTGGTGATTTTACAACACCATATAGCATCATTGATATAAACACTAGTCACTGCATCCATGGAAGCCGCTAAGGTTAACCCAATATGAGTTACCCAATCCTCAGCTGCCACACGATTTGTAATTGCCATAACATTATTTCCTGTATTTACCAAAAGCCAAAAAGGTCTACTATCGTTATTAGGTGTATAACTGGCCAATTGTAGCCAAACCACTTTGCCCTACTATATAAAATGCCATTGTAACCACCTATTATAGCACATTTTAAGATCATTCAGCCTCTCATTGATGGTGATCTGTCTGGGATCAAATCTAAGCGATCTCTTCTTACCTTATGCTATACTATAAAACGGTCTTGTCAGTGTAACAATGTTGGTGTTAACTTCACGACTCTGCCTCATGTTCTTACTAATTAGTGCATGTGTAATGATTATCTTTAAGGGCTGTATGAAACCATCAATAATTTTACTTTAGGTCAGGCTACTATCATTATTGACATTTGCCACGTAATTTCTTAATATGCCATAGGCAAATAAATTAGCCTTATGAAGTCTGGGTGGATTCCAAGTCACCCTATTGTCTCCTATACTTACATGGGCCTTGCCTATATTCCCATAACTGGTGGGACCAGATTGTACATTTTGCTCAACGCAGAGTGGCATGTGATCACTCTCATTCCTCGAGATAATGGCCATATCAATGGCCATATTTACACTAGCTGGTTTCGCAAATACTTAATCACTTGTATTTGCTGATTTATGACCACATCTGGTGCATCTCCGGGAATTGTCCCCTGGGAAGCAACCATTCAACATCTGAAATCCATATTAATATAGTGCAGTAAACTGGGATAGCCATTTAGGCTTAAAACGTTCTTTAGTTATAGATGCAATGCAAGCTTCTTGTTGAAACATTTTCATATCTGCCAGTGTGGGAGCATTAAAACACAAGATCTCTTGCCTTATCAGTGGTTGTAGATATAATGCCCTCTAGTACCATAGTTGGACCATAATCCAGTATACTAATTCTCTGTGCAATGCTAATTGTGATTATAAATCCACCTTTTGGGTGCGACAGGGTCTTTTACAGCAGGAGTGTGGATGGAGTCTCTATCATCTGAATCTGGAGAGTCAACCATTTAAGTATCCTGTAAGAGTAAAATTGAAAACAAATCTAAATGATCCAGGAGCCCGTCTTTATCAGAGTAATGGAATGGACCCCAGGAATTCCATGAACAAAGTAGGGTTCATTATTCTGAGCAACCAAGTGCACTCAGGAAGTGAGATCCAAAAACGTTGGGAATCCATTGCCAGTATCCCTCAACTGCATGTCACACATTGCTATCACTAATGGCAGCATCTTGTCGCTTATTATAAGTCTCCAGTCTCATTATAGCTTTGGGCACAACTAGTTTAGCACTCACTCCAATGCCACCACTATTAGACTGCAAGTACGAGTGATGCATTTTAACAAGTCGTCCAGTGGGAGGCGCTATATGATGTAGAAATTTATATTTAAGCATCTGGACATTCCGACATTGGTCTCTTAATGAGTTGTACCTGTGTGCCATAATACAATCAATAAGCCTGTCAGCCGTAAACATTATATACGATCTCAGTTGATTTCCTTCTTCCATCTCATTTACTAAATGAATATCGTCAGGTGCCATCCCTCTCAGTGGGATGACGTTGTGTAGAATACGCAGAACGAAGTCACGATATAAAGGAGGATGTTCTAGGCGAGAGGTTAGTGCTTGTACTTGCAGAACAGTTCCTCCAACTGTCTGTTGCCACTCTCATTGACAGTAGCAAGTGGATGAAGTTGGACCAGTGGGTGAGGTCGAGAAGATGTGTGTTCCCTTGCAAAGGAATGAAAGGGGCCCCTAGGGGTCCCTAAAGTCTATGGAAACAAGGCGAGTCACCACACACGATAGATACGCCAGACACAAGGTTGTATTCCCAAAGCTAGGGTTTATTGCAAAGCAAAAGTCTCAGTTGGCCAACTCAGTCTCACACCCCGCGACGTGTATCTCTAGACCTCGAGGGACGCAAGAGAGTGAATTACGTACATTAGTTACATATATACAAAATGCATATCAAACAATCAGCTATGACATGTTTAACACCCCCCTTTTATTGGGTTTCTTTGAACTTGGTGTGATGATGGACATCTCCGACAACTATGACACCTTGAAACATCTATTCTCGTAACGATTGGCAATTTGTGAGTGCGGAGGCATCTTTCAGTTGTTGAATAGAACACAGCGCTTCTGTTCTTGGAAGCGAGCTACATACAGGGGGAAGAGTTGCATTCCGGACCTTGCTATCTATTAGGTTCTATTCGTGTCCTGGGAGCCGACACGCACTAGCGGGGCTCAGCAAAGGGGGGCCGTAAGAAAAGCATAATTCGAAATTCAAGCCTTTAGCTGTATTATTCTAACATATTCTACCATATAACGAGACTGGCTGGCAGCTGCGAAATGATTAAATGCCCTGCAGCTCTGCTTCAAGGCTACATTCGGGAGGGAGCCGTGCTTTCTTCCTGGCGCAGCCTAAGTTGCATTTCAACAAACTCTTGTTATCCTCACAGCCCTGCGGCCTTGTCCTTTTTACGTGCAGACAACAATGTTTTACAGTCGAGCAGTGTAATTAGAAAATATGCTGCGAAGCAATAGGAACAGAAAGCAAAGAGCAATGGTTATAAAACAAAATGGCGATTCTTGTTACATCAAAATGGCCGTTCATTGGCAAACTCAAAAACCTATATTCTATCATATCGTGCATGAGATGGTTGGCCCACGGCCACCAAAATACGTTTGCGGTCACACAGTAGAGGTATCCATTTTTCTAGACTGACAAACCCTCCTTTGGCCGTATGCCAAACGTCTCTTCTATTTATTGAAACCTCCTCTAGTGATGATGAGTCTGAAGTACTTATGTCTGAATCTTGCATGCTATCGTAAACATCATGGTCTTCATCAATATATATTGCCATCAACTCTTTTACTGTTTTCATTTAATTTGGGTCTTGGTCAGCTCGACCATGAGGTTGTTTTTTCTTCGTCATCATATGCATACATCTTTCCGTACATCCCTCAGTTACCTCAGTGCAAACTATTGGTAGGCAATGTATGCAACAACAGCACATTAGGAATATTCCAAACACCACTACTAATATTGAAATCAACTTCCATCCCCAAGAACGTAGTATTCCCCAAAACCAAGACCCTATTCCCCAGCTTCCTTCTCCAGTAGGGAGTTTGGAACTTAGGACATGCATTTTCTTTATTGCTTCCAAATTCGTAGGTCAATAGTCATCGACATAAACGCAACACGCTGACCCCGCTATTTTGCAAATTCCCCCACGATCAACCAGGATCACATCGAGAGCCATTCTATTTTGCAGCGTCATTAACCTGATTCCTCTTTCTTCCAACATCATGTTAAATAGTATATCTGTTGTTGTGTTTATGGTATTTTTTAGTATTCTGGACAGCTGCCTTATATTATAGGAGTTCACTATCTGCCCTAAGAAGGGAATGAATGATTTTGCTACATCAGATGCTATCCAAAACACCCTTGTCAATCCTTTTGACTCTAGTTCTGGATAGTCTGGCCATGTCTGCTGTTTCTAAGAGGAATACTCCTGGAAACAGTAGACCTAGGTAACATGTACCTCCTCAGTTTCTGGGCAACCAAGGATAAGCTTTCTCTCCACATATAAAATAAACTGGATCACCTACATATACTGGTTCTATTTCCCATTTTAATACCACTGTATTCATGCATCCATCTTATGTTCTGACTGAAAAAGAGCAAAAGGGGACAGTTCTTGGGCTATAATTCACTGTGTAAGATGGGGGGATTGCATTGTCACGAAAACGTCATTACAGATGTCTTTTCTGGTGGGGACAATCTATCTTGTCTATTTTGTCGTGTTATCTTTCGTGTACTTTTCCTCGTGGGCTCTGGGGCTATTACTTGTGCTTTATGGAAAATGGAACAACCCACAGGCTTCATTATTATCTTCTCAAACTCATTCATGTTGGTTCTGTCTAATTGACCCGTACTACTCTCATTCCATTTCCCATAGAACATTGCACCTAAAGATGCACTACATGCAGAACTTAATGGCAATGGCTGTACATACCACCCTGTTCCTTTCTCAGCATGCTGTGGTAAATGGGCGCATACCCAGCAATTTGCTTTCTTCAGAATTGCATGTGTCATGTTCATGATTAATAATAACGTATTATTCCCAAAACCTTCCCTGTGTCTTTCTTCCATTGGGGGCAGGGTATAAGTAATCACCTGAACCAGGCTTTCAGTAGTGGATATATTAACTATTGGTAAAAACATTTCTAATGGGTGTATCGCTTCCACATACCATAATATTAGGGCTGTCGATATTGGTGCTACCACTCTCATAAAGCACATTATTATTGTCAGTGCCAGCATACAATTCGTTTTACTATGCGTTTTTCTTAAGCTTACAGTCTTTATAATTGACTCATTCTCAGCAGTGGTGGTGCAGGAGGAGGCTGAACTGGCCCGGCATGTTTCTCGTCGTCCTTCTTCTTCCTTATCACAGTTCGTCATGGATATCTCTCTCCGTCGTGCTTGCTCTGATGTCAATAAGTTCAACGGAATTGTCACAGTTCACTTCTGCCAGTCCTTTATAGCCTGGATTTGTTTATTCGTTTTTAGGCAAGATCACTTGTCCTTTCTCATACTGCTCAGCGGACCTTTGATCAGTTATCTTATTGCCTTAGTACCATGTGTGCCCAGCTTGTCCAATCTGGTTCCTGACACATGTACTTTTATGATCGCACTGGGGAGCCGCGAGTCTTGAATTGTCCGACTTGCACAATTCTCACGCTTCGCACCTCTGCACCTGTAGTTCCTTCTCCATCCATGAGCTGAACCAGAGGTTGACATAAACACCAAAAAGAACTGCGGATCACTTTGTCTTTCGAGGCCGCAAGTTGGATCGCCTTACTCCTGGTATCGTGTGATCCGTGAACAGTGCCGATACAGTCTCAAAGTCAGCCTTTGGCGCTACTGCAGGTGCAGGTGTGCGCCGCGCCAATGATGCAGATCCGTTTTTTGGTGTGCTGGCAAGTGCTGGTGGGCGCCAAAGGGGTACACGATTTGTTTCTGCTGGTATTTGCAAGGCAGATTTCGTGTTGGCCAGCAGTGAGGTTGATTCTGCTGGGCAACGTTGGGACACTCTTTGCCCTTCCCCCACTTTGGCAATCATCTCAGGCTTTGTTTCGAGTTTCACTTCTCGTTTTGGCAGATTTGGTGGCTGCTTACTGGCAACAGTTTCTTCCGTTTCTGGGACCGCTGTCTCTTTCTGGTCATCTGGGTCAGGCAAGTCTTTCAGTGAAGTTGGAATCTTCTTGGCATGGGTGGCATGGATCCACGACTTCCTTCCATCCACCCGTATTGCCGTCTGCGTCGCCAAGAGTACTTGATAGGGGCCGCGCCACCTGGGTGCTAACAATGACTTTCTTTAAAAAATGTTTAGCAGCACCCAGTCTCCTGGCTCCAGCGCGTGCTCCGGACAGGTGTATCTCATTGGTAATGCCTCCTGCACCTGCTGATGAATCAAACGCAATTTCTGCATTAAAAGGCCACAATAAGTACTAAGCATAGGATGTTCTATCTCACTAAGTTGTTTTGGTTGTGGTGCGCACCATACATTTACCGGCCTCCCCATTACGATCTTGTACGGGGAGAGCCCAGTTTTAGCCTGTACAGACGTACGCATGCATAATAGTGCTATTGGTAATGCATCCACCCAACTCAACTTGCTTCCCGCACAAACCTTGCTAATCTTTGATTTAACAATCCCGTTGTGCCTCTCCACAAGACCGGCAGAACTCAGATGCCTTGAACTATGGAATCTCTTATCAATCTGAAGACGAGCACATATCTGTAACACCACTGCTCCCAAATAATGTGGTCCATTATCGGACCATAAGACACGGGGCAAGCCAAATCTGGAAAAGTATTCCTTAAGCATTACTTTTGCCGTGCTCATTGCTGTGCAGTCCTTCAAGGGATATGCCTCCACCCACTTACTGAATGGACAGATCACCACTAAGACGTATTTTAAGTTTTGGCATCTCTCCATCTCTATGAAATCAAAATGGATTACCTCAAATGGCATAGAGGGCGGGCCAAAACTGCCTATTGGAGTCACTGTTCCCTTTCCTACATTGTGTTGAAAACATGTGATACAGTTCTGCACCAACCTCTCCACATTCTTTTTTATGTTTACATTCTGCCATACTGTAGAAAGGTGCTGTATTATCTTTTTCGCACAGATGTGAGTAGGGCTGTGGGCCATTGTGACCATTGCAGTCACATACGAATTTGGCAACATCCAGTTTATAGTTCCCTTGTCCACCCATAAACCCTCCAGATCTAACTCAGCAGAGCCCTCTGCCCACCCCTGTATTTCATCAGCCGTAGCTTCGGCCTGCATTTCTTTGACAATGGCAACTCCATTTTCTATCATACAGGGTACTTCCTCAGTCTGAACCGTCATCATCTTGGTATTTAAATCAGTGCCAGTTTGTTTCGCAATTCTGCTTGCAAACGCGTTTCCTTCTCCTACTTTGCATGTTACTTTTTTAAGTGCCTCGCATTTTACTATTGCTAGATGCTTTGGAAACGTGAGTGCAGACAGTAATCGTACAATCAAAGGGCCATGTTGAATTCTGGTGCCATGTGATGTCAAAAAACCTCTCTCAGCCCAAAGTCGATCAAAGTTATTAACCAGCCCAAAAGCATACTGGCTATCAGTATATACATTCACATTCAAATTTTCAGAAATCTCGCATGCTCTAGTTAATGCTATTATCTCTGCAGCTTGTGCCGAATTATAGGGAATTCTTTTGCTTTCTACAACGCTCTCTAGGGTAGTGATGGCAATTGCGGCAGTTATTGTGCCATCTGGTAATTTAAAACATGAGCCGTCACAAAATAACTCTCCATCTGGCTCTTTCTGTGGGGTATCACTTAAATCAACTCTCCCCTTGGTTTCTTCCTCAGTGACCATTATGCAATCGTGGGGGGTGACTCATCCTCCCCAATTTCTTTTCTGGGTAGTGGCATTAATTCTGCAGGTTTCAAAGCGCTACACCTCATAATTTGGATATGGGGCGCGAACAAGATAATCTCATATCTTGTCAGTCTAGCAGAGGTGAGGTGCTGTGTCTTGTGTCCTATTTAATAGAACGTCTATGGCATGTGGCACCATCAAAATTAAAGTGTGCCCCAATACCAACCCTTCTGTTTGTTTCACTGACGCAGCAGCCGCCACGACAGATCGTAAACATTGTGGTAGTGTGCATGCTACAGGGTCCAGCGCAGAAGAAAAATAGCCGCATGGCCTATTTCTTCCACCTTGTTCCTGCGTCAAAACCACCAATACACATCCTTCGCTTTCACACACAAACAGTCTAAAAATCTTCTCATAATTTGGCGTACCCAAAACTGGAGCCGAGCATAATGCAGTTTTCAATTCATCAAATCCTTTCTGACATTCCTCATCCCACTGTAACGGCATAACCGCATCCTTTCTAGTCAAATTCACCATCGGTTTCACAATCAACGCAAAATTACCAATCCATTGTCAGCAATATGAAGCCATGCCTATTATGGCTTTGACTCCTTTTTGTGTCTTTGGAATAAGCATACAAGAAATCCTTTCTATGCGTTCTGGCGTTAGTCTTCTCCCTTCTTTCGAAAGTAGGTAGCCCAAATAGGCCACCTCCTTTCGATTATATTGAAATTTCTTCAAACTAGCTTTATGGCCATGTGCCGCTAGGTGTGACAGTAGTAATACAGTGCTTTCCTTACAAATCTCCTCTGTGTCTGCAGCTAACAATAGATCGTCTATGTATTGCAAGAGTACACAACCCACTGGTAATTCGAGCATGTCTAGCTGCTCTTTTAATGCTCTACTGTAAATCCTTGGGCTTTCCGTGTAACCTTGCGGAATCCGCGTAAATGTAAATGATCGTCCTCCTAATGTCAAATATCTGCTGTCCTTGTCCACTGGAATACTAAAGAACGCGTTTTTCAAATCCACTACACTAAAATATTCTGCTGAAACAGGTATCATTGTCAATATTGTAGTGACATCTGGCACTAGAGGAAATTGTGGATCTACTACCATGTTCAATGCACGCAAATCAATTATAAAACGGTATGGTACTACCTTGCCTCCTTTTTTATAAACTGGAAGAATCGGGCTGTTGCATGTACTGCCTGTAATTTCCTCTATTACCCCTAGTTTCACCAAATCAGTACCAATACTCTTCAATCCTTTCTCACCTTCAGCCGAAATTCTGTATTGGGGAATTCGCGGTAGGGTAACACCTTCTTTCAAAATGATCTTTACTGGCTCTATCTTTAAGCATCCTACATCATTGTCATGCATTGCCCATATACAGGTTGGCACTTTACTTAGTTCCCCTGGTAAAGTTTCGGACATGAATTCTGACACAGGGGCATCGTGTGGCCAAATCGTTAGGAACACTCCGTCAGCCGTGCAATGTATAACGGAACCTCATTTTTTCAACAAATTTAATCCCAACAAGTTCTCCCCACAATTTTCTGTTAAAAGGAAAGGACAATGTTCAGTAAATGGTCCTATTGTAACTGGGACTGGTTTGGACACTGGGTTTATGACTGATGTACCTGCGAACCCTACGGAAACATTCTTTTGCCCTGACAGTGGTATATCCGGAACCAAGTGGTGGTCTATTGAACACTTCTGTGCTCCTGTATCTACAAGAAAGCGGTGCGCCTCATTCCCGACTCTCATTTCTACGAAGGGTCCTCTCTTATTCATGGGAATAGACACTGGTTCCGACCCCTGCCCTGGGCTGTCCTATTGGGGAAATAACACATTGTCCGATGTGTAATCATTGCTGTTACTGTAATACGTGTTTGGCTGTGTATCAAAAACGTTCCCACTCTTTCCTCTATTTCCCCCACTCTGGTTTCCATACTGTTGATTTTGCTGTCCCTGACTCTGGTTTGGGGCATTTTGGTGTTGGCCTTGGTTTTGATTACCTCCGTTATTGTGATGCTGCTTCATACTATTCCTATTTGGTCTATTCGCTCCTGGGTGTCCTCTATGCTGTCTCCTCTGACCAGACCCATTTCTATTTTGCAGATGCGGACATTGCGCTCGCCAATGTCCTTCCTCCTTACAATATGCACACTGATTTGGTCCCACTATACCCCCATGCATATCCAAATTACCCCTTCCTTGTGCGTTCCCTCGCCCTCTATTATGTCCTACTACTTGCTGCAGTAGTACCCATGTTTTCAAATTCATCCTATCCATCTCTTCTTTCTCTTTTCCCGCAGTCACTCTGTGCTCATAATATTGGGCCATATGTAATACTTCGCCCACCGTTTTTGCTTGCCATGCACTTTCTGATGTCATTATTAGCTCCTGGATTGGAAGTTTTAACCCCCTCACATATTTGTCAACAAATAACCTCTTTCCCGCTTCCGAGCCCACATCCTGCCCACCAAAGTCTGTGAATACATCTTCAAATCTATTAAAATAATCTGTAGCTAATTCAGTCTTGCCTTGTACGCATGCAGTCAATTTGTCCAATTGAAATCTTTTCTCTTGGACAATTTTTTTTAATTTCTGCACTATACGTGCTGGTAATGCTACTAGGTCCGCTCCTGGTGTCCTCCAACCGCTTTATTCCTGTCTTCTATTACCAAGTCCGCCCATGTGGCGCCAAAGGCCGTTGCATCATCTACCTTCCTTATTTGTTTCCATATGTCTGCTGGCAGAATCACCAGGAATATTAGGTCTATATCACCCATGGTAAGCACAGATGATTGCAGGCAGGACTCTACTTCCTTGTAAAACCCTGCAGGATAATTTCTTATATCAGGAATCGTCTGCTTTATGTTGTTCACCTCCTGTCTGGAAAAGGGTACATGCACATATTGGGCGGTGTAATGGGCTGGTGTTACCTGCGCCGCTACATTGCCCACTGCGGGAACCTCTACTTTGGTCACAAAGGTAGGTGGGACCTCTCTCATAGGAAATGCCCCACTTACTGTCCCTCCCCTTTCTCTCAGGTGTAACAATATTCCCAGATCCAGCGATAGGGCTGTTTCTCCTGTCCCTCGCTCTAGCGCTCTTCTATATATTGCCATTATTTCAGGTGGGCTGGCCTTATCGTTTTTTATATCTTTGTCTAATAAATGTTCAGCCATCGACTGCAGTGCTTTTCTTTTCATGGGCATGGAATAGTCATCAAATATCTCATGTATCTCCATTGTGGGGATACTGGGATCCGACATCCATCTAAACGCTTCTCGTATACATACTTTTAACTTGTCGCCCCTCTGCACTGACAACATTGAATGTCGTTGTTGTATATACGGCTTGACAGTTTACTTCCTATGTCTCCCAATATCCCAACTCCTGTACCCAGGTGTAGTAAACATTTCAGCCTAATCATTATCTAATTCATCTTTAAGTTCAAAAAGTCCATATACATGTTCTCTCACTTCTTCATCCCTTTCCCTACAGCGTGTTAATGCATTCAAATCTAACAATCGCTGCGGTGGTAATTTCCCAATTAACTGTTTCCATTTCTCCACCAAATATTCACCCATGTATTCCAACACTACCTGTCTTTAGTTGCTTCTTCCAAAGTCATACATTGAAGCCAATGCTGCCGTCCCATCATTCCCGTCTATATACATCTCTGCCTGTTGCTGCAATTCCACCTTCCTTTCTTTGCTGATCGCACTGCGAGTTAACCTCGTGCATCCCCGTTGGTCAGTCCCGCCTCTTGCCACCGCGGTTTCAACTTCAACCCCAGGAGGAACGGACAGTACCGAGTCTGTGTCTGAGGCGGGAGGTGCGGATGGGACAATGGGAACAGGGAGTGCCTGTTTTGGGCCTGGTTGGCTAATAGGAAGTCCTACGTGCGTGGTCTGTGGCTGTGGGAGGGCTTGAGCTACCGGAGGGAGAGCTTGGGCTACGGGCGGGGTTTAGGCAATAGCTACTGACGTGTCTGGCCTCACTTCTGATCTTGGGCCTTGTTTTGTATGGGTCAATATGTTTTCTATCAATTCATCTGCTATGTGTAATTCTTGTTGTGGATATATCTTTTCTATATTCAGCTGGTCACGCCTACCTGCCCTTCTTAGACTCTCAGTCCACTCCTCCTCTTCTTTCTCTTCCACTACTTCACCTTTCGATTTATGCCTGCGCGCATGCTTCGCTCTGCTTTTAAATCGGAGCATTGCTTCCTTTCTCCAGTCTTAAATAGTCTCAAATGCTGCAGGACGTGCTTTCTTTCTTATCAACACCCTTTCCAAGTTATCTATTCTCGCTATCTCAAAACTACCATTAATCAGCCACTGATGGTCTTGTTGCTTTCTGGTTTGCCTGTGCCAAGTCTCACAGAATATTATCGCACCCAATCCATACTTCACATACATCTCATACGCCGGCGTTCCCCCAGGTGGTACAATTTGGCCATCTTCCAAAGATTGTCTACCACAGCGGAAAAACCCTGCTAAGGTGGACAATACCCCAGGCATGTTTCAACCTTCCGCCTGGTTAATCTACCTTACCTAAGGCTTTTGATTTTGCAAAGTCAACTCTCAACCAATATCAGGATTACTTTGAATCAGGGAATGACTCACCTGATAGATCAAGTCGTCTGTATACTGACGCACCAAATGACGTTGTGTCTGTGTTTCTTGGCTTCCGCCTCGTTTCGGGACCCTTGCCTCCTTGTTCTCTAGCCAGGCACGTCGATCAGGGATCAGATGTGTGCAGATCTGCAAAGGAGTCTCTCATCACTTTTACAGGGCGCCCCGAACACCTCTTGATCCCGGCTCGATCGTCCTGTCCTCGCCGCTCTCTGCCTTACTCAATTACAATGTTATGCGATGGAACAAGTGGGGGAGGGTCGCCATCTTGAAAGGGGCCTCTAAGGGTCCCTAACGTCCATGGAAACAAGGCGAGTCACCACACACGATAGATACGTCAGACACGAGGTTGTATTCCCAAAGCTAGGGTTTATTGCAAAGCAAAAGTCTCAGTTGGCCAACTCGGTCTCACGCCCCGTGACGTGTATCTCTAGACCTCGAGGGACGCAAGAGAGTGAATTACATACATCAGTTACATATATACAAAATGCATATCAAACAATCAGCTATGACATGTTTAACACCCCCCCTTTTATTGGGTTTCTTTGAACTTGGTGTGATGATGGACATCTCCGACAACTATGACACCTTCAAACATCTATTCTAGTAACAATTTGCAATTTGAGAGTGCGGAGGCATCTTTCAGTTATTGAATAGAACACACCGCTTCTGTTTTTGGAAGCGAGATACATACGGGGGGGAAGAGTTGCATTCCGGACCTTGCTATCTATTAGGTGCTATTCGTGTTCAGCAAAGGGGGGGCATAAGAAAAGCATAATTCAAGCCTTTAGCTGTATTATTCTAACATATTATACCATATAACGAGACTGGCTGGCAGCTGCAAAATGATTAAATGCCCTGCAGCTCTGCTTAAAGGCTACATTCGGGAGAGTGCCGGGCATTCTTCCTGGTGCTGCCTACGTTGCATTTCAACAAACTCTTGCTATCTTCACAGCCCTGCGGCCTTGTCCTTTTTACGTGCAGACAACAATGTTTTACAGTCGAGCAGTGTAAGCAGAAAATATACTGCGAAGCAATAGGAACAGAAAGCAATGAGCAATGGTTAGAAAACAAAATGGCGATTCTTGTTACATCAAAATGGCCGTTCATTGGCAAGCTCGAAAACCTATATTCTATCATATCATGCATGAGACTGTTGGCCCACGGCCACCAAAATATGTTTGCGGTCACACAGTAGAGGTATCCATTTTTCTAGACTGACAGGAAGACTCATTTGTTTGTGTTGTGTTGAGTCATCCCACATATTTAAAAATAGCAACTGCAGTCCATTAAGTGCTTCCTCCTCTTCAACACCAGTCCCCAGCTCCACATCCACTGGTAACAATCTGCTGACCTGCCTGTCTCCAAGTGTCCTACTTGGTCTTCTTAATACCCTGTCTGGCAAGAAAGTCCTGATGACATGTCTTAAATTAGTTGAAGCTTGCAAGTTCCCTTTCTTAGAAGAAATATGCTTTCCTATTTATTTCTTATTTCTTGTATCCTTCTCTGCCATGGACATAGGGAGAAGGAAACTACAGTTGTGTACCTTCTCCCGTTGCTATGATGGGCATTAACACAGCAGGTAAGCGTCAAATTAAAGTGTTTTCCTGGCACCAGAGAGGTGCAAGGCAATCACGGGTTAGTGGGGCAGGAGGAAGTGGGCATGGGAGGTGGGAATTGCGGGCCGGTAGGAGAAGGAGATGCAGCAGGATTTACCTTGCTCTTGTAAGGGGAGATGGAACCCTGAGGCGACTTGAAATATCATTGCACAGCACAATAGGAGGTATTTTTGTTCTTAGAAGACATGTCAAAAGACTGTTTTACCGTTTAATACCTGGCCAGTTGCGTAATGGTTTGTAAGACAGCTTCCATTTGCTGATCCATGCAATCAATGGGGACTGTCTTTGGATCGTTGGACTTAAAAATAATCATATGCAGCTTGTAATGTCTTACCAAAAAAATAGTTTTGATAAAATAAATCAAACAAATATGTTATGGCCACACACTGCTCCCCATTTTAGTACCTGGCCTGTTGAATATTATGTAAGACATTGTCCATTTGCTGATCCATGCAATCAATGTGCATTGCCTTTGGATTTGAAAATGATAATATGCAGCTTGCAATATGCTAGCAACACATTTTAAGTATTTAACCAAAACGGATTAGAAAACGTTGTACTTTTTTGGTTTATAATAAGTAATAACATGCAGATTGTTGCACACATGTTTTATACTACAGCAGCGATACATTAAACATTGTACTATAAACAGTTTCTTGTTCATTAATGGTCTAAAGAGTCACAGAAATAATATTTTAGAAGCAAGGACTTTCTGAAGCTTGTCCTTGCCTTAATTAAGTGTTGCAGTGACATGTGGATTTGTTCTCTGTGCTGGCTGCAGGAGCAGGCTTTGGAACATTACAACTGAAGTGTAATACATGTTTACAGAGTGGCTGCAATGTCATTTCTTAATACAGGTCAGGTGTGAATTGACATCTAGCCTGTAATCGGAAAATTATTTTCAGGCTTTTATACTGCTATTGGCGACAGCCATATGGGATGAATAGTTGACATACTTCAGTGAAAAAACCTTTGTTAAGAGAGAGTTAAGGTGCTCAGATGTAATAGACCGAAACTCTTGAAATTCAACACTCGCATTTGAAGCAAGTGCATCCTAACGTTATGCCCCGTTACTCAGCGTATGACCACAATGATAACATCAAAGATGACACCACTGATGACATCACTAATGACATCATACATGGCATCAATTAAGGCATCACTAAGGACATCATACACTGCATCATTGATGAGTACTGATTACATAAGTTAGAATTTTTGTGTTGTCCACTTTTGATACATATTTAAAAGTATTCCAATTAACAATAATAAAAACATAATATGGAGCAATCCAGTCATACACAAGTATCATATAATTACATGTGGATCGTTCATTTGTAGTGCCTATCAACGTTATAATTTGTTACATTATAGAAAGCGTGTGACAAGGCTTTGGCCGTGGCCACTGTACATGTTGCACCCATAGGTTTATTTGGAGCCCACTAGCAATGGCCTTTGGCCGTGGCCACTGTACATGTTGCAAAAATAGGGTCCTTTGGACCCACTAACAATAGCCTTTGGCCATGGGCAAAAAATGTGCATGTTGCACCAATATGTTTCTTTGGGTCCACTAGCCCTGCCTTTCAGACATGCCCATTGTAAATGCTGCACCAATAGGTTTCTTTGGTGCCCACTAGTCCTGTTTTCTGGGCCACTGTACAAGTTGCACAAATAGGTTCCTTTTGGCCTAGTAACCATAGCCTTTGGCCATGGTTTATGGCTGTAGGAAATGTGCATGTCACACCAATACATTTCTTTGGGACCTGCTAGCCATGGCCTTTGACCATGGCTTCTGTACATGTTGCCCGAATAGGTTACTTTGGGGCCCACTAGCCCTGGTTTATGGCCATGTCTACTGTGCATGTAGCTCTAATAGGTTTCTCTGGGGCCCACTAGCCCTGGATTACTGCCATGCTCACTGTGCATGATGCACCAATAGATTTCTTTGGGACCCACTAGCCATGCTTTTGGCTGTCACCACTGTACATGTTGCCCCAATAGGATTCTTTGGGCACACTAGCCCGGCTTTCGTCCATGTCCATTGAACATGTCACACAAATAGGTTCCTTTTGGCCCACTAGCCATAGCCTTTGGCCAAGGCCAGTGGCCATGGCCTATGGCGGTTGACAATATGCATGTTGCAAAAATATGTTTCTTTGGGGCCTGCTAGCCTTGGTTTACGGACATGCCTACTGTGCATGTTGCACCAATAGTTTTCTTTTGGGCCCACTAGCCCTGGCTTTCAGCCATGGCACTGTACATGTTGCACAAATAGGTTCTTTTGGGCCCACTAGCCATAGCCTTTGGCCATGGCCAGTGGCCACCAACTCCAGCAGTGTACACTGTACAAGTTGCACCAATGGGTTTCTTTGGGGCCTACTGGCCATGGCCTTTGACTATGGCCACTCTACATGTTGAACCAATAGGTTTCTTTGCGGCCTACTAGCCCTGGCCTTCGTCCATGGCAAGTGGCCACAGCCTTCAACTGTGCCCACTATATGTTGCACCAATAGGCACTGACCATCGCCTTATATATAAATATATAAATACTAATATTTACAACTAAGACAAGGAAGGACAATCGAAGATTAGGTAAGTAATAGAGGTTGGAAAGTCATGATTGATTCTTCATCAAAACTTTTATCACTAATGATCTCCGTATGATTGGGAGGATTGTTAGGGGGATTTTTCACAAGTGCAAGTATCACTGTGAAATTCAATTTATCTTGTAAAATAATTGCTCATATCTGTACATTATTTGATTACATTGAATTTAATTTATCTGGATTCTTGACAGAAGTTTTGCATTGAGTTTTCTAATTGTTATAGTCTTTCGTCAAAAGTTAGTTCACCTTATGCTGTATATTGATTATTATTCTGTGTCTCCTGCTATGTTTTGTCTTCTTGTTTACCATTTCCACATTGTACTTCATCATTCGTGTCATCTTTTGGAAAGGTCAGTTCCAACAATTCTAGATTACTTGTCATGTTTATTAGAGGAAATAGTGTTAGACATTGGACCTCATCAACGGTTGGGCAGAACAGTAAACATGTGGAGGTAATAGCGTTACTGCTGCATTACCGCTCCTCCCAATCCCGAGTGCTGGTGGAAAGTTGGTGATTTGCCTCCAGTTTTTCGTTGGAGGTAAATTTTGCCACTTTACACACATTTGGGCCACAATTACCATTGTGTAATTTGCGCTGCGGTAATTGCACCAAATATGCCCCATTGGATCCAAAGGACCCAATAAGAATTGGGACTTCCCGCCTGCTCCCACAAATCGGCATCTGGCACTAATTGCGCGAGACCGAGTTGCAGTAACGCTGTTAGTGTTGGGCGGTATACCGGTGCAATTACCGCTGGGATACCTCCCAACTTCTGATGAAGCCCATTGTCAATTACTAGGTATATTTTTAACATAATCAACATTTACTTGCAACTTTATTGTAAATGATAGTATCATTTTAGAATATTTTAGGGGTATGCATATAATGACATATATTTGATTATATAAATCGTAGGAAGCTATGACTGACCTTGAAATAATTAAAGATGACCCTGGAAATTTTAACAGCCATTGTCATGGTATATCAAATTAATATTGCATATATTAGGTGGGGGCTCAATGGTAAACACACTGATCCCTTGGAGCAAAATGAAGGAGAATGACAGCTATCTGTGAAGTAAAGGGCCTTTTCATCAACACTAATGAAACTAAAATCACGATTTGCCACAGGTATAAAATGAAGAATATGATTATCATGCATTTGTGAAATCTAATGTACTGCATAGTTAATTTTGATTATTTGGGTGTACCGTTTAGTCATAAGGGCTCATGGACCCATCATTTGAAAAATGCACAATTATACTAAATAGGCAAGGGGCACTTTGTCTTTTCTTTTTCAATGTGATATGATGGACTCACCATGTTATTCACCTTGGGGTATACAGGTCCAAAGTAACCTCAGAAGTGTTGCCTGCGGCTGAGATCTAGGGCATGATGAATATTAAACCTCTCATTACTGGGGAAAATATGTTCTTAAAAAACTACTTTCATTGCTGAATAGAACCCCAAATGTATCCTTATACCTCGAGCTTGGTTGTACAGGCATACAGTAAATGGCAAGGATAACACCAGTATTACTATGGATACGCATATGGGTAACTCGAGAGTTAATCACATATATAAAAACGCCATGTTAAGGGTACTAGGATCATTGAAAGGTTCATTTTGGCCTTGGACAAGACATTTTCATTTTATTTTAGAATCTTTTCTAAAGAGACAGCTATATTTGAAATTGTGTTTGGGTATTCTACCATTAGCAGTGTTTGTTGCAAATTGGAAACCTCACCTTACAGCATCTTGCCCAGTGTGTCAATATCCTACTGAAGATGTGAGTCACTTTTAATTCTGGTGTCCTACATTTGCCCATTTAAGAAGGCAACGGGCCTCATTACAAGTATCCAGTCCGGAAATACCGGTGCCGGTATATCCATACCATCACCTTTTTCCAGACCGGCGTAGTCCGAGGGCCTAATTACGAGTTTGGAGGTAGCCATGGTGCTATTAGCGCCATGGCTGCCTCCAAAATCATGTCCGGGTCCGGGTTCCTTGAATGAGGAATTACCGGGCCATTCCAACCTTGGAGGACCCAGTAATTCCTCATTCAAAAAACCCATCCCCATTCCATTCGAGCCCCTATAGGGCTCAATGGGAATGGGGATGGAGCTAATAACGGGCCTGTTAATAACGGGCCGTTATTAGCTCCCTGGTCCACTTGTGGGACCAGCAAAGGACGTCTGGTCTCACCAGACGTTCTGAGCGGGTCCTGCAAGGGGACCTCCTAATAGGGCGGAATGGGTTTACCGGCACCATTACTAGTGCTGTTAAACCCATTCCGCCCACCTCGTAATGAGGCCCTGAGTCGCAATGCCGGTAACACTGGCATCGCAGGTAACCCACTGCTTCTGGCAACACCCTTACCGGTATCTGCGGAGACACGCGGCAGCCATGCCTGAGATACCAGCATAGCTTAAGTAAGTGCACATTCCAAGATGCACGGACACGCAATCACTGGCATGGACATACGGGTAACAACGTGTAAACAATGCCGGAAACACTTGCATCGTGGACCAGGCGTTAAGTGGATTCTGGTGTGTAGAAACATGCCACAGGTGCTCGAAATCAGCACAGGTGGCCCAATAGGCTGCGCCACAGCACAAAAGGACCACTCCCACACCCCACACCCCTTACAACACCACAGTGCTAGCAGTAGTTGTACCAATACTGGAGCTGAAGGCCATGACTGCAGAGCTATTAATTGAAGAGACAGTGAGGCAGAGGAGAAGGAGGGCAATCATGGCCCAGCAAATCCCCAATGTCCAGCAGGTTGCAGCCCGCGGGCAGGCACCAATCCCTTGATTACTGGAGACACCATTCAACCTCAGCCCAGGTCAGATCCACACCCTATACCGGCTAGACAGGGACACATCACCTCAATAGTGGACCTGATCCATGAAGACGTGGTTGTCATGATGCCTACCTCCAAGGAGCCAGGTCCGACCCAGCAACCCCAGAGGCAGGCATCATTTCCCCCTGGGGAGTGCCAGCAGGCCCAAGCTGGGGCCCTTTGGACGCAGTCCTGGCGCCTTAGGCGCCAGGCGCATGTTGGACCTCTGTCCTGGCGCCTTAGGCGCCAGGCTCATAAAGCTAGACATGTGTTCAAGGGTTTTAATGTGCACTTACCTGATGCAGACCATGCTGCCACATCCAGGCCCTCTTGAGGCCTGAATAGGAACTACTTTACCTGTGGGACTACTTTCCACCCGGGTGTGGTCGGGGAAGGATACATACCTGATCGGAGGAAGGATACACACTTGGAACTTCTTCCAAAGCTATTTAAACCACACCCGATCAGCAACTCACGCTTCGCGTTGTTCTGCTCCTCGCAGCTGGACGCTCACCGTGTCAGCTCCTGCATCTGGACTTCAGCCACGCCTGTCAGCATCCTGGGTCACCTGCAAAGGGAGACAAGAGACCTACCAGCTAATCTGAACCACGGAGACATCACCGACGATCCTGAAAGGGAAGACATCATTTTTAAAAGCATTTCGTTACGATCGCTGCAGCGCTACATTTCACTCACCTTTCCTGGGTTCCTCCATCTTCAGCAGCGATCATCCGGATACACAGCCACTTCCCAGAGCCTAGAGAAAAAGACAAGAATAAGAGGTGAGAGAAGGAAGGGAATAGGAAAAGCTCAGTTTCCTTCTAAGACTTACCTGTTGGGTCATTCCCATTTCATTTCGGGTCTTGCTGCTTCCAGCCATTTTCCGGACCCCGGCCCCTATGGGGAAAAAAGACAAAGACATTAGATGAGCGAATTCAAAAACATTACCTGAGCGCTCATCTAGGACTTACCAGATCTTTACTGGAACTGCACGTTTCACTTCGGGTTGGCGCCATATCTCCGGCATTCCGAACCCTATGGGGAAAAGACATCAACATTAGCGCTTTGTTGCAAGAAGTCTCCAAAGGAATCTTCATTCATCACCTGAAAAAAGACAATGAACATTATTATTTAAAGCTTGAATTTTTGAACTTGCAAAAGAACTTTTACAGCGCCTTACCAGTATAATCAAGCTTACCTGAACTCCCATCCAACCTCAATCCAGTGAAGTAACTGGGTTCAACGCGCCCCTGCGTCAGAAGCAGGATGGAGAGCTCGTCCTTTCCTACAGTAGATGGAACCGAAATAGCCTCAGGGCCTGTAACGCATTCCACTGTTGAAGTGACACTGGTGGGTCAGGATGGACATCGGGAAGCAATCGTGTTTGATGTGATCAAGGCCCCACAATTTCAAGTAATTCTTGGAATTCCTTCGTTAGAAACACATAATCCCAGAATTGACTGGCGAGCAAAGAAGATAAGTTTTCCTGATTGTGAACCAACTTGTTATCCAAGAAATCCAGCTATGGGTCTAGCCACAGCAACTTCCACCCCTGTACAGCTACCGTCTGAATACCAAGAATTCCAAGACGTTTTTCAGAAAGAACAGGCTAACACGTTACCTCCCCATCGGTCTTATGATTGCCAGATCGATCTGGTACCCAATGCTCAACTACCTTGTAGTAGGATTTATGCTCTTACGGAACCTGAGAACCTGCATTTGCGTCAGTATTTAGATCAGTACCTAGCCAATGGTTTTATTCGCCCGTCCAAATCTCCTGTCTCTTCAGCTCTGTTCTTCATGCCAAAAAAATAAGGCGACCTTAGAACGTGTATAGACTATCGTGCCCTAAATCAAATAACGATTAAGAATCGTTATCCTCTGCCCTTGATCCCTGAGCTTATCGACCAGGTGAAAGACGCTTGTGTGTACACCAAGTTAGATCTCCGAGGAGCTTATCACCTGGTGCGCATAAAAGTAGGCGACGAATGGAAGACTGCATTCCGCACCAAATTTGGGCTCTTCGAATATCAGGTGATGCCCTTCGGTTTGTGCAATGCACCTGCCGCCTTTCAGTACTTTATGAATGATGTTCTTCGGGAACTTATCGATGTCTGTGTCATTGTTTACATTGACGACATCCTGGTGTACTCTTCTTCAGAATCTGATCACAGAAAACATGTCAGGGCAGTTCTTGAGAAACTGCGCCAGCACATACTATTTGCAAAACTCGAAAAATGCGTTTTTCATACCACAGAAGTTGAGTTTCTCGGATTCATCCTGACACCTCAAGGAGTCCGAATGGACTCGCGAAAGGTGGACGCCATCCTCAAATGGCCATCTCCAAGTTCGGTGAAGGGAGTTCAGAGCATGCTCGGCTTTGTCAATTTCTATCGAAGATTCATCCCGGAATTTTCCCTAACAGTCCAACCCATCACCGCTCTCCCAAAGAAAAACAAACGCTTCGAATGGACTCTTGAGGCCGAACAAGCCTTCCAGGATCTGAAAACCAAATTCACCTCTGCACCTGTATTGAAGCACCCGCACCCAGATCTCCCGTTCGTAGTGGAAACCGATGCTTCCAGTTTGGCCATGGGAGCAGTCCTGTCGCAAAGAGAACCAAAAACTAACCAACTACACCCAGTGGCCTTTTGGTCCAGAAAATGTTCTCCTCCTGAAATCAACTACGCAATTACCGATAAAGAGTTACTGGCCATCAAATCTGCTTTCAAGGCTTGGCGTCACTACCTTCTCGGGGCAAGACACACCATCACCGTAATTACGGACCACAGAAACTTACAGTATTTAAAGACAGCCAAAGCTCAATCTTCACGACAACTCCGATGGGCTCTATTCTTTGCGGAATTTGATTTTGTAATTACCTATCGCCCTGGCTGCAAGAATGGAAAAGCAGACGCCTTATCCCGGATTGGCATGGAAGAACCTAATTTGAGCTTACAACCTGTGCCCATCATACCTGAGCAAAGAATCTTAGGCTTAACTTCATTGCAATCTATTGAGGATATCCAAACGCAAGTAAAACAACTTCTAGACTCTTCAACCTTATTGGAATGGAGTCAAAAGGGTCCTCATTACACCTTTAAGGGTGACTTACCCTACTTCCAGGAGCGGTTGTTTCTGCCAAGTAAAGAATTGCAAGAACTTGTTATTTCCCATCATCATGAATCTTTAATGGAAGGACACCCTGGTATCGCTAAAACGGAGGAAAAAATCAAACGCCACTTCTGGTGGCCTTCTTGGAGAAAAGACATAAAGTCTTTTGTACTGTCTTGTGGAATTTGCGCCCAAAACAAGGCTCAAAAGAAAAGGCCAGCCGGCCTACTTCAACCGTTGGATATTCCACCGGCACCATGGCACACCCTGTCAATGGACTTTATAACAGATCTGCCTCCTTGTGCTGGTTACAACACAATCCTTGTAATTGTGGACCTATTCTCCAAAATGGCCCACTTTATCCCTTTAAAGGGTTTGCCTTCAGCTTCCACCTTGGCCAAGGAATTCCTGGAGAATATAGTTCGCATACATGGTTTCCCTTCCATTTTAGTCTCGGATCGTGGAAGTCAATTTATCTCACATTTTTGGAAGAAGTGTTGCCAACTAGCACAAATAGATGTGCGGTTATCCACCAGCCACCACCCCCAGACTGACGGACAAACCGAGAGAACCAATCAGACTCTCGAGCAATATCTTCGGTGCATGTTACACCAATCCGAGTTAAATTGGAAAGACATCCTTTGGATCGCAGAATATGCATACAACAATTCAGTGCATTCTGGAACCGGACAAACCCCCTTTTATACTTTGTATGGTCACCATCCTCGGACCTCTGACCTAGATCCACCTCTGACCCTGGAAATGCCCGCAGTAAATCATCTGCATTCCACAATAACCCAAGCCTTCAAAGAAGCTGCAACTCATTTACAGCAAGCCAAGAAAAAGTATAAAGAAAACGCTGATTTGCACCGAAGTAAAACTCCTCCTTACCAAGTAGGAGACCAGGTATGGCTAGCAACTAAACATTTACCCCTCAAGGGCCCGCAAACCTTCAATCCCAGATTCATAGGACCTTATCCCATCAAAGCTACATTCAACCAAGTGGCCTTTAAACTGGATCTACCGTCCAACATGGGTATTCATCCAGTTTTTCATGCATCACTTTTGAAGCCAGTACAACCAGGAACCCGATTGTCCAAGCCTCCATATCCAGTTCAAATTGAAGGGGAATTAGAATTCGAAGTTAAAGACATTTTAGACTCCAAGGTGGTAAAGTCGAAACTCTTCTATCTTGTTGACTGGAAGGGATATGGACCTCAGGAGAGATCGTGGGAGCCTAGTAACCATGTCCACGCACCTCGATTAGTACAAAGGTTTCACTGGAGATTTCCGAACAAGCCCAAACCCCCAGAGGGAAGAACCTTGGGAGGGGCCTTGAGGGGGGGTACTGTCATGATGCCTACCTCCAAGGAGCCAGGTCTGACCCAGCAACCCCAGAGGCAGGCATCATTTCCCCCAGGGGAGTGCCAGCGGGCCCAAGCTGGGGCCCTTTGGACGCAGTCCTGGCACCTTAGGCGCCAGGCTCATGTTGGACCTCTGTCCTGGCCCCTTAGGCGCCAGGCTCATAAAGCTAGACATGTGTTCAAGTGTTTTAATGTGCACTTACCTGATGCAGACCATGCTGCCACATCCAGGCCCTCTTGAGGCCTGAATAGGAACTACTTTACCTGTGGGACTACTTTCCACCCGGGTGTGGTCGGGGAAGGATACATACCTGATCGGAGGAAGGATACACACTTGGAACTTCTTCCAAAGCTATTTAAACCACACCCGATCAGCAACTCACGCTTCGCGTTGTTCTGCTCCTCGCAGCTGGACGCTCACCGTGTCAGCTCCTGCATCTGGACTTCAGCCACGCCTGTCAGCATCCTGGGTCACCTGCAAAGGGAGACAAGAGACCTACCAGCTAATTTGAACCACGGAGACATCACCGACGATCCTGAAAGGGAAGACATCATTTTTAAAAGCATTTTGTTACGATCGCTGCAGCGCTGCATTTCACTCACCTTTCCTGGGTTCCTCCATCTTCAGCAGCGATCATCCGGATACACAGCCACTTCCCAGAGCCTAGAGAAAAAGACAAGAATAAGAGGTGAGAGAAAGAAGGGAATAGGAAAAGCTCAGTTTCCTTCTAAGACTTATCTGTTGGGTCATTCCCATTTCATTTCGGGTCTTGCTGCTTCCAAGCATTTTCCGGACCCCGGCCCCTATGGGGAAAAAAGACAAAGACATTAGATGAGCGAATTCAAAAACATTACCTGAGCGCTCACCTAGGACTTACCAGATCTTTACTGGAACTGCACGTTTCACTTCGGGTCAGCGCCGTATCTCCGGCATTCCGAACCCCGGCCCCTATGGGGAAAAGACATCAACATTAGCGCTTTGTTTCAAAAAGTCTCCAAAGGAATCTTCATTCATCACCTGAAAAAAGACAATGAACATTATTATTTAAAGCTTGAACTTTTGAACTTGCAAAAGAACTTTTACAGCGCCTTACCAGTATAATCAAGCTTACCTGAACTCCCATCCAACCTCAATCCAGTGAAGTAACTGGGTTCAACGCGCCCCTGCGTCAGAAGCAGGATGGAGAGCTCGTCCTTTCAGACCCTAAGGTGAGACTTCACGGGGAATCGTGGAAGGGTATCGTGGAGGTTGGAAGAGAGTGGGAGGCTTGAGCATAACTCAGTCAGTAGGTAATACTCCCTTTTCACGCACCGGGGTATATTCCTACGAGCCGGAGAAGCCAGAGTAGAGGGCCCTTCCTGTCCATCTTCAGAGTCCTGCGCTTCACCATTGAAGAAGCATCAGCACTCGAAGCCAGACCTGCGCCTCCGTGGGAACCAGGTGAGCGTTACAGTGGTCAGCATCATCAATATCCGCACAGCCACCCCCCCCTTGCTGAAGGTAGTGTTTGTGCTACACTTTCTAGCCACATGACCATACCAGTATACTGTTGGTGAGCTACATTGCATTTTGCAACCCTGTTCCCCCTGTGTGCTATTCCAGGTGATTGATGCACTCCTGTGTCACGTACGAGACAATATCAGCATGCCCAGGACTGCCGAACATGTAAATGCCACAAACATTGCCTTCTATGCCCTTGCAGGCATGCCTAACATCATTGGTGCCGTGGACTGCACACATGTGGACCTGGCAGGTGGCCAGGAATGCTCTGGAGGCAGTGTACCTCAAAAGGAATCTCGTTCAGTGTACCTTCAACAGGAATCTTGTGTGTAATGCCCGCCACCTCATCATCCATTGCTGTGCAAGATATCCCAGGTCAACACACAACTCCATATTTCAATCTCCAGATTTGTACACTGCATCCATGAATGCAACATTACTCCCACAGCAATTACCTGAAACTTTTACAAAACCTCCATGTAAGTGCACAGAGGCCGGATAGGGCATCAAATGTGGAAGGCAGATCAAGAACAAGAGCAAGGAAGATTATTACAGACAACTGTAAAACATTTACACCTCAAACTTGGAAGTGGAGATGACCCCACTCAGTGTTGGGAGTGCCTGAAATGTGCACATGTGTAGGTGGTAATCAAGGGGCAACAAAATAGTAGCATGGCACACTGCAAGTGCTTGGCATGTATCCATGTATGAAAAATACCCAGTGCATGCATAACCACATCTATCATGTACAGAGAAAAACTAAAGGACTACATGTACCAGAATGCACCACACCAAAGTGACAATAACAGGCACAAACACAGTGAATCAAAACCACAACTCATGATGCACAGCCAGAGAATAATGACGCACCCACCCACGAAAATAACATTTTGCTGCACACAAATTGGACCGGTACACTGCCTGTCACAACCACACAGTCACACATTAATTTGCTGGAAATGCTAAATGTACCATCATACATGGTCATATAGCTAGAATTAATTTGTACCACATTTATAAAAAAATGTCCATCCATCCCATGTGTGTCAGCTGTGCAAAACGTTTTAGAGGTCATGTTGTCTGTGAAGGGCCCATGTCAACACCCCTCAGCCCCCAGTACTGTTCTGGTACCCTAAAATTGACATATGTTAGCTAATCTCATTTATGCTTGTGCATCTGAATTCTCAAATGAACACTATACAGCCTTTGCCAACATGAAATGGCCAGTTAATTGACATGTACACTTACTGTTGCTTCCGAGCATGTGATGCTGGGTATCCCCTGATGCCATGGATGATGACCTCCATCAGGCAACCCCACAACATCCACGCGCCCATGTACGTACTCGCTGCACCACTGAACAGACTTTTGGCTTTTTGAAGGCCCGGTTCTACTGCCTCAACAGATCATGGGGAGCACTCATGTACAGCCCTGAAAAGGTTGGGAAAATTGTGCTTGCCTGTGCCATATTGGACAACATGTGCATCATGCGCAATGTCCCACTGCCCCCGACATGGACATGCACCCACCAGAGGCTGAGGACGACAGTGACTAAGAGGTGGCTATTGCACCGCGCTGCAACGGCATGGATGGACGTGTTGCACGTGAAGGCCTGCACCAACATGGAAAATCTTTCAACCAGGGAGGACATTACACTGTTTCCCTCCCTCACACACTGTGCAAAATGCAAAATGGCACATGTGGCTCTGCCCTGTGACTATGTTGACCTCCTGTATCTGGCCCAAAAGCCCCGCCACATGAGTTGGGTCTCATGCAGGTGGTGTTGGACCATAGAAGCCAGGGATTCCTGACGTGCCTCCATTCTAAACAGGTGCCCCTCATCATCCCTGACATTACGTAGGGGTAGGGGTTGTGGAGGTTGCGGTCTCATTGGCCCACGGGACAGAATTCCTTGGCCTCCTCTTAGCTGTGGTCTGTTTCCAGGCTTCCTACTCCACTGTCATCCCCAATGTTGTCATTTGGAACACCTTCTGGACCCCCTTGCAGAAGGGTTGCCGGTGCCTCCTGGATGGGTGGTGGCTGGGCTGCAGGTGCCTCTGGGATGGGTGGCAGCAGTGGTGCATGTGTGCTCGGGATGGTGGGTGGCTAGTGGGATGCATGAGTTGTTGGCCTCGCCGGAGGATGCAGTTGAGTCCTGTGTGGACGTGGTGGTGGTCCATCTCCAGCATGGTCTTGTGGGCTGGGATGTGCTCGGCTGTTCTGCCTGATTTGCAGATGGGGAGCCTGTGGGGGTGGAAATGGCAGGGCATCAGTGATGGGTGTAAATTAATGAGACAGACATAAGTGCTAGTACCTTCAAGTGAAAATGCTGTGTCATGGACATGGTGATGGACATTGCATGGTGCACACATGCATGTGTTGGGGATGCTGTGAGGGTGCATGTGTGGCATGGCAACATGGTGTGGACAGTGGCTGTTGTGTGGTGTACTGGTGTTTCCTGGTTTGGGTTTTATGGGTGTGCCACACAAGCTGTATGATATGGTGTTGTTGTTGGTTGTGACATGGATGTGTTACACATGTGACTGCTGCCTATGGCACTTACTGCGTTGCTTTGAGATTTGCGGGATGAGCTGTGATCAATGGGATGAATGGCCCACATGTATCATTGATGTGTGCAGCCGGTCATTTGCTGGTGGTGGCGGTACTTGTCACTGACATAACTTTGGCCATGTGCTAGCCCGGTGGTGACAACAGAAGTTGGGCTGTGTCAGTGGGATGTGTGTCTGAGTGCCAGCAGGTGCATCTTGTGAGAGCGATACAGGGGGCATGTCTGATGTGTGAATGGTGTATGAATGTGGTTTGGCTGCAAGGTCTATGTGGATGTGTGCTACCAGGGTTAAGGGGTGGTGATGCCAGCAGGGCTGTACTGGCATTGGGGACTACATACTTGACATGTTTGCCTACTCTATTGTATGCAGGGTACAAGGTGTGTGATCTGGCATTGGCCTTACGGGTACTGACCAGCCTCATCCAATGTCAGACCTCCAGCCTCCTCTGCACCTACTCCCTCAATGGCCTTGAGGGGCAAGATGCTGCTGCATGTCTCCTCCCATGGCTTCAGGTGGATGGGAGATGCAGCACCGTCTACTGTGCCCATGCCCTGGGTGCGCTGTGCTGACAGGAGGTTTCACACCCTGACACGTAGATTGTACTACCTTTTGTGGCAGTCCCAGACTGTTCTTGGTGTTGTCCTGACTGTCGTGATCTTCCGGGGCACCTCCTCCCAGATTGGCTTTTTGCACATTTATGCCTGCCACCGCAGGTCACTGCTGAAATCCTCATCAGCATGCTTGACTAGTGTGTCTGCCAGCATGTTTAATTCAGCCTCACTGAAGCGGGGCTTGCGTCTCCATGCTGCAGGTACCCTGGCAGGCATGTCTCCAGTTGATTTTCTGTGCTTGGGATGTGGCTGTCACTCCTGTGCACAGAGGATTGCAATGGATTGTGTTTTGTTAATGGCTGCCGGTCCATTTCCTGTTCCGATGTTCATGTTATTTCTGGTCACGGTAATAACAGCACCAGTAACAACAGTGCCGGTGAGTCCAGTAACATGGAGCCGGATTGGGAGTCACATGCACCGATGGTACCGATGTGGGGATTTGTAGGGTGAGTTTGGGTATATTACTGGCATGCCGGTGCAACTGTTTCTGGCATGCCGGAATGCACATGCACACTGACACAGAATCAACCGTTGATTCCGGCAGCAGTGCCGCACTGACACGGTAGCACTGGCAAGCCAGTACTTGCTATTTCTTTCTGGCATACTTGTAATGATACCCAATGGATCGTTCCATTATATAAAAAGTATAAAGATGTTACCAAAAGAGGTGCCTTAGAACTTTTCCGAGATTACTCAAACGCAGAAACAGTGCAAGAAGAGATGGGTATCCCCTTGATCGCGGACATAGGGGACGCTAATAGAACTCAAATACACAAAGGGGTTATGTCACGTGGTACCAAATAGGTTTTTGTTCAAACCATTGTACATATATGACCTCTACTGATCCGGGGGGAGGTCGGTCCGGTCAGAAAAAAAAAAAAAAAAAAACAACATATGTTCAATTTCTATTAGACATAATACATAAAAAATAACCATATAGCGAAATGTCCATAATCAAATTCATATAAAACATCAGGCATTGGTTAAAAAGCACAAGGCATTAAAGGGAACATGGTCCCTGACTTAACAGAGCAAAAAAGTTGTGGAATAATAACCATGTATCTTAAGAAAAGGACAGAACTCACACTACGTGATCCGGAGTTCATGAGGGATGAGACTGTAACTCTCCAAGATACACATTAAAGTGCAATTCAAATACAAGAAAATATCAATAAAGGTTAAAGTGCATAGGTCCTATTCACTTTAACCTTTTAGTGATTTTTATGTTGATTTTTTTGTTTTTCTGACCTGACCAACCTCCCCACGGACCAGTATTTGGTACCGCGTGACATAACCCCCTTGTGTATTTGAGTCAAAAGCAGACGCAACCATAGCAGTTGCTTTATATTTAGTATTTGCATGGAAGCTTAGGTTCATACATATTATTTACCTATTGCATGCTGTGCTTGATTAGTAATTTATTGTATATTTCTTGTATATTGTATTGCAGACTTTTTCAAACTGACATTATTTAAATTAAGTAAAGTGTCTAAAATGTAAAGTTGATAAGCATCTAAGAAAGGAAAGAGGGTTAGGGAACGTTGCTTGGATAGGTACGGGAAGCAGGAACACCGGGTAGAGGGTACAGGGTTCAAAATTGCATAGGATTCCGGGTGATTAGGGGGAAAAAAACATACCAAATTGAATCACACATACATCCATGCATCAGTGTACCCCCCAGCAAGCCTATGCAGAGCAGTTTGAAAGAGAAACAACAAGACACTTAGCTCTGGTTTTGAGTGCTGGCCTCCTGCCTGCGCACTCTCAGGTCCGGTTACAGGAGCATTGCAATGTTGCAAAGAGAGCCACAGTCAACAACCTGTACGTGCCAATTACACAAAAACACACCACCAAACATGCCCCATAGCAACAAACTACTCTACAAACAGACAATCTGGTGTAGATGCTTCGTACCCATATATAACATTACCCCTGTAACGGGTCATACACAGTCAATGCAGTAAGTCAGCCGCCGGTGGGTGCGTGGCAAATGGAACACAAATGTGTCACAATTCACACAACATGCAATGTTCCCTGGGTAAGCAGACAGACCCATATAGCAAGCCATGACTTCAGAGCAAGTTGCGTACCACCATGACCGAAACAAAGTTGGCAGTGCATTTATCATAAAGTACATGGAAATGAAATGCACTGCACCCGAGTATGTCCCTTGCTGTATGTCCCTGTGAGCTGCCCCTTTCCATGTCTCGGAAGGCTACATGGTTGATACAAGTGCCTCAATGGACCTTGGTGTACCGGAGGGTATGTGCCACTGCCCCTGCAGGTGTCCCAGACAACCTTACAATCAACAGCCATCAGTCCACCAACACATCTGAGCTGCATTGTGTGCTTCAACACCAATATTCGTCCAAGCTCACCCTCAGTGCTGTGACTAAGCCTGCATGTGCAACTCGCCCGGTGCAACTTTGCTGTGTTGTGGCCCCCCTGTGCTGCTCACCTTGCCTGGAGTTCCTTGGAACACGTCAGCAGTTCTAGGATGTAGGTCTGCAATCCCTGTGCCTCTGCTTGTGCACACATGTGCATGTGGGCACCAACAAACGTGTCCAGAATTCCGTCGTCCAATGGACCATGTCTGCTGGCAAAGGTGCTCTGGAGGCTCATACCCCTGCAGAAAGGGCATGAAACACATGATTAATGCTTCAAAGTCATCTATGTGTGTCTCTTCAGGCATCTCATTACTTGACCATGTCAGAGAGTCACATCATAAATCACACCATCAGTCCGTCTTTCACATCCAAAGTGTGGAACACTATCTACAGCATGAATTGCAACAAGCACGTGTACAGTAAAGATAAGAAACATACTACACAATGCATAGCAATTAATGTACACATTAATCATGAAACAATCCCCATCTAGCAAAAGCTGAACAGTTGACAATAACACCAAAATCATCCCCACTAGGGGTGTAAACACAAGTCACACAGCACCAGACATGCCACAGATATGACAGTCCAAAGCCCTTGTGTAAAAATTTGTGACACCGAACCATCCTTGCGAGCCCATGGATAAGGGAGGCAGGAGTGGCATATGTGAGTCAAGGACCCCAAGCAGCAAACACATACACAAGTCAAGCCCGAAGGGCCCAGCTGGAACAGACAGTGGATGCCTTCAAAAGCCACAAAGCACTGCACCGTCACATGAAAGCACAATAGACAAGCAATTTTAAACTATATTAACTATTAACCAATTACACTAACTATGGAAAACCTACATTACCTAATTAAACTAACTATCAAACAGAAACTTAACTAACTAAACTAAAAGAAAAATGGCCACATACGACCCAGGGGGGAGGGGAGGCACCCAGGAGGGGGGAGGTACAGGGTTCTGCTCAACATCCACATGCGATGATGCTGAGCCAAAAAAAAAATCCTCCATGGGCTCAACGCCTGCACAGCCCGACCTATGTGGGAGATAGATGGTCGTCCGAGTCTGGCTCATCCTGTAAAGGAGGACGTGGCACAGTAGCCTGGCCATGCCTAGCCGCAGCTTGCCCCTTGTCTGCAGCAAGTCTGCCGGATGAGTGAGCCTGGTTCTGTGTGGCGATGTGACGTAGGTCTGCATGCAGAACCTCACGTGATACACGTGCTTCCTCTTGCAAGGTAGCACGTGTAACACGGAGTTCCTCCTGCAAGGCCTGGCTGGACAACCGCTGCACCTCCCAGCAAGCCTGTAGCTCAGCCGAGATGATACACTCAAGCTGTGCAAACCTCTCCTCTGCCTGCTGCCTCTGGGACATCATAAGGACACCCAGAGTGGATCTGAGGGAAGCATACTCCTCCCTCAGGGCATCCATGTGCGCCTCTGCGTGAGCAGCAATTGCTTGACGCAGAGACGACATTTCAGCCTGGCGTGCCCTGTCTGAGGCCGCCATGCCCAGCCTGAGCGAGCGGGCTGTGGACCGTGCCGCCTGTTGCTGGAGAAGCACCTGCCTAGCAGGGGGGAGCACAGATCGGGCCACACGCTCCATGCTCCCAGCGATGTTCTCCATTGCTGCCCCCTGCCGTTCTGAATTGGCAGTCATGTCTTGCTCCCACTCAGTATACTGCGGTTGCGCGCGGCGACCGCGTTGCCAGGCTTGACTCCTGCGGGACCCACGGACCGGGGGTCCTCGCTGTGTTGGCACCGCCCGCGGCTGCACGACTACATGCCCCCGTCAACGTGATGTCCCAGGCACATCAGTGACTGGTGTGGAGGGTGACCCTGCGTCCCGATCCACCACGGGCGGAGGAACCAAGACTGTCTGATCCCTCATTGCAGGTGTCGCAGACAGAGGAGTGTCCACATCAGAATCACTCACCCCTGACACATGGACTTGATGCTCTTCCAACTCACCATGGACGTCAGAGTCGTCATCAAGGCTGGACTCATAGGCAGCCAGAGACAAGATTGACTGTAGCACTTGGGGGTGTTCGTGGCCTACCACCCCACGACCCCCTCTAGTGCCGGGTTGATGTAGTGGTAACAATCCTGTGTCTGGCATGACAACACCATCCTCTGCCTCCATTGCGTCATCACCTGAAAAATAGAGAGAAAAAAGGTCACTACACATGTCAGAAGCACACAACACACACACTCACCGACAGCAAACGCATCAGGCAGACATGTGACACACAACATATAACCTGGCATGCATGCTGGGTCAACTTTGAATTGCTTCTGTGATCAGACCTGTTGAAAGGTGGCAGTTTCCATGGAAGTGGGTCTATGAAGTGCAGAAAATGTGTACGCCACTCACTACCTACATGTACAAGGACTCCATGGTGTGTGCCGGGAAATGTGAAGGCAGTGCAATGTCAAATTCAGACATCACGTGCATTGTGCATTCAATATGTACCATATCTAGAAGCCAAGCACCCCTCCACCCCAGTACCAAAGCAGGGATGCCTAGCATGGTATCAAAAGCCTGACCATACACCTGTGTATTGACAGGCAGTGTTGACTGGCATCAACAGCTTAATGTGATTCAAGTGACAGCACTGCAAATGATGCTGGGACAGTAAGCAGGACACATGATGAAAACTCTGGATTCCGCCCATGTGTGAAGAAGACACAACAACAGTTGGACAGAGTCATTGGCCATTGAACAGGCTGAGGCCTGTGAGCCACACAGATTGTCAGACCCTAAACATGTGTGCAGCGCAGGACTGAGCCACAGTTGACATGGGAAGGCTGATGAGATGGCAGGCAATGTATGTAACCAAGGACTTGTATTACAGTGATCATCCAGTCAAAGACACATAGGGGCATGCGTGCAATGCACATGGAGCATGAATGGGCACTCATGTCCCTGCGGGACATCTGACCTATGCACAGTACAAGTGAGATACCCTGCATCAAGTACTAAGGCTGTACCACACGGCATATGTTTGGCAGATTCTACGCTTGAAGTTAGCTTCTACACAGGACGCATGAACAAGAAAGTACACATTGGCAAGATTGAAGAACACCAGTGCAAAGGTGGAACTGGGGTGCAGAGTGGCGCAGGAGGGGCAAGGGAGCATGCCTACATGGAGTCCCCGCATGCAGGCAGAGGAGACATGCATGACGGAAGCATTGCATTACTTACACATCAGAACCATGTACACGTCACATGTAGCGGCAATCATGCACAACACATCCCACAAGTGAAACACACACGTCCTCAACAAACACCCATCAACACTCACTGGACTGGTCATCAAAGTCCAGCATCTCTCCCACTCCTTCGACCAATTCAGGTGGTATGAACTCCTCAACGAGTGCCTCATGCGGAGTGAGCTCTTCCTCCTCTGGTGCAGGCCCACCGCCAGTCACCAGAGTCAAGTTGTAATTAGAGGCACGCTTAGCCTTAGTGCTGCGCTTGATGTCATTCCAACGCTTTTTGCACTCCTGCGCCGTGCGCACCTCATGGCCGAATGAACTGACATGTTCCGCAACATGCTTCCAGTGGGTGTCACGTTGGGCAGCCGTAGTCTGACTATTGGCACCCACTAGCATGTCACGGCTGTGGCCCCGCACGTAGTCCACGAGGAAGTCCAGTTCCTGCTTACAGAAAGGCTTCTTCCTCGACGTGCAGGAGGTCGTGGCTGTGTGTGGGGTCCCAGCCTGTGCTGCAGGTGCAACCTTCCTCCTCTTGGACTGTGGCGCAGACCCTGGCTGGCTAATGCCGCCCTGACCAGTATGGCCAGTGGGTTCGGTGGATTGAGCCAAGGGAGTGGCAGGTGGAGGGATGACCAAAGGCCTGACTTGTGTCAGTGGCAGCTGGGTGCCCACTAATGGACCCTGCGCAGCAACATCGGCTGTGGCAGGGTCATTGACCGCAACGGTTCTGGTTGGCAGACTCACAACCGGGGTGCTGTTGGGTGCATCTGCCCCTGCACTTGCCAACACCCGGCTGTTCGGGGCAGCAGATGACATGACTGCCCCAGGGACACGTGTCTTGGTCTGAGCAGCCCGACGTGCCCCTATGGTTTCCCCCCTGGCCTGTTGGAGATCTACCAAGGGCTCTTCAAGTGCCAACGCAGCCTGCGCTGGCAGACCCTGAGCCTGGGTGGCGGTGTCCACAGCTGCACCTGCAGCTACCACTACCCTTGGGCCCGTGGCAGTCGATGGAACGGACTGCCGGGTTGTACGGGTGCCAGTGCCAGATGCAGGAGCTGCATCCCCCGGAACCACAGGGGGTGGTGGCATGGCTGCACCGACACATGGCACAACATTGTGCTCAAGTGGCGCACCCCTGCCTCTTCCCCCTCTGTGGCTGCCCTGGACACCCTGGAGTCCCCCTACTCCCTGGTCACCACGGCCACGTCCCTGACCACGCCCGCCACGAGGAGGACGCCCAGCTGAGGCGTCCCTCACCTTTGGTGCCCTCCCAACCATGGCACAGATGTAGTAGTGCTGGCACAGATGGAGTGGTGCCAATGGGAGGTGTACACTACAATTGACCTGGGAAATTGGGGTGAAGGGGGTGGGAAGCAAGATGTTAACATCCCCCCTGCACCTGCAAGGCTGTATGTGACCCCGGTGATGTGGTGACGGGTCACGCAACGCTCAGGCACACCAAAACTGCAGTAAAACCGTGCACGCAACCCTGCAGCCTACGTGCGTGGATTCAACCTCCCGCAGTACGCGGTGGCAACCAGTAACACGAATAATGCGTACGCGTGGGACACGCAGGCTACTATGATATTGAAAATGGGTGCGATACACAGGGGCACCCGCAGTGGGAAAAGAGCGTGTGCGACTCACCGTCTGACTAGCGCGATGCAGAAAAACACGCGTAGCCAATACCCCCGCCAAAAGAAGAGATACGTCCTTGATAGCTGTGAAGTTGTGATGGCGCGCGAAACAACAGGAAGCAGCAACACACGTCGGTCTCCACGAAAGGCACGTACAGCGAACTGCTGGGCCCGCTCACCTTTAACCCGTACTGAGTGAAACGCGCGCGTCACGTCACTTACGCGCATGGGCCCTTTCCTCGTAAGACACGCGGACGTGCAGTTTTTCACGCGCGCTGAAATGCCCATGCACGCCTGTGTGCGTCAAGTCACAGGGGCGCTTGCGCTTGAGGGGCCTTCGGTCCAATGAAATTGCGTATGCGTGCAGACGCGCTTACGCGCTAAGAGCCTTGCCTCGAATTACACGCTGACGTGTCGAATTTTCACGTGCCTAATCACTCAGTATCAAGCTGGCCACGCGTAAGCACACGGAAGACCACGCTCCTGCCCAGAAGGCCGAACTACTGCCCCCCAGAGCCCCGAGCACGCTCCCACCTGCCATCTGCTGCTGCCTGACTGCCTGCTGCCCACGTGCCCTGCCATATGCTGCCTGCACATCAGCCAGGGGTGCTCTTGCTGTGACCACCCCTGCTGGAAACGAAGACTCCCGACTGGGATTCCATCGCTCCACAGCCCAGCCCTAATACCCAGTTGCCCACCCACTCCTGCCTCTGGGGTTGTCATGTTGGGCACTGAAACATCTGGCACCACTGACAACTCCCGGCCGGAGAGGCAGAGGGGCACCAGCTTCAGTGCCAGGGAAGTTGGTGTCCTGGTGGAGCAAGTCCTGGGGCAATAAGATGCCCTCTTCGGAAGTTCCGGCGCCGACAAGGAAGGACGGACTCGGATCTGGACTGACATCGTGACTGCCATCAACGCGGAGGGGGTGGCAGTCCGCGACTTCCAACATGTCAAGACTTCAGGTCCAGGACCCTGAACAAGGCCCGGCGCCTCTTGAAGGCAGCGGATGCCAAGGGGCACCAGGACACTTGTCGGAAGATCAGATGAGGGTTCTGGAACGCATATCCCCAGCGCTCCACGTCGAGGTCCTTGAGAGGCAGACCCGTCTGGAGTCGAGCGGTAAGTGTACATGCATCCTGATTGTGAGCTGTGCGTGTGGTGATGTTTCAGTAGTGTGCAGGTTGCACATCTGTTTATATGGGGTCGAGTATGGGTGGGGGTGAACAGGGCCGTGGGGCTAACACATGCGAGGGCTGTAATGTGTGAGACATGGATGGTGCTTGTGTGTGTAGGCTTGCATGCCAAATGCAGTTGTGTGGGCACACATGTTTGGATGAATGTGTATGTAAGTAAACATGTCCGTGATGTCACACATGTATGTTGTTTTCAGCTGCATGTATCAGCACTGTGTACATGTGCATTTGTGTGTATTTGACAAGGGTGCAACAGTGATGCAACATGGATGCATGTGACAGCGGGATGTGGAAGCCTGATTGGCAGATGTGACATGGATGCCCATCTGAACACTGTGACACTTGGCAGAGGTGTAAACATTCATGCAAGTGTGGTGGTGTGTGTACATGTGTGGTGCACTTCCTGTGTTGCATGTGATGTCTGGCTCAGGTTTGCCTGCTCATGCTGTTGTATGTGTATGGATGGTGCTGGCAGTTGCGATATGGCTGTGGTATGGCTCATGTGTGCGAGTTGAAATGACATGTGTGTTGGGGATTGTGATGGCATGTCTGAGGTTTGCCAATGCCACTCATGTACAACTGTCATATGTGTATGTGTCCATTGTACAGTGCCCTGATGCCTGTGTTTTATTTCTCCCTGTCTGCAGCGTCAACTGATGAAGAGGGTGGAGAAGGTGCTGTGGAGCACAGCGGCGGGGATCCCACCGCCAGCCGGAGAAGTAAGGCCCGGCTCCTTGTCATCTCGTCGGGGAGTGAGGAGTCCGGTACCGCATCCCAGGCCGTAGCTGCCGGGGGGAGGTTCAAGAGCAGAGGTTTGAGTTGGACTCCTCGGCAGCAGAAGGGGCAGCTGGGACCCCACAGGGCCCCAACGGGGGAAGATGGCACGGAGTCATCCAGGTTGGTGGGGGGTTTGGTGGAGGAGGAGGCCATGCAAGCAACAGAGACGGGGTCTGGAGGTGGGGATCCCACTGGTGCTAGTGGTGCAGTGCAGGACCAGGGACAGGAGGCAGCACAGGCCGCCGCGGAGGTGCCTGTGTGCAATCCTGTCCCTGATCCTGTCACTGCATCATCTTGCACCAGCAGGGATGCCTACGTCCAGACCCGTTTTCAGGCGGGGGATGAGCGCACGACAACTGGCCTTCATCTGCCTGCGGGCGTGGCTATCCGGGTTGAGCCTGTCCTGACTGGTGTGGTGTTGCGTCAACGGGCCATACGAGGTGACCTGCAGTCTTTTCATGAGGAGACTGCACGTCATCTCGAATGGCTCGTTTACCACGTCAGCCTACTGGGACAGGTCACCCAGGCCGGATTCCTCCGTTTGATGGGGCTTGCTACGACCCCCTCCTCAACTGAACCCCCTACGCGCCAGTCGTCCTCCGTGCCATCTTCCCACCCATCAGTCACCTGGGTGCCCTGTGGAGCTGCCTCTGACGGTGCGGCCAGGCTGGTGGAGGAGGCATCCCTGCCACAGTCGGGAGTCGGACGTCCAGCAGGGGTGGCCACATCAACGACTGCACCCCAGCCGGCGGAGGATATGCAGGCAGCAGGAGGCAGTGCACGGGCAGAGGCACAGCAGCAGCAGCAACGTGGTGGGAGCCATGAAGGCTCAGGGCCTTCAACATCGGAGGGGCAGTCATCGGCCGGAGGGCAGGAGGACCCAGGACAGAGAGTGTCTTCCGTGCGGCAGCGGTTGGGCCACGCCATAGATGCGGAGCGGCAGCGGGCGGAAGAGGCACGGCTCACAATGGTCAGGGCGGAGAACTCCATGCGGAGGGCCCTGAGGCGGGCCGAGTGCCTCGAGGCAATCCGCAGGGGGTTGGAGGTGGACACGTCGACGGCCCTGCGGACCCTTGGGGCCATGGAGGAGGACCGCCTCCGGGACATTGAGTAGGAGTTCGATGATACCCTGGCCCGGGACATCCAAACGTGAGCTGACAGACTAGCCCGCTGCCCTTGTACATAGTTATGTAGTTAGTGTTAGATTTCCTTTGTTTTTTGATTTATTTTGGACCTTTTGGACATTGGCCACATTTTTGTATATAGTTTATTTTATTAGTTAGTGTTGTTAGATAGGTTTCATTTCTTTTGTTGGGATAATGGACCCTGGCTTGTTCGTCTGTACATAGTTCACTGTTGGATTTTATTTTTCTTTCACAATTTACCCATGGAGCAATGGCTTTCAATTGTTATTTCCCATTGGATTTTCTTTTGTGGACAGTGACTTTGGACACCATTCCTTTGGATTATGATTTTTGGTTTTGCTTATTTTCACGGACATGCTTCTTTTCATTTTTGTACATTCCCATTTCTGTTTCTTTATTTTTGAATCTATTTATGTTTCCTTTAATACATATTTTTTGATCGAACTTCAATGTGTAGTATCATCTCATTGGTTTCATGCATATCATGATATGGGTTTTGAGATTCACTGACACCCATTGGGTGTATGTGAGGGACATGTGTTTGTTTCGAAACTTGCAATTGGTGTTCTGTCATGTAATTGCCATTTCAGAGTGGGTGGATGCAATACTCGGGTGGGTGTTTTGCATTTGGAGGCTGACCATAGGGACCAGGGATCTAGATTGTGATGACATGTTGGCTGGGGAACATGAGTTGGGGCCCGCTGGCAGGTGCCTCACAGTGCTGGGGGGTGGGGGTGGTGGGGAACATGAGTTGGAAATGGGTGGGGGCCTGCTGGCAGGTGCCCCACAGTGCTGGGGGGTGGGGGTGGTGGGGACATGAGTTGGAAATGGGTGGGGGCCTGGTGGAGGCTGCCCCTGCACTGCTGGGGGTTGGGGTGGTGGGAGACATAGGTGGGGGCCTGGTGGAGGATGCCCCTGCACTGCTGGGGGTGGGGGTGGTGGGAGACATGGGTGGGGGACTGGTGGAGGCTGCCCCTGCACTGCTGGGGGGTGTGGGTGGTGGGAGACATGGGTGGGGGCCTGGTGGAGGGTGCCGCTTCACTGCTGGGGGGTGGGGGTGGTGGGAGACATGGGTGGGGGCCTGGTGGAGGGTGCCCCAGCACTGCTGGGGGGTGGGGGTGGTGGAAGACATGGGTGGGGGCCTGGTGGAGGCTGCCCATGCACTGCTGGGGGGTGGGGGTGGTGGGAGACATGGGTGGGGGCCTGGTGGAGGGTGCCCCTGCACTGTTGGGGGGTGGGGGTGGTGGGAGACATGAGTTGGACATGGGTGGGGGCCTGCTGGCAGGTGCCCCACAGTGCTGGGGGGTGGGGGTGGTGGGGAACATGAGTTGGACATGGGTGGGGGCCTGGTGGAGGGTACCCCTGCACTGTTGGGGGGTGGGGGTGGTGGGGAACATGAGTTGGACATGGGTGGGGGCCTGCTGGCAGGTGCCCCACAGTTCTGGGGGCTGGGGGTGGTGGGAGACATGAGTTGGACATGGGTGGGGGCCTGGTGGAGGGTGCCCATGCACTGCTGGGGGGTGGGGGTGGTGGGAGACATGAGTTGGACATGGGTGGGGGCCTGGTGGAGGCTGCCCCTGCACTGCTGGGGGTGAGGGTGGTGGGAGACATGGGTGGGGGCCTGGTGGAGGCTGCCCCTGCACTGCTGGGGGGTGGGGGTGGTGGGAGACATGAGTTGGACATGGGTGGGGGCCTGGTGGAGGCTGCCCCTGCACTGCTGGGGGTGAGGGTGGTGGGAGACATGGGTGGGGGCCTGGTGGAGGCTGCCCCTGCACTGCTGGGGGGTGGGGGTGGTGGGAGATATGGGTGGGGGCCTGGTGGAGGCTGCCCCTGCACTGCTGGGGGGTGGGGGTGGTGGGAGACATGGGTGGGGGCCTGGTGGAGGGTGCCCCTGCACTGCTGGGGGGTGGGGGTGGTGGGAGACATGGGTGGGGGCCTGGTGGAGGGTGTCCCTGCACTGCTGGGGGGTGGGGGTGGTGGGGAACATGAGTTGGACATGGGTGGGGGCCTGCTGGCAGGTGCCCCACAGTGCTGGGGGGTGGGGGGGTGGGGAACATGAGTTGGACATGGGTGGGGGCCTGCTGGCAGGTGCCCCACAGTGCTGGGGGGTGGGGGTGGTGGGGAACATGAGTTGGACATGGGTGGGGGCCTGGTGGAGGCTGCCCCTGCACTGCTGGGGGGTGGGGGTGGTGGGAGACATGGGTGGGGGCCTGGTGGAGGGTGCCCCTGCACTGCTGGGGGGTGGGGGTGGTGGGAGACTGTTAGGGAGAATTCTCTGTTTAGGCTGAATTTCCTAACCTAGTGAGTCCCCCAGCAGCTTTGCTGGATTTCTGGAGTTTGTTTTTTCCATACTGCCAAGAGTGAGACTCTTTTTCTCCCACTCTTGGACATGTATGTGTGTAATTCCTTTGAATGTCAATGTGTTCTATGGGCTATGGGGTCTTTTACTCCATAGGGTCTCATATGTTTTTCTATGTGTGTTACACCGCACCCTACGTGCCGTAGCACTGGGGCGTCCTAGCGGACCCCCACCATAGACTCCATACCCGGGAACTGACTACTGTCTCCCCGGGCATGTAAAGTCACCATTGGCTTTACTAGACCTAAATTTACTAACAGAACTAATACAAACCATCTTATTGTGGACGTACTAGTAGGGGTAATTTGATTACTCCTGGATCTGTTATTCGAGGGGGCACTGTCCCGTCCCCCCTTATCGAGTTTTGGCTGGTGGCAGTGGAAACTACTTGTTATGTTCGACCCCGAACATAACCCTATGGGATTCGTCCCATTGTTGGAGATTGATACTTTTCCTCGTTAATCTCTAACGTACCACCGGTCTACTTATCTTAAATAAGTTTATCGGATGGTATTTTCTGCCAGAACTCGGTTTGTAAAATGGCGTCTGTGTTCGTCTCTGTGACTCCTAAACCAAAGGATGAGCCCTTTGTTCCACTTTTGGCGGGCTCTGTACAGAGACCCTCCAAAGTGGTGCCATTCTGTCTGGGTTACCACAGGGGCGTGGGAGGGGGTTTAGGCACCCTGGACCGAGTTGCCTTGCCAACTGCGGTCGCACTCTGGAGTGATTGGCCCAAGTGGTGAGCCTCCCCGCTCACCACTTAGCATGTGTTGATTGACAGCTAGGCTGAATGAATGGGGGTTTTCTGCATAAAAGCAGGGCTTTTGGGACTGGATCTTCAGAAGTCGCCACAGGACCTAAGAATCCGACGAGGGTAACGCTGAGCCGACCTGCAACGATGACACCTCCAGTGGAGCCCTGCTGAGCCGACTCACCACTTCCCGACGACAGAGGAGATCTCCCTGCCGGAGAGTCTCTTCCCCTGACTGGTGGGAACAACCAGTCCCCTTTGCTTTTTATTCGCCTCAGGACGCAGTGGTCGAATTGCCTGTGCAGCGCACCTCGGCAACCGGATAGCCACCACCCCTGTACCGCGACCAAAAGGTGGTGCCTTGTGACGGAGCACTCCGCGGCTGGTCTCTTCCCTGGTGGTGCACCGGACTTCACTTTTCTTCGACGACGAGAACATCGCTACTCTTGGCAAAGACCCGACGTGCATCCACCACCAGGAACAACTGCCCCCGCCGGAGCTGCCCTCCACAACAAGGTACCATGTCCGCCTGGCTTCCCTTTCGATCGATTCGAGTGAGGTGTCTTAATCCTCTCCTTTCCATTGGGTCGCCTCCAAGCTTTCTCATTTATTGTTCTGAACTGGTTCAATCTGCCGATAACAATTTGCTACAAAGACTCAAATGCATTTCCACTAGAGACTTTTTGGGACATATCGCCTTGCCTCTCTCCGAGTGGGCCTGGCCTCTGAACTTTATGATCTATTGTGGTTCTTGCCTTCTTGCCTTGCATTTTACCCGTGAAGTATTGAACTGTGTTGATTTTGTAACCTGCCTATTTTTTTTCTCTCCCGTCCTAACTAATATTAGAGTGCCATCTAGGTTGAGGTATACACCTCTGTCTGTAAATAAGTGGTGCCAGTAGAACCTAGACTTGTCGAAATATTGCTAGGGGGATTGATTGTTTCTTCTTCGTAGAGTAATTGTGTTTGATTTGTTTGCCGTGAAAGTGCCATAGTGTTTTTGATAGATGTTTCGTTATAAATAAATACCTTAATATATTTACACTGAGCCTCGTTGCGTGTTTGCTTGTCTTGCTGTGAAGAATTGCCCTATTTTGTATACTCCACATACTGCTCAATTTTTCTTGAGGGAAGTCTGACTTCTCAGCCACAGCTGCCAAGTGAATCTGTGTGGTACAGACTGCTACCAAGTGGGTTCACCGCCAAACACATGTAGTCCTAAATCTTTTGCAGTGGTCCCAGAGGGACTGCACAGGTTTCCGCCTAACAGAGACATGGGTGGGGGCCTGGTGGAGGGTGCCCCTGCACTGCTGGGGGGTGGGGGTGGTGGGGAACATGAGTTGGACATGGGTGGGGGCCTGCTGGCAGGTGCCCCACAGTGCTGGGGGGTGTAGGTGGTGGGGAACATGAGTTGGACATGGGTGGGGGCCTGCTGACAGGTGCCCCACAGTGCTGGGGGGTGGGGGTGGTGGGGAACATGAGTTGGACATGGGTGGGGGCCTGCTGGCAGGTGCCCCACAGTGCTGGGGGGTGGGGGTGGTGGGGACATGAGTTGGACATGGGTGGGGGCCTGGTGGAGGCTGCCCCTGCACTGCTGGGGGGTGGGGGTGGTGGGAGACATGGGTGGGGGCCTGGTGGAGGGTGCCCCTGGTGGCTGGGGGTGCAGGGGGACATGCGTTGGTGGGCAGTAGTGCAAGTTGACATGTGGGTTGGCTGGGGGGCATGGCCATGGTGGATGGGGTGCCTGCAGGACATGTGCAGGATAGGCCCCTGTGGTGTGAGCCACCTGCAGGGGCCGTGGAGGGTGTAGAGGGAACACCTGGGAGGACCCACACGTGCAATTCAGGTGTGGTGCTCCCCGCGCACCCCTGTAATACACGTACCCTGATGGAATCGCGTGTGATACTTTCCACGCACCCCTGATATGCACGTACCCTGCTGATATCGCGTGTGAAACTTCCCACGCACCCCAAGATACACGTAACCAGGAGATTCACGTGTGGAACTTCCCGCGCACCCCGAAATACACATAGCCAGGAGATTCACGTGTGGAACTTCCCGCGCACCCCGAAATACACGTAGCCAGGACATTCGCATGTGGAACTTCCCGCGCACCCCTGGAATACACGTACCCTGCTGGTATTGCGTGTGAAACTTCCTGTGCACCCCGAATTACACGTAGCCAGGACATTCGCGTGAGGAACTTCCCGCGCACCCCTGATATACACGTACCCTGCTGAATTCACGTGTGAAAATTCCCGTGCACCCCTGATGTACACGTACCCTGATGGAACCGCGTGTGGAACTTCAAGCGCACCCCTGTAATACACGTACCCTGCTGAAATTGCGTGTGGAACTTCCCGCGCACCCCTGAAATACACGTACCCTGCTGAAATCGCGTGTGGAACTTCCCGCGCACCCCTGAAATACACGTACCCTGATGGAATCGCGTGTGAAACTTCCCGCGCACCCCTTTAATGCACGTACCCAGCTGAAATGACATGAGGTACTTCCCGCGCACCCCAGTGATACACGTAGCCTGCTTGCCGTGCTGGTACAGGGTTAGTGCAGCCCTTTGCGCTGGATTGGGGATTTTGATGGCTTTTCCCTGTGCGAGAGGCGTTCTTGGGGGCGTAACTGGCGTTGCTGCAGGGTCGCTGCGCCACTGTGCGCCACGGCTGGTTTTGGTAGCTGGAATCCATGAATATGCTGTGCGCGTAAATGGGTTTTGGCGCATGCGGCTGGTGCAGGGATTCGCACGCGCACACTGTGCGCCAGCCGCGTGCAACACTTGTGCGCTGAATTCTATGAATTACCCCGATAATTCTGTAAAAAAAAAAAGTACATTAAAGTATTATATCCCCTGCCTATTTGGGTACTATTGCTGTCACCTGGCCAGATGGAGGTCAGAAGATGAGCGAGATTGTTTGTAGGCCAGATGCATATTATAAGGGGGAAGTACGATTGATGGATATATAGTGCTTATTGAAAATATTGTGAGTGGATAGAGGGTTTAAAAGTGATGTTAAAGTAAACTCAACCATAACCTGCTCCTCCCCATGCACTGCTCAATGACAACATCACAAAAACCTTAATCGATTATATCATTGATGACCTCATACATAGCATCACTAATCTGTGGCATCCCGATGGAAAGTCCTAACAAGGGGTTGTATTTAGGGTATTGCTACCAACATATGAAGGGTGATACATAAACCTCTCATGAAGAAGTCCATGAATCATAATGTGTACATATGCAAACAGAAACTGTCTACTCAAGTTTTATTGATAATATAGCAATCTGAAATGTTTGAACATAGGCAATGGTTTCAGAATGGACCATAGCAGTAGAGTTACGTTAATCTGATAGATTTGGCCAGTAGAATTATAAATGCATGCCTATCAGAACCTTTAGCAATGTCAAACATTAAGTTTACAACAATTACTAGCCTTGTGCATGGATATCGAGAGAATACAGGATCAATGCACACAAATCTTATGCACAGACATATAACATCTAGTAAAGGGGAAACACATATTATGGCCATAGAATGAAACTAAGATTTAGGTCCATCATCATAAATGTAAAGTATACAAATTGTGTAGAAAGGGTAATGTAATTAAGGAATATCACTTTTGTGTTTTTGCTTATGTTTGGAGAAGTAAGATACCCCTAGGCGTATTCTTACTGTGTATTATTGTAAAAGTAGTATAATGTTATTATGGATATATTAAGCAATTAAAAATGTGATGGCATGTTTTCAGTTTATTGTAATTAAGGAATATTAGTTATGTCGGTTATGTTTAAAGTAGTTGGATACCCATTGGTGTATTCTAACTGCATATTATTGTATTTGTGAATATTAACTGAAATTTAATGGCTAAATTTAGGTTTGAGAAATATTCAGTAGGCATTTGTTAGACTTGCTGGTAACTTATATTTTTGAGTAACAAAAGTGTTGTTACATTTAAACCAGCCAGTTATTTGTGTCAAAATGCAATATAATGGCCTGAAATTGTTGTGGCATCAGTGGGGTATATTATGACTATGATTGTGAAGGGTTTCTTGCCAAGAGATTCTTGGACGTGTGCACAGTTAGTGAGTTTACAGTTACTTTTAGTGACATCTGCATTGTTTCTTAAAACCATTAATACTACATATTGGGCATGTGAATCTATGTGTATGCTGGATCCATTGTCTGAATTATAAAAAGAGCATAATAGGCCATGATTTGCATTTTAGAGAACCTGTTGAAATGGAATTGAATAACAATTTGTTATAGATGCATACACAAATCGTTCATTAGGGATGTGCTCTGTGAAACATTGTCACAGAGAGTGCATGCATGTTTCCATGTGTATGAAATTTGTTAAATTTAATTTATAGGAATGTGGTTTCTTTCTAGTACTTGTGGTAAGTACATTAAGAATTCTTGTGGATCGTCCTGAGTGTTTATGGTAAATTTAACCATTCTGGCACAGTAGTCCAATTCATGTCTTATTTCTGATAGACTGGAGATACTGTCAGGGTTGTTAGTGGCATACATGTGTAGGATGAGCATTTGTAAACGCACCTGGTCTGAGCCGTTTAAGTAAATACTGTCCTCAATTGGTGGCAATTGGAATAGAAGTTTGATTGCTACACTTGCATAGCAATGTACTCCAGTTGTTTTGCTGAATTTAAACAGACCAGGAATTTCCTGCATTTGTTTTTCCTGTTTTGCCAGGAATGTCAGGAAATCTGCTATGGTTTCTGTTTATGCTAGTTTTATTTTTAAAGGTTTTATTTTTTGAGATGCAGGGTACATATCCAGTTATGGAGTGTACAGTGCACACAGTCTGTTGTATTTTAGGATGCAAGGAATGTCAACATTGACCTTGTTTGCATCAAAGTTAACTAAGAATATGCTAGTGAATGTACAAAGATGTGAAAGTGCTACGTAAATTAGACCTTCTATGAAAACTATGCTGACAATATCAAAAAGTGCATGGTCGAGGGTTAGACAATGGGAGTTGTGAATAGTGACAGCATATGCAGGAGATCGAGAGAATTATTCTTTGCATACATACATACCTTTCAAAAGAGGGAAACATGCTGTTGTGCAGGGATTTTATTTTCCCCATGTTTTCCAAAACTGATATTGACAAACTAGATATTGTTTTCATTTGCATATGTTTGGAAGCTAATAACTGTTCCAACTGATCCATTAACTAAACCTTGTTCTACGTCAAGGTTATATTTAATTATCATGTTTAGGCAAAGAGGTAATAGCTATATTTGAGATTCTTTTTTCTAGGCTATTGGGTTGTTTTGTTGCTTGTTGACACATAGGAAATGTCATGCCATGCAGTTCTAGTTTGTCTGTGCAGCTGATATGGAGTATGGGCTGCTTCTCTTTTTTCAGCATTGTTTCGTTGAATTGGTTACAGCTTGCAAGGGTTGGCATTAAGCACGTGCATTTTTGTTTTTGTTGAGTTAATTGCTGCATTACATCAGGGTCAGCTATGTTTTGTCCATACAGCTCATTTATTAGTCTACTTTTTTAGGATGGTTTTGCATCTTCATTAAGCACACCAGTTCCAGTGCTTTTTGAAATATGAGCATATGTTATATCTGCAGACTGATGCATGTTTTGTGCAAGTTGTCTGCAGCGAAAATGATGCCACAGATTAACATTGCCAATGCTGCTGAGTGCATTATGGCATTATATGTGTCCTAATGCTTTGGATATGAGTTGGCCTTCAACTGGTGTTAACTGTAGGACATCTCATAAACAATAATATGTTTTCCTCCAAAGAGTTGTTAGTATCCAGGTTATAGGACTTCATGTATACTTAGATGAATTAAAGCAAGAATTATGTTGGAAATCATGTTATTTCAAATACTATGAGAACTTTTATTTGTAGAACAATTCTACTTACTTTGATCACAGAATCTGCTGACAATTTGTAAAATGCTAATTTGTTTTGGTGGTCTGCTGGGAGGAGGAGTAGTCGGTGTAAAATTACAGCTCCTGTCTTGTAGGCAGCCATACCTGTGGGGGCCATTACAAAAGATGTACAGTTGCTGTTTGTATTGTCATCTACACATGTTCTAATTGTTTTAATTAAGAAGAGTTTGCCAGAAACAGCTTCACCACTCATTTTCAAGAGCAGAGATGTGCAATGTGTACAACTGCAAGTATTATTTTTGTGTTATAGTCCATTTTCAATTTCTTCAGTGACTTCCAGGTAAATGGTAAATTGTTCATTATTTACCTTTGATTGAGCACTGATCAATCTTCTTTAGATAGTTTGGATTGATGCATAGTGTTTTCTATCTCATTCATTGCTATTTCTACTCCATTGTGGATGAGAGGTTCTCCAAGTGTTTCTTGGCTTTGTGTAAGAGATGGTTGACTCCTTTCTTGAGTGTATTGTTTCTATGTAGTCTTCTTGTTGATGTTCATTGTCCAACATGTATTTCTACTGTTTAAAATTGTCATTTGTTATACTGCTTACATTTTCCTTGAATGCAGTTTCAAATGGGTCATAGTCACCTAACAATTATTCCTCTTTCTTCCAAGGTTTGAATTGTTGCAGTAGGGCCAAGTAATAAAGTTCTCTATGCTCTCTAGATTTAAATGATAACTTTACATATTTCATTAGAATGGGGTTTGAAAGTCTTACTAGACTGTCTTCACAATTTAACACTGAGTATTGCCAGTTTACTCATTTGGCATAAAACATGTTTTTAGGTATAGTTGTGAGCAGTGTCATAGAGACACAAAGCGTTACAACATCTCTTTGGATAGTATATGTTAATGATTTTTTTTTTTTAAATGTTTGGCTGTTTCCTGATAGGATTTAAGTACTCTTCTTTGCGATGAAGCTGGACGCAGGTTGAGCCAGAGAATCTTTTCAGATTTCCCATAGGAGGGTCTGCCTGTTGAATGATCTGCAGCTTCATTGGACCTGCATTCTCTATGTAAAACCATTTTGATACCAAAACTGTACTATTTTAGTGAAAGGGTTTTGTCTGATGATATGTCATCCCAAAGGTCCTTTAGCTCAGTTTTCTCAGCTTTGGGGAGAAAGGTTGTCACATACATTGCAGTGGCAGTTGAATTGTCTGCAATGTATTGAATGTTTATATTAGCATTCCACAAGAGGGAAATGATAGGATTGTAATCATCAATGCACATGAATGCTTCATGCCTGCCTTTTAGTGCTGTATGTGATCTTTGTATTGTATTGTTTATTTATAAAGTAGTTATACACAAAACAAGTGCTTCCAAGTGCTTCCAAGTGCTCCAAGACGGGAGCGGAACATGGGAAACTATCATTCATGAGGCCTTGGAAATTTCAGAATGATATACAATAATAAGGATATTAGGCCTAATTACATTTCTGCTAATTCAAGTGCGTTACTAGGTAGTTGAGGGCGGGCAGAGCGGGTTGGGAGAAGAGGGGGTACAAGCAATACAAACTGACAATAATGCAAGTGTGTGACCAGCAGTTAGGATAGGAGGGGATATGAGTAGGTTATTTTGCCTTTATGATCTGCCACTAACACAAGTGTTTCAGGTGCACAATGCAAGGGGGAGGGGAGACACGGAACAGACAAACAACAAACTTACTGGGTAAGGTGCATTAAAATCGTGTAAGCGCCAGACAGGGAGTGCAAGTGATGGACAAAGGAAGCAAGTCCCTAATTGATGGGCCCCATATGCAGCAGAGGGGGCAAGGACAAGTAGACACCCCTTCTGTATGTTACCTATTCCTCCTTCAGGCCTACAAAATATTTATGTCTGGATAATTTATCACCATTCTCAGGAGTCTAATGTTTGAGCCATTGTTGCATTGTTCAGCCCCACCCACTGTTTAACTGAGTTGTTTCTCAAATTGTCAATCATGACTCTTATTTGTGCCATTCAATGGGACTCTTCCATTGTTAGTACACAGGAGCCATACAGAACCCTAGGCTTCTTGTCATTCCACAAAAAAGAGCGGAGGGAACTGGTGACGTCTTTAAAAAATGGTAGACCCTGGATTGATATCATCAGGAACAGAAAGAGGAACCTTGGGAGGATGCTCATTTTAATGATTTTAACCCTCCTGGTCCAGGATGACAGCAACCTCAACCACCAAGCTAGATATCCCTCATTGTCTGCCCACACATCTGGGCAGTTGGCATCAAATAAGCTATTTAGTGACCTTGTGTTGCAATCCCGAGGTATCATATGTTTGTGCCCTCTATCCTTATCTGAAATTTAGTAACTCTCTAATTTCTGATGTGCAATTACCAAAGGGCATGCCATCTGATTTCCGTAAGTTTATTTTGAAGCACAACATAATACTGAGACCCTGTAGTAGCTTAGGGATTTTAGGCATTGGGATCAAAGATTGTGATATACATGCAATCATTTCATCAGCAAAGAGGGGCAATTTGTATATCTGATCTCCCACTTAAAAGCCCTTAACAATAGCCTCTTTTCTCATGGCTATGACTAATGTTTATATGGTAAAAGCAAACAGGATTGGGGAAGCAGACACCTTTGTCTTGCCCCTCTTCACAGGAGAAACTCCACAGACGCCACTTCATTAACAATGTTGCTGGCCTTCAAGCGCATAGAGAATCTTTGTTTGGAGTCAGTCCACCTAAGACGCAGAAACAATAATCTCCTGTTGTCATAGTAGAAGGGTGTTTTTATATTGAAGTATAGCAATGGCAGGTGGTCAGTATTCTTTCTTTTAGCAGCAATCAAAACAAGAGTTTTACATATATTGCCTGCCCCTTGTCTCTCCTGTGTGAATCCCACTTGATCTGAGTGGACCAATTTGGGTAGAGCAGTACTGAGGCAGTCTGCTAGGATGCTAGTAAATATTTATTTAAAAGGTAGCAGGAAACCATCCCTAGGAGGAATATCCATTTGCATATCAGTCTTTGTCCCTCCCACAAGGGCAGTCCACATCAAAAACAAGGCTGAAACACATGTTTGGTGTTGTTTTTGGTACTCTTGTTCAAAGGAGATTTGCATGGCATTTCTGTGGTGGACTGCCCTTGTGGGTGGGACAAAGACTGATATGGAAATGGATATTCTTCCTTTGTGAAAAGTACAGTGAGCAAAAAGCGATGGCTGCGGACCCTCAAAGTGGGACAAAACCACAGAACAGGTTATCATGACATTTTCGTCCTAGAGTGGGGAGCCTGCTACCTTTTATGTAGTAAATATTTGTATGTTGGTGTTCCACAAAGAAATGGCTGTAGATGAGGCACATTCCCTCTGGCCCCTACCCTCTTTGGGATTACCACCACTGTCACTGTGTGAATGAATCTGGGGCCTCCCACAGTTTGACATAGAATGAAATAACTTCTGTAAGAATGGGCTAAGGCCGTCCATGTATCTCCTATAAAATGTGGATATTAACCAATCCGACCCTTGCACCACCCTTGGCTTAATTTTTGTAATTGATCTGCGTATTTCTGTTTGAGGTACCCCCAATATGGCGACACTTCTTCCATGCTATCACGCTGACCTCACTTCTACCACAGTACCTTACTGACTCCATCTTCCACCTGGGGCCTATAATACTGCCCTATCCTTTACCTTTGCAACTGCAAAATTAATACTTTTGTTGATCCTTCTGTGTTACTATATGTCGGCATCTAATATATGTCAAAACGATTTACAAGTAATACGCACACCTTCTACCATGCCAACTTCACCATGCTCACATGATGATATGTGCTAATAGATGTTTTTCTGCCTGAAACTTTTTGTCTGGCTGCGACGCTGTGCATGCATTCCAACATTAGTGCTGTGACACATACGTCTTCTCACTTCTTATATGAACTTAGGAAATGCCCTGTGCACCAATTCAGAAAGGAATGTTCTCAATGAATTTATACGCGGGTTACCATGACAACGACGCCTCACACAAAATGAAAAGCACATTTTCTCCAAGGACGTGATGACATATGCATACCTCCCCACAACCAGAACCAATAGTAATGCGATATTGGTAATCATTCCAACAAGATAGACGCCGGCACGATCCAAAGCAGCCACCAGACCTGCTTAGGAGAGATGCATTTGTTTCACGTATGCAGGTCAGTGCCTTAACAGGCTCATCTGACCTTCCAAACACAGGCTGTATGTTACTAAAGGCACAAGAGCAACCTATGGGCCTCATTACGAGTCCGGCGGTAACCACGGCGGTAAAACTGCCTGGTTACCGCCGGACTCGTATTACCATTCCGCCTCCGTGACTCCCGGAATTACCAGGGCATTACAGCTCTGGTGTCCCCGGAATTCTGGAGGCGGAATTCGGTAAATCCACATTCCCATTGAGTCCTACAGGACTCAATGGGAATGGGGAAGTGGAAACACTGGCACCATCTCGTGATGGTGCTGGTGTTTCCACGTCCGCCGGCAGGCGGGAGGTGTTCAACCAGCCAGGTCAGACCTGGCAGGAAGATCACCTCCCGCCTGCAGGACTCGGGATCAGGCAGTCCGGAATTAACAGTGGCAGCAGGTTTACTGCCACTGTTAATTCTGGACCGCCCGACCTGTAATGAGGCCCTATATCTATAGTTTTTCTGTTACACACATTGCGCCACGATCGCGAGCAGTGATGGACTAGACTGGAAGAAGGGACCAAATTCACAATGGCAGGAACCACGCTAACTTGAAGCAGGGGTAGTACTATTCTGTCATCTAAAAGCTCTACTTAATGTTCATGCTCTGGAACTGAACCTGATTTAGAGCATGGGCACACAAGTACGTTATCACTTACCAGATTCACTCAGCACCTTTGCTCTAAAAATCAACTCACTACATATGCATGAGGAAATGAGTAGGGGGGAACAAACCAGTTCCAAACCAATACCCATCTGATATGATTTATGATATTTTATTCCTAGCGCACCTATACACAAGTATTTCAAGGCATAGCGAGGCAAGGGAGAGGAACAAGGGAGGACAAGACAGCGATCTTTCTAGGCCAAGTGACATTGAGATTGTACTAGTGCGGGGGAGAGGGAAGTGGAAAAGTGCCAGGGGAAGGGGAGGAGGAGAAGTGCGAGACATGGGATCAGGACATAGAAAAAGAGTACAGCCAACAGGTGGCAGTGCAGGAGTTAAGTGCAGACAACAAGTGTTAGAGAAGTGCAAGTAAGGGGAGTGTAGGGATGCAGATACAGCCCCAAGTGCAAGGTTGCCAGGAGGCAGTACAAGTGTGCAACTGAGGGGGCAGATACCTGGGTCCGTGGTTCAGAGGGTAGCCAGGTAACTAGTGCATTATCAGACAGGATATCAGTAGGGAAGTGGAAGATAGAAGGCAGAAGGAAAGAGGAAAGTCTTGAGCTGCTTCTGGGACCCGAGATGGTTCTGCTCAAGTTTCAGAGAGGCACAGAGGCTGTTCCAGAGGGAGGCACTGACCGAAGATAGAGATCTGCCCCCATCTCATTGCTTAGAGAAGCGATTGACCCTGAGGGAGTTGGAGGTGGAAGAGCGAAGAGCGAGAGAAGGAAGATACTTCTGAAGAGAAAACTGGGGGTATTTTGTTCCCAGGCCCCAGAAGGCCTTGTGGACGATGCAAAGGGTCCTTCAATTTGATCCGTACAGCCACTGGGAGCCAATGGAGAGATTTCAGTGCTGGAGAGATATGATCCCTGGGCTTGAGGCCAAGGGCAAGTCTCGCAGTCCTGTTCTGGATATGAGTTGCAGAGGACAGAGGGTAGAGGTAGGTAGATTTAAAAAGAGGCTGTTACACTAGTCAAGCCTAGAGAGAACCAGAGCTCTGGAGACAGTGAGCTTTTGGGGGAAGGTGAGGAAAGGAAGGCTACCTCTGAGGATGTGCAGTTGGTAGTTTGACTTCATAGAGACAGCAGAAATGTGAGGGGAGAAGGAGACTGTGGAGTGGAAGATAACCCCAAGTTTCTTAGCCTCACAGGTGGGAGTAGAAAAAGGGCAAAGGGACACCCTGGTGCACTAAAGCAAAGACACCACCACCGAATATCCTGTTGGTAATGTGAGTGGGCAGTACATTCACTAGCATAAGGCATGTTTGGTACCCCACACTATATTTTTCCACTCACCAGCTTTCCCATTTATTTATGTATAGATCAAAGGAACCCTTCCACCTTAAGAATTAAGGGACCACACTGTATGGAATATACTAAGGGCCATTACATTGTCACTAACAGTTTGAACATCAAAGTGTCAACCCCACTGTCGCAGTGGTTCCCATAGGATGCCAGTGAATACCTGGAGTATCGTAAATGACACTATTAAGGGTAAGTGATATAGGGGGGTTAATAGGGCTCTATACTAAATATTTGAGAATCTACAGTGGGTGTAGTACTGAAATACAGACATATATATTTCTGCAGGGTCAACAAACAAGCCCTCGGTACAGGTATATCAGGGGGATGGCTCAGGGGCAACGTGCTCGCCTTGGAAGCAAGACGACACGGAGCAACACAGATTTGATTCCCGGGTCCGTGCTTAGAAACGTCTGGGTATTAAGCTCATTATAAATAACCAATAATATGATATTATAAGCCCTGAAGAAGGTGGAAAGATGCTCACATTGACCTCCTAAACGTGGATCAACAAATTGGATCTCTTTACAAAATCCGGTGGCTTCGCATATGCCACCCACTTATTGCAGACCCTCCTTTTCTCTTTTTAAAGAAATGAAATTTATAAATCATAATATCCTGTGTATATTGAAACAAACCCTGAATGAAAAGATGTAAACTAAACAACTAAACATTGAACAAATATATATATATATATATATATACTAAAAAAAATACTTTGTTAAGGGGACATTATGGTTAAGTTTCCCTACCAAAAACCTGTGCACTTCACTAAAAAAACTTTACAAACATGCCATTATGGTTCAAAGTAAAACCGAAAAACCCCTGAAATTCGCCAGTTATGGTAGGTTAAGTGACCATAACTGCCCACACCACTGTGCTCTGCTAACACTAACACCCAGGACATGAAAGATGGCATCACAAATGTCATTGATGACATCACTGATGACATCACATGTTATGGTAAGCTAAGCTTCTCTTAGACGACATAAGGTGGTGAGCATCTCTTTCAAGACATCAAAGCGATCTGGAAAAGTAGACACAGAAGTAGAGGGGCCACACTAATACCAAAAGAAAGAAGAAGTGAAAAAAATAAAGGTAATGCATTAAGACAAATCTTAGAAATCTTACAATGCATGATATAAACATAGTGAGAGTCATAGCAGTTTGATGTACTGGATGAAGGGTAGTATAATATCTACCAAGATTGAACTATTTATGAGAAACCTGTACTGAGCAAGATACAAGTAAGGTGAGTGTCACAGCTTTTTGATTAATTTAATGAAGGGTGACATAAGATCCACCAAGAATGAATGACTTTTGTGAAACCTGCATGTAGCAAGATAGAGAGATGATGTCAAAACAGATGTGAAGAAAGAGTTAGTAGAAATAATTACTCCTTTCGGCTGCTACTAAATGCAGTAGGTTGTACATAATAATAATGTCAACCGGGATGTTTGTAAAGTTTTTTTAGTGAAGTGCACAGGTTTTTGGTAGGGCATCTTAACCATAACGTCCCCTTAACGAAGTTTTTTTTAGTGAATTTTACAGGTTTTTAGTAGGGCAACTTAACCATAACGTCCCTTTAACAAAGTTTTTTTTAAACTGAATTGCAAAGTTTTTCAATAGAGCAACTTAACCATACCGTCCCTCTTGCAAAGTTTTTTTTCTAAAGATGATCGGTTTACAGTAATGCCACGTAACCATAATGTAACGCAATTTCTGACTTATTTAAAAACCTTGCAGAGAATACCACTTGACAATATGCTGGTGTATAGCACGGTAACGTGTCCCAGAATCCGTAAACACTTAACAGTAAGATGTTTGTGTCGTGGACAGTGTGGAAACAGATTTAATATTGATATAGGAACGTCCACCTGCAACATGTGCCTTGCACAGCGCCAACACGTATTGGTCGTTATCCATTAACAATGTATTGCACATTGCATACTTTCAGCAAAAGTTTTAGTTATCTGAAAATGACATCAGCTAAGGCCATCCATCCTCCCCAAGAAACAACAGCACTACTGTAATGAAGGAGCATGTCACAATATTTTTTCACCGGCCACCTACTCCCCCATATCACTGTTTGATACGTCTTTCCTATTTTCCGTTTGCAAATGGCCTTATTAGCTGTCCTACCAAAAAAGAAAGCCATCCGTTAACAAAGTAAATGTTGTGTTAAGAACCACCTTTCACAGTACAGGACATAGACGCAATAAGATTTGACAATAGTATAGGTGTGCAAAGCATTAGCATGTGCTAATGAAAAACGGGATTTCTGGTTAAACAAAATCCTTTTTCAAGATGGCCACCATCGAAAGGAAAGGCGGTTGTTCTATACATAGCCCCTCTTCACTTTCCATGACAGAAAAGAAAAAGCAACAGTATGTACCGTGACGCAGAACCTGTAAATAAGCATACAGTGACGTATAACGTGGTACTTTACATTTCGAAATGATACACGTGATTCTAAAAGAAAACGGTAACATTTTAGAATTTGGAAATTACTTTTATTTAACAAACAACTGTCATAGATTAACAGAATAATTGCATTTGCAAATCATTTGTAGCAATGACTCCAAGGGCCAACATTGAAAATGTTCATGGAGAGACACATGCAGTTAATTTTGCATACACAAAGTATGCGTTTCTGTTGAAGCACTCGATTTGTTAGCACAGGTATTTCCAACATGACGGCATCACCGTTGCTTTACACCACCATAAATGATATTAAGTCGCTCCTTGTGGCTAATTTAGCATAGGGACAGAGCGGCCCTGGCCTGTCATCCCATAACATTATAATGGACAGGCACCCGGTCAACAGCAGTTGCATCTGGCGTGGAAAGAAGCCGTCACTCGGCATCTGAAAACCGTGGCACACACAGTACGGCAAAATATATCTAGGCGGAAAACGTAAGAGAAAATCTGTGTCAATACCCAACCGTTAGGAAAAATTTCCAAAACAGACACAAAGATTGTGGAAAATACTACACAAATGTAAGTGGCCAAACATAACATTTTAAAGAAGTATTAGAGTTGACCATGGGGACATATAATGACACCCTACAAACGCAGCTAAGCAGCACTTGCCGTAAGGGTTAGAAAAAGGACAACTACACAGTGACATGGTAATTCAGTTATGGAGGCTGAATGAATGGACAAGCAAGAAAAAATTACATGTCGTAATGTTACACAAGACCAAAAGAATGTGCAAACTGATACACAAAGCTATGTGGGCAAGCATAACATTTCAAAGAAAAAGAAATAACGTTCACCAACGGTGACTCTAGTTTTAGCTTGCAAACGCGAACAATGTACACTCTTTGGTATTGGAGGAACATTACAACTCCGCAAAAATATAATACTTCAGTTACATTGTCACAATTAGTGTACAGTCGTCAAAATTAAACTTACATCATCTTCACAGCCTCCATTATTTTTGGCAAAGTCAGACAGCAAACTGTTCACATCAAAGAATATTCGTGAACTGATATTTCATGTTCCTTACAAACGTTTTTAAACTATAACCTTATCAAATAGTATTTTTTTTCCAAGCTTTGATTCCTTGCGTAGCTTTTAAAGTTGCACTTTCACTCAAGGTCAAAAAACAATAGCCACTTATGAATTCACTTGAATGCGGAGGCCTCCTGAGCTTGCAACCAAAAAAGCAAATCAACTGACCTGCACTCAGTAGGCAAATACATTCTCACTTTGCAAAAACATATGAGCATCTGATCATGAGAACCGCTACTCCCATACGGCGCGTAAACCACTGTACCCATCAAACACTCCAGGTGGCCGCCTCAGATTTTCAAAACATAGGACGCCAGTCCGACTTCAATATTAATCTGAAAACATTACATCACAGACGCAGGCATTGCTCGCCGTACATTGAGCACAAACTTCCACTTTAGCATATGAATTGGGTGTCAGGAATCCTGCCCACAACCACCATGCATCCAAGACTGCAGGGCCTCCCCACAACCACCTGAGTGATGTGTGGTAGTACGGGTGTATCTATAGGTGTGGTATGCTTCACTGGTTGTGGCCAGAGGCTAGACTCCTAGCTGTATATCCATAGATATTACAATGTATGAGTGTGCAGTGGTTTATACCTCCAGTGCCCAAGACTCGACACACTTCCCACAACCATCTGATTGATAACCAATACTACAGGTGTATCCATTGCTGTGACATGCTGCAGTGGTAGTGGGTAGTGCCTACAGTCTACGGCCATGCATCCAAGACTTTAGGCCCTGGCCATAACCACCGCAGCATGTCACACTCATGGCGGCGTACAAATGAATAGCACACCCATAGAAAAAAATAATTTAATTAGACCATGTACTCAATTTCAATGTTCGCTAACACCACGCGTGTCCTTAGATCAGCACGGGCTGGAATACGACCCTTATGAGACCCCTCATTTTCTGTACTTACAAACATCCCAAACAAGACGGCCATAGGGAATACATCATTAACACCTACCGCCTGAGCAACCCATCTCTTACTGTCTGAACCTCCCCAAGCACTCTGACACAGCAAAATATTTTTTGAAATAGCATGTTGCTGCTGGTGGCCGCTGCGCTGTCAGCGGATCCAAGATGTCCGGCGCATCCAAACAATCTGACGAAGAACACGGCTCACTGCAGCCAATCGGCAGAGACGTTGCGTGTCCGTGGTCATGACGCCAGCCCCTTAGCCAATATCTACCTTGTCCGCGGAGCGAACAGGGAAGTGTGTCCACGGAGCGGACATAGATATCACTAATTTTTTTTCCTTTATGTTTTGGTCATTTTTTAAAAAACTACTGGACGGATTTACACCAAATTAACAAAAGCACGCTTTCAAGACCAAGCCGCTGCTCCTGGCGAAAAATTTGGCGAATTGGCCCATATACTTTTTTTGCAAGGATTCGTCCAGACGGAGCGGAGTTATAGGCCACCCCAAAAAGTGCTCTTTCTATGGAAACAGCAACTTAACCATATATATATATATATATATATATATATATATATATATATATATATATATATATATATATATATATTCAGTAAAAAAAACTTTGTTAAAGGGACATTATGGTTCAAAGTAAAACCGAAAAACCCCTGAAATTCGCCAGTTATGGTAAGCTAAGCAACCATCTCTCACTGCTAGCATTAACACCCAGGACATCAAAGATGACATCACAAATGTCATTGATGACATCACTGATGCCATCACATGTCTGGCTCCCCCTTTTTTCCTTTACTGACATATCTAGGCCACATGGTTCTGTTCAGCAACAGTCAAGAACTAAACATTGAAAATGTACTATATTTGTAGAATTATCCTTCAATAAAGTTCTTACAATAATTCCCTTAGCTTCAAGTCACATCATATGAAACATATACATAGCGGAAGACTGAGGTTTGAAAGAAAGTAATCCTTTCTGTGCATGAAGATACTCATTAGGATTATCAGCACTTTCTCATACTGTACTTTCCTGTATATAACCATATTTGTATACATTGTACTCACACTTGTTTCCTTAGAGTCCAGTCACATCATGTGATACACATACATACAGTAAGTAGCAGCTTTGAAACAGAACAATCATGTCTCTGCATATACTTATATTTGTATGTGTTGTTGTCTCTTTGTGTTTTGTCTGTAATAATGCAATTATGTATTAAGTGGGTTTTATTAGCTACTTATTACATTTTTCACAGTACATAAAACTCTAATAAAAATGCAGGTATTCATTTCACTATTCAACATGGCAAGATTATGAATATTGCACCTTCATCATGTATGCTGCGCACACTGCTTATATTTCTACATGAGTAGCTTAGTGTACTGGATTGAACTTCAGAATAGAATACTATTTATATCAATGCATTGCTTAGTGCACTAATTAGCTCATGGTATTTATTCCAATGATCCTTGACACTTTTTGGCCAACATTATAAGAATCCCTTGTACAGAGTTTTCATGAAAAGTAAATGCACATATGATGGAATCAGTGATGTCATCAATGATATTTGTGATGTCATCTTTGATGTCCTGGGTGTTAATGTTAGCAGTGCACGGTGGCGCGAGTTATGGTTGCTTAGCTTACCATAACTGGCGAATTTCAGGGGTTTTTCGGTTTTACTTTGAACCATAACGTCCCTTTAACAACATTTTTTTACTGAATTTCATAGGCTTTTAGTAGCACAAATTAACCATACCGTCCCTTTAACCAAGTTTTGTTACAGAATTTCATAGGTTTTTATTAGCGGAACTTGACCATAACCTCCCTTTATCAAATTTTATTTTGACTGAATATACATATTCATAGTGTAAATTTGATAGATGTTTACTAGGATTCCCTTACTTTATATACATGTAACATAGAACATACTGAACCACTAGCTAGTGATTTTGATGTCCGCGGACTGTGCGAATGTCCGCGGACAGACGCGGACAACACCAATACTACCCAAAAACTAAGGGGTATCTTAAATTATTATATCATGCCATATGAACACTGTACAAGTTGAAAAACCAACACACAAACACATTATATATAGTAATTAATAAGAATTATATCTAGCACATCAAACATCCATTTAAATACCATATATATTGTAAAATGGAATATACCAAAACAAGAAAGGTATGCTTCTAACATAATTACCTCACAGAAACTGCACAACTAGGAGCAGCAGCAGATCTACAGAACAGCGAGAAGACAACTTACACAACTTACCACAATCTAGTAAGTAAACTTTTTTTCTTATATATTTCTAAAATGTCTATATTAAATACAATAAAAGTAATATATATTTTTTTTTCCTCACCGAAATGTCAAATACTTTAGAATGGCTTGAGGAGAATTTCCCACATGGTGAAATGTCTGAAGATAGTGAAACTAATGGTAGACACTTCTCTTTATGACCAAATGAATAAACATTACGTTATGTACACTTAACATATATATATATATTACATGGCCACGGCAGTGGCCATGTAGTTATGGTTAAGTTGCTGTTTCCATAGGAAGAGCACTTTTTGGGCGGCTTATAACTTCACTCTCCCTGGATGGATCCTCACCAAACTTTGCAAAACAAGTAGTTGGGTCACTCTGAATTTTTCCGCAAAGTTTGGTGAGGATTCGTCCAGGGGGGGGAAAGTTATAGTGGGGTCCCAAAACTTTTTTTTTCCCATATACTGAATGGGAAAAAACTTTACGCACGGCTACAGCCCGAACCGCTGGACGGATTTACACCAAATTTGCGGCAGGAGCGGTGGCCTGGTCCCAAAAGCGTGCCTTTGTAAATTTGGTGTAAATCTGTCCAGTAGTTTTTTTAAAAATGACCAAAATGTAAGGCAAAAAAATTAGTGATATCTGCGTTTGCTTCGCGGACGGACTTCCCTGTTCGCTCCGCGGACATCACCCCGATTGGCCCATGGCCTTGCGTCATGTCCGCGGACATGCGACGTGTTCACTGATTGGACGGCGAGTTGCGTGGAGCGCATCAGATTTCTGTGGCGCCCGCCATCTTGTATTCGCAGTCGACCGCATACAGCCCAGTGAAACGTGGATAAAAAATTGTATTTAGCGCCGTGTGTTGGTGTGTAAGAGTGTTTGGGGAGGGTGGGGGAGTATGAGATAGGTTCAATGTTTTGTTTTTTTATGTGCTAGACGTTTTTGTTGCGTTCGATTTGTCCGCGGAGAACACGGCTGTTCTGACATTTTGTAAATAAACTAAATGGTGGGGTGTTTAGAGGACGGAGTATGTGTCATTTTTGTTCGCAAGGAAGGTAAAAATGAGCTATGAACACTCGCGGTGTACTTAATTGTTCGTCAATACACAAACTGGGGGTGTCCTCAGGACGCTGTCCATATTGTAATCTGTCTAGTTGAATGTGTTCTAAGAACACTCGCAGTGTCCCCAAATGGTTGCAATTACACAAAATGGGCGTGTTCTGAGAACGTTGTTTGTATTGTTCGTTGTCACTGTGAAAGTGTTTTAAGAGCACTCCTTTTGTCCGCTAATAGTACAATTTCCTAGGGGCGTCAACCGACTTTTTGTCCACTAAAGAAACGATAAATCCGGCTGGTGTGCGCCAACATTATGTGATAATCCTATGACTGGCGCTATTGACCTGGCTGACTTGCTTTTGCGACACTAAATCATATCTCCCGCCCCTAAGCCTGATATTATCAAAGCATTCATATTCCCCGCCTCTCTCCGTGACATTACAGGGTGCGTAATGAAACGCGCCCAGTCGTCTCCAGCACTACGCGACTTTACACAGAACCCGGAAGACAACACACATTAGGTCACAACACAGCGCGCCACAATTCGGAATATGAAACTGTGATTTAAAAGCAAAAAGCAAGATTGTAAATGTTGTAAAGTACATTTATTTGACATCAAATGTTTAGAGAATATTCAGCAATTTGCATTTGTCTTTGTTGTCGATCCGCAAAAGTTCATGTTGAGACACGCGATGTTCCTTTGCGGTACAGAGAGTGTTAGATCAGCTTACAACTCAGTGCGCCACAATTCGGAATATGAAACTGTGGTTTAAAAGTAAACAGCAGGATTGTACATTTGGTAAAGTACATTTATTTCACATGAAATGTTTAGTGAATATTCAGCGATTTGCTATTGTCTCTGCTGTCGATCAGCAAAAGTTTATTTGGAGCCACGCGTTGTTCCTTTGCGGTAGATAGGCTGTTGGTTTATGATAAAAGCAGTAAATGGTCGCTCTGATAATCGGAAGGTTGCTCCAACAATGAGCCATTAGACCATCCTATTGGTTGGTATGTTGTTTGTAGCCGCCGCTGGTACTGCATAAGGGCATATTGGTCCTTGGCGATTGTCCCATAAAATGGTGAGGGTCATGAAGTTGCATATTTGGACCTGCACCTCACAGTTGAAGACCCCATCCGCTGGAGTCTGTAAATCGTGACATAGGCAAGATGGAGCCACTTACCTGTTTTAAAAAACATAAATTAGTCTCACCAGCCGATCTTCATTAAAAATCATAATTTTATTTATTAGGGCGTGAAACTATTTGCTATCGAAGATAGTGCAACAGAGTATGTTAATAATAAAATAATAATATTTTCCCATTCATATAGCGCTAAGAACCGTGAGGTATCTAAGCGGTGCTTATTATTAACCACGGTTTGTGGTGCTCATTTATCGACCACGGAAGGATGAAAGGCTGAGTTTGGCCTTGCCAGGATTCAAACTTGCGTTAGCAAGCTGTGCATGGATGTCAAAGCGAGCGCTGTACTCGCTGTGCCACTTGACAGGCTACAGTGAAGTGGCACAGCGAGTAGAGCACTTGACCGCCTATAGACCGGTTAAATTATTTCTATTAACCCACCCTGTGTCGTCTGCCTTTTTCAGAGCCCTCTAAACGACAGGGGATCAATTCGGCGGTGATAGTGCGCGGTAGAAAACATTATGCCGCTTTCAACGAACAAGTTCAACTTGAGCGGTCTTTAATGCTACGCTATTGTAATTATATTTGGTATAAAGTAATCTAAAGGGTTACTTACAGTACGATTGCAATTTCCATTGTCTACGAGTGGTGCAGTCCCAAAATACGACTCCGCGTGTGCCAACGATCTTTCGCATAGTGATATAATATATAAAAGTGGTTTCGTTTCAGAAATTTCATCTTTATCTTCTCTTACGTTTTAGCAACACTCCTTCAAGAGAAGTCTTTCATCACAATCTCTGTCTGTCAAGGTCAAAACACAATACAACCTTATAGTCCGCTTCGTGAGCCTCTCCGGGGCCCAAGAAAAAAATGGAAGCAGCTGACCTTCACTGTGAACGAGCATAAATTCTTACTTTGCAACATTCTGTGTAAAGCCATCTGTAGAAGTTGTGGAAGCAGCTGACCTTCACTGTGAACGAGCATAAATTCTTACTTTGCAACATTCTGTGTAAAGCCATCTGTAGAAGTTGTTTTTTGCACGCCATGTTTGTATATTGTTTTCGTGATATTAAAAAAAGTTTGTTTAAAGGACGTTATGGTTCTAAGTACAGCCGAAAGACCCCTGAAAATCGCAAGTTATGGTAAGCTTTGAAAAATAACTGGCGCCACCACCGTGCAGTGCTAAGACTAACACCCAGGACATCAAAGATGACATCACAAATGTCATTGATGAAATCACTGAAGACATCACGTGTGTATGTACTTTTCATGGAATTTGTGTACTAGGGATTTTTATTATAATGTTTCGAAAAAAGTGTCAAGGATATTGCAATAAATATCATACCGTTATTAGTGCTTTGAACGATGCATTGATATAAATAGCATTGTATTATGGGACTCTATCTAGTATACTGAGCTACTAATGGAGAAACATAGCATTGTGTGCAGAGTACACGATGAAAGTATAATATGTGTAATGTTAATATGTTGAATAATGAAATAATAATTGTCCTGAAATGTTCGAAAAATCACAAAATGGGGTTGTTCTGAGGACGTTATTCGTATTGTGTGATTGCTTAGCTGTTTGCTATGAGGGAATGGCACAGAGAGTAAAGTGGACGCCGTCCGCGGACACCGCGGCTGTTCATGGACAGGGCGTGCTACATCCGGGTTTTTCCAGGAAATCCAACATGGAAAGAAGACTGTACGAATCAGCCAATCAGATGTTGAGGGTGTGGATTTGTGTTGAAAGAGACTGTGTGTGGTGAAGGTGGCAGAAGTGGAGAAAGTCAGGATGTTGGTGCTCAGAGATATGTTTGTGCATGGTTTACAGCAGTACGCTGAATGCAGGCATGTTGCAAAGAACTTTGATGTGAAAGGAGTGGAGGTGGTGTGGAGCAGTGTGCGTGATTGCAATGTACAGGGAATTGTACAAGTTTGTGAGGATATGGCCACGATGAACAGTCCGCATGTGGTAGTTTTGCACAATGGTGCTTTCCATTTGGGCAACGTCAGTGCCCCTACTTTGTTGGCTGATTTGGAACGCTTGGTTCAAGCAGTAATGAAGATCCTTCCAAATGCAAAAGTATTTTTTTCTGGATTACTACCTAGGGCAATATGGGACAATAGTTCAGTTTTTTGTCCTCAGCAAAATATTGCTAGGTGTGTCATCAACCGAGGCATGTGTGCCTACATGCTTAGAGCTGGTATGTTCTTCTGTAACTATGAGAATATTGATGCCAGTAATGCTGTTAATTTTAAAGAAGATGGCATTTCTTTATCTTTTACGGGAAATGCCTTTCTATTTTGGAATGTAAGGGTTGCTTTGGAGAAGGTTATGTGAAGATTTTAGGAGTAAAGTAAGGAAAAAAACAAGAAAAAAATACAAAATAACAGGTGTCTGTCAAGCATCTGTTAAAAAAAAAAACACGGCTCTTTTCAGAGCCAACTTCAAAGGGGAAATGGGGCACACTATTTAAATTTACATTCACCACGCTCAGATTTTCGATGTGTCCGCGGACATGGCGGTAGTCCGCGGACATGAAAATCACTACGAGGGGGTTAGTATGTTCTATGTTACATGTATATGAAGTCAGGGATGTTATGGTTAAGTTGTGCTACTAAAAACCTATGAAATTCAGTGAAAAAACTTTGTTCAAGGGACATCAATGACATTTGTGATGTCATCTTTGATGTCCTGGGTGTTAGTCTTAGCAGTGCACGGTGGTGGCGCGAGTTATGGTTGCTTAGCTTACCATAACTGGCGAATTTCAAGGGTTTTTCGGTTTTACTTGGAACCATAACGTCCCTTTAACAAAGTTTTTTCACTGAATTTCATAGGTTTTTAGTAGCGCAACTTAACCATAACGTCGCTTTAACAAAGTTTTTTTCACTGAATATATATATATATATATATATATATATATATATATATATATATATATATTACATGGCCATGTAGTTATGGTTAAGTTGCATTTCCCATAGGAAGAGCACTTTTTGGGTGGCTTATAACTTAGCTCTCCCTGGACGGATCCTGACCAAACTTTGCAAAACAAATATTTGGGTCACTCTAATTTTTTTTGCAAAGTTTGATGAGGATTCGTCCAGGGGAGGCAAAGTTATAGGGGGGGCCCCAAAACTTTTTTTTTTCCCATAGACTGAATGGGAAAAAAATTTTGCTCGCCCAAACCGCTGTACGGATTTCCACCAAATTTGGACCAGGAGCAGCAGCTTGGTCCCGAAAGCGTGCTTTTGCAAATTTGGTGAAAATCCGTCCAGTATTTTTTTTTAAAATGACCAAAAAGTAGGTAAAAAAAAATTTGTGATATCTGTGTTCAGTTCCCGGACACACTTCCCTGTTCGCTCCACGGACAGTGTCCTGATTGGCCAATCGCCTTGCGTGATGTTCGCGGACATGCAACGTGTTTGCTGATTGGACGGCGAGGAGCGTGAAGCGCGTCAGATTTTTCGGTAGCGCCCACCATCTTGGATTCACGGACGTCCGCGGACAGCGCGGTGAAACTTTGTTCAAAATGTGTATTTTGTAGAGTGTGTTGATGTGTAGGAGTGTTTGGGGACGGTGGGAGTGTATGAGATAGGATGAAAGTTGTGTTTTTTATGTGTTAGACGTTCTTTTTGTGTTCGATTTGTTTGCGGACATCACGGGTGTTCTGAAATGTTCTAAATAAACTGACTAGGGGGTGTTCTAAGGACACAATATGTGTCCATTTTGTTCGCAAGCAAAGGGAAACTGTTCTAAGAACACTCGCGGTGTACGGGGAGTGTTTGTAGGGGGTATCCTGAGGACGCTGTCCGTATTGTTCTCTGTCAAGTTGAATGTGTTCTAAGAACACCCGCGGTGTCCTGAAATGTACGCAAATAAACAAAATGGGGGTGTTCTGAAGATGTTTTTGAGAACACTCCCGGTGTCCTGAAATGTTCGTAGGGGGTGTCCTGAGGATGCTGTCCGTATTGTTCTCTGTCAAGTTGAATGTGTTCTAAGAACACCTGCGGTGTCCTGAAATGTTCGCAAATAAACAAAATGGGGGTGTTCTGAAGACGCTTTTAAGAACACTCGCGGTGTCTGGGGAGTGTTCGTAGGGGTTTCCTGAGGACGCTGTCCGTATTGTTCTCTGTCAAGTTGAATGTGTCCTAAGAACACTCGCGGTGTCCTGAAATGTTCGCAAATGAACAAAATGGGGGTGTTCTGAAGACGCTTCTAAGAACACTCGCGGTGTCCGGGGAGTGTTCGTAGGGGGTGTCCTGAGGACGCTGTCCGTATTGTTCTCTGTCAAGTTGAATGTGTCCTAAGAACACTCGCGGTGTCCTGAAATGTTCGCAAATAAACAAAATGATGGTGTTCTGAAGACGCTTCTAAGAACACTCGCGGTGTCCGGGGAGTGTTCGTAGGTGGTGTCCTGATGCGCTGTCCGTATTGTTCTCTGTCAAGTTGAATGTGTTCTAAGAACACCCGCGGTGTCCTGAAATGTTCACAAATAAACAAAATGGGGGGGTTCTGAAGACGTTTTTGAGAACACTTCCGGTGTCCTGGAATGTTCGTAGGAGGTGTCCTTAGGACGCTGTCCGTATTGTTCGTTGTTAAGTTGAAAGTGTTCTAAGAACTATCGCGTTGTCCTGAAATGTTCGCAAATAAACAAGATGGTGGTGTTCTGAAGACGCTTCTAAGAACACTCGCGGTGTCCGGGGAGTGTTCGTAGGGGGTGTCCTGAGGATGCTGTCCGTATTGTTCTCTGTCAAGTTGAATGTGTCCTAAGAACACTTGCGGCGTCCTGAAATGTTCGCAAATAAACAAGATGGTGGTGTTCTGAAGAAGCTTCTAAGAACACTCCCGGTGTCCTGGAATGTTCGTAGGGGGTGTCCTGAGGACGCTGTCCGTATTGTTCTCTGTCAAGTTGAATGTGTCCTAATAACACTCGCGGTGTCCTGAAATGTTCGCAAATAAACAAGATGGTGGTGTTCTGAAGACGCTTCTAAGAACACTCGCGGTGTCCGGGGAGTGTTCGTAGGGGGTGTCCTGAGGACGCTGTCCGTATTGTTCTCTGTCAAGTTGAATGTGTTCTAAGAACACCCGCGGTGTCCTGAAATGTTCGCAAATAAACAAAATGGGGGTGTTCTGAAGACGTTTTTGAGAACACTCCCGGTGTCCTGGAATGTTCGTAGGGGGTGTCCTGAGGACGCTGTTCGTATTGTTCGTTGTTAAGTTGAAAGTGTTCTAAGAACTATCGCGTTGTTCTGAAATGTTCGTAGGGGGTGTCCTGAAAACGTTGTCCGTATTGTTCGCTGGCAAGTTCAAAGTGTTCTAAGAACACTCACATTGTTCGCGGACATTAAAAGTTTCCCATAGATCATAGTTGAAATGTTTGACTCTATGGATGTGATATGCTGCGGTGGTTGTTGCCAGGGCATAGAGTCTTGGGTGCATGGCCATTCTGCCATGCACCCAAGACTCTATGCCCTGGCAACAACCACCGCAGCATATCACATTCATATTTGCTTATAACTTTGGGTGAAAAACAAATGTATAAGGAACAAAGGTATTAGATACTATGGATGTGATATGCTGCTATGGTTGTCCTTATTATTGTATACTTACTGTTTGGTCTAGTAATGGGAGTCCATGTTTTGCTTCTTCATTTCTGTGATAAAAGAAAATAGCATGTTAGTATTAGTATTTTGTAATGACTTATTAAATTGTATAAGCAATATACTTTTATTTATTTTCGACCCTCATATTTAGTAGAGTACAAATCAGAGTACTGTGCAATTTGCTCAGTTTCTGTATTTGTTGCTAAAATCATTGGGTCTGTGGGAGAAAAAAAAATCCATGTTGGATTAAAAAAAAAACCTTTTTCTGTTATGCTACAGTTTATTTGTTTGTTTGTTTTCAGTGTTCACTTGTTGTTTCTGGCTAATGCTTTATGCTTTGCTTTGTTGTATTTTCTTGGAGCAGTAACAGATTCTTCATTTGTTTTGATATGATAAAATGTTGGAGCAGTTAGATACCAATTGGCGTATTCTAACTGTCTATTTTTTTAATATATTTTAGTGGTTTTGATTTATCTATTTGGATATTGTTAACTTTTGGGACAGTTAGATACCAATTGGCGTATTTTAACTGTGTATTGTTTGGCCTAATTTAGTGGTATTCATTTATCTGATTATTTGTTGTAGAAACTTTGAGCTGTTAGATAGCTTTTGGAGTATTCTAACAGTTTATATTATTTTAACACAAATGTATAATTTTGGGACAGTTAGATACCAATTGGCATATTCTAACTGTGGATTTTTTGGTCTAATTTAGTGGTATTCATTTATCTGATTAGTTGTTGTAGAATCTTTGAGCAGTTAGATAGCTTTTGGAGTATTCTAACAGTTTATATTTTTTTAACACAAATTTACTTAAAGGTTTAAATACAGTTTATTTATCAAATTTTGGTTTTAAGAACATCAAATAAGCGTTTGTAAAATTTGCTGGTAATCTCTGCTTTAGAGTAATGGTACTATCATTACATTCAAACCATCCACATTTCTTTTTTATATATGCAGTGTAGTGCCCTGAATTGGTTGTGGCTCCTGCGTGGTAGATTATACCTATTGTTGTGAAGGTTTTCTTACCAAGTGATATTTGACCATGTGTGAATCCAGTCAGCTTGCAGTTGTTTTTGGTACCATCTGCATTGTAACGTAGAAGCATTAGTATTACGTATTTACTATGTGTTTGTATTACTAACGTGGAGCGATTATCTGAATTGCAGGTAGAGCATAATCTACCATGGTTTGCATTTTGTACAAGTTGCTGAAATGGAATGGATTCACAATTTGGTATTGATATATATATGAAGCGTTCATTGGGGATTTCTTCTTGTGTCACATTGTTGCAGAGAGTGCATGTATGTTTCCACATGTATGAAATCTGAAAGATTTCCTTTATAGGTATGTTTTTGTTTTCCAGTACTTGTAGTAAGTACATTAGAAATTCTTGTGGATCTTCCTGTGAGTTTATAGTGAATTTCACCATTCCAGCACAGTAGTCCAATTGTCGTCTTATTCCAAAAACAATATCAGGCCGATTCATGGAATTAATGTGCGCCGAAAAAACGGGGCACGCGTGCGAAAACGTGCGATTCGCAGAGAAATAGCGAAACTGAAAAAGTGTGCGGCGCACGCTGGCGCACAGGTCATCGAACGGCGTGCGATAAGGCCACAGCGAATTCGCACATAGCGCGGCGCACATAACAAAAGTAGGCGGAACATGGGGCGTCACACGCAGAATGGGGAACAACTCGTGAAAATGTGGGCGTCACGGGGGAAGTACAGGAGGCAAGTGCGCAGAACGCCCACACGCTCGCCTACAACACGTATTGAAGGAATCGAATAGGGAAAAACAGCATGCATACGGCCAAAGACGCGCACAGGCCCATACATGTCCGCCACACGAAAGCAGGTGGTAGCGTCCCTGCGCAGGAAAAAAATGTGCGCCAAAGTCCTACACGCGCGAGAAGCCCCACATGCAATTGGGCCTGGGGCAGCGTGTGCGTGTATTTCAGGGGTGCGCGGGAAGTTCCATACGCGATCGGGCCTGGAGGAGCGTGTGCGTGTATTTCAGGGGTGCGCGTGAAGTTCCACACGCGATTGGCCTGGGCGCGTGTATTTCAGGGGTGCGCGAGAAGTTTCTCACACGCGATTGGCCTGGGCGCGTGTATTTCAGGGGCTCGCAGGTGTTTTCACACGCGATCGGGCCTGGGGGAGCGGAGTACGTGTATTCTAGGGGCTCGCGGGTGTTTTTACACACGATCGGGTCTGGGGGAGCGGGGTACGTGTATTTCAGGGGCTCGCGGGTGTTTTCACACGCGATCGGCCTGGGGGAGCGTGTGCGTGTAATTCAGGGGAGCGCGTGAAGTTCCACATGCGATTGGCCTGGGGGAGAGGGGTATGTGTATTCCAGGGGCTTGTGGGTGTTTTTACACACGATCAGGCCTGGGGAAGCGGGGTACGTGTATTTCAGGGGCTCGCGGGTGTTTTCACACGTGATTGGGCCTGGGGGAGCGTGTGCATGTATTTCAGAGGTGCGCGAGAAGTTCCACACGCGATTGGGCTGCGTGCGGGCATTTCAGGGGTGCGCGTGAAGTTTCACACGCGATTGGGCTGCGTGCGGGTATTTCAGAGGTGCGCGCAAAGTTTTACACGCGATCTGGCCTGGGGGAGCGTGTGCGTGTATTTCAGGGGTGCGCGTGAAGTTCGCAACACGCGATTGGCCTGGGGGAGCGGGGTACGTGTATTCCAGGGGCTCGCGGGTGTTTTTACACACAATCGGGCCTGGGGGAGCAGGGTACGTGTATTTCAGGGGCTCACGTGAAGTTTTTCACGCGATCGGGCCTGGGGGGGAGCGGGGTACCACTCACCGTCTGCCTTGCGTGTAGAAGAACGCGTAGCCAACACCCGCTGTGAAGTAATAGCGTGTGAACCCCAACGGATGGAAAACACACGCACCGCACGAAAAGCACGTACAGAGCAGTGTAAAGGCACGCGGGATCTCCAAGCCCTGCCAGGGCAACGCCCGTGCGCGAAACGTCACAGACGCGCTTACGCTGTAAGGGCCTTTGGTCCAATGAAATCGTGTACGCGTGCTGACGCGCTTATGCGCCAAGGCCCTTTCCTCGAATTTCACGCTGACGTGCAGGATTTTCACATGCCAAATCACTCCGTATCAAGCTGGCCACGCGAAAACATACGGAAGACCACGCTCCTGCCCAGAAGGCCGAATTACTGCCCCCCAGTGCCCCGAGCAGCCTCCCACATGCCATCTGCTGCTGCCTGCCTGCCTGCTGCCACCGTGCCCTGCCATTTGGTGCCTGCACATCAGCCATCTGCAGGGGTCCAGTTGCTGTGTCCACCCCTGCCGGAACAGAAAACTCCCGACTCGGATAACATCACTCCACAGCCCAGCCCCAGGACCCAGTTGCCCACCCACTCCTGCCCCTGGGGTTGCCATGTCGGGCACATCAACATCTGGCACCAGTAGCAACCCCCGGCCAGATGGGCAGAGGGGCACCAGCTTCACTGCCACCGAAGTTGGTGTCCTGGTGGAGCAAGTCCTGGGGCAGTATGATGCCCTCTTCGGATCGTCCCGTGCCAACAAGGAAGGACGGGAGAGGATCTGGGCCGACTGTGTGGTTGCCATCAACGCGGAGGGGGTGGCAACCCGCACCATCCAGAAGGTCAAGAAGCGCCGCATGAGTTCCATCCAGGTGAGGGTCTGGAACGCGTACACCCAGCGCTCCACGCCCTGGTCCTTGAGAGGGAGACCCGTCTGGAGTTGAGCGGTAAGTGGCCAAGCATTGCTGTGTGAGACAGGGCATGTTGCACTGTGCTGGTTGTCTGATACTTGCCTGTATGTGTGACATAGGCCATGTACGCATGTATGTGTGCAGGGACATCATGGTAATGCATGTGTGACCAGTAATGTGTGAACCGCACGGTTGTTGCATGTGTATAAATGCGACATGGGGAGCCCTATGCAGATTGTACACATGAGAGCATGGCAGTCTCTGTTCCTGGACATGGGTGGGGGTGAGGGATGGGTGCTGATGCCAGGTACATATATGGTATCCATGTCTGTGTGCCTGACCTGCGTGTCTGTGACTTGTGAATGCCATGGATGCATGACACATGTCTGTGACAATTTACAGATTCACTGATGCAGCCTAGTCATCCTTGTATCCACTGTGATTGGGGTGTACGGGGGGAGATGGATGTGACTGAGGTGAAGTGTGTGCATGTGATAGGCATGACCCATAATGCATGTGAGTTCCATTACATTGTATGTTTCGAGAGTCCATTGGACATGTATGGAAATGTCCATGGCATGCACCATGACTGTCACTGTGTGTGATTTGCCTGGACTGACACATGTGTTGTGGAGGGACATGATGGAAGTGTACTTTGACAGTGGCACTCATCTGCTATTGCTTCCTGTCTAGAGGCCAGAGTACAGTACCCTGATGCTTGTGTTCTATGTCTCCCTCTACGCAGCGGCTAGTGAAGAAGAGGGCGGAGACGGCGCTGTGGAGCAAGGCGGCGGGGATGCCCCCACGGCTGCAGCGGAAGGGGTGGGTGAGCCCCCACAGGGGCCTGCTATGGCGGAAGATGGTGAGAAGCCATCCAGGTTGGTGGTTTCCACAGAGGAGGAGGAGGCCGCCACTGAGGCGCACATGGGGCCTGGTGGGGGCATCCCTGCTGGTGCAAGTGGTGCAGTCCAGGGGCAGGGGCAGGAGGCAGCACAGGTCACCGTGGAGGGGCCTGTGCATGTCGCTGTCCCTGACCCTGTGGGTGCACCACCATGCACCAGCAGGGATGCCCCGTCCCAGGCCCGTCCGCAGGTAGAGGGGATGTCCATGTCATCTGACTCCCCTCCACCTGCGGACGAGGGGACCTCTGGCCATATGGAGAAGGTCCTGATTGGGGTCGCGATGCACACGGCTGTGATTCGTGATGACGTGCGTGCTTCCCAGGAGGAGCACGCACGTCATCACGAAGAGCACCGTGCCGACGTGGCCCAATTGGGATCGTCCATGTTCGGGGGTTTCCTGCATGTGTCGGCCAATCTGGCGGCCCTCTCCTCCTCTGTGGAGACTATACGCCAGTCGTTCTCCTTGCCGTCTTCCGGCCCAGATGCCACCTTGGCCCCCTGTGGACCTGCCCTGACCAATGCAGCCAGCTCGGTGGGGATCCCATCCCTGCCACAGTCGGGAGTCAGAGGTCCAGCAGGGGTGGATGTAACGCTTACCTGGACTCTGCGGGGACACTCACGATGGAACTACGTAACACAGTTCTTCTCAATTGGTGTAGCTCCCAATCCTCCCTTCAACCATACGAATATGCGTTCCTAGGACAAACACAAGAGATTTCTAAGAATTTTGATTAGCTCTTCTATGGAGTTTTAAAACTAATTCTACACTCTCATATAACACTTCAGCTTTTCTAATTACCTCAGGAATTTATGTTGTTAGCTCTCCATCCTGCATCTGTGCAGGGGCGCTAGTTCTGAAGAGGGGAGATGGTGCTGACTAATGTTGCTAGGAAGGAAATTTTCACTAATGTTCAATAGACTAAAAGGTACAGCGCACAAATAATCACTCAACAGATAAGAGTGTGAAACCAAGATAACTGCGCCGGACTGAAGTGACTGGAATTAGGACTGGGAAATATTGGAGTGCCTAAAGTGTGAGAGGAATTCCTACACCCACGCATTCATGGGCACCACAACCGGAAAACGAATTTACCTCAGGAAACACACTCACACAATATGTAAAGAACACACGCCAAACTAAGATTCAAAGCTAAGGAACACTCAGTAGCTAATGAAGCGCCAACCCAGCTCTATACGTTACGCGCAACAAATGCTCAGTGACTGATTACAACGCAACACTGAACCTCACAATATCATAGGAAAGATATGCTGCTTCAGAGGATAAGAGCAAAGATACTTGCAAACAATTTCTGACAGGAAACTCTTGAATTATGGAAGTAGTTCCGTGACTGGAAAATGACGGGGCTAAAGGATTGACCGGAATGAAGTCTGTGACGAGAGTTCCAAACACCGACTGTGGAAGATACTATGACTGGAAATTATAGGAATTGCAGGGAACTCAGGGAAACAATAACGGGCTGAAAAGGGGACCAAAATGACTGAAAGGGAAGTGTAACTAGTGGCGCTGGAACGTGACTGGACCTAAAGCTGAACAGCGGCAAGCGTTGACTGGATTCTTTCCGAACGCAAAGCAGGGAATGATCGAGGGGAGGGGCTTAAATAGGAGGAGCGAGAAAATAACTAGACCTACACTGCGCACTCTATCAGCATAAACCAGGCAGCCTTGTTGAGTGTTGGGAAGTACTGCCCATGCCTAACACTGCCCTGAGTTGCTTTTTCTTAACATCCACGAATGGTAGATGGAAGACCATTCTTTTTGGACGCAATTGTAGGAACCTTTGCTGTGATCATGACAGTGGACACCACAGCAACTGTACCCCAGCAGATGGAGGATGTGCCGGCATCATCAGGCAGGGCACGTGCACGACGGCGTCGGTGGATTCCATCAGCCTGGATGCCGTCGTGCTGGCAGAGGCAGTGGCGTCGGAGGCAGCAGCGGAGTCAACATGGGAGGCATCATGGCTCGGGGCCATCAACATCGGAGGGGCAGGCATCGGCCGGAGGGCAGGAGGACCCAGGACGGGAAGTGTCTTCCGTGTGGCAGCGGTTGGGCCAGCATATAGGTGCGGAGCGGCGGTGGGCGGAAGAGGCGCGGCTCACAATGGTCAGGGCGGAGAACTCCATGCGGAGGGCCCTGAGGCGGGCCGAGTGCCTCAAAGCAATCCGCAGGGGGTTGGAGGAGGAGACGGCGTCGTCCCTGCGGACCCTCGGGGCCATGGAACAGGACCCCCTCCGGGACATCGAACAGGAGTTCGATGATACCCTGGCCCGGAACACCACGGAGTGAGCCGCTGGACTTGCCCGCCGCATTTGTATATAGTTATATAGTTAGTGTTAGGTTTCCTTTAATTTTCTTTTTTATTTGGTTGCGATAGGACAATGCGCCACATTTTTGTATATAGTTCAGTTTTTAGTTAGTTGTCATAGTTAGGTTTCATTTGGTTGGGCTCATGGACCCGGGATTATCTTGTAAATAGTTCTTCAATGGATTCTTTTATTTTTTGGATTTTTTTCATCGCCATGGAGCAATGGTTTTTGTTTATCATTTACACTTGGATTACTTTTCTGACTGTGACTTTGGACACCATTCATTTTGATTGTGCTGTGTGTTTTTTATTTTTTTCATGGACATTCATCTTCTTTTGGTTGTTTTGCTTTGTGGTTTTTCTCATTTCATTTCCATTCAAGTAGATTTTCAATACATTTTTATTTTCATCCTTCAATGTGTCGTATCATCTCATTGCTTTCATGCATGTCATGTTGGGTGTTTTTACATTCACTTGCAGCCATTGTGTGTGACAGACATGTGTTAATTTGCATTATTTACATTGGGTGTGTAACATGTAATTGCCTTTGATATGTGGGTGGATGTGATAGTTGGTTGGGCCTTTTGGCAGGGGAGGATGGCCATTACGGACATGATTGGGGATTGTTGGGACCCAGGCGCAGGGGGGCATGGATGGGACATGGGCGAGGGCCTGGTGGAGGGTGCCCCTGCACTGCTGGGGGGTGGGCGGGGTCCTGGGAGACATGAGTTGGACATGGGTGGGGGCCTGCTGGCAGGTGCCCCACAGCTCTGGGGGGTGGGGGGGTGGGAGACATGGGTGGGGGCCTGCTGGCAGGTGCCCCACAGTGCTGGGGGGTGGGGGTGGTGGGGAACATGAGTTGGACATGGGTGGGGGCCTGCTGGCAGGTGCCCCACAGTGCTGGGGGGTGGGGGAGTGGGAGACATGAGTTGGACATGGGTGGGGGCCTGCTGGCAGGTGCCCCACAGTGCTGGGGGTGGGGGGGTGGGAGACATGGGTGGGGGCCTGCTGGCAGGTGCCCCACAGTGCTGGGGGGTGGGGGTGGTGGGGAACATGAGTTGGATATGGGTGGTGGCCTGCTGGCAGGTGCCCCACAGTGCTGGGGGGTGGGGGGGTGGGGAACATGAGTTGGACATGGGTGGGGGCCTGGTGGAGGGTGCCCCTGGTGGCTGGGGGTGCAGGGGGACATGCGTTGGTGGGCAGTAGTGAAAGTTGACATGTGGGTTGGCTGGGGGGCATGGCCATGGTGGATGGGGTGCCTGCAGGCATGTGCAGGGTAGGCCCCTGTGGTGTGAGCCACCTGCAGGGGCCGTGGAGGGTGTAGAGGGAACACCTGGGAGGACCCACACGTGCAATTCACGTGTGGTGCTTCCCGCGCACCCCTGTAATACACGTACCCTGATGAAATTGCGTGTGAAACTTCCCGCGCACCCCTGTAATACACACGCCCAGGGCAATCGTGTGTGAAACTTCCCGCGCACCCCTGTAATACAGGCGCCCAGGGCAATCGCGTGTGAAACTTCCCACACACCGCTGTAATACACGCGCCCAGGGCAATCGCGTGTGAAACTTCCCGTGCACCCCTGAAATACACGCGCCCAGGGCAATCGTGTGTGGGAGTTCCTGCGCACCCCTGAAATACACGCGCCCAGGCCAATCGCGTGTGGAACTTCCCGCGCACCCCTGAAATACACGCGCCCAGGGCAATCGCGTGTGAAACTTCCCGTGTACCCCTGAAATACACGCACACAGCCCAATCGCGTGTGAAACTTCCCGCGCACCACACGCACGCAGCCCAATCGCGTGTGAAACTTCCCACGCACCCCTGTAATACACGCGCCCAGGGCAATCGCGTGTGAAACTTCCCACGCACCCCTGAAATACACGCGCCCAGGGCAATCGCCTGTGAAACTTCCCGCGCACCCCTGAAATACACGCGCCCAGGGCAATCGCGTGTGGGAGTTCCCGCGCACCCCTGAAATACACGCGCCCAGGCCAATCACGTGTGGAACTTCCCGCGCACCCCTGAAATACACGCGCCCAGGGCAATCGCCTGTGAAACTTCCCGCGCACCCCTGAAATACACGCGCCCAGGGCAATCGCGTGTGGGAGTTCCCGCGCACCCCTGAAATACACGCGCCCAGGCCAATCGCGTGTGGAACTTCCCGCGCACCCCTGAAATACACGCGCCCAGGCCAATCGCGTGTGGAACTTCCCGCGCACCCCTGAAATACACGTGCCCAGGCCAATCGCGTGTGGAACTTCCCGCGCACCACTGAAATACACGCACCCAGGTAATTCACGTGTAGAAGTTCTCACGCACCCCTGAAATAAACGCACACGCTCCCCCTGGCCCCATCGCGTGTGAATCTTCTCGCGCACGCGTGTTCCCGACACCCGTAATACGCGTTCCCCGCTTTTGCTAGTCCGGTAAACTGGTACAGTGTTGGCGCAGCCCTTTGCGATGGTTTTGCGATCTTGATGGCTTTTCCTTGCGCGAGGGCATTCTTGGGGGCGTAACTGGCGCTGCTGCAGGGTCGCTGCTCCACTCTGCGCCATGTCTGCTTTTGGAGGCGAGAATCCATGAATAAGCTGTGCGCGGGAATTGATTTTATCGCACGCGGCTGGTGCAGACATTCGCACGGGCACGCTGTGCGCCAGCCTCGTGCAACACTTTTGAGAGGAATTACATGAATCGGCCTGTATATGTGTTGTCAGGATTGTTTGCTGCATTTCTGTGAAGTACTAACATTTGCAAACACAATGGGTCTGTACTGTGTAAGTAAATGTTGTCAACAATTGGTGGTAATTGAAATAGAATATTCATTGCTACATTTGCATAGCAACTTACACCAACTATATTTGAGAATTTAAATGGTCCAGGTAATTCTGTATCTAACTGCTTTTTTTGGAGTTTGTCTTCCTTCTTTAAAGAAGTACCTGGTTTACTTTCTCTAATTGATTCTTTTTTGTTTGTGGTACTTGATGAAGTACTTTTCTTTTACTCTCTTTGGATGATTTGCAGTGACGTCCTGTTGCATTTCTGTTTGATTTAGTTTTCTTTTACGTTTTAGTTTTTGTGGAACAGAATAATAGGCCGATTCATGTAATTCCTCTCAAAAGTGTCGCACGCGGCTAGCGCACAGCGTGCCCGTGCGAATGTCTGCGCCAGCAGCGTGCGATAAAATCAATTTCCGTGCACAGCGTATTCATGGATTCCCACCTCCAAAATCAGACGTGGCGCAGAGTGGCGCAGCGACCCTGCAGCAGCGCCAGTTACGCCCCCAAGAACGCCCTCGCGCAAGGAAAAGCCATCAAGATCGCAAAACCATCGCAAAGGGCTGCGCCAACCCTGTACCAGTTTACCGGACTGGCAAACAGCAAACGCAAAGCGGGGAATGCGTATTACAGGTGTCGGGAACACGCATGCGTGAGAAGTTACACACGCGACCTGGCCTGGGGGAGCGTGTGCGTGTATTTCAGGGGTGCGCGAGAAGTATTACACGCGAATGGCCTGGGTGCGTGTATTGCAGGGGTGCGCGAGAAGTTCCACACGCGATTGGCCTGGGCGCGTGTATTTCAGGGGCTCGCGGGTGGTTTCACACGCGATCGGGCCTGGGGGAGCGTGTGCGTGTATTTCAGGGGTGCGCGAGAAGTATTACACGCGAATGGCCTGGGTGCGTGTATTTCAGGGGTGCGCGAGAAGTTCCACACGCGATTGGCCTGGGTACGTGTATTTCAGGGACTCGCGGGTGGTTTCACACGCGATCGGGCCTGGGGGAGTGTGTGCGTGTATTTCAGGGGTGCGCGAGAAGTTCCACACGCAATTGGCCTGGGCGCGTGTATTTCAGGGGCTCGCGGGTGGTTTCACACTCGATCAGGCCTGGGGGAGCGTGTGCGTGTATTTCAGGGGTGCGCGAAAAGTTCCACAGGCGATAGGCCTGGGCGCGTGTATTGCAGGGGCTCGCGGGTGGTTTTACACGCGATCGGGCCTGGGGGAGCGGGGTACGTGTATTTCAGGGGTGCGTGAGAAGTACCACACGCGATTGGGCTGGGTGCGGGTATTGCAGGGCTGCGCGGGAAGTTTTACACGCTCGCCTACAACACGTATTCATGGAAACGAACGTGGTCAATCCGGAAACACGTACGCCAGCAGGAAGTAGGCGTACGTCCACCCGCACAGCATAAAAGTGCACGCAAACAACAAACAAGCTCAGACGCCAGGATGAACATACCGTTCCTAGCAGCAGTGGCCGTGGGATACCGCAGGAGGAGGAGGAGGATAGTCCGGGCCAGAATTTTTACACCCAGAACCAGCCTTTTTGGGATGCCTGATGACCATGTGTATGGGAGGTACAGGTTTCCACCTCACATAATACTCGACCTGGTCAGTGAGTGGGAGGATGACCTCACATCAACCACCTTGTGCTCCCAAGCACTCAGCCCGCTGGAGAAGGTCCTCAATGTACTGCACTTCCTGGCCACTGGATCATTTCAGCGGACAAGTGCCATAGTGGGGGGGGTGTCGCAGGCCACGCAGTCACGCTGCCTACACCAGGTCTTGGCCATCATCACTGCACGCCCATCAGTCCGCAGGCACTTATACCTGCCCAGAACACCTGCAGAAAGGCAGGCTGTTGCCCAGGACTTCTACAGGGTGGTACAATTCCCCAAAGTGCTAGGTGCCATTGATTGCACCCATGCAGCTCTACGTCCCCCCAGGGCAACTGAGCACATCTATAGAAACCGCAAGCACTGGCATTCCATCAACGCCCAGGTAGTATGTGATGCCAAGGGAATCATCACCTCAGTATATGCCAACTATCCAGGCTCCACCCACGACAGTTTCATCTACAGAATGTCTACCCTAAACCGGGACATAGAAGCTGGGCGGCATGGCGATACATGGCTGCTCGGTGAGTATAAATGCCACTGCGCATGCATGCATGTCAGATACTGAGTAATGTCACAACCCCACTGATGATACCCATCACCACCTCCCCAGGGGACAGTGCCTACCCTCTCAGCACCCACATGATGACACAAATTCGGAACCCCACCACGCCACCCCAGGTAAGATACAACACAGCCCACATTGCAACGCGGGGCATCGTGGAGCGCACATTCGGAGTGCTCAAGTCACGCTTCCACTCCCTTGACCATTCTGGCGGGCAGCTGTTATACGCTCCCCCAGTAGTGTGCAGGATCATAGTGGCAGCATGTGTCCTGCACAACGTTGCAACACGCCGGGGCCTGGCCGTGGACATGGTGGTGCCCCCACATCCCCAACCACATGCATGCCCACTGCGCATGGGAGGGGAAAGGGCACGGGGTGAGGCAGCCCGTACGCAGCTCATGGCTAATTACTTCACATAAAATCACACCCCTGTGGAGTGCAAACAGCCCTGGCACATACCAGCTGACAATCAATGATGATTGTTACTGACAATTATGATGTGTCAATGGACAGTGAACTGTCACAACCATACCAGCCTGAGATTGTACATCTGGAAGTGTTCCATTGTGTGCTTCCCAACCTACACAAACATCACCAATGCTGTGTTCAAAAGACACACTTCTATGCTGCTAAAATCATTACCCCCTTGCAAGACACAACATGACAACAGTGCCATGTCACCCAACCCCTCCCCAGCACCGCCACCCAACACACCATGGCATGACATGCCATGTGAAAGCAAACAAAGTAAGCCCCCAAAAATGACACGTGTCACAAAGTACAGTGTCCCTAATGGAAACTGGCCACACACAATATGCCGTCATGAATGTAGAAACAACAACACACATGACCAAATACTTACCACAATACAATCGACATAGCATAAACATGACAGTACTAAGGCAAAGGATAGGTAGTCTTACAACATGAGAATGCCAGCACATCCACCACCTCCAACTGTACAGTGTTGTTGCCACGCACATCTGGAAGTCCACTGCTCACAACATGAGCTCCATCTCCAAAGTGGACGGCCTTGTGAAGACATGAGGAATGAACCTGCAACTCAGGAGGGAGACATGGATGCACAAGCACACATCAATACACCATGCAGTGCACAATACAACAACAATATGCACTAGGAATGTATACACAATATTGACTACAGACTGCCCACACAGCTCATGGGAGTCCAACGTCACTGTGTAATTCACTGTCACTTGGGCACACCCTTTGCAAGCCCATGGAAATGGGAAGCAGGAGGGGTGTGTGTCTCACTGACCCAAGAATCTAACCCAAACTCAGGACAAGCCTGCATGTGCCCAACCGGAATACAGTGGATGCCCACGGGAGCCACACAAGGCAACACACTGCAACAAAAAATCAAAAATCAAAAATCAAAAATGGCCATGTGTGGGCCAGGGGGGTGGGGGAAGCCACCCAGGAGGTCCGAGGACAGGGTGCTCACCAACACCCACCTGCGTGAATGTTGCGAAAAAAAACACCTCCATGGGCTCATGGCCTGCACGGCTACTAAATAGTGGGAGATTCACTGCTGGATTCGCTCTCCTCAACATCTGCTGCTGCTGCCACAGGAGGTGGTGGTGCCTTGGGAGGCAGCCCACGCAATGCCCTAGTTTGGTCCTCCATGGCAGCAAGCATGCGGGCCTGGAAGGCATTGTTCTGGAGGGATATGGTGCGGAGATCCCCATGCAACACCCGAGTTGTTGCCCGGACCTCCGCCCGAGATGCCTGCATCTCTGCTGAGAGCGTACGGGTGACGCGCTTCAGCAGCTGTTCCGTCCTGGTGACAGTGGAAGCCTCAAGGTCCACAAGAGTCTGCCTGAAGTGCCGGACCTCTCCCCTCAGGGATTCCCTCTGTCCCTGGGCATCTATAGAAATTGATTCCCTCAGATTGTCCAGGGCCGCCTGTCTGTCCCTGTTGGACACCAACATGTCCTCCCTGACTGATTGGCAAATGGAGTCTGTTGCCTGCTGTAGTAGCTCCATCTGCCTTTCTGGGGGGCAATGGAAGTGGCCACCCTCTCCATGGCTTGAGCAATCATTTCGGATGATGCTACCTATTGGTTGGCCATACCGTAAATGGATTGCTCCCATGCGGTATTGCCTGGTGGCGGACGGCCACCGCGTTGGCGGGCACCACACCTGTCTGGGGCAAGGCGAACTGCGCCTTGCTGTGTCGGCACTGCCTGAGGCTGCAGGACTGCATTTCCCCTCTGAACTGCTGGCCCAGGAACAGGATCAGATGTTGCGGAGTGTGGCCCTGCATCCGTAACCACCATAGGCGCACCTACCAACACTGACATCCCCATAGTGGGCTCTACCCCTGGTGCAGGTGGGTCGGACAGAACAGTATCCCTTCCATGAACACATACCTGCGAATCCACATAGGCCTCATCCGAATCAACACCTGAAAAGAGTTCTGGGGAGGTGCAGCCAGGGACACCCCGGGACAGTATGGCCTGCATCAAGAGAGGGTTCTCCCCCACCACCAAACCACGTCCCCCACTGGTGCCTGGTCGTGCTTCAGATCCCTCCTGGGCCTGCACCATCTCCTCCCCCTCAACAGCATCAGTTGCATCATCCTCTGCAAAAACAGGAAAGACAAAAAATGGAAACAGGCATTAGCACCATGGCACGCTATTAGGCCAGACAAGCTACAGTACCAGTACTTGATTTACACATGTCCCACATGACTATAACCCTCCCATGCATGCACTGTCCATGAGTTGGAAGGGGAGGAAAATGTCAGACACTGATGACACCAAGATGGGAGAGCAACACATCAGCTGCATGCTGGCTAGCAGTGCCATCACACATTGGCCTGTGAGTGGCATGTCCAATACACATACATGACACATGCCATCACACAGATGGCATGTACCATGGGCATGTCATATATGTGACAATGGGGCAGAGTGATGCGCAGTAGAACCAGGTGAATTCCTACAATCAGCCTGAATTAACACAGCTAAATACGGAACAATGTGGTAGCAAGATGCCACTTCAAGGGCAACTGGCGCAATGTAGTGCAAAAAGCCTACTGTGGCCAGAAGGGATACTGTAATACCCAAATCCCGGGGCGCAGAATGCATTGGATGAAGCACATGGGTGGGACAAAACACTCAAGCACACACACCCAGACCTGGCACTCAACCAGATCCCCTGCCACAAACTACATACACATGGATCACACACATGCATGTGCACTCACCTGTCAATGCCTCGTAATCTGGCAGTTCTCCCACACCTTGGATCTGCTCCTGTGTGACGTAGGTCCCAGCAACATGCTCATGTAGAGTGAGTTCTATGTCCTCTTGTGGAGACCCACCTCCAGTCACCAGAGTTGCGGCATGACTTGAGGCCAGCTTTTTCTTTGCCCTACGCTTAAGGTCGTTCCAGCGCTTGTAGCACTCAACAGCTGTGCGCCTCATAAACCCAAGGGCACTTATGCTGTCCGCGATGGACTGCCAGTGTGCCTGACGTCGAGCAGGTGTAATCCTACACCCTGAAGTGACCAAAATTTCGGCGTCATGTTCGGACACATACTGCACAAGTGCATCCAGTTCAGCATCATTGAAGCTAGGCTTCCTTGGCTTGCCGGACCGTGTAGCCGTGTCGGGGTCATCAGCCTGTACTGGATGAGCACTCTTCCTCTTTCTTTTTGTGGGTGGTGGGGATCCAGAGTGCCCTACGCCGCTCTGGACACTAGAGGCAGGAGCACCGGTGGACTGTGTAGTAGTAGTGTGCAATGGCACACTGACCACATGACTTTCTGCAAGCATTAGCTGAAGTGTGATGATGGCAGGGGGAACCTCAGTCTGATGTACCGGGACCAACACTGTCCTTGCTGGGGGAGTCAGAGCTGGGGTGGACGGAGCTGCAGCTGCCCCTGCAGCCTCCCCACCCCGCCTACTCGGGGCAGAAGATGACATGGCTGCCCCTGTACCATGTGGCCTGGTGACACTGGCTTGCGCCGCCACCCGTGGCCTAGACTTGGCGACCTGGAAGTCAGCCTGGGAGTCACCCTGTGCTAGGTCAGGTGCCACAACGGGCTGGTCCAACAAGGGCTGAGCAGGGATGGTGTCAGCCACGTTTCCCTCAACCATGGGGGGGTGTGTCCCTGACTGGTCCTCCACAAGTGGGGGGTTTGGGGGAGTCTGCAAATCCTGGCCACGTCCCCTACCGCGCCCACCACGCCCACCTCTTGAGGCTCGGCCACCTTTGCCACTCTTACCACTTGCTCGCCTCCCAGCCATGGCACTGATGGAGTTGTGCGTATGGGAGTTGCAGTGGACAATTGTCCTGGGCAATTGGGGGTCAAAGGGGTAGGGTACTAGATGGAATTCGTACCCAAGTGCTCTAGCAAGGCTGTATGTAACCCCTGGGGAAAGATGACGGATCACGCAACGCACAGGCACCCCTAAAACAGAAAATGACGTGCACGCGACCCCTCGTAGACCACGTGCGTGGGAAAAGGAACCTGCACTACTCTCTGGCACCCAGAAACACAAAAATGAACGTATGCGTGTCACACGCAGCCTACAATGACCTCTGAAGGGGTACGCTACACACGGGGCTAGCAAAGTTGGTAAATACGTGCGCGACCCACCGTCTGCCTGGGAAAAGAGCGTGAAAAATACGCGCGTGTGAGTGTTGGCAACACCCCCGCCAAAAGAAGAATTGTACACTGTCTGAGGAGACAGGACAAAAGGAGAAGTCAACGCTGTTTGAGGAAACAGGTTGAAGAGAAAATCAGAAAAATACTGACAGAGGTAACAGGGAGTACGAACTAGAAACGCTGTGAAGTAAATCGCGTGTGAACCGACAAGAAGTACAGATTTCACCCACTCGCTCTCCACGGGAAGCACGTACAAGGAAATGACGTACTACACGCACCTTTTAAACCGCACCACACGTCCAACGTCACTTCCGCGTATACGCACTGAGGCACTATCCTCCATCACGCGGGCTGACACTCGGACGTGCAGTTTTTGGTCTTGTAACATTCCTCCGGGTACAGGGACAGGCCCGCGCGTGTCACGTCACAGACGCGCCTGCGCTGTCAGGGCCTTTGGAACTTCTCGCGCACCCCTGAAATACACACGCCCAGGACAATCGCGTGTGAAAACACCCGCGAGCCCCTGAAATACACGCACCCAGGCCAATCGCGTGTGAAACTTCTCGCGCACCCCTGAAATACACACACACGCTCCCCCAGGCCCGATCGCGTGTGGAACTTCTCGCGCACCCCTGAAATACACGCGCCCAGGACAATCGCATGAGAAAACACCCGCGAGCCCCTGAAATACACGCACCCAGGCCAATCGCGTGTGAAACTTCTCGCGCACCCCTGAAAAACACGCACACGCTCCCCCAGGCCCAATCGCGTGTGGAACTTCTCGCACACCCCTGAAATACACACACACGCTCCCCCAGGCACGATCGCGTGTGGAACTTCTCGCGCACCCCTGAAATACACGTGCCCAGGACAATCGCATGTGAAAACACCCGCAAGCCCCTGAAATACACGCACCCAGGCCAATCGCGTGTGAAACTTCTCGCGCACCCCTGAAATACACACACACGCTCCCCCAGGCACGATCGTGTGTGGAACTTCTCGCGCACCCCTGAAATACACGCGCCCAGGACAATCGCGTGTGAAAACACCCGCGAGCCCCTGAAATACACGCACCCAGGCCAATCGCGTGTGAAACTACTCGCGCACCCCTGAAATACACGCACACGCTCCCCCAGGCCCGATCGCGTGTGGAACTTCTCGCGCACCCCTGAAATACACGCGCCCAGGACAATCGCGTGTGGAAACACCCGCGAGCCCCTGAAATACACGCACCCAGGTCAATCGCGTGTGAAACTTCTCGCGCACCCCTGAAATACACGCACACGCTCCCCCAGGCCCGATCGCGTGTGGAACTTCTCGCGCACCCCTGAAATACACGCGCCCAGGACAATCGCATTTGAAAACACCCGCGAACCCCTGAAATACACGCACCCAGGCTAATCGCGTGTGAAACTTCTCGTGCACCCCTGAAATACACGCACACGCTCCCCCAGGCCCGATCGCGTGTGTAAACACCCGCGAGCCCCTGAAATACACATACCCCGCTCCCCCAGGCCAGATCGCGTGTAAAAACACCCGCGAACCCCTGGAATACACGTACCCCGCTCCCCCAGGGCTGATCGCGTGTGAAAACACCCGCGAGCCCCTGAAATACACGCGCCCAGGCCAATCGCGTGTGGAACTTCTCGCACACCCCTGAAATACATGCACACGCTCCGCCAGGCCCGATCGCGTGTGGGCCTTCTCGCGCGTGTAGGACTTTGGTGCATATTTTTTTCCTGCGCAGGGACGCTACCGCCTGCTTTCGTGTGGCGGACATGTATGGGCCTGTGCACGTCTTTGGCTGTGCGCTGTTTTTCCCTATTCGATTCCATGAATACGTGTTGTAGGAGAGCGTGTGGGCGTTCTGCGCACTTGCCTCCTGTACTTCCCCTGTGATGCCCACATTTTCACGAGTTGTTCCCCATTCTGCGTGTGACGTCCCGTGTTACACCTTCGTTATGTGCGCCGCGCTATGTGCGAATTCGCTGTGGCCTTATCGCACGGCGTTCGATGACCTGTGCGCCAGCGTGCGCCGTGCACTTTCTCAGCGTACATCCCACATTTCACGCGTGCACGGACTTCCATGAATTGATGTGCGATGTTTTCTGTGCGATAATCGCACTTGCACTGAGATTTTCGCAGTTTCTCTGCGAATCGCACGTTTTCGCACGCGTGCGCTGTTTTTTCGGCGCACGTTGATTCCATGAATCGGCCTGTATGTGTTTAGATGGGGAGTGTATAGTGAGCGAAGTCTATTATATTCTAAAATGCAAGGAATATCAGCGTTTACTTTACTTGCATCAAAGTTGATTAGAAATAGACCGTCAAGTGTACGTAAGCGTGATAGTGCTACGTAGCTCATGCCTTTTTTAAAGACTCTGTTACCAATATCTATCATTGCTTTGTCTAGGGTAAGACCTTGTGATTTATGAATTGTGACTGCGTATGCAAGAGTTAGAGAAAATTGTTCTCTGCGTACATACATATCTTTGAAGAGAAGGAATCTAGCTGTTGAGCGTCCTATCCGTTTTACTTCTGAAAGTTTGTCAAAGAGTATATTGACAAACTGAATTTTGTTGTCACGTGGGTATGTTTGAAAGCCAACAACTGTACCCAGTGCTCCATTAACTAGTCCTTGGTCCACGTCAAGGTTACGTTTAAGCATTACTCTGCAATTTAAGGATAATTTTAACATCTAAGCCTGCTGTGTTTGAGATTGATTTTTCTAAATTATTTAGTCTTGCTGTGGCTTGGTCACACATGGGTAGTGTCATACCATGTACATCTAGTTTGTCTGTGGCGCTAATTTCCATTATTGGTTGCATTTCTTTACTTAACATTATTTCATTGAATTTGAGACAGCTTGCAAGAGTTGGCATTAAGGCCATACAATTGACATTTTTGTGGGCTAATTGTTCCATAACATCTGTAGCACATGCATTATCGCCATAAAGTGCATTAATGTGCCGGGTTTTCAATGTTGCTTCTGCTTCTTTAGAAAGTATACCAACTCTCAAACTTTTTAAAATGTTTGCATAAGTTAGATCTGCAGATTGGCGCATGTTTTCTGTTAATTCTCTGTATTGGAAATGTTGCCAAAGGTTGACATTTCCAATGCTGCCAACAGTTTTACGGCAGAGTTTGTGTCCTAATGTTTTAAAAATAGGCTCACCTTTTACAGGTGTTAATTGAAGCAAATCTCCAAAAACAATAATGTGTTTTCCTGCAAAGAGCTCTTCATAGTCTGTTTTGAGTACTTCTTGTAATCTGAGGTGAATCAAAGCTAACATCAGGTTGGAGACCATGCTCACTTCATCTATTAGTAGCATTTTCATTTGTTTCAATACTCTGCGTAATTCCATTGCAGCTTCTGCAGAAAGTTTGTAATAGTCTAATTTGTTCTGGTGTTCTACTGGTAATAGTAGTAATCGGTGTAATGTAACACCACCTATGTTGTAGGCAGCTAAACCTGTGGGGGCAGTGACAACAGCTGACAGTTTGTTGTTTGTGTATTGTTGAAGGAACTTACTAATGATTTTGATTAGGAATGTTTTGCCAGAACCAGCTTCACCACTGACGTACAGTAGTATAGGTTTATAATTATGGCAGGAACATTCTTTACTTTCATGTTTTACACCATGTGCAATTTGTTTTGTTACTTCTTGAAAAATGCTACTTTGCTCATTGTTTAGTTTTGATTGTAGTATAGTTAAGTCTTCCTTATCTTCATACTGACACATGGTGTTTTCTACTTCTATCATAGCTAATTCTGCCTCATTTGTTATTAGTGGTTCTCCCAGTGGTTCTTGGCTTCCTGTTACAGAAGGTTGACTACTGTCAGGAGTATCCTTATCTAGTTGGGCTTGGAGTTCTTCTTCATGTTGCTGTTCATTGTGCAACATTGTTTTGTACTGTGTAAAGTTTACATCAGTTATAGTGCTTTCATTTGCTTTGAAAGCATCCTCATATGAGTCATAGTTATCTAGTAATTATTCTTCTTTTCTCCATGGTTTGAAGAGTTGTAGCAGGGACATGTAATATACTTATTTATGTTGCGGAGTCTTCAATGACAATTTGATATGATTAATTAAATTTGGTTTAGTGATTTTAACTAAGCTGCCTTCACAGTCTGTCACTCTATATTTACCTTTTTTTTTCATCAGGTTTCATATTATTTTTATATGTGTAGTTTTGGGCTATTTGGTATAGACACATGTTTTCCAAAGTATAACTTCTGTTTGGGTAGTATGTGTCCATTAAATTGTTTTTTAAAATGTCTTGGATGTTGGGATCATGTTTGGCTATTGTTTCTATATCTTCATATGATTTTAGAACTCTTTTTCTAGATTTAGCTGGACCAAGACTTAGCCATACTATATTTTCAGATTTACCATACAATGAAGTACCAGTTAAACGATCAGCTGCTTCATAAGATCCACATTCTCTATGGGTGAGCATTTTTATGCCCAAGCTGTATAATTTCTGAGATACTGTTTTATGTGATGACAGGTCATTCCAGAGGTCTTGGAGCTCTGTCTTTTCTGCTTTAGTTAAGTATGTTGTGACATATCGTGCAACTGCAGTAGAATTGTCTGCAATGTACTGCACATCTATGTTTGCATTCCATAAGTGGGCAATGATTGCATTATAATCATTGATATATTTTTCTTCTTCTTTTCTTTTTATGTAATATGTATTTTTAGGTGACTTACCTTTAACACTATGTCTAACTGAAGACATGAGGTTGTTTACTTGACCTGTATTTGTAACTGGTCTAGGGAAACCAAATCGGCATTTGGTGTAGTATTTGCCTTTGTTTTTGTATTTGCGACGACAATATTTTCCACATTTGTGTCTTTGAAATTGTAAAATTTGTGCACGAAGATCACTATTTGTGGATTCTGATGGAATTTCACAAGTGACATATTTTTCAATAAACTGTAAAACAGTGGCATCACTGTCTTGACCAAATTTAGGAGCATCTTTAATCCATAAAAGCATGTGGATATGTGGTGCTCCTCTGGCTTGGTATTCTTTTCTCCAAAAGAAGTGTTGCACTTCTCCAAGGGGAGGAACAGTTTTATTACAAATAAAATGTAGCATAGAAAGGAAGCGATGGTGAAAATATCTTGAAACATTAACAGGACCCAAAGAACAAAGTTCTCCAGGTGTTAGAATATCTATGTTTGTTTTGTTTTTATTTGATATGCGGAGGAAATAATGTAAATCTTCCCATGCATATTCTGCACAACTTAATGTAACAAACCAAGTTGGTGGGCCAAGGTTTCTGATCATACTACGTCCATCTCCATGACGTCGAAACCAGTACTCTTTAGTACCACGCATATTTGCTAATAGATTTGTAATATTTGATTGTAAAACCTCATCCTTTTGTTGCACTTTCTCTAATAATTGTGTAGCTGTCATATTTTGAAAGTGTGATCCTGATTTTAATATGTGTGCAACTCCGTAACATAAAGTTGCTAGTTCACTTTCAAAGAGTAGGTGGAATATGTATTCCACATTTTGTCTAAATCTGGGATCTTCAGAATACATCCGTAATGAGCAGTATTCTGAAGCTGATATTTGAATAGGTCTATCATCATACCTTCCTCCTTTTCCAGTAGGAAAGAGTAGAGGAAAAGCATGTGCTTCTATACTTTTTTCCCATATACTGATTGGCGATCCTTTTGTTTGACGCATTTGGTAAATTTCCAGTACATCTTGTACGGTGTCATTACAGTGCAAAGGATGAATTGTATAATGGTCTAAAGTATTTGATATTGTAGCAGGATCTAGTAGCTCAAATTGACCAGCTTCTTGTGTTTCTTGAATTATTTCAGTTGTATCTTTCAAGTTTTCTTCAATATTAATTTCTTTGTAATATTCATTATACTCTTTAAGATATTGGAAGGCTTGTCTAACTTTATATAAATCTACCAGCTGTTGCCATATTTTTTTGTCTTTTGTAGGTACTCCATTTACTAATATAATTAAAGATTGCTGCATTGGACGTTGTACTCCTAGAGTATGCACATTTTCTTTTAGATTTAATGGTAAATAAACTACTTTTCCACAAATGCCTTTTACCAATTCAGAGGGAGGTAATGTTGCTGCTTTTGGTTGAAGGCGTATTATTGCTTGAAATGGGTGTACTGTTTGAATTATGATGCGCTCATATAAATTAAGTTGTTGTAGAGGTTTTGGTAGTGGGTATAATTCCAAATTATTTGTGATAGAACTTGAAGGAGTTTGGTTGTTGTCAAGTTTTGTAGTGCAATAACTGCAAAATATTAAGGGCTCAGTTATTTCATATTTGTTTTCTGCTAGAAGGTAGAGAGCTAATTCAAACCATTTAGAATCTTCATTGTCTTCTATTTTGTATGATAGGTCCACAGTTTTTGTGTTACTTTTATAAAAAATTCTACGGCAACATACACATACATGGTTTGGTACTTCAGCTGATGTACTTTTAAATTTTGGTATTTCTTTTTTGTATGTGTTTAGCAAAAGGTTGCCATGTGTAGAATTGTTGCTTAATTGGTTTAAATCTATTTCATTCTGTAAATGGCTTTCACTTCCAAAATATTTTTTCTGGATATAGTGAATTTCTTCAAGTAGGTCTTTTGCTGTACCATGTAGAAGGATGTTATTTAACTTTGCTAGTGCTAAAGCAGGACAGTTTATAGACAAGATTTCTTATAGTTGAATGATGTGCTGATATACTTTTGATATCATGGAAAGTGGTTTTATAAGTAGGTCCTGTAATGCAGCCAATGAATGTCCTTGTAGTCCTGTGTACTTGCACACTGGACAGGTATCTATATTTTGCAGTAATTTAATTTTGATTTTGTCTTTGCTTTTTACATATTTATTGAGGAATTGGCGTAAAGATTTGAAATATTGTTTGGGAATGTTACACATTGACGTGCATGGCCACGTGTACACTAGACGTTCTGATTCATTTGAATGGAGGGGTAATTCTTAAGTTTTCAGGGCATATTTTTGTAAGAAGTACTTCTTGTTCCATTATGGTATTATTCACTTTTTCATAACCTCGACCACTGCTATGTATGGCAATTGTATTAGTTTCCTTTTGTTTGTACGCTTCTTCATTAAAATATGGTTCAGTGCTTGTAGTGTGATTCCATTCACTTCCGCTGATACTTAAGAAGTTCTTTCTGTTGATATTTCGCTCATTGAGAAGTCTTTTTTGTAATTTAGTTATTAGTTTTGTTAGTGGTTTCATTTTGTTTAACAGTAAAATAAATAATTTCTTTTCAGAAGAATTGCACTGTCCATCAATGCTTCTAAGATTAATTTCCTATGATAGGTTTTAAGCTTTGAACCTGACTTCTCTCCTGTTTTTATAAGATTTTGAAGGACTTTGTGACGGTATATTTTGGCTAAAATACTTTTTCTTGGTATGCTTACTTTGCACTATATTAAAATTTGAAGAAGTAGTTTTATCTGTACTGATAGCTGATTTTCTGTTAATTGTTTTTTGGTTTGTTTTACATTTTGATAGAGGAAGCAAAGTTGTTGTACTTGAAACTTCTTGTGTTTCACTAAATGATTGTATTATCTGTTTTGTTTCAACTTTTTTTACAAATTCTGCTAGAGATGGATGCTTATGTTGGACACCTTTATTTTCATTTGCTCTACTTTTGCGTTACTTTCTACGGACTTGACTTTTGGTAGGCATTCTTTAGGGTCTGTTGAAAAAAATAAAGAAGATATGGGTTGGGGTGTTCTGGAATGTATGTGTGCTGTGTGCATGAGTGTTTGAGTAAGATGATAAAGATGTATGTAATGGTGTGTGATTGTGCATTGGGAACTAAAACTAGTAGGGATAGGTATTCTTGAATGTATGTGTTACTAAACTGGGGTTCAGATGACAAAAAAAAAGTAAGCTAGTGGTGTGGAAAAGTACAAATAGTAAATCTAATGTATACAATTAAAACAGTTGTTTGTTCTATAATATGAAAATTGTAGTGGTTCAGTTGGGTAATTTGTGTGTCCAAAAATAGAAATTTGTGGGCCATTCTGGCTGTAAATCGCTGTTGAAGACATGGACATTTTTGGACAAAATGGTACGAAATCTCTATTTTTAGAAACCGAAATAGCTCGTATTAATGTTATAGTATATTTGATTAATAATACAAATATTATGGTGATATTTTACTTACTTTTTTTTTAAATTAACAGGTAACTTCTTAGTTTTTCTTTCTTCTTCGAATTGGGCTGCTTCTTTTCAGGAAACTGGTCTTCACTGCAATTTTAAAAGCTTCAAATTAGTAACTTTGTTTGTATATAGCACTGTTTTTAATTTAGATATTGATTTTTTTAATTGAAATCCTCAGTGCCTTCTGTAAAACCATTAAACTAATTTATTTACATAAGATACATTGCATCAGTTCAGTACATATGATATGTTCTTAATGAACAAATTGTATTGAATGACTAACTGTAGCAAAAAAAATATATCTTTACTATGTCTTGTTAAATTTATAATATATTAGTGAATACCACTATTTCTGTAAGTAAACTGTTCTAGGTAATAGCGCCTCAATGTCATGTCTAATTTAAAGTAATTAAGTAAATAAATAAATAAAAACAAAAAAATATAGGTTTAAACATAGATTGTGTTTGCATGCAATTTTGTTTGAATATATGAAGTCTATATATTTCATTTAAAAAATGTTAGTTTAACATGATTTGAGTGTGCGTGTATAAAGAAAGTAAAAAGTATAAAGGTTTATAAGTGATAGTTGATTTTAGGAAATTGAAAAAAGTAGAGTAAATTCATTTTACAGATTTTACAAGGTAAAAGTCTGTTTGAAAATGTGTTCATCTACTATACAGAAAATATGCATTCCTGAAGTTTGTGTTCATGCATATGGATATGCATAGAGCTGCAAGTAGAAATCGTGAAGACTTGTACAGTATTTCTGGTAGATGCTGCTTGCAATGATATGACACTTGTACTCAGAGAGATTCAGAGTACATTTGCAGTGCTGATCTATGATGATGCAGTTAGATGTAGAGGTCTTGAATGTGATTGTTTAGGTACATCCAATGAGTGAATGACAGAGAGAGTGTAGTGGAAATGGTAGAAGGGCTGTTCATGTTACGATATGTCCGCGGACATGGCGGTAGTTCGCGGACATTGGGAGTTACATCCGGGGATTTTTGGGTTCAGAAGTCATGCAAATGAGAATAAGCACTGAAAGGGATTGGTCAGGAAAGTTTGGTGGGTGTGTTGTGCCAGGAGAGATTTTCTCAGATACTCTTTTTGCTGAGAGAACAAAAGATAGCTATGGCTGTGTGTTTCAGAAAACAGATTGTTTGGATTTTAGGAGATTTGTGGATATATTGGTTGAAGGTGCATGCAGAAAGCTGTGGAGTAGCTGTAGATCTTGGATTCCCACATGTGGAAGTACACTGGCATGGAGTACGTGGAATGAAGTGGTTGGACTTGCTACCTCTCTGTGCTACTTTGGAGACAGAGCTACATCCAGACACAATTGTAATTCATTGTGGAGGGAACAGTTTAGGACATGTGACTGGAATTTTTTTGCAATTTGCTATGAAAGAAGGACTTAGGAAGGTTATGGACATGTTTCCTAATTCTCAAGTGATATTTTCACGGATTGCGCAGAGACAAATGTGGCTTTGTTCTTCTTCAATTGGTCCACAAATGGAAAAAGCAAGGCGCAATGTTAATAAGGCTGTTTGTGGCTTTCTAAGAGATTTTGGCATGTCTTCTTTTCACAATGAAAATATTATGTTTTGTAGTACATACATTTTTCGCAGAGATGGAGTCCATCTTACTTATGCTGGCAATCAAATTTTTCTGAGAAATGTACAAAATGCATTGCGACCTTTTTTGGAATTACAACAACGATTTTGAAGTAGATGTTAAGCATTTACAATTTTTGACTTACAAACACCACCCAATGGCTCTTTTCAGAGCCACCACTTCTTTCCAGAGAAAATTACAATGTTTGTGATGGAGTAGCAACCCAATTTTTTTAATGTTCGCGAACTGTCCGCAGACTTCTAAAAAATACAAAGAGCCCTGCTTCATTTATTTTCACTTCTATTTTTTAACTGGGAAAGGCGACTCTGAAAAGAGCCTTATTTTTTTTTATTTTTGTAATTTTGTATTTTTTTTGGTTTTTCAGGCACGACACACTAGGAGAGGAGGGTAAAGGAGGGTAAAGGGGGGACACCAACCACAGGGATAAGAAAGGGCGAGCCGAGAGAGGAAGATGTAGAGTGCGTTTTATTTGGGTAGTGAGCAGGTCTTCTCTTGCTCTGAGACGATAATCTCAAAAGCACTCCGAAGTAGCTCCCCCCTGCAGAGTACTGTGTCACAGTACATACATACAACTGTGACCCTCGAAAGGTAAGGGTCATCAGCATTCTGTATGGCCTGTGAGGCAGCTTGAGAAAGACGCTGTCCCACAGAGGTGGTCCTTGTGGTGACAGGATCAGAAACAGAGGATGAAGTAGAGGAAATCAACCTGCTATGTTCTTCGCAAGGTACAACACTGCGAATAGCCCCAGAGTGAAATGACCTCAGGTGTCGCTTCATAGTAGTGGTCCCAAAGCTGTACTTACCGTGCTTCCCGCGACGGAGTATCATTTTGCACTCATTGCAGGTAACACGGTTCGCACCAGCCTTAGGACCATTCCCATGAATGGTAAATAACCACCACACCCAAGACTCACGCCTAGTGTGGGTAGTAGGGATTTCCTCTACCTCATTCTTATCATCCTCTTCTTCCTCCTCCGCATCCTCACTCCTGTTCCCCTCTTCAGGCCCTTGGGGAGGTGGTGGTGGTGGAGGTGGTGGGGGTGGTGCTGAAGCAGGTGCAGCACCAAGTGGCAGTTCAGCAGCCAAGGATGCCATCTCGATGATGGTGTAGCCTGCAGGTGGCAGCAAAAATCACTGTGTTCTGAAGAATAGCCAGAAACACAATGCGAATAAGCTCTTGGGCGTGGTCTTTTATAGGGGTGCTTGTGCACGGTCTGCAGACATGCGCACTGTCCGCGGACAGATCGAACACAAAAAAAGCATCGGAAAGTTTCAAAAGGTATATAGAAACTCAAGATTGCTATGTGGGACTTGTGCCATGGTGAGATTTTATTGAAAAATATTATGCATTAACTGAAAATGTACTTTTAAATTGTTCGGGGACACGAACAGTGTCCGCATTTCAGGACACACGCTGAGCGTGGGCGCGGTCATATGATCCGTTTGCAAACTAGTCAGCGAAGGAAGCGCCTGTCCGCAGGACACCAAGTGCATGGAGATTGGTTAGCGCATGCGCATTGATGTCCTACGGACACTGTTCGGGTTCTGAAGTAATTAAAAGTGCGTCACACGTGAAACGAACATTTAAGGACACCGTGTGTGTTCTTAGAACAGTTTAAACTTGGTAGCGAACAGTAAGGACAGATATAGTGTTCTTCAGGACATGTGTAATTTAGTTTATGTACGAACATTTCAAGACACCAATTGTGTTCTTAGAACAGTTTCAATTGGGTAGCGAACACTACGAACAGGTATAGTGTTCTTCAGGACACCTCCATTTTCGTTTACGTACAAACATTTCAGGACACCAATAGCGTTCTTAGAACAGTTTGAACTTGCTAGCGAACAGTACCGGGCAGGTATAGTGTTCTTTAGGACACTTTAATTTTTGTTTGTTTACGAACAATTCAGGACACCGCGTGTGTTCTTAGTACAGTTTCATGTTGCTAGCGAACACTACGAACAGTTGTACTGTTGTTCAGGACACATCATTTTCGTTTATTTACGAACATTTCAGGACACCAATTGTGTTCTTAGGACAGTTTTAAGTTGATAGCGAACATTACGGATAGATATAGTGTTCTTTAGAACACTTTAATTTTTGTTTCTTTGCGAACATTTCAGGACACCACGTGTGTTCTTAGAACAGTTTCAACTTGCTAGCAAACAGTACAAACAGGTGTGGTGTTCTTCAGGACACCTCCATTTTCGTTTATGTACGAACATTTCAGAACACTCGCACTGTCCGCAGACACTTTTATTGTTTTTATTTAAAAAAAACGGAAACTATTCACAATACAATATAAAAATTAAACTTTATTTAACATATATTAATAGTTTATGACAGAGAAGGTGAGGCAGAAACAGAAACAAAAACAGGAGAATTTGGGGTTTCAACATGATTGGTATTAGGTGAAGAAGGGATGGAAATCTCATCAAAACGTTTTGGATTATGGAGAGGGTTTGGGGATAATTGACTGGGATATGGTGAGGATGGACAAGTACATGTGGGGCAATGGTACGAGGTTTTTGGTTTGAAATGATTTTCTACAAAAGTTTTTAAATTATTAAAATTAGCCAACAATACATCCATTTTTTCTTCTATATTATGTTATCCATAACAGGGTTTTCTGAAGATTTTTCTATTCTGGTATGCTCTGTACAAAAAAATAATATATATGTTAAATGTATATAAAAAAAATAATAAATAAATGGTTTATATTATAAAGTGTTTACCATTAGTTTCACTATCTTGTGACATTTCTTCATGTGGGAAATTGTCCTCTAGCCATTCTAGAGTACTAGACATTTCTGTGAGAAAAAAAAAAAAAAGATAATATATTTTTTAATCTAATACAGAAAGTTTATAAATATATGAATACAATGAAGTACACTTACTATTTCTGGTAAGATAAGTCCTATGTATTCAGTGGGTCTGGTCTTGTTCTCAGTTCTGTTGTGTCTGTGAGGTAATTATGTTGGAAGTCAATTTATCTTCTTGTGGTATATTCCATTTCAGAACATATTGTATTTAAATGAATGGTTAGTGTGTTACATATATGGGTTACATTTCGTATGTATTACTATATATAATGTGTTTGTGTGCTGCCTTTTGAATTTGTTCAATGTTCCTATATTATGATATAACAATCAAACATACCCCACCACCCCCACCCCACAGTTTTTAGGTAGTGGTACTGTTCTCCGAACATGTCCGCGAACATTAAATAAGTTCGCGGACATCAAGTTCATAAGAAGAGATCTAGTCAGTTCCATATGACATGTATATAGGATACCACCATTACTATGTCAGAGTTCCCATCACACTGCAGGGCAAGGCAACTATCAACAACAACCCCCCCTCCCTCACAAATGACCATGACCCACTGAACAACTGCACCTGGGTCATGGAGCCTCCAAACCTCGATTCCACCTGGCCACAGGATCACCTTTACCCTTTGTCACCATCTCCCACCTTGTGTGTAAAAATATGCCTGAACCCTCAGAATCCACACTCATTTCCAAAATCACAAAATCCAAGGCATAAAAACGAACCCGAACACCCTCCAGTAGATGACTTGACGTAGCAGTACCTCACAAAGGCCAAGTACTACCACAATGATGCAACAACCAAGGTAGCAAAGCAAAACAATGTCACGACAGGATGTGAGACATGTGTGGTACATGACATAGGATGATGCACCATGAATGGATGTGTACTGTCACAGGTCCCCTGTACAGGCGCGGGAGTCAAGGTCAAACTCACACAGGCCCCTGAGACCCTGGTGGGGAATGAGGTTCAGGGATATGCAGTCGGGACAGGTGTTGTCACACTGGATGACTGGAATGAGTGGCAGGAGAGGGGAGGAGGAATGACACATGAAACTAGGGAATGCATGAAAATGTACAACCTGCATGAACACATACACAATCCAAACAAACTTGGACATCATTGTCATGGCCTTCTGTAGTCCAGGCTCAGGAGTGGTACGAACCAACCACCCCCTCTAGGGTTTTGGCACCTGCAAGTTCGGGGCTTACACAGGCATCCGCAACCCCAGTGGGGAAAGAGGGTCAGGGAACGTTGCTTGGATAGGCACGGGAAGCAGGAACACCGGGTAGAGGGTACAGGTTTCAAAATTGCATAGGATCACGGGTGATTAGGGAGAAAAAAACATACCAAATTGAACCACACATACATCCATGCATCAGTACACTCCCCAGCAAGCCTATGCAGAGCAGTTCGTAAGAAAAACAACAAGACACTTAGCTCTGGTTTTGAGTGCTGGCCTCCTGCCTGCGCACTCTCAGGTCCGGTTACAGGAGCACTGCAATGCTGCAAAGAGAGACACAGTCAACAACCTGTACGTGCCAATTGCACAAAAACACAACACCAAACATGCCCCATAGCAACAGACTACTCTACAAACAGACAATCTGTGGTTGATGCTTCGTACCCATATGTAACATCACCCCTGTGACGGGTCATACACAGTCAATGCAGTAAGGCAGCCGCTGCTGGATGCGTGGCAAATGGAACACCAATGTGTCACAATTCACACAACATGCAATGTTCCCTGGGTAAGCAGACAGACCCATATAGCAAGCCATGACTACAGAGCAAGTTGCGTACCACCATGACCGAAACAAAGTTGGCAGTGCATTTATCATGAAGTACGTGGAAAAGACATGCACTGCACCCGAGTATGTCCCTTGCTGTATGTCCCTGTGAGCTGCCCCTTTCCATGTCTCGGAAAGACTACATGGTTGATACAAGTGGCTCAATGGACCCTGGTGTACCGGAGGGTATGTGCCACTGCCCCTGCATGTGTCCCAGACAACCCTACTATCAGCAGCCATCAGTCCACAAACACATCTGAGCTGCATTGTGTGCTTCAACACCAATATTCGTCTAAGCTCATCCTCAGTGCTGTGACTAAGCCTGCATGTGCAACTCGCCTGGTGCAAGCTTTGCTGTGTCGTGGCCCCCCTGTGATTTTCACCTTGCCTGGAGTTCCTTGGAACATGACAGCAGTTCTAGGATGTGGGTCTGCAATCACTGTGCCTCTGCTTCTGCACACATGTGCATGTGGGCACCAACAAACGGGTCCAGAATTCCGTCGTCCAATGGGCCATGTCTGCTGGCAAAGGTGCTCTGGAGGCTCATCCCCCTGCAGAAAGGGCATGAAACACATGATTAATGCTTCAAAGTCATCTGTGTGTGTCTCATCAAGCATCTCATTACTTGACCATGTCAGAGAGTCACATCACAAATCACACCATCAGTCCGTCTTTCACCTCCAAAGTGTGGAACACTATCTACAGCATGAATTGCAACAAGCACATGTACAGGAAATATATGAAACATACTACACAATGCATAGCAATCAATGTCCACATTAATCATGACACACCCCATCTAGCAAAAGCTGAACAGTGAACAATGACACCTAAATCATCCCCACTAGGGGTGTCAACACAAGTCACACAGCACCAGACATGCCACAGATATGACAGTCCAAAGCCCTTGTGTAAAATGCTGTAACACCGAACCATCCTTGCAAGCCCATGGATAAGGGAGGCAGGAGTGGCATATGTGAGTCAAGGAACCCAAGCAGCAAACACATACACAAGACAACCATGAAGGGCCCAGCTGGAACAAACAGTGGATGCCTTCAAAAGCCACAAAGCACCGCACCGTCAGATGAAAGCACAATAGACTAGCAATTTTAAACGAAATCAACTATTAACTAATTACACTAACTATGGAAAACCTACATTACCTATTTAAACTAACTATCAAACAGAAACTTAACTCCCGGGGGGAGGGGAGGCACCCAGGAGGGGGGAGGTACAGGGTGCTGCTCAACATCCACATGCGATGATGCTGAGCCAAAAAAAAATCCTCCATGGGCTCAACGCCTGCACAGCACGACCTATGTGGGAGATAGATAGTCGTCCGAGTCTGGCTCATCCTGGAAAGGAGGACGTGGCACAGTAGCCTGGCCACGCCTAGCCGCAGCTTGCCCCTCGTCGGCAGCAAGTCTGCCGGACAGGTGAGCCTGGTTCTGTGTGGCGATGTGACGTAGGTCTGCATGCAGAAACTCCCGTGATACACGTGCTTCCTCTTGCAAGGTAGCACGTGTAACACGGAGTTCCTCCTGCAAGACCTGGCCGGACAACCGCTGCACCTCCCGGCAAGCCTGTAGCTCAGCCGAGATGGTACGCTCAAGCTGTGCAAACCTCTCCTCTGCCTGCTGCCTCTGGGACATCATAAGGACACCCAGAGTGGATCTGAGGGAAGCATACTCCTCCCTCAGGGCATCCATGTGCGCCTCTGCGTGAGCAGCAATTGCTTGATGCAGAGACGACATTTCAGTCTGGCGTGCCCTGTCTGAGGCAGCCATGCCCAGCCTGAGCGAGCGGGCCGTGGACCGTGCCGCCTGCTGCTGGAGAAGCACCTGCCTAGCAGTGGGGAGCACAGATTGGGCCACACGCTCCATGCTCTCAGCGATGTTCTCCATTGCTGCCCCCTGCCGTTCGGAATTGGCAGTCATGTCTTGCTCCCACTCAGTATACAGCGGTTGCGCGCGGCGACCGCGTTGCCGGGCTTGACCCCTGCGGGACCCAAGGGCCGGGGGTCCTCGCTGTGTTGGCACCGCCTGCGGCTGCACGACTACATGCCCCGGTTGACGTGATGTCCCAGGCACATCAGTGACTGGTGTGGAGGGTGACCCTGCGTCCCGATCCACCACGGGCGGAGGAACCAAGACTGTCTGATCCCTCAGTGCAGGTGTCGCAGACAGAGGAGTGTCCACATCAGAATCACTCACCCCTGACACATGGACTTGATGCTCATCCAACTCAACATGGACGTCAGAGTCGTCATCAAGGCTGGACTCATAGGCAGCCAGAGACAAGATGGACTGCAGCACTTGGGGGTTTTCGTGGCCTACCACCCCACGACCCCCACTACTGCCGGGTTGATGTGGCGTTACCAACCCTGTGTCTGGCATGACAACACCATCCTCTGCCTCCATTGCGTCATCACCTGAAAAATAGAGAGAAAAAGGTCAATACACATGTCAGAAGCAAACGACACACACACACACCGACAGCAAAGGCATCCGGCAGACATGTGACACACAACATATGACCTGGCATGCATGCTGGGTATACTTTGAATAGCTTCTGTGATCAGACCTGTTGAAAGGTGGCAGTTTCCATGGAAGTGGGTCTATGCAGTGCAGATAATGTGTACGCCACTCACTACCTACATGTACAAGCACTACATGGTGTGTGCCAGGAAATGTGAAGGCAGTGCAATGTCAAATTCAGACATCACGTGCATTGTGCATTCAATGTGTAACATGTCTAGAAGCCAAGCACCCCTCCACCCCAGTACCAAAGCAGGGATGCCTAGCATGGTATCAAAAGGCTGACCATACACCTGTGTATTGACAGGCAGTGTTGACTGGCATCAACAGCTTAATGTGATTCAAATTACAACACTGCAAATGATGCTGTGACAGTGGGCAGGACACATGATGGAAACTCCGGAGGCCGCCCACGTGTGAAGAAGACACAACAAGATTTGGACAGAGTCATTGGCCATTGAACAGGCTGAGGCCTGTGAGCCACACAGATTGTCAGAGCATAAACATGTGTGCAACGCAGGACTGAGCCACAGTTGACATGGGAAGGCTGATGAGATGGCAGGCAATGTATGTAACCAAGGACTTATATTACAGTGATCATCCAGTCAAGGACACATAGGGGCATGCGTGCAATGCACATGGAGCATGAATGGGCACTCATGTCCCTGCGGGACATCTGACCCATGCACAGTACAAGTGAGATACCCTGCATCGAGTACTAAGGCTGTACCACACAGCATATGTCTGGCAGATTCTACGCTGGAAGTTATCATCTACACAGGACACATGAACAAGAAAGTACACATTGGCAAGATTGAAGCAGACCAGTGCAAAGGTGGAACTGGGGTGCAGTGGCGGAGGAGGTGCAAGGGAGCATGCCTCCATGGAGTCCCGCATGCAGGCAGAGGAGACATGCATGACGGTATCATTGCATTACTTACACATCAGAACCATGTACACGTCACATGTAGCAGCAATCATGCACAACACATCCCACAAGTGAAACACACACGTCCTCAACAAACACGCATCAACACTCACTGGACTGGGCATCAAAGTCCAGCTTCTCTGCCACTCCTTCGACCAATTCAGGTGGTATGAACACCTCAACGAGAGCCTCATGCGGAGTGAGTTCTTCCTCCTCTGGTGCAGGCCCACCGCCAGTCACCAGAGTCAAGTTGTAATTTGAGGCATGCTTGGCCTTAGTGCTGCGCTTGATGTCATTCCAACGCTTTTTGCACTCCTGCGCCGTGCGCACCTCATGGTCGAATGAACTGACATGTTCCGCAACATGCTTCCAGTGGGTGTCACGTTGGGCAGCCGTGGTCTGACTATTGGCACCCACTAGCATGTCACGGCTGTGGCCCCGCACGTAGTCCACGAGGAAGTCCAGTTCCTGCTTACAGAAAGGCTTCTTCCTCAACGTGCAGGAGGTCGTGGCTGTGTGTGGGGTCCCAGCCTGTGCTGCAGGTGCAACCTTCCTCCTCTTGGACTGTGGCGCAGACCCTAGCTGACTAATGCCGCCCTGACCAGTATGGCCAGTGGGTTCGGTGGATTGAGCCAAGGGAGTGGCAGGTGGAGGGATGACCAGAGGCCTGACTTGTGTCAGTGGCAGCTGGGTGCCCACTAATGGACCCTGCGCAGCAACATCAGCTGTGGCAGGGTCGTTGGCCGCAACGGTCCTGGTTGGCAGACTCACAACCGGGGTGATGTTGGGTGCATCTGCCCCTGCACTTGCCAACACCCGGCTGTTCGGGGCAGCAGATGACATGACTGCCCCAGGGACACGTGTCTTGGTCTGAGAAGCCCGGCCTGCCCCTATGGTTTCCCCCCTGGCCTGTTGGAGATCTACCAAGGGCTCTTCAAGTGCCAACGCAGCCTGCGCTGGCAGACCCTGAGCCTGGGTGTCGGTGTCCACAGCTGCACCTGCAGCTACCACTACCCTTGGACCCATGGCAGTCGATGGAACGGACTGCCGGGTCATATGGGTGCCAGTGCCAGATGCAGGAGCTGCATCCCCCGGAACCACAGGGGGTGGTGGCATGGCTGCACCGACACATGGCACAACATTGTGCTCAAGTGGCGCACCCCTGCCTCTTCCCCCTCTGTGGCTGCCCTTGGACACCCTGGAGTCCCCCTGCTCCCTGGTCACCACGACCACATCCCCGACCACGCCGGCCACGAGGAGTACGCCCAGCTTAGGCGCCCCTCACCTTTGGTGGCCTCCCAACCATGGCACAGATGTAGTAGTGCTGGCACAGATGGAGTGGTGCCAATGGGAGGTGTACACCACAATTGACCTGGGCAATTGGGGTGAAGGGGGTGGGAAGCATGATGTTAGCAGCCCCTCTGCACCTGCAAGGCTGTATGTGACCCCGGTGATGTGGTGACGGGTCACGCAATGCTCAGGCACCCCAAAACTGCAGTAAAAACGTGCACGCAACCCTGCAGCCTATATGCGTGGATTCAACCTCCCGCAGTACGCGGTGGCACCCAGTAACACGAATAACGCGTACGCGTGGGACACGCAGGCTACTATGACATTGAAAATGGGTGCGATACACAGGGGCACCCGCAGTGGGAAAAAGAGCGTGTGCGACTCACCGTCTGACTAGCGCGATGCAGAAAACACGCGTAACCAATACCCCCGCCAAAAGAAGAGATACGTCCTTGATAGCTGTGAAGTTGTGATGGCGCGCGAAACAACAGGAAGCAGCAACACACGTCGGTCTCCACGAAAGGCACGTAAAGCGAACTGCTGGGCCCGCTCACCTTTAACCCGTGCTGAGGGAAACGCATGCGCGCGTCACGTCACTTACGCGCATAGGCCTTTTCCTCGTATTACACGCGGACGTGCAGTTTCCACGGGCACTTACGCGCATGGCCCTTTCCTCGTATTACACGCGGATGTGCAGTTTTTCACGTGCGCTGAAATGCCCATGCACGTCTGTACGCGTCACTTCACAGGGGCGCTTGCGCTTGAGGGGCCTTCTGTCCAATGAAAATGCGTATGCATGCAGACGCGCTTACGCGCTAAGGGCCTTTCCTCGAATTACATGCTGACGTGCAGATTTTTCACGTGCCAAATCACTCCGTATCAAGCTGGCCACGCTTAAGCACACGGAAGACCACGCTCCTGCCCAGAAGGCCGAACTACTGCCCCCCAGAGCCCCGAGCACGCTCCCACCTGCCATCTGCTGCTGCCTGACTGCCTGCTGCCCACGTGCCCTGCCATTTGCTGCCTGCACATCAGCCAGGGGTGCTGTTGCTGTGACCACCACTGCTGGAACCGAAGACTCCCGACTGGGATTCCATCGCTCCGCAGCCCAGCCCCAGGATCCAGTTGCCCACCCACTCCTGCCTCTGGGGTTGTCATGTCGGGGCAAACACCATCTGGGACCACTGACAACCCCCGGCCAGAGAGGCAGAGGGGCACCAGCTTCAGTGCCACCGAAGTTGGTGTCCTGGTGGAGCAAGTCCTGGGGCAGTATGATGCCCTCTTCGGAAATTCCCGCGCCAACAAGGAAGGACGGACTCGGATCTGGACTGACATTGTGACTGCCATCAACGCGGAGGGGGTGGCAGTCCGTGACTTACAACATGTCAAGAAGCGCTGGGAGGACTTCAGGTCCAGGACCCTGAACAAGGCCCGGCGCCTCTTGAAGGCAGCGGATGCCAAGGGGCGCCGGGGCCACTTGTCGGAAGAACAGATGAGGGTCCTGGAACGCATATCCCCAGCGCTCCACGTCCAGGACCTTGAGAAGCAGACCCGTCTGGAGTCGAGCGGTGAGTGTACATGCATCCTGATTGTGAGCAGTGCGTGTGGTGATTATTCAGTAGTGTGCAGGTTGCACATCTGTTTGTATGGGGTCGAGTATGGGTGGGGGTGTACAGGGCCGTTGGGCTGACACTTGCGAGGGCTGTAATGTGTGAGACATGGATGGTGCTTGTGTGTGTAGGCTTGCATGCCAAATGCAGTTGTGTGGGCACACATGTTTGGATGAATGTGTATGTAAGTAGACATGTCCGTGATGTCACGCATGTATGTTGTTTTTGGCTGCATGTATCAGCACTGCGTACATGTGCATGTGTGTGTATTTGACAAGAGTGCAACAGTGATGCAACATGGAAGCATGTGACAGCGGTATGTGGAAGCCTGATTGGCAGATGTGACATGGATGCCCGTCTGAACAGTGCGACACTTGGCAGAGGTGTACACATGCATGCAAGTGTGGTGGTGTGTGTACATGTGTGGTGCACTTCCTGTGTTGCATGTGATGTCTGGCTCACCTTTGGCTGCTCATGCTGTTGTATGTGTATGGATGGTGGTGGCAGTTGCGATATGGCTGTGGTATGGCTCATGTGTGCGAGTTGTAATGACATGTGTGTTGGGGATTGTGATGACATGTCTGAGGTTTGCCAATGCCACTCATGTACAACTGTCATGTGTGTATGTGTCCATTGTACAGTGCCCTGATGCCTGTGTTTTGTTTCTCCCTGTCTGCAGCGTCAACTGATGAAGAGGGCGGAGAAGGTGCTGTGGAGCACAGCGGCGGGGATCCCACCGCCAGCCGGAGACGCAAGGCCCGGCTCCCCTCCCATGTTGTCATCTCGTCGGGGAGTGAGGAGTCCGGTGCCGCGTCCCAGGCCACAGCTGCCGGGGGGAGGTCCAAGAGGCGGAGGTTGGAGTTGGACTCCTCGGCAGCAGAAGGGGCAGCTGGGACCCCACAGGGCCCAACAGGGGAAGATGGTACGGAGTCATCCAGGTTGGTGGGGGGTTTGGTGGAGGAGGAGGCCGTGCAAGCACCAGAGACGGGGTCTGGAGGTGGGGATCCCACTGGTGCTAGTGGTGCAGTGCAGGACCAGGGACAGGAGGCAGCACAGGCCGCCATGGAGGTGCCTGTGTGCAATCCTGTCCCTGATCCTCTCCCTGCATCATCTTGCACCAGCAGGGATGCCTACGTCCAGACCCGTTTTCAGGCAGGGGATGAGCTCACGTCAACTGGCCTTCCTCTGCCTGCGGACGTGGCTATCCAGGTCCGGGTTGAGCCTGTCCTGGCTGGTGTGGCGTTGCGTCAACGGGCCATGCGAGGTGACCTGCAGTCTTTTCATGAAGAGACTGCACGTCATCTCGAATGGCTCGTTGACCACGTCAGCCTGCTGGGACAGGTCAACCAGGCCGGATTCCTCCGTCTGATGGGGCTTGCTCCGACCCCCTCCTCAACTGGACCCCCTACGCGCCAGTCGTATGCCATCTTCCCACCCATTAGTCACCTGTGTACCCTGTGGAGCTGCCTCTGACGGTGCGGCCAGGCTGGTGGAGGAGGCATCCCTGCCACAGTCGGGAGTCGGACGTCCAGCAGGGGTGGCCGCATCTACGACTGCACCCCAGCCAGAGGAGGATGTGCAGGCAGCAGGAGGCAGTGTACGGGCAGAGGCACAGCAGCAGCAGCAACGTGGTGGGAGCCATGAAGGCTCGGGGCGTTCAACATCGGAGGGGCAGGCATCGGCCGGAGGGCAGGAGGACCCAGGACAGAGAGTGTCTTCCATGTGGCAGTGGTTGGGCCACGTCATAGATGCGGAGCAGCTGCGGGTGGAAGAGGCACGGCTCACAATGGCCAGGGCGGAGAACTCCATGCGGAGGGCCCTGAGGCGGGCCGAGTGCCTCGAGGCAATCCGCAGGGGTTTGGAGGTAGAGACGTCGACGGCCCTGCGGACCCTCGGGGCCATGGAGGAGGACCGCCTCCGGGACATTGAGGAGGAGTTCAATGATGACCTGGCCCGGGACATCCACAAGTGAGCAGTGAAACTAGCCCGCTGCCCTTGTACATAGTTATGTAGGTAGTGTTAGGTTTCATTTTTGTTTTTATTTTATTTGGACCTTTCGGACATTGGCCACATTTTTGTATATAGTTTATTTTATTAGTTAGTGTAGTTAGATAGGTTTCCTTTATTTTGTTGGGATAATGGACCCTGGCTTGTTCCCATGTACATAGTTCACAGTTGGATTGTATTTTTTTTTTCACTTTTTAACCATGGAGCAATGGCTTTCTTTTTTATTTCCCATTGGATTTTGTTTTGTGGACATTGACTTTGGACAACATTACTTTGGAATTTTATTTTTGTTTTTGCTTTTTTTTAACGGACATGCTTCTTTTAATTTTTGTACATTCACGTTTCTGTTTCTTCATTTTTTATTCTATTTATGTTTCCTTTAATACATATTTTTTTTTATGAACTTCAATGTGTGGTATCTCATTGGTTTCATGCATTTCATGATATGTGTTTTGAGATTCACTGACACCCATTGGGTGTATGTGAGGGAAATGTGTTTGTTTCGGAACTTGCAATTGGTGTTCTGTGATGTAATTGCAAATTATGAGTGGGTGGATGCAATACTCGGGTGGGTGTTTTGCATTTGGAGGCTGACCATAGGGACCAGGGATCTAGATTGTGATGACATGTTGGCTGGGGAACACGAGTTGCACATGGGTGGGGGCCTGCTGGCAGGTGCCCCACAGTGCTGGGGGGTGGGGGTGGTGGGGAACATGAGTTGGACATGGGTGGGGGCCTGCTGGCAGGTGCCCCACGGTGCTGGGGGGTGGGGGTGGTGGGGAACATGAGTTGGACAGGGGTGGGGGCCTGCTGGCAGGTGCCCCACAGTGCTGGGGGGTTGGGGTGGTGGGCAACATGAGTTGGACATGGGTGGGGGCCTGCTGGCAGGTGCCCCACAGTGCTGGAGGGTGAGGGTGGTGGGAGACATGGGTGGGGGCCTGGTGGTGGGTGCCCCTGTACTGCTGGGGGGTGGGGGTGGTGGGAGACATGGGTGGGGGCCTGGTGGAGGCTGCCCCTGGTGACTGGGGGGTGGGGGTGGTGGGAGACATGGGTGGGGGCCTGGTGGAGGCTGCCCCTGGTGGCTGGGGGGTGGGGGTGGTGTGAGACATGGGTGGGGGCCTGGTGGTGGGTGCCCCTGCACTGCTGGGGGGTGGGGGTGGTGGGAGACATGGGTGGGGGCCTGGTGGAGGCTGCCCCTGGTGACTGGGGGGTGGGGGTGGTCTTAGACATGGGTGGGGGCCTGGTGGAGGCTGCCCCTGGTGGCTGGGGGGTGGGGGTGGTGTGAGACATGGGTGGGGGCCTGGTGGAGGCTGCCCCTGCACTGCTGGGGGGTGGGGGTGGTGGGGAACATGCGTTGGACATGGGTGGGGCCTGCTGGCAGGTGCCCCACAGTGCTGGGGGGTGGGGGTGGTAGGAGACATGGGTGGGGGCCTGGTGGAGGCTGCCCCTGGTGACTGGGGGGTGGGGGTGGTGGTAGACATGGGTGGGGGCCTGGTGGAGGCTGCCCCTGGTGGCTGGGGGGTGGGGGTGCTGGGAGACATGGGTGGGGGCCTGGTGGTGGCTGCCCCTGCACTGCTGGGGGGTGGGGGTGGTGGGGAACATGCGTTGGACATGGGTGGGGCCTGCTGGCAGGTGCCCCACAGTGCTGGGGGGTGGGGGTGGTGGGGAACATGAGTTGAACATGGGTGGGGGCCTGCTGGCAGGTGCCCCACAGTGCTGGGGGGTGGGGGTGCTGGGAGACATGGGTGGGGGCCTGGTGGAGGCTGCCCCTGCACTGCTGGGGGGTGGGGGTGGTGGGAGACATGGGTGGGGGCCTGGTGGTGGGTGTCCCTGCACTGCTGGGGGGTGGGGGTGGTGGGAGACATGGGTGGGGGCCTGGTGGAGGCTGCCCCTGGTGACTGGGGGGTGGGGGTGGTGGGAGACATGGGTGGGGTCCTGGTGGAGGCTGCCCCTGGTGGCTGGGGGGTGGGGGTGGTGGGAAACATGGGTGGGGGCCTGGTGGTGGGTGCCCCTGCACTGCTGGGAGGTGGGGGTGGTGGGAGACATGGGTGGGGGCCTGGTGGAGGCTGCCCCTGGTGGCTGGGGTGTGGGGGTTCTGGGAGACATGGGTGGGGGCCTGGTGGTGGGTGCCCCTGCACTGCTGGGGGGTGGGGGTGGTGGGAGACATGGGTGGGGGCCTGGTGGAGGCTGCCCCTGGTGACTGGGGGGTGGTCTTAGACATGGGTGGGGGCCTGGTGGAGGCTGCCCCTGGTGGCTGGGGGGTGGGGGTGGTGTGAGACATGGGTGGGGGCCTGGTGGAGGCTGCCCCTGCACTGCTGGGGGGTGGGGGTGGTGGGCAACATGCGTTGGACATGGGTGGGGCCTGCTGGCAGGTGCCCCACAGTGCTGGGGGGTGGGGGTGGTAGGAGACATGGGTGGGGGCCTGGTGGAGGCTGCCCCTGGTGACTGGGGGGTGGGGGTGGTGGTAGACATGGGTGGGGGCCTGGTGGAGGCTGCCCCTGGTGGCTGGGGGGTGGGGGTGCTGGGAGACATGGGTGGGGGCCTGGTGGTGGCTGCCCCTGCACTGCTGGGGGGTGGGGGTGGTGGGGAACATGCGTTGGACATGGGTGGGGCCTGCTGGCAGGTGCCCCACAGTGCTGGGGGGTGGGGGTGGTGGGGAACATGAGTTGAACATGGGTGGGGGCCTGCTGGCAGGTGCCCCACAGTGCTGGGGGGTGGGGGTGCTGGGAGACATGGGTGGGGGCCTGGTGGTGGGTGTCCCTGCACTGCTGGGGGGTGGGGGTGGTGGGAGACATGGGTGGGGGCCTGGTGGAGGCTGCCCCTGGTGACTGGGGGGTGGGGGTGGTGGGAGACATGGGTGGGGTCCTGGTGGAGGCTGCCCCTGGTGGCTGAGGGGTGGGGGTGGTGGGAAACATGGGTGGGGGCCTGGTGGTGGGTGCCCCTGCACTGCTGGGGGGTGGGGTTGGTGGGAAACATGGGTGGGGGCCTGGTGGTGGGTGCCCCTGCACTGCTAGGGGGTGGGGGTGGTGGGGAACATGCGTTGGACATGGGTGGGGGCCTGCTGGCAGGTGCCCCACAATGCTGGGGGGTGGGGGTGGTGGGGAACATGAGTTGGACATGGTTGGGGGCCTGCTGGCAGGTGCCCCACAGTGCTGGGGGGTGGGGGTGGTGGGGAACATGAGTTGGACATGGGTGGGGGCCTGCTGGCAGGTGCCCCGAAGTGCTGGGGGGTGGGGGTGGTGGGAGACATGGGTGGGGGCCTGGTGGTGGGTGCCCCTGGTGGCTGGGGGGTAGGGGTGGTGGGAGACATGGGTGGGGGCCTGGTGGTGGGTGCCCCTGCACTGCTGGGGAGTGGGGGTGCTGGAAGACATGGGTGGGGCCTGGTGGAGGGTGCCCCTGGTGACTGGGGGTGCAGGGGGACATGTGTTGGTGGGCAGTGGTGCAAGTTGACATGTGGGTTGGCTGGGGGTCATGGCCATGGTGGATGGTGTGCCTGCAGGACATGTGCAGGGTAGACCCCTGTGGTGTGAGCCACCTGCAGGGGCTGTGGAGGGTGTAGAGGGAACACCTGGGAGGACCCACACGTGCAATTCACGTGTGGTGCTCCCCGCGCACCCCTGTAATACAGGTACCCTGATGGAATCGTGTATGGAACTTCCCGCGCACCCCTGGAATACACGTACCCTGCTGAAATTGCGTGTGGCACTTCCTGCGCACCCCTGAGATACGCGTACCCTGCTCGCACGGGCCCAATCGCGTGTGGAAATTCCCACGCACCCCTGAGATACGCGTACCCTGCGGAAATCGCGTGTGGCACTTCCCGCGCACCCTTGAGATACGCGTACCCCCAATCGCGTGTGGAAATTCCTGTGCACCCCTGAAATACGCGTACCCTGCTGAAATCGCGTGTGGCACTTCCTGCGCACCCCTGAGATACGTGTACCCCCAATCGCGTGTGAAAATTCCTGTGCACCCCTGAAATACACGTACCCTGCTGAAATCGCGTGTGGCACTTCCTGCGCACCCCTGAGATACGCGTACCCTGCTCGCACGGGCCCAATCGCGTGTGGAAATTCCCGCGCACCCTTGAGATACGCGTATCCTACGGAAACCGCATGTGGAACTTCCCGCGCACCCCTGAAATACGCGTACCCTGCTCGCACAGGGCCAATCGCGTGAGGTACTTCCCGCGCACCACAGTGATACACGTAGCCCGCTTGCCGTGCTGGTACAGGGTTAGCGCAGCCCTTTGCGCTGGATTGGGTATATTGATGGCTTTTCCCTGCGCGAGAGGCGTTCTTGGGGGCGTAACTGGCGCTGCTGCAGGGTCGCTGCGCCACTGTGCGCCACGACTGGTTTTGGTGGCTGGAATCCATGAATACGCTGTGCACGGAAATGGATTTTAGCGCACGCGGCTGGCGCAAGGATTCGCACACGCACACTGTGCGCCAGCCGCGTGCGCCACTTGTGCGCTGAATTCTATGAATTACCCCCTTAGTTACAAGAATAGTGCTATATGTTGGTAGATTATGAATTCCACAAACCATAGTAAAGATATTTTCTTTCCTACTCCTAGTCATAATATAGTTTTAATGGTTTTCAGGAAGGCGCTGAGCATTTCAATTAAAAGAAATCTATGTCTAAAATGAAAACAGTGCTATATAGCAACCAAATTACTAATTTCTTCCTTTTACAATTGCAGTGAAGCCCATTCTCCTGAATAGAAGCAGCCGATTTTGATTTACAAAGAACATCTAAGAAGCAAACTACTAATTTTTGAAAAAAAAGTAAGTAGATTGTTACCATAATATTTGATTTATAACTCACACGCACTGTACGGTGCATGCATGGTATTTCTGTGCCTAAAAATAGAGATTCTGCACCATTCTGACCAAAAATCCCCCCCGTCTTAAACAGTGATCTCCTGTCAGAATGGCCCTCAAATTCCTCTTTTTCGGCACACAAATTACCCAACTCAGCCGCTAGAATGTAGATGTTGTAGAACAAACAACTGTTTTAATTGTACAGCTTTACGTATATTATTTATTCTTCTCCACACCACCGGCTTACTTTTTTCTGTCATCTGAACCCCAGTTTAGTAACACATTAATTGAAGAATACCCATCCCTAGTAGTTCAACTTCCCAATTCATAATCACACACCATTACATACATCTTTATCATCTTACTCAAACAATCATGCACATAACACACATGCATTGCAGAAAACCCCAACCCATACCTTCTGTATTTTTTTCAACAGACGCTAAAGAATGCCCACCAAAAAGCAACTCCGTAGAAAGGGACACAGAAGTATAGCAAATGAAAAGAAAAGTCTCCAACATAAACACCCATATATAGCAGAATTTGTAAAAAACGTTGAAACACAACAGCGAATACAGTCATGTTGTGAAACAGAAGAAGTTTATAGTGCAAAAACTTTGCCTCCTCTATCACAAAGTAAAACGACCCAAAAAACTATTAACAGAAAATCAACTATCACTACAAATAAAACGTCTTCTATAAATCTTGATATAGTACAAAGTAAGCATACCAAGAAAAGTATATTAGCCAAAATGTTCTGTCATAAAGTCCTTCAAAATCTGATAAAAACAGGAGAGAAACCAGGTTCAACACTTCAAACCTATCGTAGGAAAGTAATCTTAGAAGCGTTGATGGACAGTACAATTCTTCTCAAAACAAACTTTTTAATTGTTGTGTTAAACAGAATTAAACCACTAACAAAACTAATAACTACATTTCAAAAAAGACTTCTCAATAAACAAAATGTGAACAGAAATAACTTCTTAAATATATGTGGAGGTGAATGGAGTCACACTACAACCACAGAACCATACTTTAATGAAGAAGCGTACAAACAAAAGCAAACAAATACAATTGCCATACATAGCAGTGGTCGAGGTTATGAAAAAGTTAATAATACCATAATGGAACAAGAAGTACTCCTTACAAAAATATGCCCTGAAAACTTAGATTTACCCCTCCATTCGACTGAATCAGAACATCTAATTTACACATGGCCATGCACGTCAATGTGTAACATTCCCAAAAAAATGTTCGCATCTTTACGCCTATTCCTCAATCAATATGTGAAAAGCAAAGACAAAATCAAAATTAAAATACTGCAAAGTATGGATGCTTGTCCAGTACGCAAGCACACAGGACTGCAAAGACATTCGTTGGCCTGCATATCAGGAGCTACTTGCAAAACAACCTTCCATGATATCAAAAGGATATCAACACATCATGCAAGTATAAGAAATCTAGTTTATAAACTGTATTATGCAAAAAGTCCTGCTTTAGCACTAGCCAATTTAAATAACATTCTTCTACATGGTACACCAAAGACCTACTAGAAGAAATCGAGTATATACAGAAAAAATATTTTGGAAATGAAACCCACTTACAAGATGAATTAGCTGTCAACCAACTTCGTAACAAATCTGCACATGGCAACCTTTCACTACACACATACAAAAAATAAATACTAACATTTCAAAGCACTTCAGCTGAAGTACCAAACCACGTGTGTGTATGTTGCCGCACAATGTGTGATAAAAGTAACACAAAAACTATAGACCTTTCATACAAAATAGAAGACAATGAAGATTCTAAATGGTTTGAATTAGCTCTCTACCTTATAGCAGAAAACAAATACAAAATAACTGACCCCATAATACTTTGCAGTTACTGCACTACCAAACTTGACAACAACCAAACTCCTTCACATGCTATCTCAAATAACTTGGAATTACATCCACTACCAAAACTCCTTCAACAACTTAATTTATATGAGAGCATCATAATTCAAACAGTTCATCCATTTCAAGCAATAATACGCCTTCAACTGCAAAATGACCTCCCTCTGAATTAGTGAAAGGTATTTGTGGAAAAGTAGTGTATTTACCATTAGATCTAAAAGAAAATGTGCACACTCTAGGAGTGCAACGTCCAATGCAACAATCTTTAATTATCTTGGTAAATGGAGTACCTACAAAAGACAAAAAAAATTGGCAACAACTGTTAGATTTACATAAAGTTAGAGAATCCCTGCAATATCTCAAAGAGAATAATGATTATTACAAAGAAATTAATATCGAAGAAAACTTGAAAGATACAACTGAAATAATTCAAGAGACACAAGAAACTGGTCAATTTGAGCTCCTAGATCCTGCTACAAAATCAAACACTTTAGACCATTATACAATTTACCCATTGCACTCTAATGTCACCATAGAAGATGCACTGGAAACGTACCAAATGCGTCAAACAAAAAAGGATCACCAATCAGCATATGGGAAAAAAGTATAGAAGCACGTGCTTTTCCTCTACTATTTCCTACTGGCAAAGGAGGAAGATACGATGATAGACCTGTTCAAATATCAGCATCAGAATATCGCTCATTACGAATGTATTCTGAAGATCCCAGATTTCGACAAAATGTGGAATACATATTCCACCTACTCTTTGAAAGTGAACTAGCAACTTTATGTTATGGAGTTGCACACATATTAAAATCAGGTTCACACTTTCAAAATATGACAGCCACACAATTATTACAAAAAGTTCAACAAAAAGATGAGGTTTTACAGGCAAATCTTACAAATCTATTAGCAAATGTGCGAGGTACTAAAGAGTACTGGTTTCGACGGCATAGAGATGTACGTTGTATGATCAGAAACCTTGGCCCACCCACTTGGTTTGTTACATTAAGTTGCGCAGAATATGCATGGGAAGATTTACATGCTTTCCTACGCATATCAAACTAAAACAAAACAAACATAGATATACTAACACCTGGAGAACTTTGTTCTCAGGATCCTGTTAATGTTTCTAGATATTTCCATCATCGCTTCATTGCTATGCTGCATTTTATTTGTAATAAAACTGTTCCTCCCCTTGGAGAAGTGCAACACTTCTTTTGGAGAAAAGAATACCAAGCCAGAGGAGCGCCACATGTCCACATGCTTTTATGGATTAAAGATGCTCCTAAATTTTGTCAAGAGAGTGATGCCAATGTTTTACAGTTTATTGAAAAATATTACACTTGTGAAATTCCGTCAGAATCCACAAATAGTGATCTTCATGCAAAAATCTTACAATTCCAAAGAAACAAATGTGGCAAATATTGTCATCGCAAATACAAAAACAAAGGGAAATACTACACCAAATGCCAATTTGGTTTCCCTAGACCAGTTACAAATACAGGTCAAGTGAACAACCTCATGTCTTCAGTTAGACATAGTGTTAAAGGTAAGTCACCTAAAAATACATATTGCATAAAAAGAAAAGAAGAAAAATATATCAATGATTACAATGCAATAATTGCCCACTTGTGGAATGCAAACATAGATGTGCAGTACATTGCAGACAATTCTACTGCAGTTGCACGATATGTCACAGCATACTTAACCAAATCAGAAATGACAGAGCTCCAAGACCTCTGGAATGACCTGTCATCAGATAAAACAGTGTCTCAGAAATTATACAGCATGGGCATAAAAATGCTGTCCCATAGAGAATGTGGGTCCTATGAAGCAGCTGATTGATTAACTGGTACTGCATTGTATGGTAAATCTGCAAATATAGTATGGCTAAGTCTTGGTCCAGCTAAATCTAGAAAAAGAGTTCTAAAATCATACGAAGATATAGAAACAATAGCCAAACATGATCCCAACAGCCAAGACATTTTAAAAAGCAATTTATTGGGCACATACTACCCAAACAGGAGTACCACTTTGGAAACCATGTGTCTATACCACATAGCCCAAAACTACACATACAAAAATAATATAAAACCTGATGAGCAAAACCGTAAATACAAAGTGACAAACTGTGATGGCAGCTAGTAAAACTCACCAAACCAAATTTAATTAATCATATCAAATTGTCATTAAAGACTCCTCAGCATAAAGAAATATATTACATGTCCCTGCTACAACTCTTTAAACCATGGAGAATAGAAGAAGAAATACTAGATACCTATGACTCATATGAAGACGCTTTCAAAGCCAATGAAAGCAGTATAACTGATGTAAACTTTGCACAGTATGAAACAATGTTGCACAATGAACAGCAACACGAAGAGGAACTCCAGCCCCAACTAGATAAGGACACTCCTGACAGTAGTCAAACTTCTGTCACAGGAAGCCAAGAACCACTGGGAGAACCACTTATAACAAACAAGGCAGAATTAGCTATGATAGAAGTAGAAAACACCATGTGTCACTATGAAGATAAAGAAGACTTAACTACACTACAATCAAAACTAAACAAAGAGCAACGTAGCATTTTTCAAGAAATAACAAAAGAAATTGCACATGGTGTGCAACATGAAAACAAAGAATGCACCTGCCAAAATTACAAACCTATACTATTGTATGTCAGTGGTGAAGCTGGTTCTGGCAAAACATTCCTAATCATCAGTAAGTTCCTTCAACAATTGAAAAACAACAAACTGTCAGCTGTTGTCACTGCCCCCACAGGTTTAGCTGCCTACAACATAGGTGGTGTCACTTTACACCGATTACTACTCCTGCCAGTAGAACACCAAAACAAGTTAGATTATTACAAACTTTCTGCAGAAGCTGCAATGGAAGTACGCAGAGTATTGAAACAAATGAAAATGCTACTAATAGATGAAGTGAGCATTGTGTCTAACCTAATGTTGGCTTTGATTCACCTCAGATTACAAGAAGTACTCAAAACAAACTATGAAGGGCTCCTTGCAGGAAAACACATCATTGTTTTTGGAGATCTTCTTCAATTGACACCTGTAAAAGGTGAGCCTATTTTTAAAACATTAGGACACAAACTCTGCCGTAAAACTGTTGGCAGCATTTGAAATGTCAACCTTTGGCAACATTTCCAATACAGAGAATTAACAGAAAACATGCGCCAATCTGCAGATCTCACTTCTGCCAACATCTTAAAAAGTATCAGAGTTGGTATACTTTCTAGAGAAGCAGAAGCAATGTTGAAAACCCGGCACATTCATGCACTTTATGGTGATAATGCATGTGCTACAGATGTTATGGAACAATTAGCCCACAAAAATGTCAATTGTATGGCCGTAATGCCAACTCTTGCAAGCTGTTTCAAATTCAATGAAATAATGTTAAGCAAAGAAATGCAACCAATTATGGAAATTAGCGCCACAGACAAACTAGATGTACATGGAATGACACTACCCATGTGTGACCAAGCCACAGCAAGACTAAATAGTTTAGAAAAATCAATCTCAAACACAGCAGGCTTGGAAAAATATTAAAATTATCCTTAAATTGCAGAGTAATGCTTAAACGTAACCTTGACGTGGACCAAGGAATAGTTAATGCAGCAGTGCATGGTGGTGGTGTGAGTTATGGGTGCTTAGCTTACCATAACAGGTGAATTTCAGGGGTTTTTCGGTTTTACTTTGAACCATAACGTCCCTTTAACAATGTTTTTTCACTGAATTTCATAGGTTTTTAGTAGCGAAACTTAACCATAATGTCCCTTTAACAAAGTTTTTTTACTGAATTTCATAGGTTTTTATTAGCGCAACTTAACAATAATGTCTACGAACATCTGACTTCATTGCAGACCTTCCGGAGAGTGCCACATGACCATATGCTGGCGCCAGCATGATGACGTGTCCGAGAACCCATATGCACTTCACAATAAGATCAGTGCTTCGTGGACAGTTTGGAACTACCTTTTCTACTGATCTAGGAACTTTCAACTTCAACATTTCCCTTCCACACCTCCAACACCTATTCGTACTCATCCATTAACAATCTAGTACACAGTACATACTTTTAGCAAAACTGCTATTTATATTAAAATTGCATCATCTAAGGCCATCCCTCCTCCCCAAGAGACACCACCACTGCTGTAATCAAGGAGCATGAGAAACAAAGCCCTTTACCTTAGAAATAACACACACGCAACATTTTCCCCTGTCCACCTGCCCCTCTATATTAGTGCTTGGTGCCTCTTCCTCATTTCCTTCCACACCTTTCGTTCTTAGCTGTCCTGCCCAAAAGATTCCATCCAAAAACTAAATAAATGTTCCTTTAGGAACCACCTTTCACAGTTAAAAAATAGAACTAAAAAAAAACGCATAGACTCCATCTACTTTATATTTCTCAGTAAAGTACATAGACTCAATAATATTTTCCAACATTTCCATTTACATTTTGTTTTATGCTAATGGGAATATTGAGACGTTCATCCTCCGTTCCACGGACTGTAACGGTGGATACCGGCCCAGCAGCCTAAGTTATCAGCTTAAGCGAACCGAGTTTGGATAATGAGGCCTCTGGACCATTACCCCCCATCCCAGCCCCTGAAAAGGGGGATGAAGGCCATTAGCAGCCTAGGTTCCCAAAGTGGTAACCTGTACTACTAAAAAAGAGAATTTTTCATCCTAAACCGGGACACATTTGGCCACCCTGGAAAGGGAAGGCGGGGCTTCCATACAGGGACCCTCTTCACTTTCCATGGCAGCCTGCAAAAGGCAAACATAAAACCCTATGACCATATTACCACGAGCACATTTTTATTCGCGTTCAAATCTATCCTAATTTTGAATAACTTTACCACAAAGCCAATCCCAGGTGGATATGGCCACTTTAATCCTATGTTTTGTCCCTTCTGGTTATGGCCAATAGCCACATTGTCCGGATCATGACCTTATACCATGACCCCGACATTCTGGCCACTGCCCATGGATACAGCCTAACCCTCAGTCACTAAAGCTATACTGCAATTTTTTTAACTAAATTATGACACTTATCAAATAAGAAAACACTGCCACATTTGCAAAACCATGCTTTTCGATCCTTGGCAATGCGCCTTACGCAAATTTGCTGGTAATCCACCCACGTTTTATTTTTTCAAAACTGTCAAATGAATACACATACAATCGTCATATAAGCTCTGCACAAAATCCCACCAAACTTTGTAAACTCATTCGAAATCACGTCAGAAATATCCCACCCATCATCATTACCCCTCACCTTCCCAAACATTGTTTTGTAAGTTTCACAAGTGCAATGCTTAGAAAATATTATTGTTCCGAGGGTTCGACCATGTATTTTTATACATCCGTTGATCTATCGCAAACATTTCCAATTTACCTTACCTCACTTTTCCTCTTTTAAAAACATACCAAATCTGGCAGCAGGGTGCGTCCATCTTGTGCTATTCTTATCCATTGCTCCATCTGCCTAAGGTAAACTGACCTGACGTCACTAAATCATATGCCCCACCCCTGACCCTCACATCACCAACCCCAGTGATATTCTACACCTTTCTCGGTAACGTTCCTCTTCAGCGTAGCCAAACGCGCCCATAATCACCTACGTGACACAGAACCCAAAAATCAACACACATCGACTAACAACACAGCACATCACTATTCGGAATATTAAACCGTTCTTTAAAAGAAAACAATAACAATGTACATTTTGTAAAGTACTTTTATTTCACAATGAACTCTCCAAGAACATCCGACTGTTCCCATATGCAATCAAATTGCAAATTTGTTTCTTCGCTCGTGATCCAAAATGTTAATCATGAGGCACACCTTGTTCTTTTTCCATACACAAAGTGTTAATTTTCGATAAAGGAACCGCTTGGTTTGCACAGTGAATTCCAGGGCTCTGCATCACCTTGGGCCTAGACCACCATAAAGGATGTTGAGTTACTCCTAATCGCTAGTACAGTGTATGGACACATTGGCCCGGGGCGATCGTCCCAAAAAACAGTCACTTTGATCCAGCCGTTGACAAGTACGTGCACCTGCCGATTTAAAAACCCGTCAGTTGCCATCTGGAATCTATGACAATCGCAGAAAGACAGCATGTAGCTATTTGGAAAACATAACAGAAAATGTGTATCAATACCCGAACTTTATTACAATATATCTATTGACTTTTAATTTGGCATAGAGTTTAAACTAACGATTAGCACACACATCAAACAATCACAACAAAGACAAAAACAACGTGGAAACTGATACACAAATCGATATAGTCATACATGACATTTTAATGAAATATTAGCGTTGAACCTGGGTGAACCTACTGATAGTCTATATGCACCTAGATCCTCCACTCTCCATAACCACATAAAAAAGACAACCACACAGAAAGATAGTACTTACTTTACATTGCAATAAGAAACACAGAACAAACAAATAGAATATAACCCAAAATGAATCTTCAGATAATAATAAATTAATGCTCGTTCCGGTATACAGTTGTCAAAATCAAACTTACATTATATCACCATTTCCATTCTCTTGTGTAAATCAGACTGTAACGCTCACAGCGCTCGCACCAAAGATTCTTCATGAACTAAATTCACATGTTCCTTACACACTTTTGGAATGCATAACCTTATCAAATGTTCATTATTACAAACCTCCTCTCACTGCATTCCTTACGGAGTATTCCCTTTCTCTGAAGGTTAAAAAACAACTGAACCTTATACTTTGTGTCCCGTGCGTGAGCTTCCTTAGCTTGCAACTAAAAAATCCAAGATGCTGACCTTCACTCAGAATCTAAATACATTCTCACTTTGCAACAACATGGCTCAACGCATCCATCAAACTTGTATTCTCATACACGTACAGGGCCGCTGTTTCCATCAAACACTGCAGGTGGCTGCCTCAGATGCCAGACTCTAGGGGGCGACAGTGTGACTCCGCTATCATTTTAAATACATTTTAACATAGACACATTAGTCCTTCGCCTGTACTTTACACACATTATATCGTGGAACACCTCCAAATGTACCGTATGCCTTTCGTGCCAAAAAAACACCACTTTTTTGCTTCTTGTTGCCATATCCCATCCCATCCTCATCAACCCTCGCCTCCTCAGACAGTATTTGATAAGTTTAACAAGTGCAATGTTGTGTTTTTTAATATGTTTTTGCGGCGATGTCTGCAGACACCAAAACAAAGATCCAAGATGGCGGGCGCATTGGAACAATCTGAGGCACTTCACGCTCTTCACCATCCAATGAGCGAATGCGTCAAATGTCCGCGGACATGATGCGACCGATTAGTCAAGAGCTAACAGGGAAGTGTGTCCGCAGACATAGATATCACTAATGTTTTTAGACCTACTTTTTGATCCTTTAAAAAAAAACTACTGGACGGATTTTCACAAAATTTACAGGGACCAAGCCGCTGCTCCTGCCGCAAATTTGGTGAAAATCCGTCCAGCGGTTTGAGCTGTAGGCGTGCGCAAAGTTTTTCCCCCATTCAGTCTATGGAAAAAAAAGACATTTGTGTACCCCCCCCTATAACTTTTCCTCCCCTGGACTAAACCTCACCAAACTTTATAAAAAAAATTCACAGTGGGTTATATACTTTTTTTTGCAAAGTTTGGTGATGATTCGTCCAGGGAGAGCGAAGTTATAAGCCGCCCAAAAAGTGCTCTTCCTATGGGATTAGCAACTTAACCATAACTATACGGCCACTACCGTGGCCGTGTAATATATGTATATATATATATATATATATTCAGTGAAAAAACTTTGTTAAAGGGACGTTATGGTTAAGTTGCGCTACTAAAAACCTATGAAATTCAGTGAAAAAACGTTGTCAAAGGGACGTTATGGTTCCAAGTAAAACCGAAAAACCCTTGAAATTCGCCAGTTATGGAAAGCTAAGCAACCATAACTCGTGCCACCACAGTGCACTGCTAAGACTAACACCCAGGACATCAAAGCTGACAACACAAATGTCATTGATGACATCACTGATGACATCACATGTGTATGCACTTTTCATGAAATATGTGTGCAAGGGATTCTTATTATAATGTTGCGAAACAAGTGTCAAGGATCATTGCAATAAATATCATACCCTAAATAGTGCATTGAACGATGCATTGATATAAATAGCATTCTATTAAGGGGTTCTATCTAGTATACTAAGCTACTCATGGAGAAACATAACATTGTGTGCAGCGTACAAGATGAAGGTTTAATATTCGTAATGTTAATATGTTGAATAATGAAATGATAATTGTTTTCTTAATAGATTTTTGTGTACTGCGAAATATGTAATAAGTAGCTAATAAAACACATGTATTACATAATTGCATTACTATAGACAAAACAAAAAGACACAAGAACACATACCAATATGGGTATATACAGGGAAACTGAAGTTAGCAAAAAAGCACAAGTGGTAACAGAAACAATTCATAACTTAACTGATTATTTTCATGCAAATAAATGATTGCTCTGTTTCAAAGCCGCTATTTACCCTATGTATATGTATCACTTGATGTGATTGGACCCTAAGGAAAGTATGTGAGTACAATGTATACAAATATGACCATATACAGGGAAAGTACAGCCATAAACAAAAAAAAACAGAACTATCAAAAAGTGCTCTTAAATCTATGATTATCTTTATGCACAAAAAGGATTGCTGTCTTTCAAGCTTGTGTCTTCCCTTATGTATATGTTTGATATGATGTGACTGGACTCTAAGGGAATTACTGTAAGAACCTACTTGAAGGATACGTCTACAAATAAAATAAAATGTTTAGTTTCTGACTGTTACTGAAGAACACCATGTGGCCTAGATATGTCAGCAAAAGAAAAAAGAGTGAGCCAGACATGTGATGTCATCAGTGATGTCATCAATGACATTTGTGATGTCATCTTTGATGTCCTGGGTATTAGTCCTAGCAGTGCACGGTGGTGGCGCGAGTTATGGTTGCTTAGTTTATCATAACTGTTGAATTTCAAGGGTTTTTCGGTTTTACTTGGAACCATAACGTCCCTTTGACAAAGTTTTTTCACTGAATTTCATAGGTTTTTAGTAGCGCAACTTAACCATAACGTCCCTTTAACAAAGTTTTTTCACTGAATTTCATAGGTTTTTAGTAGCGCAACTTAACCATAACGTCCCTTTAACAAAGTTTTTTCATTGAATTTCATAGGTTTTTATTAGTGCAACTTAAACATAACGTCCCTGTAACACATTTTATTTTAACTAAATTCTATAGGTTTTTATTAGTGCAAAGTCACCATAACATCCTTTTCAATAGATGAAGACGACTAGCATCTTAGGTCCTCAAAGTGGGAACCCCGGGTGGTAAAAAAAAAAAAGAATTTCCTTCCTACACCGGGACGCCTGCAGTGTCCCGGTGTAGGAAGCAATATCTTTTACCAAGAGAACACAACAGGGCATGAGCGGGGGGTGGGAGGGGAACAGGGGAGACACATGGGCATGAGCGGGGGTGAGAGGGAACAGGGTACAAATGGGGCATGAGCAGGGGGTGGGGGGAAAAGGAAGGAAACACGGGGCATGAGTGGGGGTGGGGGGAACATGAGAGAGACATGGGGCATGAGCAGCGGGTGGGGGGGAACAGGGGAGACATGGGCCATGAGCGGGGGGTGGGAGGAACATGAGGGAGACACGGGGTATGAGCGGGGGGCGGGGAGGAACATGAGGGAGACACGGGGCATGAGCGGGGGGTGGGGGAAACAGGGCACACACGGGGCATGAGCGGGAGGTTGGGGAACAGGGCACACACGGGGCATGAGTGGGGGGTGGGGGAACAGGGCACACACGGGTGTGATCGGGGGGTGGTGGGAACAGGGCACACACGGGGCATAGGTGGGGGTGAGGGAATAAGGCACACACAGGGCATGAGCGGGGTGGGGGGGAAATGAGAGAGACAAGGGGCATGAGCAGGGGGTGCGGGGAACACGAGGGAGACACGGGGCATGAGCGGGGGGGTGGGGGGTAACACGAGGGAAACACGGGCCATGAGCGGGGGGTGGGGGGAACACGAGGGAGACACGGGGCATGAGCAGGGGGTGGGGGCAACAGGAGACACAAGGGGCATGAGCGGGGGGTGAGGGGAACACGGGGGAGACACAGGGCATGAGCTGGGGTGGGGGGAACAGGGTGCACACGGGGCATGAGCGGGGGTGTGGGGAACAGGGCACACACAGGGCATGAGTGGGGGTGGGGGAACAGGGCACACACACAGGGCATGAGCGGGGGGTGGGGGGAGGGGGAGAGAGACACAGGGCATGAGCGGGGGGTGGGGGGGAAGGGGAGAGAGACATGGGGCATGAGCGGGGGGTTGGGGGAAGGGGAGCGAGTCACGGGGCATGAGCGGGGGTGGTGGGAAGGGGAGAGACACATGGGGCATGAGCGGGGGTGGGGAGAAGGGGAGAGACACACAGGGCATGAGCGGGGGTGGGGGGAGGGGAGAGACACACGGGGCATGAGTGGGGGGTGGGGGAAAGGAGGGAGACACGGGGCATGAGCGGGGGTTGGGGGGAAAGGGAAGAGACACAGGGCATGAGCGGGTGGTGGGGGTAACACAAGGGAGACACGGGGCATGAGCAGGTGGTGGGGTAACAGGGGAGACAGGGCATGGGTGGGGGGTAACACAAGGGAGACACGGGGCATGAGCAGGGGGTGGGGGGTAACACGAGGGAGACACGGGGAATGACCGAGGGGTGGGGGGTAAAACAAAGGAGAAATGGGGCATGAGCAGGGGGTGGGGGTAACACAAGGGAGACACGGGGCATGAGTTGGGGGTGGGGGGGAAGGGGAGACACTCACGGGGCATTAACGGGGGGTGGGGGGAAGGGGAGAGACACGGGGCATTAGCGGGGGGTGGGGGGGAGAGACACACGGGGCATGAGCAGGGGGGTGGGGGGATAGGAGGGAGACACGGGGCATGAGCGGGCAGTGGGGGGGAAGTGGAGAGACACACGGGGCATGAGCGGGGGGTGGGGGAGAAGGGAGAGAGACACAGGGCATGAGCGGGGGGTGGGGGGGAAGGAGAGAGACACAAGGGGAATGAGCGGGGGTGGGAGGGAATGGAGAAAGACACGGGGCATGAGCAGGGGGTGGGGGGAAGGGGAGAGAGACACAGGGCATGAGCAGGGGGTAGGGGGAAGGGGAGAGAGACACGGGGCATGAGCGGGGGGTAGGAGGGAAGGGGAGAGAGACACGGGGCATGAGCGGGGGGTGGGGGGAAGGGGAGAGACACACGGGGCATGAGCGTGGGGTGGGGGGGAAGGGGAGAGACACACGGGGCATGAGCGGGGTGTGGGGGGGAGGGGAGAGACACACAGGGCATGATCGGGGTAAAGGAGGGAGACACGGGGCATGAGCGGGGGGTGGGGGGAAGGGGAGAGACACGGGGCATCAGCAGGGGGTGGGGGGTAACAGGGGAGACAGGGCAAGGGTGGGGGGTAACACAAGGGAGACACAGGGCATGAGCGAGGGGTGGGGGGTAACACGAGGTTGACACGGGGCATGAGCGGGGGGTGGGGGGTAACACAACAGAGACATGGGGCATGAGTTAGGGTGGGGGGTAACAGGGGAGACAGGTCATGAGCGGGGGGTGGGGGGAACAGGGGAGACAGGGGGCATGAGCGGGGGGTGGGGAGGAAGTGGAGAGAGACACGGGGCATGAGCGGGGGTGGCAGGAACAGTAGGAAGACACGGGACATGAGTGGGGGTTGGGGGAGGGGGAGAGACCCACAGGGCATGAGCGGGGGGTGGGGGGAACAGTAGGGAGACATGGGGCATGAGCGGGGGGTGGGGGGAAGGGGAGAGACACACAGGGCATGAGCAGGGGAGTGGGGGGAAGGGTAGAGAGACACGGGGGGCATGAGCGGTGGGGTGCGGGGAAGGGTAGAGAGACAAGGGGCATGAGCGGCGGGTGGGGGGGAAGGGGATAGACACACGGGGCATGAGCGGGGAGTGGGGAAATGGGGAGAGACACACGGGGCATGAGCGGGGGGTGGGGGGGAATGGGAGAGAGACACACGGGGCATGAGCAGGGGGTGGGGGGAACAGGTGAGCCACACGGGGCATGAGTGGGGGTGGGGGGAGGAGGTAGACACGGGACATGAGCGGGGGAACAGGAAAGAGAAACGGAGCATGAGGGGGGTGGGAAGAACACACAGAGAATCAGCGAGGGGGGGGAACATGGGAGACATGGGCCATGAGTGGGGGTGGGGAGAACAAGAGAGAGACACAAGGGCCTGTGCCTCACTGCCTTTTCGTGGCCGACACAGCTCACATCTACACTGTGCAGGCAGCAGATCCGCTCCGATAAACAAAGATGGCGCGCATCTCTGAAAATAGTCGCACTGCCCGCTTTACGGCAGCCAATAGAAAAGCACGTCAGATGTCTGCGGACATCACGCAAGCTGCTTGCCCAATCACTATCCTGTCCGCGGAGCGAACACAGATATCACTAATTTTTTCTGAACTACTTTCTGGTCATTTTAAAAAAAAAAATACTCGACAGATTTTCAACAAATCCGTCCAGCGGTTTGGGATGTAGGCGCGAGAAAACATTTTTTCCCATTCAGTCTATGGGAAAAAAAAAAGTTTTGGGACCCCCCCTATTACTCTGCCCCCCCTGGACGAATCCTCACAAAACTTTGCAAAAAAAATTAACAGTGGGCCATATACTTCTTTTGCAAAGTTTGGTGAGGATTCGTCCAGGGGGAGCGAAGTTATAAACCGCCCAAAAAGTGCTCTTCCTGTGGAAACACCAACTTAACCATAACTACATGGCCACTACCATGGCCATGTAATATGTATATATATATATCACTAAAATAAACTTTGTTGAGGGGACGTTACGGTTAAGTTGCCCTACTAAAAACATGCAAAATTCACTAAAAAAACATCATAAACGTGATATTATGGTTCGAAGTAAAACAGAAAAACCCCTGAAATTTGCCAGTTATGGTAGGCTAAGCAACCATAACTGGCTGCACCACTGTGCACTGCTAACACTGGGCCTCATTACGACCCAGGCGGTAAGTTACCGCCTGGGCCGTGACTTTACCACCATGGCGTAAACTAAGTTTACGTCATGGTGGTTGGCGGACTTACCGCCCCATTCCGACCTTGGCGGGGCGGTAAGTCCCCAATCCCCATTTACCCTTCCCCATTCCCATTTTTGCCCCATAGGGCATAATGGGAGTGGGGAAGGCGTTAATTACGCCACCGTAAATTACGGTGGCGTAATTAACTCCATGGTCCCTTAGCGCCATGGATTTTAACACCTGCTAAACGCAGGTGTTAAAAGCGCCATGGCGCTAAGGGACCTCGTAATTGGCGGTAAGGGGTCGGCGCAGCTAACGCTGGCGTTAACCCCTTACCGCCAGGGTCGTAATGAGGCCCACTAACACCAAAGACATTAAAGATGATATCATAAATGTCATACATACAGCGACGTACAACATGGTACCTTACATTTTGAAATGATACACTGGATATTAAAAGAAAACGTTAACATTTTAGAAGTTGTAAAGTAGTTTTATTTAACAAACAACTGTCAGAGACGATCAGACTAATCCATTTTCAATTAAATTCTAACAATGGTTCTAAGGGCGTCACTGAAAATGTTCATGGTGAGGCACACATAGTTATTTTCCCAAACACAAATTATGCATGTCTGTTGAAGCACCCACTTTGTTTGCACAGTTATTTCCAAGACAGCACCATGACCTTTGCCCTACAACACCATACATGATGTTATGTTACTCCTAATGGCTAGTTCAGCGTAGGGACAAATGAAGCCTGGCTGGTCATCCCAGAACACTGTTATGGACAGGCAGCCGGTCATGAGCAGTTGCATCTGGCGTTGAAAGAAGCCGTCACTCGGCATCCTGAAACCATGGCGCGCACAGTCCAGCAAGATGTAGCTAGGCGGAAAACGTAAGAGAGAATCTGTGTCAATACCCATCATTTAGCAAAAAATTCCAAAGAAGACACAAAGATTGTGGAAAATAGTACACAAATCGAAGCGGGCAAACATGACATTTTAAGGAGATATTACCGTTGACCATGGATACATATAGTGACAGCCTACAAACGCTGAGAATCAGCACTCACCGTAAGGTTTAAAAAAGGGCAACTACACAGTGAGATGATAATTCAGTTATGAAGCCAAAATAAATGGACAAGCAAGAAATAATTACATTTCTTGACTTTACACAAGGCCAAAAGAATGTGCAAACTGATACACAAAGCTATATGGGCAAGCATAACATTTCAAAGAAGAAGTAATAACGGTCAACAAGGGTGACTCTAGTCATAGCCTGCAAATGTGCACAATCTGCACTCTCTGTTATTGGAGGAAAATTACAAGTGCGCAAAAAGATAATACTTCAGTTATATTGCCACAATTAGTCTTTTGGTAATATAAAATGAAAACGCGGGTCGGTGTAGAGTTGTCAAAATTAAACTTACATGATGTTTATAGCCTCCATTGTTTTTGGCCAAGTCAGACAGCAATGTGTTTGCACCAAATAATCTTGTGGACTGATATTTCATGTTCCTTACAAACGTTTTTAAAACATAACCTTATCAAACCTTATTTTTTCCAAGCTTTCATTCCTTGCATAGCTTTTGAAGTTTCCCTTTCGCTCAAGGTCAAAAAACAATTGCCCCTTATGGATTGACTTGGATGCGTGGGCTTACCAAGCTTGCAACCAAAAAACTAAATAAACTGACCTTCACTCAGAAGGCAAATACATTTTCACTTTGCAACAACATATGAAAATCCAATCATGAGAACCTCTACTCCCATACGCCTCCAGAACCGCTGTTTCCATCAAACACTCCACGTGGCGGCCTCAGATTTCAAAACGTAGGACGCCAGTCTGACTTCAATATTAATCTGAAAACATTGTAACACAGACGCAGGCATTGGTCGCCGTACATTGAGGACCAACTTCCACTTTACCGCATGAATTTGGTGGCAAGAAAACACCACTTTTTGAGTTTCCGCTGCCACATTCCATCCCAACCTAATTAACGCTCACCTTCGGAAACATTGTTTCATAAGTATAACAAGTGCATTGGTGTCTTGTTTTGTATGTGTTACCGGCGATGTCCGTGTACACCAGAACATGAACAAAAGATGGCAGGGGCAGCAAAGAAATCTGACGCACTTCACACTGTTCCACAACCAGTCAGTGAAAGCGCCACATGTCCGCGGACATGACGCTACCGATTAGCCAATCCTTTTCTTGTCCACGGAGCGAACAGGGAAGTGTGACCGGGGAGCGTGCATAGATATCACTAATTATTTTAGACCTACTTTTTGGTCATTTTAAAGGAAACTACTGGACGGATTGTCACCAAATTTACAAAAGCACGCTTTCGGGACCAAGCCCTGCTCCTGCTGTAAATTTGGTGAAAATCCGTCCAGCAGTTTGCCTATAACTCCCCCCCCCCGGACCAAACATCACCAAACTTTGCAGAAAAATTCAGAGTGGCCCACATACTTTTTTTGCAAAGTTTGGAGAGGATTCGTCCAGGGGGAGCGAAGCTATAAGCCACCCAAAAAGTGCTCTTCCTATGAAACCAGCAACTTAACCATAACTACACAGCCACTATAATCTGGATATTCAATGTCACAATGTTAGTATGCTCAACCCATGGTGAAAGGAGGATTGATAGCTATGTGTTTGTCACAGCAAAGAAATAAGCAGAAACACGGAGATGGACCAAAGGAAGGCTGTTTGGCCTGGTGTCAAAGGCCAAAGGCTAAGGCAGCCAAAACTCATTATCAGTCCTTGAAGAACAGTGAATGTTAGATGCCGACGCATCTCTTGTTAAGTTGCAAAGAGAGAACACCATGAGTGCCAAGTTTCTTTATTCAAGACAATTAAATGCTATAAAATGGGCCGATTCTCTGATCCTGTCACGTGAGTCCAGGATGGAAATACGAGTGGGCATGCAAGACTGAATGTTGATAAGAGCATGCTCACACTCCCTTATATTCCCAGAGAAGAAAAGCTACTACAAGGCCAAGTTCACAGACAATCTAAATGGCAGAAGGCATGAGTGATGAGAGATTATTGGCTAATTGGGTGGGGAGGTACGGTCAAATCCACCCACGTGCACCAGGGGGACCAGTTTACGCACTGCTAGTGAATTGAATGTTCCAGAAGGGTACAAGCATGCCAACCAATTTCATGAGGCCCTATAACGAAGGGTCTCATAGTTTGAGATCAAATGATGTACCATGTATCTAGTAACTGATGAGGATGACTTGCACTAGAGGAGGGCATACATTGTCAACCTAACTGTAGAGACCCAATCACAATCCAATCCCCTATAGAAAGTATACTTAGATGTTCCCCTTGAACCAACCACAATCCAACAAAGTCACATATGACACATTTTTGCTATATAAGTATGTTTTTTATGAAATGCATTGAGACTATGCTGTGTGACGTCCATTGATGTCCGTTGTAACTCCCTGTTTTAGATAATAGAGAATAAAACAGAGACATTTTGCCAACTTCCTGAGTTGGTCTTATTAATTGGTGTAAGAGTTATTCTGCATCTCATCCATCGTACAGTGTGTTACCGCAATTAAAAGGACCATAGGGGTTCACTTTGCTATGATGCAGTGTCTATGATGTTGCTGGTGAGGTTTGTGGTTGATGTTGAGTGGTGATAGTAGAGAAGGGCTGTTGAGACAGGGGGTGAAACACATATTTGAGGGCGTTTACCTGATGTTAGCAGAGAAGGGGTTCTGTTCCTGAGTCCTCCCAGTTCAAACAGGCCCAAACAGAAGTTGCCCTTTTATTCATCTGCCGTTTGGTTCAGACACCCAGGTCACAGATGCCCTTGATCTAAAAGTTAATAAAGGAAAGGAAGGGCCAGGGCAAAGTGGCTGGGTGGGCCTTAGGTCACATGGCCAGCAGCTTCCTTAATGCCGTCTGACTGGAACTAGCCTTGAGTCCTTTTAATAGCTCGCTGGAAGGAATGAAAACAGGAGGCGGGCGGAACAACTGAGTGGCATGGACTTGTCAGGTAACCAGCAGCCTCCTCAGTGCTGTCTGACTGGAGCTAAGTGTGTTTTATGCAATCTATGCAAGCTTGTGTTTGTGTTTGAATGTAATGCATGGAGTGACTGGTCGATTGTGTCTATGGGCCTCATCACGAGCTGGGCTGTATCCCTTTAATGCGGCGGTAATGGCATTACCACCACATTAAAGAGCTGGCCCCATCACGAGTTAGGCGCTAAATGGGCTGTTTTACCTCATGTTTTTTCTGAAGGTGAAAATCCCATTGAGTGCCCTGTTTTCGGCGGTATTACAGCTGGCTGTATTAGCGTGAAGTATTAGTGCTGAAAATGCCCCATTGGATCCAATGAACCCAATGGGGAATGGGGATTTACTGTTAACACCCAACCCATGATCCGGCAGTAATACCGGTGGACCGGTTGGCGCTATTGCTATTGCAGTTCGGTGGTATTACAGACGGGATACCGCTCAACTCGTGATGAGGCCCTATGTTCATGCATGCATATGTAAGCATTATAGTCTGCATGTTGGTGCATGTTTGTCTGACTGAGTGTGTGGTTGGGCATGAGTTTGAGCATGAATGCATGTATTTGTATGGTAGGTGCTTTCTAGAATGAGCAATGCTGATTGCTGATTTCTGTTCTAGTTTCATGCCACAGTGACCATTACTGTCATAGATAGGAAGTGGCTGTAGCCTCATGAAAGGGATTTGCAGTGATCATTACTGGTGTATATAGTTTATGGTAGCAGCTTCATACAAGAGATTTACAGTGACCATTTCTGGCATGGATAGGTTGTGGCCTCAGGCTCATACAAGTGATTTCAGTGACCATTACTGGCATACATAGGCGTGGCAGCAACTTAATGCAAGGGATTTACAGTAACCATTACTGGCATAAGTAGGTTGTGGACTCAAGCTCATACAAGGGATGCACAAAGACTATTACTGGCATAGATAGATTTTGACAACAGCTTCATGTAAGGAATTTGCAGGAATAGTACGTTTGTGAACACAGGCTCCTGCAAGTAATTTACACTGATCATTACTGAGATAGAAAGGATGTGACCAGAGATTGATGCAAGTGAATTATGGTGACCATTACTGGCATAGATGGGCTTTGATCACAGCCTCATGTGACTTATGGTGACCATGTCTGGCAGGGATGGCTTCTGGTTGCTGCCTTATGCAAGGGATTTTTTAAAGCAACAATCCACCTATGCTTACCACAATGCTGCATCCACAACCTGGCACTGATAGGTTGGGATTACAGTGAGCCTTTTTCTGGTAGGTACATTGTGGCCGCAGCCTTAAAAACAATTTGTAAATTGCTCCTATGTTGTGAACTGCTAAGGACATGGCATTTTACCCCATGTTTTTCAAAAAGTGTGCTCTAAAATGCACCTTTTTAACACATTAGTAACATTTTATTTGTCGAGAAGCCCTTCCACCCCACCCAAAACCACCTACATATTTTAGGCTCCCTCACTATGGTTGGTTGTACACACATGTTTGGGGAAATATTTAGTTCCTCCACTGAAAATATTAACCCAGTGGGAGTGGACGTGAATCCAGAAATATACAGAATGTTTTCATGTGTTACTCTAAAGAATCCATTGTACATTTTATGGCTTTTAATCCACTTTTTCTCAAAAATTGGGGTTCAAAATACACCATTCCAACACTCTATTATCAAAAATGTTATCGTGGATGAAAACCCTGAGCCCTCCCAAATTATTTCAGGTTCTGTCGCTGTGCTCCGTCGCTTGAGATAATTTGGGGATCTATTCAGGCCCCTCCACTGAAAACATCCACCACCCGTGAGTGCCCATCTAGGAAAGATTTACAAAACAGGACCCTCTCCGCAGCGATCCACCTTTCCTTGCACCAAAACCCGCCTCCTGCACTGAGAGGCTGGTGGGAAAGAAAAACTGCAATGTCCGGCCTCGTGTTCTCTGAAAGGAAGACATTGGTGTAAGAAATAACAATTGCATCTGTTATTGGATTAACAAAGCTCCAGTATGTGATTCCTGCAAAGCATGCAGGCTGAGTACGTGAGGCATCTTCTATGGCTGTGCACCAAATTATGGAGAAAAAAAGGCATTGCAGAGCGCAGCTTCTGCACTCAGAACCAGCACAGCATATTTTTGACAGGGAGATAGGTGTACCTGCTGTGCTGTCAAAATGTGTGACTGGTGCACCCACGCTAACAAATGCAACATGGCAGGGGCAGCACTGGCCCAGCTAATCATGGTGCACTCGGCTTTAATTTTTTAAAAGGCTCGGGTTCTTGACCAAGAGATGTGAAATCTTTTGCTACAGCCTTGCAATGAGGGCCCAGGAGGGTTGAACGTTCCGCCTTTCAATTGCTACTCTGGTGATGCATTCTTCATGTGTGATACCTCCTACGAAGGTGATATATAAAACAAGCTTGCAGGTCTTGGTTGCCCTTGTGTGAGCTCCTTTAATATGAAGTTTGAACACCAAAATCTGGATTCCCGTTTTTACTTGGGGTGTGACTCCATGCATAAAAGAAACACACAATGATTTTAATGCTCGCCTACATAGTTAGCAGAGGGGCATTTGATATTACAAGGGGGTTAGCCAGCGTGGCAGGAGGGATTGGGAGGGTTGTCAACTACATTAAAAGGGTTATTCTACATTAAAAAGGTTATTATTATGTTTTATTTTAAATGCGTTGATGGGAGAGAATCTGGTTCTCCCAACGTGTGATTAAAACGTGTAGCAAGACTTAACTAGACATCTCCATGGGCTTCCATGCCCCACTCCGACAATACGACCAATTCTAGAGCAGCTGCAGCTGGTGAATTTAAAAAGTGGAAAGGTGTAAATATTTTCATTGAATTAAACTGAGCAGCCCATCTCAAAAATTCCAGTAAGGTTTTGGCTGATGCTACTCCATAAAAAAATGTTTAAAATAATGGGTCAAATCCTACATTTGAAAGTTGAAATATTAGAAAAATTGTATATCAGCATAGGTTTTAAACTCCATCGTTGTAGGGAACACTGGAACAATATAATAGATGCCTACCAGCCAACAGCACACAGGCGCATTTTGTGACAGGCGCTAATGTTGACTGTTCCCAAAGAATAGACAGGAAGCCTCCCTTAACTATATATGCCAGCCTTGCCACACTTTCAAGCATGTCCTGCCAAAACCAGATCATGAGTTCTGTCCCTCTTTCATGCTTTTTGTGTGCCAAAAAGGAATGAGTCTTTTCTTAACAATACATCACAGAATTTCCCCTTTAAAACACATTTTCACGCTGCTAGTACCTAAAAAAAAAGGCCTGTTTCAACAAAGGGCCTGTGCTGCCCACCTTTCATGCTGCTAGAGCCCAAATCAAACACTGCAGTCTGCCTAATTATATACGCACAATGACCCCAGCTCTACATCATGTTGCTCCTAAAGACCACAAACTGTGTGTTTACCCCAGTCACACGCAAACACACACGCACATGCATATGTTCATATAAGCACATTCACACAAATACACATGCCGTTTTTAAGCATACCTCTTATTCTTTATGAGCCAAAAAGCCAGGGATGGTTAATTCATTTAACAACTGACACTGCAAAACTTCAGATCTCCTGAAACTGTCCCATAGGTCTTAGTAGATGCAAGAATTTGGCATTCCCTGAAGAGCCTATCTGATAAACCCATCTACTTCAAATCATCGTTTGGCAAAGGTATGCATTATATACACAACATGTAAACATCAAACAATTGTATTTGCATCCTCAATTGAAAAAGATCGGTCCCGGATAGCAAAATAATGCAATTGCAAAACGTTCCTATTTTAAAAGCATTGCACTCTTAGCACTTTAGGAATTATTTAGGACGGTCACTTGGATATAGTGAGTATCACACACTTCGAGCTTGCTCTTTTGAATGATGTTAAGAATATTGGACTAAACAAACCTTTTTTTGGCATTCAAGCTAGTAGACACCATGGATATAATGAATCTTTAAAAGGAACGTTATTGGGGTGTAGCTTTGTGCTGGAGAAGAGGGTGGCTTTAGCACGTAGCTCCGGCTCACCACACAACACTCTTACCTCTGCAGCATTCCCAGTCAGCTTTGTGTCATCTTCCTTTCCCAGGCTGGAGACGGTGGGCGCGGCAGACAACTCCTGCCCTCTTTTCAGAGAATTCCAACACCGTACGAGAATCCTGTACCATCTCCCATGACTCGCGGCTGCTGCTGCATAGCCTAGCCGTCACTCGTGAGGCAACCCTCGGCAGAAGCCGTGACTTAGCCAGTTGGCTCAGGCCTTGTCACCTCTCTTCATAGCTAAGGCAGTACCATTTTATGGTGGCTTGTGATAATGAATAGCAACAGGGAAAAAAGGTGAATTAGAAGAAACGCAGTGTATACCTCACGGTGTTAAGAACATTTAACCACTTGTCAGAAGTAAAATCTCTCAGCTCTTCACATCTTCTCAAAGTAACTGAAAAGGTCATATTTAACTTTCTCTGGGTTCTTGTATAACTTCATTGACATATATCTCATTTTATTGGAGCCTAACCTTTCAACATTGCCTTGGGCAAAACAGTCAAACACTGCCCACTGCCTCAATTGATGCACAGGCATCGTCCACCACCAATAAAAGACTAAAAAGTGAATCGCTCCCACCGCAGCCCTCCGCAGACCCTGCAATTGATGCCAAACTTCAAGAAATAAGGTCACTTAAACCGTTCTTAGAAACCACCAACCAAAAATTGCAGCAATTGTATGAAAGGTTCAATGTCTTTGAAAATAAAATGAAAGAAATGGAAAATAAAATTGGTCTTGCATAAGATATTTCCCCTAGAGTATTACTGTTGGAAAAATCAGTAAAAGACCTCCAAACACATAACAAAGATTTGGAAAACAGAAGCAGGCATAATAACCTACATATTAAAGAGATTTGGAAGGGTTGTGTGGGGAATGACGCCATCTAATTTCTACAAAATCAGCTATCAGCTTTATTACATATTCCTAAGGAAATACCCCTCAATATTCAATGTGCACACCGTATTGGCCCAGCTAGAAGCTCGCTACCATCACAACGCGCTTCACGTACTATGATTGTTGCTTGCTGGAATACACCCAATTGCAGCTCATTATTTCAAAAGACAAGGAAAGGAACTCTCTGATACGGCATGGCAACAGGATTTATATATCTCACAAGATGTCACTAAGAAGACTGCCCAATGTAGAAAGGAGTTTCTCTCCTATCGTCCTTTGCTTAAACTGCTCAACCTCAGGTATGGACTCTAGCATCTGTGCTCCTTTAAGGTAACTTTTGAAGGTTGCACTTCAATTTTTAAAGATCCTGCTGATCTTAAGGCATTCATTTGTTCACTCAAAACCGAAAACATGGCTACATTGCTGCCCATTAACACATCTTCATCTGGATCTTGACTATTTTTGTAATACCACAATATGTTGCAGTCTTTAATTTTTACCCACTAGAATGGTGGGCTGGGCACCGCTTGGTACCCTTCTTCTTCCAGGGCTTTGTCTCTTTTTTTTCTTGTCCTGCTGGTGTCATCTCCTCCTACTTCTTCCTACATCCCCATGATACCCATTCATGCCTCAAATACATCTTTTTCACCAAATCTCTTACAAAATCTATTACTGACTCCTTCACCTCGAACATAATTATTTCTGACCATGCCCCTGTCATCACTACATTGGATCTTTCCGACATTAAAAAACCATCCTCCAGATGAAGATTGAACAACAGTCCCCTTCCGGATCAGAAGTTCATACAATCACTAGTATTCTTCCAACATCCATATTTTGTAGATAACTCAGACAGTGACACCTCAGTTAGTAATAATTGAGACTCCTTCAAAGCTGTGGTTAGGCTGCACATAATAGCCTATTCCAGAATGAAAAAGAAACATTACAAAAAGACCTTGATACTCTTCACTTGCTACTTACTTAGACTGAAAAACAATTGTATCATTGTCACAATGCCTACGCCCAGGCATCCGGACCAAGCCCATCAGCCCCGGGAGCAGGCATCTAGTAAAACCTCAGCCGCCCCGGCTAGGGGCTATCTGGGTTCAGTCCTGGCGCCTTAGGCGCCAGGCTCATAGTAGGAATCAGTCCTGGCGCCTAAGGCGCCAGGCTCATAGTCATTACTTACCTCAGGCAGACCATGCTGCAAACGACTCCAACCCAACATGAAACCTGAAAGGGACTATTTTTCTACAGGGACTATTTTTTACTCGGGTGTGGTTCTAGGGACTTCTTACCTGGGACTACCTTTGAGGCTATTTAAACCACGCCCGACCAGCAACACACGCTTCGTGTTATTCTGCAACCAGCAGCGTAACACTCAGCGTGCCTGCAGCCTGCATCCAGATTTCTGCCACGCCCGCCTCGAACCCGAAGCTCCTAAAACAAAGAGGAAAGAAAGGGACAAGATTAAAAAACAAACTTATTTCTATTCCACACCTGATTCTGGATCTATCTTGTCTCCGGACCTGTAAAGAACATCATTTCTGCACGCGCCGCACCTCCAGCTGCAGCACCGCGCCATACTGACCAGTCTTCACAGCATCCTTCGGGTCGGCGCTGCCTCCGTCATTTCTTCTCCAAACTTCGGCACCTAGGAAACAAAAGAAAACCACAAGGTGAGCCGAGGGAACCAACAAATATAACTCTTACCACCATAGACTTACCTGATTTACCACCGCAGGCATCCTTTAGTGACTCTCCATATTTTCACGTGCCGCATCTGTAAAGAGAGACAAAACAACACGTTTTCCTCATGCAACATTTACCGGACAGCGCCGGGTAATACAGACTCTTACCTGAGTGCAACCAGCTGCCACAAGAGCATCTTTTCACAAGCCAGCTGCAAGACAAGAAAGGAAGGGGGGAACAAGAGTGAACATCGGACATATTGAACTCTATGAACTTAATACTTACTGGTCCTCACCAGGAACCTCAGAGTCAATACTCTCCGGAACTCTCCCGAGCCTTCAAACCAATGAAGTAACTGGAATCGACGCGCCCCTGCAAATCCACGCAGGATGGAGAGCTCATCTTTCAAGAATATAAGGTGAGATTGCTGTGAGGGTATTTCGGAGGTGATTAGTTGGGGAGGACTCTGGGGGTGCCATCACTTGAATCCACAAGTGGCTAAATCCATCTCTCCACTTGCAGGAGAATATTTCTACGGGTTAAGCAGACAAGATTAGGAGGGCAGATCCAGTCAGTCATTGCTGCCCTACGCATCACGTGGGTGGAGACCGCAGCTGTCCGGGTCCGACCGACGCCCCCGTGGGAGCCAGGTGAGCGTAACAGAACGTGAAGCCTATCTACAAATCCCCACCCGGGCATTATGGAAACCTCAGAAACCGACCAACTAGACCTATTGTTAGGGGAACATAGGGCAGAAGTGCACTCCGCGCGCCAAGCGACTAATGCCCTCAGAAGAGAACTGATTGTGTCAAAGGAGCGCACTGATGATCTTGCTAGACAATTACTGCAAAACCAAGCTGGGCAAACACCATTACCTGGATTCGGGGGGAATCCAACTCCTGTTTCATCGAGCAATCCTGTGCAAGTGGTTCTACCAGGGAACATTCCTTTAGCTCCACCCGAACGTTTTGCTGGGGACCCAAAAAAGTTTGCCGTGTTTATGAACCAATGCCGCTTGCACTTTTTATGCAGACCTGGAGCTTTTCCGAATGAGCAAACCAAAGTAGCCTTTGTACTATCATATCTTAGTGGCAGCGCAGCGGATTGGTCAATTCCATTAGTTAACCAGGATGACCCTTTTCTTCGGGATTTTCAAGGTTTTCAATTGAGCATGGAAAGACTATTTGCCAGACATTCACAGGGACAGGCCCTGGATAACAAACTTTTATCATTACGACAAGGTAACCAGGATCTACTAACCTATATCGCCACTTTCAATAGGTTAGTGGTGGAAACCGGATGGCCAGAGATAAAACGAATTACATTATTTCATCGTGGACTTCGGGGTGAACTCAAAGACGTTTTGGCCCAAGTTGTGAACCCACCTCAGGATTGTGCAGAATATATAGACTTAGTGGCCAGTTAGACCACCGACTTCAGAATAGAAAGGCTGATCGAGCTAAGTTCGAGAATCGGGTATTGGTTAAACCCAATGTTACCCTCAAAGGAACAGATGTATCAGAACCGATGCAGATCGGGGGGTCAAGGGACACTTAACTCAAAAGGAAAGAGAAAGAAGATGGCAGATGCAATTGTGTCTGTACTGTGGGGCCTCAGGACATTTTCTACGGGATTGCCCTATAAAAACATCTAAAAAAGTAGTCGGAGTTGCAGATAAAAATCAAACAGAGCCTGATTCGGGAAACGACCACACCCGACAAGCATAGAGATCCGCTTGCCGAGCTTGAAGAAGGATACTCAGACCTCGCACTTCATCATACCAAAGGTCCTTATAGATCCAAGGCAGCCATCACGTATGCGCGCAGTGAGGGCATACATTGATAGCGGGGCCATAGGAAACTATGTGGACCACGAGTTGGCTTCTAGGATGAATCTATCTCTCTGCAAAAAGACCACTTCGGATGTCATCACCACAGTCGATGGAACTGAAATTGCCTCTGGGCCTGTAACTCATACCACCGCAGAGATGACACTATTGGGTCAGGATGGGCATCGAGAGACTATTGTGTTTGATTTAATCAAAGCCCCGCAGTTCCAAATAATACTGGGGATACCTTGGTTGGAAACACATAATCCTTGTATTGATTGGCGAGAGAAGAGAATAACCTTCCCGGATTGTGCACATACTTGTTACCCAAAAAAACCCTTGAACCAAGGCCTGGCCACAGTCGCTACTCCAGTCGTGCAGTTACCTCAGGAATATCAAGAATTCCAGGAAGTTTTCCAAAAGGAACAGGCAAACACCCTACCACCTCACAGATCATACGATTGTCAAATCAATCTCATACCCGGTGCACAGCCTCCATGTAGTAGGATATACGCCCTTACGGAACCCGAAAACCTTCACCTACGACAATACTTGGACAAATACCTTGCTAATGGCTTCATTCGTCCATCCAAGTCCCCTGCATCTTCAGCTTTGTTCTTCGTGCCTAAAAAGGAAGGTGACTTCAGAACGTGCATAGACTACCACGCATTAAATCAGATCACGGTTAAGAACCGATACCCATTGCCTCTGATCCCCGAATTACTAGACCAAGTAGAGGACGCTTGCATCTACACTAAATTAGATCTTCGAGGGGCATATCATCTGGTACATGTAAAGAAAGGCGATGAATTGAAGACTGCTTTTCGCACTAAGTATTGGTTATTTGAATACCAGGTGATGCCCTTCGGGTTGTGCAATGCACCAGCAGCCTTCCAGTATTTTATGAACAATGTCCTTCGTGAACTCATTGACGTCTGTGTTGTTGTATACATAGACGATATTCTAGTGTACTCCTCTTCAGAATCAGACCATGTGAAGCACGTTCGTGCAGTCCTTGAGAAACTACGCCAGCACAAGTTATATGCAAAATTGGAAAAATGCGTTTTTCATGCTACGGAAGTTGAATTCCGTGGATTTATCCTGACTCCAAAAGGAGTCCAAATGGACTCTCGAAAGGTGGACGCAATCCTCAAGTGGCCATCACCCAGTTCAGTTAAAGGGGTACAAAGCATGCTCGGATTTGCTAATTTCTACCGCAGATTCATTCTGGATTTCTCACATGTTGTACACCCTATCACAGCACTTTTGTGAAAAAACAAATGCTTCTTGTGGACCGAAGAAGCTGAAAAGCCCTTCCAAGAGCTGAAAGCGAAATTCACGTCTGCACCTGTCTTAAAGCATCTACGCCCCGAACTTCCATACATAGTCGAAACTGATGCATCCAGTTTAGCCATGGGAGCTGTCCTGTCCCAGAAGTATCCTGAAACCGGTCAACTTCACCCAGTAGCATTTTGGTCCAGAAAGTTCTCGCCACCCGAGTTAAACTATGCGGTTACCGATAACAAATTATTAGCCATCAAATCCGCCTTCAAGGCTTGGCGGCATTATCTTCTCGGTGCCAGGCATACCATTACGGTAATCACCGATCACCGGAACTTGCAGTATTTAAAAACAGCCAAGGCCCAATTGTATCGTCAACTTCGATGGGCATTGTTCTTTGCCGAGTTCGATTTCGTGATCACTTATCGACCAGGTTGTAAAAATGGCAAGGCAGATGCCTTATCCCGAATAGGGATGGGAGAAGCATATGCAAACCCGGAACCGGTGCCTATAATTTCAGAACAAAAAATTCTTGGCATAACCACTCTACAGACACTAGAGAATATTCAAGTAAAGATCCAACAACTCTTCGATCCAACAGCCCTGCTGGACTGGGTGAAGAAAGGCCCAGACTACTCAGTCATCAACGACCTACCTTATTATCAAGGGCGACTATTTCTACCACACAAGGAACTACAAGAACTCGTCATTTCCAATTATCATGACACCCTGATGGAAGGACACCCAGGTATCGCAAAAACTGAAGCTAAAATTAAGAGACGATTCTGGTGGCCCACCTGGCGAAAAGACGTAAAGTCATTTGTAATGTCTTGTGGCATTTGCGCCCATAACAGAAGTCAGAAGAAAGAAAACAGCTGGCCTCTTACAACCTTTGGATATTCCACCTACACCATGGCACACCTTATCGTTAGACTTTATTACAGATCTACCTCCATGTAATGGATTTAACACCATTCTAGTTATTGTGGATCTTTTTTCCAAGATGGCCCACTTTATTCCTCTAAAGAGATTACCTTCTGCTTCAATTCTGGCCAAGGAGCTCGTCGAAAACATTGTTCGAATACACGGATTTCCTTCCGTATTGGTCTCTGACCGAGGTAGTCAAATCATTTCACATTTTTGGAAGAAATGTTGTCAACTGGCGCAAATCGACGTGAGGTTATCAACCAGTCACTATCCCCAGACCGATGGTTAGATGGAGAGGACCAACCAGACCCTTGAACAGTACCTACGTTGCATGCTACACCAGACCGAAAGTAATTGGAAAGATATTTTATGGATTTCCGATTATGCATACAATAACTCTGTACATTCAGGAACCGGACAAAGCCCCTTTTATACCATATATGGACATCACCCTCGAACGTCAGAACTAGATTCGCCTCAGCATTTAGAAATGCCTGCAGTTAGTCATTTGCATTCTACTATTACACAAGCGTTAAAAGAGGCAACAGAACCTTTGAAACAAGCAAAAGAGAAATATAAGAAAAATGCTGATCAACATAGAAGTGAAACTCCACAATACCAGATTGGGGATCAAGCTTGGCTGGCTACAAAACACATACATCTGAAGGGAACTCAGACTTTTAACCCTAGATATTTGGGACCTTACAATATTAAGGCCATTATCAACCCGGTAGCCGTCAAATTGGAATTACCCTCTAATATGCGCATTCATCCTGACTTTCATGTTTCACTTTTAAAACCAGTTCAACCAGGAACAAGATTAACCAAACCACCCGACCCCATCTTGATAGATGGAGAACCTGAATTCGAGGTAAAAAATATCCTGGACTCCAAGATGGTTAAATCAAAACTTTTTTATTTAATCGATTGGAAGGGCTACGGACCTCAAGAAAGGTCATGGGAACCTAGTTACCACGTCCATGTACCTCGGTTGGTGAAAAGATTCCATCGGAACTTCCCAGACAAACCAGGGCCCAGGGGAAGAACAACTTTAGGAGGGGCCTTGGGGAGGAGTGCTGTCATGATACCTACCCCCAGGCATCCGGACCAAGCCCATCAGCCCCGGGAGCAGGCATCTAGACATTTAGTAAAACCTCAGCAGCCCCGGCTAGGGGCTATCTGGGTTCAGTCCTGGCGCCCTAGGCGCCAGGCTCATAGTAGCAATCAGTCCTGGCGCCTAAGGCTCCAGGCTCATAGTCATTACTTACCTCAGGCAGACCATGCTGCAAATGACTCCAATCCAACATGAAGCCTGAAAGGGAGTATTTTTCTACAAGGACTATTTTTTACTCGGGTGTGGTTCTAGGGACTTCTTACCTGGGACTACTTTTGAGGCTATTTAAACCACGCCCGACCAGCAACACATGCTTCGCGTTATTCTGCATCCAGCAGTGTAACACTCACCGTGCCTGCAGCCTGCATCCAGTCTTCTGCCACGCCCGCCTCGAATCCGGAGCTCCTAAAACAAAGAGGAAAGAAAGGGACAAGGTTAGAAAACAAACTTATTTCTATTCCACACCTGATTCTGGATCCATCTTGTCTCCGGACCTGTAAAGAACATAATTTCTGCACGCGCCGCACCTCCAGCTACAGCGCCGCTCCATACTCACCAGTCTTCACAGCATCCTTCGGGTCGGTGCTGCCTCCATCATTTCTTCGCCGAACTTCGGCACCTAGGAGACAAAAGAAAACCACAAGGTGAGTCGAGGGAACCAACAAATATAATTCTTACCACCATAGACTTACCTGATTTACCACCGGAGGCATCCTTTTGTGACACTCCAAATTTTCACGTGCCGCATATGTAAAGAGAGACAAAACAACACGTTTTCCTCGTGCAACATTTACCGGACAGCGCCGGGTAATACAGACTCTTACCTGAGCGCCACCAGCTGCCACAAGAGCATCTTTTCACGAGCCAGCTGCAAGACAAGAAAGGAAGGGGGTAACAAGAGTGAACATTGGACATATTGAACTCTATGAACTTAATACTTACTGGTCCTCACCAGGAACCTCAGAGTCAATACTCTTTGGAACTCTCCCGAGCCTTCAAACCAGTGAAGTAACTGGAATCGAAGTGCCCCTGCAAATCCACGCAGGATGGAGAGCTCATCTTTCAAGAATATAATGTGAGATTGCTGTGAGGGCATTTCAGAGGTGATTAGTTGGGGAGGACTGTGGGGGTGCCATCACTTGAATCCACAAGTGGCTAAATCCATCTCTCCACTTGCAGGAGAATATTTCTACGTGTTAAGCAGACAAGATTAGGAGGGCAGATCCAGTCAGTCATCGCTGCACTACGCATCACGTGGGTGGAGACCACAGCTGTCCGGGTCCGACCGACGCCCCCGTGGGAGCCAGGTGAGCGTAACAATCATTCCTCTTCCAATTTGGACCTCTGCACCATCCTATCCCTCCGTTTTCAAATTAATAAAAAAATTTACTCAACAAGCATCTGGTGCTATATTAAAGTATACATCCAAAATCTATCAAACCTCCAACAAAGCTGGTAAGGCCCTCACACCTTACCTCAAAGCTAAAAAAGCAAAACCACTTCTCGCCAGCATCAAATATCCCTCTGGATCTGTAATCACAGATCCCTCTGGCATCATTGAAACCTTCAAACTATACTGATTTATATTCCCCGGATACTATTGTCCCAGAATGCAATCTTTCTAACTTTTTTGATAATATTAGTAGACATTCCTACCCTACAACAGATCTCACAGACCTCGAAATTAACCAAGATATCAAGGGGTTGAGTAGAGGCAAAGCCCTGGGACCTGACGGCTTATCTACTGAGTTTTTCATTCAATTCTAAAGCCAGCTTTCCCCCAGACATATAACCTTATTTTCCTCTTTCATATCTAAAGGATTATGATCCAGAACCTTTTCTGAAGCCCTTCTTATTCTGTTTCCTAAACCAGAAAAAGACATTGACCTCCCTCAAAACTATAGGCCTATCTCCCTCATCAATGTAGAAAGTACAATTTCCGTCAAAAAATATTAGCCACGGTGGCCACCAGGGGGCGTGCGGATGAGCTCCTCTCTTGCGTGAGCTCCCGTCCCGAGGTCCCGAAAAGTGGAATGAGCCCCCACTTTTGGACTGCCCCCGGAGTTAAAACTCGAGACGTAGGTTTATGAAGGTATCGACCATACACGGGAGAAATCCCGGGTGAAAACGGCCCAGACTTCCAGTAAATATTGCCAAGAACCCCCGGCGGTGAAAACGAAACTTGATGCGGCCTTGAGGCGACTCGGAACCTCGTGCCTGCCGGGAGCGATTACTACGCTGGCACCAAGAGGAGCGCCCACCGGAGGTTGAGCCCTCACATCTACGCGACATCACTTTTGGAAGCGAGGACCCCACAGAACAGTCGATGGGATGCAGTAGTGGGGAAAGGGCCTGAAATGAGCTAGACGGTGCAAAGCCGGTCGCGAATCGCAGACGACAGAGGCACGGGCCCTGTGCTCCCTCTTCTGCTGAGTCGTACTCCCGCGGAAGGACTCTGCAAGGAGCGTGACCCAAGAGAAGTGAGTGACTCCAGCTGACCCCTCCATTGCTTGGCGGTAGCGCACAAAGCTCTCAGCCTGAAACTGCGACACAACTGATTGCGGCCTTGCCGGCGCCTCTCGCCCAGAAACCCGCAAAACTGAATATATGCAACGCGCTGCCTTCCAGCCGTGTGGTGCCTTGGGGATAGAAGATAACGAAGAAGTGGGCACACGATGGATGCACTTTGCGACTGATACCCGGGTCCCCACGTGGAGGTGTCCGCGGAATGTTGAGAGACTACAAACAACCCTGCTCCCTCAAGACGATAAGGCCCTTGCTTGGACGGTAACAACAAACGCATCTCACCCACAGAGGGTAAGGCCCCCGACGACACCCTTACAACGGTTCGTCTGGGCCAGACACCAAAATAATAGAAGGGGGAAATTGGTCTAGGGGCGTGTGCCTCCTCTGTGGTTCTAAGTACCTGAGCTTTTGCATCTGCGACACGTTGAATCTGCAACACCAGGCGCATGAACGCCCGCCAGAAACTTGCCATATACGCATACGGATTAGCACCCCAAATTGACATCGGACCCACAATGGCCACATCATCAATTGTTGGCGCAGAAACTGCCGCGACAAAAGGAGATATTGCAGATTCACTGGCGGAAATAAGAAATATGGGTGCCAGCATAGGAGGAAAAATCGATAAGCTCACACAGCGCCTTGATAACATAGAGGACAGGGTTGAGGGCGTTGAGAACAATCAGGCCTCAATTGACATCCTAGAAACGCAGCTCTCACACAGAATAACCAAATTAGAACGGAGGGAGCAAGAATTTAAACTCAAGATGGACGATTTGGAGAATCGCGAAAGGCGAAACAATATACGCTTTTTTGGGATTCCTGAGAAGGAAGGAGAGACAGAGGAGGACCTAAAAACGACTCTTCATGACATCATCAGGCTACTAGTTGCGGACGACAACATTGATGAACCCAAAACGGAACGCATTTATAGAGCAGGAGGCCCACCTGGAGGCCCGAGGTCGGTGCTAGCAAGATTCCACCGTTATCAAGATAGGTCGAGAGTGCTGGAAAAGGCACGGAGTGGGGGCACCATTACCCTAAGTGGGGCCCAAATAACAATATACCAGGACCTCTCCGCCCTGACACTAGCCCTGAGGAAAATGTGCAAACCACTCACGACGTGGCTAAAGTCTCGGGACACGCGCTACCGGTGGGGATATCCCTTTTCTCTCTCCTTCGAACATGAAGGCACGAAGATCAGACTGAGCTCCGAACGGCAGATCAAGGATTGCATCGCTGACTTGCTGGGCCCGCAGGACTGCGAGCAATCCAGCGACCGTCCTCCCAGGGATATGTCGGAATGGCAGACACAGGGCCCGAAGAGGAGGAAGGTGAAAAGTTCAAGAAAATACCGCAGAGGGAACGGTTCTCCGGAGGGGGGCAGCTAAGCCTCGATAAGTATAGTACTCTTTGCTTGAACTGACATTTGATATAAGTACAACATGGTTGTTTTTTTTTGGGTGAAATGTGATAGAGACTTTCTCTCATGTTGCGGTATTGAGCTCACTCTGGGGGGAGGTTCTTGGGGGCTCAATATTTATTTTGATGTTTACTCTACGAGGGGACCGTGAGGTAGCGGTCTCCACTGGTGGTTCGGTTCAGGGCGAGTGAAGCTAACTCGGCCCGATCGGCGCCACCAAACTCAGGTAGTGGGAGGGAAGGGGGCGAGGGGTCGGGGGACTGGGGCGCCTGTTGCATCAAATGTAAACTTCAGAACTATGAGCAGTGCAATGGTCATGTGGCTGTTTCCATATCAAGGAAGCGAGTTGCAACGGTCAGAAAGTATGGATGGTCCTAGATCCCGTCGTTATGATGACCGCTGAATCATATTGCAGGGGTACCATAAGGGTGGGGACGTTAAATGTCAAAGGTCTTAATTCTCCAACAAAAAGATCACTTGCCTACAGAGAATTTCGCAGATCAAATATTGACATCCTTCTATTGCAGGAGACTAAATATATGAAAGGAGAGGAGAGGGTGGTCTTGGGGAGGCGTTCCGGGATGGAATTTTGGGGCTCGGGACTGTTGAGGAGGGGGGGAGTGGGAATCCTCGTTAGGCAGGCGCTGGACTTCAAGGTAACAAAGGTCTGGTTAGATGTTGAGGGCCGTGCCATACTGGTTTCGGGGACCATTGGGAATGTGTCCACTACGATTGCCACCATTTATTCCCCCAATGTAGGGCAAGTTAGATTTCTCTCCAAAACAATTCCCAAGATTATGTTAGAGTCAACAGGTCATGTCATCATTGGGGGAGATTTTAATATATGGGCAGATCCCACGCTTGATTGGAAACCTGGTAATCCAGAAACGCGCGAAAAACTTGGAGGAGATCACGCTCAATTCAGGTCAATGATGGAACTCTATGGACTGACTGATGTACGGAGACAAATGCACCCTACAGAGAAAGTCTACACTTTTTTTCAGCCCCACACAACACCTACACCCGCATCAACCACCTCTATTTCTCAAAGGACTTATTCGGTACGACCTCACACACAGAAATCACACCAATCACATGGTCTGATCATGACTTGGTGATCGCTGACATGGTATGGGAGTCTTTGCCAGTTAGCGGTAGGAATTGGAGATGCAATGAAACCCTATGGAAAGACCCTGTCTTTAAACTGGAAATGGAAACTGAGATCACTGAATACTTTCGAATTAATGATACTGGGGATGTTTCTAGACAAGGGGTCTGGGATGCGGGCAAGGCGACCTGGAGGGGAATCCTTATAAGGGAGGGAGCCAAAAAGAAAAGAGAGAGGGCTTTGATCGAAAACAGACTCCGCAAGGAAATCACCCAACTAGAAAATGAGGCGAGGGACGGGGATGTGCTACACCATGAAAAAGCCTGCCAACCGCAAACAAAAAGAGAGGAACTCCGTCACCTGGAACATGATAAAATAAATCGCAAACTCTTCTTCCTTAAACAAAAGTTTTATGAGAAAGGAGACAAGGCGGATGCGTTGCTGGCGGCCAGGCTGCGAGCACAACAGGCAGAACGCAAACTGCAGGAAATAGTTGATGGAAGCCCCAACACCCTGATAACTAGCACCACCATTCCCAAAGCCTTTGCAGACTTTTATGAAGCTCTGTATACCCCAGAGACGGTTCCGGATTTGTCCGGTATTCGCTCCTACCTGACTGACATCGACATGCCCAAACTGTCGCCCACTGAATCAGAGGCCCTGGACGCCCCCGTAACTGAGGAGGAGATCCAGGAGGCTATAAAACGATTAACACTGGGTAAATCCCCGGGCAAGGATGGGTACACTGAAGGTTTTTACAAGACATTTGCCACCCAGCTTACGACCTTCCTAGCGGAATTATTTAATGAAATCCTAGAGACTGGGAAGCCTCCAGGGAGTTTACTCGAGTCCCACAGCTTCGGTATTTGTAAATGGGACATGTTCTAGGTGGTTCAGACTGAAGCGAGGAACCCGACAGGGATGTCCATTATCGGCTCATCCCTCACTTACGCAACCATAAAGAGCCTCAGTGTATAGCTATGGACAACCACTATTTAGAACCAGCGACACTCTCGGAGTGGCTATGGTCCCCAAGAAAAAGAGTCTTGAGGAAGACAAGGGAGCATCCCCTTTTTGCCACCTTATGGGAAATATGGAGAGAGGGTCCAGAGATGAGAGAAATCACGATGTGGCCGTCCCCCTTGAGTCACCTGTGGTCCCCGGGCATTAATAACTACATCCCAAATGTTGAAAGATTCTAGGCGTGGAATGAGACGGGACTGGAGAGGGTAGGACAGCTCCTCCAATGTGATTCCTTCATCACTCTCCCAGAACTGACAGAGGCCCTTCATATAGGCGTACTATCCACCTTCCATTATCTACAGATCAAAGGGGTCCTAAGGAAGGCGGCATGGAAGGCAAAACTTAGTAGGGAACTCACCCCCTTCGAAAAGCTCTTGGACTCCAAAACTGACAGGAAAGGCCTGATTTCCACCATGTATAAACTACTCGTAGAAGCGGGTGGAGGGAACACACTTAATCTCAGGACGCGTTGGGGGAAAGACATGGGCCTAGAAATAGATGATGACATGTGAAATAATATGTGCCGCATGGCAACGTGCACATCCATATCGTGCCAATACAAGCTCCATTCCATCAAACTTTTGCATCGCTGGCAGTATGACCCCTACAGACTATCCAAAATGTATCAGTCACCTCCCCCCCTCTGTTGGCGTGAATGTGGACAAGTTGCGGACTACTGGCACATGTGGTGGGGATGCCCTAAGATTAAGATCTATTGGGATGAGGGTTTTGGGGTGGATTAGACACCTGGATGGGATTCAGAGAACAGCGGACCCTCACCTAGTGCTTTTCGGTCTAGAGAAAATAGACGATGAGTGGAAGAGAGTGCAAGGCTTGGCCCCCCATCTCTTGCTTGCAGCCCGAGCCTTAATAGCCACAAAGTGGAAATCAGCTATGACCCCAACCGAGACTGAATGGATAAACATTGTAATGAACATATGCACCATGGAAAAAATCATAGCCTCACTCCACGGCAGAGCAACACAGTGTGAGACCCTGTGGTCTGACTTTTTATTCAAACATACATCAAACAGAAATCCACCCTAGTGGGACAAGGTCCAATGCTCGTGTGGCTCGAATGGGTCCTTCCCCGCTTGATGCTGTCCCCCCTCCGCCCTCCACTTTGATCCTGTTCCCATACTACCGACCAGACGACAGCCAAATCAAGGTAGGATACGAAGCTCTCCGTATGGAGAAGCCCTGCACACATGACATCAAAAAAGTTTCAAGCTGTGACAATGACCGGATGACCATACAAGCGCGACTCCTTGGCAACACGACTTCCTAGTCCACGGGGGGTAAAGCGTAAGAGAATGAAGAAAACGAGGAATCTAAGTAATACGTTTCACTGTTATTCAGTTTGGTTCATGGTAACGAAATTGTGCAATGTATTCTGTTTTTCATTTCCACCTGTCTAACGCCTATGAATCCACATGTAACTTTTTCTTTTGTTCCTATTTCGTTTCTTTTCCATTGAAAAATTGTTGTGTTAAAACCTAATAAAAACCAAATTTAAAAAAAAAAATAATATTAGCCACTAGAATAGAATCTCACCTTCCCAAACTGATCAAACCCGATCAAGCAGGATATGTTAAGGGCAGAAACATCTCAGCCAATGCAAGACTCTTACTTAACGCTTTGCACGTCACTGCCAAGGACAGATGACAAACAGGGCTATACCGCTATTGTGTTAGAGGCCATAAAGGCCTTTGATTGAGTAAACTTGGATTTTCTGATCCAAGCTCTGCGATGGCATGGGTGCAGTGTGGGATTCATCTCTCTTGTTAAGCTTCTTTATTCAGACCCAAAATCCTGCATATTCCTCAATTGTCAAACCTCATCCTTCTTCTCATTACAAAGAGGCACCTGGCTGTAAAAGTGAATGGCACCCCTAACGCGGGACTTCACTGATGCGGATTGATAACATGGAACAGAGGGTTTAGTATGCAGAGTTTTGCAGCTGGCTTTGATGCACATATCGATGAGCTGAAGTAGACGTTTGAACATTGTGTGCAGCTGTGTTTTCTGTAAGTTCGTGGGAATAGCTAATTTATGTTTGGTGTTTTGTCTGTCTTGAAGATGTTATGAATTAGAGCATGCTTCGTCCATAATTTTGTTCACCGTAGTTGTTCACAGAGCAGTGTTTCATGACTGTCAATTTTTGGCAATGAATGTACATCCATTTGGGAGATTTAGAGAAACAGTTTTTTCTTGAAGACGCTTGTGGTATTTTGTTTGTTTGGAACTCCGCGGAGGCTGACACTTTTTGGGGAAATCTGACCTTTGTTTTGGATTCCTATTGGTTGGAATTTGTGCACATTTCTGGCAAGTCGACAACTGTGTCTGCATGTTTAGAGAAGTCTTGAAACTTGTTTTTTGAAAACTCACATACGTGTTGTGAGGTTTGGTTGAAGAGAAATCCCGAGGGTTGAAATAATTACTACTGCAAAATGAGCTCATTTTTTAGTGACTTGAAAGCAATAATAAATCGGCTTAGAAATATTCTTGATGCCTGGGAAGTTTCGCCAGCACCAACCATAATGATTGAAGAATTGAAAGTGAAGAGTGAAGTAGCAGGATATATCGTCTCAGACATGTAATTGAAAACTGGGAAGATGTCCCAACAGCTTTAAATTACCCATTGAAATCTTTGTCAACAGCAGCGAAGGGTGGGAACAGGGTTCCTAGAGAAAACCTGGTAGGGGTGAAGCACAAAGAAGTGCATGGAGAAGATTTAAATATTGTGCGAATTACCTCAGAATAATGACAGAAATAATGTGACCCAGACAGCAGTTTGTTCCACTGACAGTGCACCAATGATTGCAGCAACAGCAGAGCACCAAATTGAACAGATTGAACAAGATGTTTGCTATGAAGAAGAAATATAGAGAGTGCATTTTTGACAGATATGTGCAGAATGCATAGAGGGTTTGCCTATGAAGATTTGTATTATGAAACTGTATCATTGGAGACAACTTTGCATGGAAGCAGTTATGTGCATGGAAGCAGTTATGTGAAAATCTTTGATTTGAATAGAAATGGCATTTGTTATGACAATTTTGTCAGGATTGATAACAACAGTACTTTGCCAATGTTAGGGAGTGAAAATATGATTTTGTCTATTGACATAGAAACCTGGATAGCATTGAAGGAGAACGTGAATAGGGTGAATCGTGTGAAAGTTGGATGTTCTGAGAGATTGTATTGCTTGAATTTTTTGAGTTTGAATGACTGCATAGAGAGAAGGGTTGTTTACGTTATGCAGAAACATTGCACGGGATTAGCAGACTGTTTATTTGAAGAAGGAGTAAGCAGTGAAGGGAAGGAATGTTGTTTGAATCTGAATTGTATTTCACATGTGGGAAATAGTGTCCATTTGAATTAAATTGATTTGTTTTGTCAACATTTAGTGATTCAATGTGAATACATTGGGCCTCATTACGACCCTGGCGCTAAGGGGTTAACGGCGCCCTAAAAGGCTGCGGCGCCTCATGAGAAGAGCAGGGACTAGCATGGTATGAACTGGAATATTGGCATGGCATGGCAACAACTGGCAACAGCATGACATGGCGAGGAAGGGGAGAATTTGAATCTGGAGTTTGGCCTATGTGAAGGGCCTGTGTGAAATTGCATGTAATTGCCAAAGGAGAGTTGCCATCTGCATTGTTTTGCAACACTCTGAATGAGTGCCACATGAATGATACATTGGTATCAAAAGAGGATAGACTAGGTAAAGCTTTGGCATAGGGAAAGTTGAGACATCATCAATGAAGGAACTTGCAGCAGTAAGCAGGGATTGCTCTAAAGAAAAGATCTGTCACCTATTGTTATAGGAGCTTGCAGCAGTGAGGCTCTGTAATTTGTCGCTGAAATTGTCCGTTTGCAGGACACACACACTTGAGTTCTGTTTGCAGCTGGAACTACTTTTTGCTTAGGTCTATGCTTTGATGCCCATACACATGTTTGCTGAACACATATATACGCACATTTGTGACCCATTTGTGAACATTCGCTTTGTTGACATGCTTTGTTAACATTCCTTGGCTGAGATATTTGCATTAGAACTGGATTTGTACTGACTTGGAATTTTGCACAGATGTGAGGACAAACATACCACACATACATTCTGATTGGCAACAACTGATTTGATCACAGACTAGCATGACTGAACCTGGAAATAACTTGGACTGGAAATGTAACTGAATTGGCCTGTATGACCAATACACTGATACGCTTTGACACCTGTGAAAGTGATATTGTCATTTTGTGCTTGACACACTGAAATGAATACACCTGAATACACAGTACATATGCATTGATTCTATGCATTGCATTTTCGTTTTGAATAATCTGCTTGTAGACACTCTTTTGGCTTGACTTTTGAATTGACTTTTTGCTATGAGAAACTTGAATATGCTATTCTGAATGTTGACACATTTGCAGTTATGCATTTCATATTTTAGCTTGCCTTTGATAGAGTGAAATGCTTGCATTGTTTAGAGTTGTTTGTATTATGAAATAGAATGTTTTTGTCGCTTTTCAATTTTGCTTGGTTTTAGCATGCCACATTGAGACATGTTTTGACAAATCGTTACTAATGATTATTTAATGATAAGAGGAGAGAATGTAAAACCTGATAGTATGGAGAAGCCTGGTTTGTTATCATTACAGAACCATTACCCATTGTTAGAGAATCATTACCCATTTAGGGATCCAGTTATCCATCATACATTCTGATTAGTACTGATTAGTAGTGACATGAAATAGTGATAACATTAGACTATCCACATTATTCTGCCACTTTGTATGATTTTGCAAAGAGCTATAGAATGGGGACTGTTATATTTGAAGTGCCATGTAGAGACATGTAGACACATGTAGAGATATGTTGTTATGCATTTTGTATGCATTGTAGAGAGACACGCATTGTGTGTGCACTTAGAATATGCATTGAGTTTTGAGTATAGTGCTTGGTATGAATGAATGTGTTAGGCACTACATTCCAGAATAGAGAAAGCATGAATCCATTCCACTGAATGAGACACAGAAGAACAGCGGAGTGGGGGGAAGATGTTATGAGTTACAGTGTACAAATATGCATAAACAGTTTGCTTGGCAGACAGATAACGTGACCTTTGTCTGAGAGGGAGAAGGCATGAGAGGCTTTATCAGCCTGGCTGGTGCTTTGCAGACAGAGAAAAGGTGGGGGCAGGCAGGCAGCGCCATGGAGGCAGAAGAGCTGTGCAGGGAGAGGCAGGCAGAAGGAGAGAGCAAGTGAATGGAGAAATATGAGGAGATGGTAGGATGGCAGGCAGACAGAAGATAGTTATGGTATAGATATGTAGAAAATGTCATGATGACTAGAACACGCAGTGATTGGAAAAGTAAAGTACATGCATCACAGAAATTTAGGCACTGCTCACATTTAGAATTGCTGACAGACAGAAAGAGAAGCATTTTAGCTTAGCGAGAACAAGTGTAACCATGGATATGTATACGCCATTGAACAGCATAATGAGAGGTGAGGCTTTTGGGAGCATCTAGTTGTTGGAGATGTAGCTCTGAGATCGAGGGAGCTGCACTGAGATGGAAGAGAGATGTTTGGCGGTGGCATAGGAGAGACGTTTGGATGACTCTGAGATTGAGGGCGCATTGGGAAAGCATTCTGAGCAGAGCTGATGAGATCTGGCAGGGATCTGGCATAGAGAGGCCTGGCCCTGATTGACTGGCTGGTTGCAGAGTTAGCGGGAGAGGAGAGACAGAACAAACCACTGAGAAAAGGGGAGTATTGCTGAATAAGACACGTGCATGGTAATTAGAACAAACTCTGACACAGAGCTTTGGCTGACATGATAGATGGGGTAATCAGACAGGGTTTGTCTTATAGAGAGAGTGTGAAGTATGGTGTGGAAAGGAAAGGAATGGTGTGGGTATTAGATTTCTTGCATTAGAAGCCTGTAAGGCTTACAGTCATTGCATTGCTGGTAGATTTGCACCAACAGCATAAAAGGTGCAAATTTGAGATTTGCATTATAGTGGTGGTTGCATCATGCATTGCTATATATGAATAAAAGTGTTTCTATTGTTGAATCGTTTCATGTGTTTTCTTTGTGTCTTATATTGATGTGTCCATTGGAGTAAGATAAGAGTAATCTAGGAGTAACACAGTGCACAAAGGCCCTGAGATACAAGAGCAGGGGGGCATAGTGATCCACACCCCCTAGGAGATTGTCTAAGACTGACAACAGGCCGCCCACTAGGGGCTAGGCCAATGGTATATTTATTTCACATTTTCACAAGGCAAGGTTGCCTCTATTCCCCTAATTTATATGTGCTATCCCTTGAAACTCTTTTAGAACTCATTAGGCAAGACAAAAATATCCCTGGGATTTATTTTCGTAATTGTGAAACCAAAGTCGCTGCATATGCTGATGATATTCCTATCATGTCAAAGAATCCTAAACAACACATTCCACGTTTGATAGTCATATTAGAGGAATTTTCAGCAATATCGGGGTATAAGCTTCATAGAGATAAAACAGAGTTACTGCCCCTGAATTTATTTTGCCTCACGCATGAATTAGAAATATTTGGTTTCAAATGGTGTTTTAACTCCTTCAAATACTTAGTCGTACAGTTTGCTTTCACAATTAACAGCACTACTAAAATAAACACAGCCATTTTACTTAATTAACTCACCGACCTAACCTCCACCTGGTCCCCCCTCTATCTATCCTGGTGGGGTTATCTTGATACCATCAAAATTATGCTTTCCCCCATAATATTATATCTGTTACAAATGCTTCCTGTTCCTCTTCCCACCAGTCTTTTTAAATCTGTCAACTCTATCCTACTCAATATCCTTTGGGGCAAGGGTAAATCTAAAAGAATTACACTCAACAAACTCAAAACCCCCTTTCAATATGGGGGTGTCAATTTTCAAGACATCAAAAGATATCACCATGCTTCACTACTTCAACAGACAAGCTTCTGGTACGCCCCGTCAGATACTGAAGACCTCCCATTCCGGTGTAACCTTTAAAATCAACTTGCTCATCCTCATGACATTGCAGATGATATTTTTCTTTTTCACCTTTTGTTTCCATCCTTTCTGACCCCATCCAAGCCTCTAGATCTGCCCTAAGCATCTTTGTTTTCCCATCAAATAAATCCCCATCCCAAGAGCTTTCACCATATTTGTGGCATAACAGATCAATCACTGCCAATAGCAGAGTCGTTTTCCATAAGTCCTGGCTCAACAAGAGTATTAGATTTATAGATGAAATTGTTCAAAATTACACTATAACATTGTAGAGGAGCAGTTACATGCCTCTGCAGGAAATCCCACACCACTACCTTATATATGTTGGAAGCCTGAGATTGTGCCATGCTTAACACCAGCTGTTGTGACCATACCATGGCGAGTGTTTGAGAAAAGATATCCCCTGAGAAAACCCTATCAAATGTATCCCTGAAGAGATGACAATCTGAGGGAGGAACTCCCTGAAGGAATATGAAAGAAGAAAAAAGAGGAGCTGGTGAAGTCACAAAAGACGAGCGTGACACACTGAGAATACTGGCTGAAGAGAATGCATGGATTTTATAGAAACTGATGACAAAGTTAAGAATCGAGTAAACTTTCATATGCGAAAAGAAGATTGCATGTGTGCGAAGCGCTGCAGAAGATGCAAGCAGTTAAATAATTGTACAGATGCTATAATGTAAGTAGTCTTAGAAGCTGGCTATATGTAGTGAATAGACTGCAGGCAAAGCCTCCACTGTATAGAAACTGGGCATTGGTGTCATGAATTTAGTAAGTGAGGAACCATGGAGAGTAGAGGCGTGAACTGTGTTGCAGCAAATATAAGCTGAGATCGTGGAAACGAATGGCGAGGTTTCTGGCTTGGTATCAAAGATGAAGCAGCCAAGGTCAGTTATCTATTCTTGAATGCAGTGAACGTGTGAAGCTGAATCATCCCTTGTTAAAGTGCAAAGGCAGAACACACAGAATGCCAAGTTTTATTCATTTCAGACATGTAAATGCTGCAAAATGAACCAAATCATGGTCTCCTGTTACGTGAGCCAAGGATAGAAATAGAGCTGAGCAGAGAGTCCTAGAACAACGATAGTGAGAACTCACATTCCCATATATTCCCAGAGACAAGAATACTTTGCAACGCCAAGTTCAAAGAGAATCTTCATAGCAGAAGGCATCAGTGATGAGAGATATTGGGCCAATTGGGTGGGGAGGTAAAGTCAAGTCCGCCCTCTGGCACCTGGGTTTAAGCTTACATGCTGCTAAGTGAACCAAATGTTCTAGGCATGGCACATGCGTGCCAACCAAATATAGAGGACCATATAATGAAGGGCCTTATAGTTTGACGACCAATGATATACCGTGTACTTAACAGTGTTGAAGATGACATGTTTTTAAAGGTAGGCATAAGTTGTCCACCTGACAGTAGATAGCCAATCACAATCCCAGCCCTTATAGAAAGTTGTAAGGTTATTTAGCGTGTTACAGCACAGAGTACAGCACTACTGCACAAGATAAATGTTTAGCATGTTTTTTTATGCAGCGCCACTGCATGGGTTTGGTGCATTGCTATGATGCAGTTGTTTCAAGCTTTGTGTTGCCAGTGTAACATGGACATATAAGTAAGGGCAGGTTATTCAGTCAAAAACGATTTTTACATATAAAATGCAAATACATTTTTCACAGTTAAAAGCACACATCTGTACCTTCAAAATGCACACCATTTCTCACCTGAAATGCCTATGTTGCAAGAGACACATTTGGTAATTAACAAACTAATCTCACTAACAAGACTAATAATTATAACTCAGTAATAAAAGAATGTGTCTTCGCTGCAAAAAGAGGCAGACTCTGAAAATCAGTTTTACATGCAACATACTCCCATTGGGGGCAGCCACCAATCTCATACACCTGAAAACAGGATTGAATCACAGAGTAGTGTAATTCCATGCATTGCAACAAGTAGCCCCATAAAAATAATGAAATCCATTAAAGCCCTGATCAAACCATTTAAAAGGGGAGGTGAATGCTGCATTGAGGATCACTTAGAAGCGGTTCATGACATTTTTAAAGCACTCCAGTTACCTAAGGGATATTGGGGCCACAAATAAAACAAAGGAATTATGCTCACCAAAATACCACCAATCACGCATACCAACCACGCATACCAACCACGCATACCAACCACGCATGTCTGTATGCTGAAATAATGCATGTCCACTGTATTATTGTTGTACATGGCCCAATCTGAATACAAGGAGTGATTATTGCTAAATTATTTTTCGGCGGTAAGAAAATACCGCCAGGCCCCAAATCTACACAAAATACCCAACATATTTATGGTGCATTGCAGGCCGGGAAAGTGATCATAGAGTACCTACTGGGCGTGGCAAGCGTGTCTCTCGCTGCCATTTGCACATTAAAGGGAACCCATTTTATAATAGCAGTGTGCCACTAAAAACAAATTTCAGAATGTCACAAAGGGAAACCACATTTTCAGACCTAGAGCAATATTAGGGGCAAAGTTGTTTGCACATGGGACGTGGTCGTCGAACAGTACCTTAGAATGGCATGACCGCATTCAGGGTGAGGTGCAGAAAGAAAAACTAGACAAGATTTTTGCAGAAGGCAGCATAATTCAGGTCTGCCTTACAAGATTATTGAATGCAGCCGATAAAAGTGCAGAGAAAGACTGTTTAATACGGCTATGCGGCAAAATATGGTTTATTTTGAATAGGTCCCTGCGAATGCAGGAAAATGATACCCAGCTAATTAATAGGTTAAAGACTGAATTAGATGGGGCAAGTACAAATCAGGAAATGTTAAGAACAGTATTGGATGTATGCCAAAAAGACATGCAATTAAAATGCAGAGACTTTGATGCTCAGTTATCCAAAAGCAAGAAACTATTTGAGGATAGTGAGCAAGAATTGGTACACTTAAAGCCTTAGTGGACCACATTAGACAGGATAAAGATGAGGTTGTTTCAGAAATGCAGATTTTGCAAAAAGAAAATTTTGAAAAAGAATGTGATCTCCAGAGTGCAGAAAAAGAGATGATTAAAATGACTCAAGAAAGAGACAAGAGAAATAAAGAGTTCAATGAATGCCAAATGCAAATGTGTGACATGCAGGAGGTGATTAATAAGATGAGTGATGAAAACAACTATTTGCAAATGAAGCAAACAGACTCCTTAAAAAGTGTAAGGACTTAGAACAGCAAATGTGCATTGCCAGGTCCCAGGAGAGGCGGCAGGGTACCACATTCAATGGAGTGGAGGTGAATTCTAGTTCTGCCCAAAGAGCTAGTGCTCCAGTGACTGGGCCGGTGACTGAACTTGGTTGCAGCGCCCTTGGGGGATTTGATACTACCATTGGGGGCAGCCACCAATCTCATACACCTGAAAACAGGATTGAATCACTGAGTAGTGCAAGTCCATGCATTGCAACAAGTAGCCCCATAAAAATAATGAAATCCATTAAAGCCCTGATCAAACCATTTAAAAAGGGAGGTGAATGCTGCATTGAGGATCACTTAGAAGCGGTTCATGACATTTTTAAAGCACTCCAGATACCTAAGGAACAGTACAGACAATATTTTCATTTAACTTTAGATGCCCCGACGGCCAGCATCATAAGGGGATTAAATGAACAGCAGAATATGACATGGGTGGAGTTTGAAAAAGAAATTAGGCGTCATTTTTCTCCTTTTCAGTCATTGCAGGAGGCAAAGAAAGTCGCTTACACGATCACTGCTGGACCTAATACATCCCCTCGCCAATTTTTACAAGACTTAAAAAGAGCATTTTCTCGCTTTGATGTATCTTTTGACCCAAATTCCAATGAGTTTAAAACTGCATACTTCTATGGGCTACAGAAAGACATCATATCCCAATTGGTCCGTGAATTTGACCATGACAAGTCCCTTGAATGGATTGTACATCAAAGCACAAAACTATATGAGGTACTCTATTGTCAGGGTAGAGAAAGTGATAAAATGAAAGATACTAGACCTAAATCTAAAGAACCCTCAGCCACAGTAATGGAAATCAAGTCAGCCAAAATGTCCCTTGAGTCTACTCAGAGCCAAGGTAAAAATAATGTGACACCTGAACAAAGGGGTAATCAACAAAGATCGCCCTTTCCTGTACCAATGTTCCAATCACATGATCCTAGTAATAGGGAGAGCTACATCAGCCCTAGGTATTTAGGGGACAGACCCCGGGTAGGATATCGGCCTGATATGGCAGGTATGAACAATAAACAGAGACAAAATCAAGATCAAAGAAATGATGGTCCCTACCAGTCATTGGGGACACAGAGCAGATTTGATCCCAACACCATGATATATGGTAATCAGGATAGACCCCGATATGTGGATCGATTTACTGATAATGGAAATCAACATAGGGGCCAGTACCCACAATCTGAGAGACAGGACATGAGGCAAAACATGAACTACAATCCACGTCAGTACAATGATTCCCCACCAGGGGACTATAATCAAAGGATGGGTGCACCCCGCTCCCCTCCACAAATGAATCAAGAGTTCAGAAACCATCCCAACAGACATCAATCACCTGAGAGGTATCAGAATAGATCCAATCAGGGGGAAAACAACCAATATCGACCTAGGCCACAGAAAGAGGATTCTAGGGAGATGGAAAGGTTCCAGTGCCTTGAGGCCCAAGTGAAAATGTTAGCTGAGCAAATAGGAAAGCTCTATACAGCACAAAACAACCATCTAAAGAGGGGGCTGATGGCCCTAGCAATGACCGGGAGGCTTCTGAGAAGTGACTAAGTACTTATGACACCTGCAGTGCCAAAAAGACAGATTGCCCTGATGTAATTTTGCATAATGACTCTGAGATGACTAATGATTTAAAAGTGAAAGCACCAATAGATGAACATATAACAGAAAATGCAAATACTTCTAAAAAAGAGGTAAGGTTTAACCTAGAACTAAATCAAACATTGAAGATTTGTGCAAATGAAAAAGAAACACCTGGAATTCCAAAAGAGACAGATTTAAGAAAAATGACTCATGCATGAGGAATACCAGTGAACAGGGAGTAAGTGGGGATGCTATAGCTCCTTCCCTGGGCAAGCAAAACAATGACCAAACACAGGTAGAAAAAGGAAATACTCAAAAGGAGGGTACGGGTCAATCACCTGAAGAATTCTTTGAGCCACATATTTTTGAAGAGGCTGAAAGGGCTGGTATCACACTAAATGATCACAAAGGCACAGAATTAAAAAATGACAAATTGCTGAATGATGTTGTTACACATGTTCAGTTGGAAGGTTGTAATGTGGTCTCTGATGTTACCCAGATGGATGGACGAACAGTGGCCACACTCCAGAAAACCTCTGAACATGGAGAAATGAATAAAGTCTCTCGCGCAGAAATGGGTAAAAAGGAGGGAAAAATGTCTTTCCATTTACCAATGTGCTTAGCCAAAAGTGAAAAAGGCCTGAGAAACGTGAGCCCTGAAATCAGTAAGAATTCACACTTCTTATGTGTATTAGAGGAAGTTGAGGACAGATATTATGCACCCATCACTGTAGAAGAAAAATGCCAAACATTTGCCATGATTGACACTGGCGCACAGGCCACAATTATGTCCAAGGAGCTGGTAAAGAGTATCAATGAAGGGAGAACCCCACAGAATCAGATCACAGTGAAGGAAAATCAAGGTCCAGTGCATAACTTTAATGGGGAGGAGGTGCCCATCATAGGTGTAACTGAGGTTGACATAAAAATAGGAAAGCACAGAATGAAACAAGAGGTATTGATCACATCTATTTGTGAAATTCCATTTCTGATGGGGACAGATTGCCTGAAAAGATTGTCTCCTATCATAGATGGGGTGAATGGAGTGCTGTGGTCCTTAACCAAAAAACCATTGAGGCCTAAGAAGCTAAAATCACAAAACAGCAACATAAATGAATGTCACACCGTTGCCAAAACAAATGATACTGTGGAGGTATATCTCCAGAATAGTTGCATACCTAGTGTCACTGTTATATTAATGTGTCAAGACAGAATGCGGAGCGACAATGAAAGACTACCTGTACAAATATACTTGGACCCAAGGAAGAATTGTCAGACTGCCATAGATGAGCACACATTATGTTTTTATTTAAAAGAGAAAACAATCAAACAGAATATTGCTCCTAAAACAGATTCAGAAAAACACATTACCACTCTTGCTGAAATACACATGGAAGATGAGCAACCATGGGTTCATGTTGGTATAAATTGCTGTTTTAAAACAATAAAAGCTTGAACAGGAGAGGAGCTTCATTAATGAGAAATTGTTGCAAAAAATAATGAAGAGGGAGGAAACCCCAAAATTTAGGATTAAAAACCAATGGTTTGGACAGTCCAGACTTTGAAAACCGAATTGCAGGCAGATGCATGCTTACTGGGCAGAAAACAATTTACCATAATGTATGGATAGCGAGTGGAGCACAAAATGACTTTTATATGGGCAATGACATCATGCACAGAATGTGTATGGTGTTAGATTTCCTTAATCAAAAAATATGTTCACGCCTGCCCCTGAATTTGAAGACAAAAGACGAGATTTTCATTGCGCACAGCTGGTCCCATATGCAGTTGAATTACAGATGAGGAAGGATACTATTATTCCTGCATTCACCAAACAGGTTGCAATAACACTGAAGTGCAGCAATATACAGCAGATGAAAGATTCTGATGCATTTGAGTGCCTGAATGAATTCATAAAACAGCAGAGCCTGGATTATGAATACACTCCACTGGTAGATATTGGTGAAGGGTCTGTAAAAATTATGTTGAATAACAAAGGTTGTCAAGACATTCTTTTAGAGGAAAAATCCCCATTAGGAATGGCTATACAAAAATCACATTATGCTGCAGATCTAAATAACATGGTGATTGGAAATATACCTGAAAGGTATGTAGATGCTAAGCGTGAGTTGCCAAAATACCTGAATTCTGAGCCCAAAGGAATATTTAAAATTCATTATGTGTACCCTTATGATTCAAATGAGACTGTGTGCTGCCATCAAGAAAATTGCATAACATTTCATTTAAATGAAAAGGAAACAGAAAATCAGCCCATTGAAGTGGAAGCTGATGTGCCAAAATATTTAAAAGTGGCAGCTGTACAAAAAGACACAGCCACACAGTTAGAGGAAAGCGCTGAGATTCCCTTACCAGAAGATTTTCCAGAATTTTCCAAAATGGTAGAAGAGCAGATCTCCTTAGCGAATGCGTGTGACAGCGATGAGGATAGAAACAATCTGAGGGAGATATTTATGGAATTTAAGGATGTATTTGCAAAAGATGCTTATGATTGTGGTTTAACTGATTTACATGTGGCCACACTACCAGAAGGGTGTAGCAGAAGTCCAGTGTTTGTACGCCAGTATAGACTACCTCTGGCATGTTTAGAATCATTGGCAGAGATTATTAAAAATGTTGAATCGCGGGGAATCATCAGGCCCATTCATAGCACATCCAATACACCTATTGTAGGTGTGTTAAAGCCAAATGGTCAATGGCGGCTATGTGCAGACTTGAGGGAGTTAAATAAAAGAGTACCAGTGTCCAGATGGCCACTACCATTCATTGATCAGGGCTTAGCTCAGGTACATGGTTCAAAAGTGTTTACCACACTAGATCTCAACTCTGGATATTGGTGCGTGCCATTGGCAGAGGAGATACAGAATTTATTTTCCTTTACATTTGACAGGACTCAATGCGCCTGGCTTAGAGCTCCATTCGGGTACATCAATAGTGGGAGTGAATTTGGCATATTTTTGAGAAAGGCCATGCCAGATGCAGCGGAAAGAGGAATCATAGTTTATGTGGATGATGTCCTGATAAAAAATGAAAGCCTGAAAAGCCATTTTGATGAAATAAGACATGTGCTTGGCAAATTGCAGAAAGCAGGCGCCAAAGTGTCTTTACAAAAAGCACAATGGTGCAAGAAAAAAGTGAACTTTCTAGGCCATGAAGTGACTGAACATGGGCTAAATCCACAAAAGAAAAAAATAGAGGCCATAAAAAAACTAAAGGACCCTAAAAATGTGAAAGAGGTAAAAAGTGTATTAGGGATGACAGGCTATAACAGAAAGTTCATTGAAAATTATGCTGAAATTACTCAACCATTGACTAAACTGCTTAAACTGAATACTCCCTGGAAATGGGAAAAAGAGCAGTCTGAGGCAGTGGCTAAACTGAAGGAATGTCTGGTAAAGGCACCATGTTTAGCATATCCCATAAAAGGTAGGGATTTCTTTACAGAAATAGGTTTTTCTGAGCATTGTATGTCAGCAGTGTTATCACAAAAACATGATTTGAATCACAAAACAATTGCCTATGCAAGTAAGGCATTTTCCCAAGTTGAAATGAAATTTAATGAATGTGAAAAGGCCCTATTAACCACTGTGTGGGCGCTACAACATTTCCGCCCCATTGTTCATCGAGAAAAGGTGATTATTGAAACAAATCATCAACCTTTGCAGTTTTTAGAGAGTAAAAGAATTAGGTCAGGTAATCTAGCGCAGTCCAGAATCACTTCATGGACGCTGGCATTACAAGGTTTTCCTATAGAAGTGAGATATGGACAAAATAAAAAGAGCTCAATTGCTCAAGGGTTAGCTGACTTACATGACTGCGCAGCTGAACAAATATCAAATGAAATGGAAGTGGAACCTAATTGGCAGGAATTTGAACAATCACCACACAAAGCTTTTGATGAAAAAACATGCAAGGATTTGCCAACTGTATATGTGGATGGTTGTGCTTTTCACATTGAAAATGACAGTAACAAACAATTAGTGTCAGGAATAGGAAATGCCTGGTTGAAATGTGAAGGAGTCCCCAGTATAGGGATGAGGATTGGAGCTAGGAGTAGTCAAGTGGCGGAATTGGCAGCCATTTATAAAGTAATTACAACTGCAGTTGATAAAATGTTCAGTGAAATTGTCCTGGTGACTGATTCTGACTATGCACAGAATAGTTTTGTGGAGTATTTACCTGGCTGGAAAGCAAGAGGAATGATACATACAACAAAAAGCCACTTAAACATGGAAAAATGATACAAGCCATAGACAAATTTGTGTCAGAGAATGATCTAACAATATACTGGAGAAAAATTTGTGGGCATTTAAAAACACCAGGAGATGATAAGGAGGGAAATGATAAGGCAGACCACCTGGCTAAAATTGGGGCTGTGATGGGAGAATTGCTACCTATTGATGATTTACTGGGTGAAATACAGATTGATGCAGTAACACGTTCTAAAGCACCAAAGGAGGTTGATCAACCAGTGGTGCAATGGGGTCATGACACGCTAGACCAAGATTTGATTGAGGCACAAAAGAATGATCGAATTTTGGGAATCTATTATAATCATTTGATAGATCCTGAACAAAACCCTTTAACAGAAAATGATTTTATGGGAAAAGAAGAGTTGAGGGTACTATTAAAGAATAAAAAACAAATTAGATTACAAGATGGACTTATGATTAGAGAGTGCATAACAGGACATGATCATTCAGAGGGCTAATCCTATAACATGCACATGATGCAATAACTGCAGGCCACAGAGGTTCACAAAAAACATTGGAAATACTGAAAGATTATGCTTACTGGCCACATATGTCCCAAGATGTGGAATTATATACTAGAGGGTGTCTAGTATGCGCCCAATTTAAACCTGCTTCACCAATGCATAGGGCCCCATTGATGAAAAGAGGCCTAACTCTCCCATGGTCAGATTTGCAAATAGACTATGTAGGCCCTTTAAAAAGGTCGAGCAGAGGACACTGTTACATTTTAAGTGTGATATGTTTGATGTTGAAGTGGATTGAATGTATTCCTGCACCAGATTGTAATGCGCAAACAGCAGCCACATTGCTGGTGAACCATGTGTTCTCAAGGTTTGGGTTGCCACAAAGAATTGAGTCAGACAGAGGAAGTCATTTCACAAGTACCCTAATGAGTAAGGTATGGCAAATACTGGTTGTGAAAAGGAAACTACATATCGCATATCGGGCAGCCTCTTCAGGTGGAGTTGAACGGAGCAATATGTCTGTTGTGGATATTTGAAAGAAATTCGTGGCAGAAGCAGGTTCCAGCTGGGATTTACGTTTACCGTTGGTTTTGATGGCAATCAGACCAACTTCTGTCAAAGCAACAGGTGTTAGCCCCCATGAGGTCTTGACAGGTAGGAAAATGGTGTTACCACAACACCTACTATACAGAACACATGAGCAGACACTTGTGAGTGCATCCACAGTTCATGAGTACATTGATGAACTGAGGAAGCATTTGCAACATGCATTTGCTTTTGTGCAGAGAAATCTGGAAAGGGCTGCTGACAGTGCGAAGACATACTATGATAAAAGAACATCAGTGAGAGAATACAGTGTAGGGGATCAGGTGTACAAGTTTCATTTTGGAAAAAGTAAACAGAAAAATTCTAAATTTCTAGCAGCCTGGCAGGGGCCATTTCGAATTATAGATAAGATCTCTCCTGTAGTGTATAAAATTTTGAAGAATGAAGGTGAAACAGCGATAGAGCAGTTTGTCCATGTAAATCAGATCAAGCCATGCCATCCCAGACACGAGATCAGGCGGCTTGAGCATGTAGAAACAGAAAGCCCTGGGGCTACTGCTCACTGATGCACACAATACAACAGAAAGTCCTTTGAACACAAAAAGATAAAATAAATGGGTACAGTCAGGAGGAAGTGACAGAGAAGTTAGAAAGTTGATTATTATAATGGCACATAAACACTGTAATATATGTAAATAAATAAATAATATAAAAAGATTTTTAAAAAAAATATAATGGAAGCTCATGGTCGGTGTGCAGAATGAAAATGCATTGAATTTAAAATGTTGTTTCATGTATGCTTATTTTCTTTTTAACTTGTGTTTAATTTCAGGAAAAAAAAAGCGAAATGTTTTTACCAAGCATGTTTTATTTTTGGCAAAAGGGTGAAGTTGGTATTGTGCTATGTATTTAATTTGTTTCTTTTCTATTTTGATTTAGAAAATTAACATTATTTGATCGGAGGTACCGGGATCAGAGGCCACGGGAGACGATGGAGTCCTGGAGCCCACGTGGACGGATTCCGGGAAAGCCCCGAAGGGGGGTGAAGACCAAGGCTGCAAAGCAATCAGCATTAAAGATGACACCAACAATATGTTTAATGGTGATGATATTCGGAGGGATCTTCAAGAATTCAGAAGCACAGGTGGTCATTGAACCTGGACCAGCATCCGGTATCGCGGTGGAAGAGGCACCATGATTCATCATGATTGATAGAAGGATGATTTTCCAAAATATCTACATACCATTGAATCCTGAGATTTTGATTGAAAAACATTTGAACAATACCGGAATTAAGATTGAACAGACTAAAGAGTGGCTGGAAATAAGAAAAGAGGACGCTAAGCAGTCGATAAGAGATATATTGATGCAATTGGAGAAAACATTTGTGAATTCAGCAGACATTAAGAAGAGGAGAGGAAAGAGAGGTGCGGTGATGCTCGCGATATCATTGGCAGTGTCTATAGTTGGAGCCATAATAGGTACCACAATTTCAACAGCCAATGCTATTTCGGTAGGAACACTGAGTACTAAAGCGCAACAACTGAGTATTGACCTAGAAATAATACAAAAAACATTAGATGGGATTAGAGGGGGACTGGATGAACAAGTAAGATTCATAAATGAAACTGCAATCATTCTAAATGAACAAGCGGATGTGTTGCAATGGGCAACAAAGCTAATTGTTAAGCATGACAGAACTTTAAATGAAATATTAAACATAATGAGTCCTGCTGATAGACTATTAACAAATTATATGAGAGAAGTTCAAACTGCAGTTTCACAATTGGTTCAAGGACATATCCCCTTGTATTTTGTGTCACAGGATATTGTTAATCAAACGATAGAAAGACTGACCAGGAGGGAAATTGATATTGTACAGGTAAAAATTGCATTTGAAATGGGTAATGCGATGCCATTATATGTGGACCTGGAAAGGTTGGAAATTGGATTTCTACTATGCATACCATATGTAGCTCCTGAACTTATTTATCAAACCAAGTGGGTACACAATGTAGGATTTTGGCAAGAGGACAAATTTATTAAGATTAAGACTCCAGAAGTGGTGGCATTTCAGTCATGGGAACCTGAAGTTTACTTAATACCAAACCTGGAAACATGTGTCAAATTTAAAGAACAACATTATATGTGTCCAGGTAAACCGTTTGTTCCTGATGCCACAGATGCTATTTGTGGTTTGAAATCTGACCCAAGTATATCAGAAGGATGTGAAGTGATTATTAGCAATATGGGGAGTGAAGAACTGGCACAGGTTAAGATGGTCAGAGGTAAATGGTTGGTCAGCACCTGCTTAAAGAACATGACAGTAGTACATTTGAACCATGGAACATACGTGGTTAAACAGGTGAAATATAATGTTTTTTTATTTACAGGTTCCAAAGGATACAATTGTGTCAATTGGAGGGTTAACATTGTTTCATGTAACAAACGATATTTGGGAAAGCCAAGTGGAAAATATCGATTTTTTTCAAAGGGGCACTTTTCCACTAGATCCGGATGTGGAATATTTATTGAATCACAAAGAAAGACATGTTATAAAAATGAATTTGAGAAAAAACAATATTACAGTTAGTTATCTGGGGATAATAGAAGTGGAAAGATGTACAGGGTAATTCATAGAATTCAGCGCACAAGTGGCGCACGCGGCTGGCGCACAGTGTGCGCGTGCGAATCCCTGCGCCAGCCGCGTGCGCCAAAACCCATTTCCGCGCACAGCGTATTCATGTATTCCAGCCACCAAAACCAGCCGTGGCGCACAGTGGCGCAGCGACCTTGCAGCAGCGCCAGTTACGCCCCCAAGAACGCCTTCCGCGCAGGGAAAAGCCATCAAAATCCCCAATCCAGCGCAAAGGGCTGCGCTAACCCTGTACCAGCACGGCAAGCGGGCTACGTGTATTTCAGGGGCTACGTGTATTTCAGGGGTTCACGTGAACTTTTTCACGCGATCGGGCCTGGGGGAGCGGGCTACGTGTATTTCAGGGGTTCGCGTGAACTTTCTCACGCGATCGGGCCTGGGGGAGCGGGCTACGTGTATTTCAGGGGTTCGCGTGAACTTTCTCACGCGATCGGGCCTGGGGGAGCGGGCTACGTGTATTTCAGGGTTTCGCGTGAAGTTTCTCACGCGATCGGGCCTGGGGGAGCGGGCTACGTGTATTTCAGGGGTTCGCGTGAAGTTTCTCACGCGATCGGGCCTGGGCGCGTGTATTTCAGGGGTGCGTGGGAAGTTCCACACGCGATTGGCCTGGGCGCGTGTATTTCAGGGGTGCGCGGGAAGATCCACACGCGATTGGGCTGCGTGCGGGTATTAGGGGTGCGCGCAAAGTTTCACACGCGATTGGGCTGCGTGCGGGTATTACAGGGGTGCGCACAAAGTTTTACACGCAATTTCAGCAGGGTACGTGTATTTCAGGGGTGCCGTGGAGTCCTACATGTGATTCGCCAGTGTGGGTCCTCCCAGGTGGTCCCTGTACACCCTCCACGGCCCCTGCAGGCAGCCCACACCACAGGGGACTACCCTGCATCCCTGGTCATGTCCCGCAGGCAGCCCACCCAACATGGGCATGCCCCCCAGCAAAGGCACATGTGTCATTGCACCAATGATCACCAACTCATGTCCCCTTGCACCCCCACCCCCAGCATTGCGGGGCACCTGCCAGCAGGCCCCCACCCATGTCTCCCAGCACCCCCACCCCCCCAGTCACCAGGGGCAGCCTCCACCAGGCCCCCACCCATGTCTCCCAGCACCCCCACCCCCCCAGTCACCAGGGGCAGCCTCCACCAGGCCCCCACCCATGTCTCCCACCACCCCCACCCCCCAGCACTGTGGGGCACCTGCCAGCAGGCCCCCACCCATGTCCAACTCATGTCTCCCACCACCCCCACCCCCCAGCACTGTGGGGCACCTGCCAGCAGGCCCCCACCCATGTCTCCCAGCACCCCCACGCCCCCAGTGACCAGGGGCAGCCTCCACCAGGCCCCCACCCATGTCTCCCAGCACCCCCACCCCCCCCAGTCACCAGGGGCAGCCTCCACCAGACCCCCACCCATGTCCCCCACCACCCCCACCCCCCAGCAGCGCAGGGGCACCCACCACCAGGCCCCCACCCATGTCTCCCAGCACCCTCACCCCCCCAGTCACCAGGGGCAGCCTCCACCAGGCCCCCACCCATGTCTCCCAGCACCCCCACCCCCCCAGTCACCAGGGACAGCCTCCACCAGGCCCCCACCCATGTCCCCCAGCACCCCCACCCCCCCAGTCACCAGGGACAGCCTCCACCAGGCCCCCACCCATGTCTCCCACCACCCCCACCCCCCAGCACTGTGGGGCACCTGCCAGCAGGCCCCCACCCATGTCCAACTCATGTCTCCCACCACCCCCACCCCCCAGCACTGTGGGGCACCTGCCGGCAGGCCCCCACCCATGTCCAACTCATGTCCCCCACCACCCCCACCCCCCAGCACTGTGGGGCACCTGCCAGCAGGCCCCCACCCATGTCCAACTCATGTCTCCCACCACCCCCACCCCCCAGCACTGTGGGGCACCTGCCACCAGGCCCCCACCCATGTCTCCCAGCACCCCCAGCCCCCAGTCACCAGGGGCAGCCTCCACCAGGCCCCCACCCATGTCTCCCACCACCCCCACCCCCAGCACTGTGGGGCACCTGCCAGCAGGCCCCCACCCATGTCCAACTCATGTCTCCCACCACCCCCACCCCCCAGCACTTTGGGGCACCTGCCAGCAGGCCCCCACCCATGTCCAACTCATGTCCCCCACCACCCACACCCCCCAGCACTGTGGGGCACCTGCCACCAGGCCCCCACCCATGTCCAACTCATGTCCCCCACCACCCCCACCCCCCAGCATTGCGGGGCACCCTCCACCAGGCCCTCGCCCATGTCCCATCCATGCCCCCACCACCCCCACCCCCCAGCACTGTGGGGCACCTGCCAGCAGGCCCCCACCCATGTCCCATCCATGCCCCCCTGCACCTGGGTCCCAACAATCCCCAATCATGTCCGTAATGGCCATCCTCCCCTGCCAAAAGGCCCAACCAACTATCACATCCACCCACATATCAAAGGCAATTACATGTTACACACCCAATGTAAATAATGCAAATGAACACATGTCTGTCACACACAATGGCTGCAAGTGAATGTTAAAACACCCAACATGACATGCATGAAAGTAATGAGATGATACGACACATTGAAGGATGAAAATAAAAATGTATTGAAAATCAACAAGAATGGAAATGAAATTAGAAAAACCACAAAGCAAAACAACAAAAAGAAGATGAATGTCCATGAAAAAAATCCAAAAAATCCAAAAATCCATAGAAGAACTATATACAAGACAATCCCCGGTCCATGAGCCCAACCAAATGAAACCTAACTATGTCAACTAACTAAAAACTGAACTATATACAAAAAAGTGGCGCATTGTCCAATCGCAACCAAATAAAAAAAAAATTATTTAAAGGAAACCTACCACTAACTATATAACTATATACAATGGCAGCGGGCAAGTCCTGCGGCTCACTCTGTGATGTTGCCGGCCAGGGCATCATCAAACTCCATGTCGATGTCCTGGCGGCGGGACTCTGTCCTGGCCCCGAGGTCTCGCAGGGATAACGCCATGTTCACCTCAAACTCCCTGCGAGCTTCCTCGAGGCACTCAGCCCGCCTCAACGCCCGACGCATGGAGAACTCCGCCCTGACCATGGTGAGCCGCTCCTCTTCCGCCCGCTGCCGCTCCGCACCTATCCGCTGGACCAACTGCTCCCACACGGAAGACACTACCATCCCAGGGTTCTCCTGCCCTCCGGCCGATGCCTGCCCCTCTGATCTTGATGGCCCTGAGCCATGATGCCTCCCACGTCGAGCCTGCTGCTGCCTCCGACGCCACTGCCTCTGCCAGCACGACGGCATCCAGGATGATGGAAACCACCGACGCCGTCGTGCACGTGCCCTGCCCGATGATGCCGTCACATCCTCCATCTGCTGGGGTCCAGTTGCTGTGTTGTCCACCCCTGCTGGACCTCTGACTCCCGACTGTGGCAGGGATGGGATCCCCACCGAGCTGGCTGCATTGGTCAGGGCAGGTCCACAGGGGGCCCTGGTGGCATCTGGGCCGGAAGACGGCAAGGAGAACGACTGGCGTATAGTCTCCACAGAGGAGGAGAGGGCCGCCAGATTGGCCGACACATGCAGGAAACCCCCGAACATGGCCGATCCCAATTGGGCCACGTCAGCACGGTGCTCTTCGTGATGACATGCGTGCTCCTCCTGGGAAGCACGCACGGCATCACGAATCACAGCCGTGCGCATCGCGACCCCAATCAGGACCTTCTCCACATGGCCAGGGGTCCCCTCGTCCGCAGGTGGAGGGGAGTCAGATGACATGGACATCCCCTCTACCTGCGGACGGGCCTGGGACGGGGCATCCCTGCTGGTGCAAGGTGGTGCACCCACAGGTTCAGGGACAGCGACATGCACAGGCCCCTCCACGGTGACCTTGGCTGTCTCCTGCCCCTGCCCCTGGACTGCACCACTTGCACCAGCAGGGATGCCCCCACCAGGCCCCATGTGCGCCTCAGTGGCGGCCTCCTCCTCCTCTCTGGAAACCACCAACCTGGATGGCTCCTCGCCGTCTACCGCCGTAGCAGGCCCCTGTGGGGGCTCACCCACCCCTTCCGCTGCAGCCGTGGGGGCATCCCCGCCGCCTTTCTCCACAGCGCCGTCTCCGCCCTCTCCTTCACTAGCCGCTGCGTAGAGGGAGACATAGAACACAAGCATCAGGGTACTGTGCAATGGTCCCCTAGACAGGAAAAACAAAGAGGTGATGGCTGGAAGGTTTAGAATTAATCTTAACCACTGGCAATGCTCTGGGCAACCCTCCAGACCACCGTTCTTCGCCTGCCAAGCCATTACAGAAGGGAAAGACCATATGCAAATCAGGCTTGGCCCCACCCCAAAAGGGGCAGTCCAGCCCGAACTGCTAGGCCACATCCCTTCTGCACGAGACCACAAACATCCCCAAACATGTTTCGCCCTTGTTGGGGCTCATCAGTGAGGAGTAGCTTGGGTCTCTAGGCCCAGCAGGCACGGGACCCACGTCTGGGCATACCCGTCCCACTTGGGGTGACATAGCAAAAACAAAGAGGTGATGGCTGGAAGGTTTAGAATTAATCTTAACCACTGGCAATGCTCTGGGCAACCCTCCAGACCACTGTTCTTCGCCTGCCAAGCCATTACAGAAGGGAAAGACCATATGCAAATCAGGCTTGGCCCCACCCCAAAAGGGGCAGTCCAGCCCGAACTGCTAGGCCACATCCCTTCTGCACGAGACCACAAGCATCCCCAAACATGTTTCGCCCTTGTTGGGGCTCATCAGTGAGGAGTAGCTTGGGTCTCTAGGCCCAGCAGGCACGGGACCCACGTCTGGGCATCCCCGTCCCACTTGGGGTGACATAGCAAAAACAAAGAGGTGATGGCTGGAAGGTTTAGAATTAATCTTAACCACTGACAATGCTCTGGGCAACCCTCCAGACCACCGTTCTTCGCCTGCCAAGCCATTACAGAAGGAAAAGACCATATGCAAATCAGGCTTGGCCCCACCCCAAAAGGGGCAGTCCAGCCCGAACTGCTAGGCCACATCCCTTCTGCACGAGACCACAAGCATCCCCAAACATGTTTCGCCCTTGTTGGGGCTCATCAGTGAGGAGTAGCTTCGGTCTCTAGGCCCAGCAGGCACGGGACCCACGTCTGGGCATACCCGTCCCACTTGGGGTGACATAGCAAAAACAAAGAGGTGATGGCTGGAAGGTTTAGAATTAATCTTAACCACTGGCAATGCTCTGGGCAACCCTCCAGACCACCGTTCTTCGCCTGCCAAGCCATTACAGAAGGGAAAGACCATATGCAAATCAGGCTTGGCCCCACCCCAAAAGGGGCAGTCCAGCCCGAACTGCTAGGCCACATCCCTTCTGCACGAGACCACAAGCATCCCCAAACATGTTTCGCCATTGTTGGGGCTCATCAGTGAGGAGTAGCTTGGGTCTCTAGGCCCAGCAGGCAGGGGACCCACGTCTGGGCATACCCGTCCCACTTGGGGTGACATAGCAAAAACAAAGAGGTGATGGCTGGAAGGTTTAGAATTAATCTTAACCACTGGCAATGCTCTGGGCAACCCTCCAGACCACCGTTCTTCGCCTGCCAAGCCATTACAGAAGGGAAAGACCATATGCAAATCAGGCTTGGCCCCACCCCAAAAGGGGCAGTCCAGCCCGAACTGCTAGGCCACATCCCTTCTGCACGAGACCAGCAGCAGATGGCACGTGGGAGGCTGCTCGGGGCACTGTGGGGCAGTGATTCGGCCTTCTGGGCAGGAGCGTGGTCTTCCGTGTGTTTTCGCGTGGCCAGCTTGATACGGAGTGATTTGGCACGTGAAAAATCTGCACGTCAGCGTGTAATTCGAGGAAAGGCCCTTAGCGCGTAAGCGCGTCTGCACGCATACGCATTTTCATTGGACAGAAGGCCCCTCAAGCGCAAGCGCCCCTGTGACGTGACGCGTACAGACGTGCATGCGCATTTCAGCGCGCGTGAAAAACTGCACGTCCGCGTGTAATACGAGGAAAGGGCCTATGCGCGTAAGTGACGTGACGCGCGCAGGTGTTTCCCTCATTGCACGTGATGACAGCACACACGTGGATTTCCACCAATCGCGTGTGAAAGTTCCCGGCACCCCGGAACACACGTACCCAGGCTAATCCCGTGTGGAACTTCCCGGGCACCCCGAAACACACGTACCCAGCCCACTTGCGTGTACGCACACTCCCCTCCGATCACACGCGATGACACTCGGACCGTATCCGAACACGGGAAACACGCGCACGGCAAAAGACGTGCACAGGCGTTAACGCGTCTGCCACACGAAGGCAGGCGGAAGCGTCCCCGCGCACAGCATAAAAGTGCGCGCAAACAACAAACGCGTATATACAGCTACGATGAATGCCCCATTTGTCGCTGCACTGATCGTGGGACACCGCAGGAGGAGGAGAATAGCCAGGGCATGCATTTTCGCAACACGGACAAGCCTTTTTGGGATGCCTGACGACCAGGCCAATGGCAGGTATAGGTTTCCACCCCATATCATCCTAGACCTGGTCAGGGAGTGGGAAGATGACCTCACACCCCCCACCCTTTGCTCCCAAGCATTGAGCCCCTTGGAGAAGGTGCTCAATGTCCTGCATTTTTTGGCCACTGGGTCATTTCAGCGGACCACTGCCATAGTGGGGGGGGTCTCACAGGCCACGCAGTCACGCTGCCTACACCAGGTACTGGCAATCATGACAGCACGCCCCTCAGTCCGCAGGCACATATACATGCCCAGAACACCCGCAGAAAGGCAGGCCGTTGTCCTGGATTTTTTCAGGGTGGCACACTTCCCCAAAGTGCTCGGTGCCATAGATTGCACCCATGTGGCCCTACGTCCACCTAGGGCCATTGAGCACATCTACCGAAACCGCAAGCACTGGCATTCCATCAATGTACAGGTGGTATGTGATGCAAAGGGAATCATCACCTCTGTCTATGCAAACTACCCTGGCTCCACCCATGACAGTTTCATATACAGAATGTCCGCCCTGAGCGGGGCCCTGGAAGCTGGGCAGCATGGCGACACATGGCTCCTAGGTCAGTACAAATGCCCTTGCACATGCATGCAAGTCACACACAGACAAATATCCAAACCCTAACTATCTCAACTATTATCATCTCCCCAGGGGACAGTGCCTACCCTCTGAGCAACCACATGATGACGCCAATCCGGAACCCCACCACACCACCCCAGGTAAGATACAACGCCGCCCATATTGCAACCAGGGGCATAGTGGAGCGCACATTCGGAGTGCTCAAGTCACGTTTCCGCTCCCTTGACCGCTCTGGTGGGCAACTACTCTATGCACCACCAGTAGTGTGCAGGATCATTGTGGCAGCATGTGTCCTGCACAATGTTGCAACACGGCAGGGCGTCCCGGTGGACATGGTGGTGCCCCCTCATCCCCAACCACAGGCGCTGCCCATGGGAGGGGACAGGGCACGTGGCGAGGAAGCCCGGACCCAGCTTGTGGCCACATTTTTCACCTAAACTCCCACCCCTGCGGAGTGCACACAGGCCTGGCACATACCAGGTGACAATCGATGATGACAAAGAGACAGTCAACTGTCACAACCTTACCACCCTGAGATAGTTGCCATGGAAGTGCCACATCGTCTGCATCCCTAGCTACTTAAACACAGCTATCCTGTGTGACCAAAAGGCACACACATGACATATGACATGATATGGGCCATACACAAGTATTCCAAGGCGCAATGAGGCAGGGAGGGGGGAACAAGGGAACACAGAGAACGGTACTACTGGGCCAGGTGTCATTGGGATCGTGCAAGTGCAGGGGTAGAGGGAATGGGAAAAGTGCAAGGGGAAGGGTGGGGGGAGTCCAGTACAGGGGAAGTAGCCTGAAAAAATAATACATAGGTCACCTGGTGGCAACTAGAAAGGTGAGTGCAGACAAGTGCTGGGAAGGGAGGGCTGTAGGGATAGAGAGACAGTACTGCAGTGCAGGGGTTGCCAGGGAGGCAGTGCAAGTGGAGAGTGGCTGGGCCAGGGACCAAGGTCGGTGGGAGTGGCCCAGTTGCAGCTCCTGTGCAGTTCCAGTGGAGAATTCTGCAAGGGAGAGGCAGACAGTAAGAAGAAGCAAAGAGGAAGGACTTGAGGTGCTTCCAGAACTGGAGATGATTCCCCTCAAGTTCAAGTCAGGCCGGAAGTCTGTTCCAGGGGGAGGGCCCTGCTGCGGAGAGAAATCTACCCCCAGCTAGTTGCTCTGAGAAGCGGATGACACGGACATGCAAGGTGTGCATCACACACACCTGCAAACCAGGCCATGGCCATCACTGTCATATCACACAAACCCTCCCAAACATCAACATGTCATGGCACGCAATACCCATACACCAATGCAGTAACGATAAGGTACACATTGCCATGTCCTAAATGCACAGTGGCATCGGACACTGCTGCCTGACCCGGAATCAGATGAAATGACAGACCAACAACCTCCCACCCAAAATAAGTCATTTCCAAATGCATTACAACAGTCGTAGACGTAACATCACAATGAATGCCTGTCTACATGCACATCATGCATTGCAAAATCAACACTGCAGTTCATGTGTGCAGTGTCCTACTCCTGCATCACACTGCTCAGTGCACAGCATAGTGAACAGCCATTGTGTGTGATGCACACCCTGAGCATCACATCTAAGTGACAGACCACGTCAAACATCAAATCAGGCATGTACTGGATCCATGATCGGTCACAGAACATGTGCTGCCAGGACACAGTGGGCACCAGAAGGCAAACAGTGTACACGTGTATATGCAAGGGTGGGAGTACATGTAGTGCATCAGAGTGCAAGTGTGTGGTTCTGCAAGGACGTGCACTCAAGTGACCATCAGTGTTCCCTACACATCACATGTGAACATCCACCATGTGTACACCCCAGCATGTCAAACCACAACTATCCCCTCGCACCTGAAAGGAAAACACAACACATGAACAGGCATTGATCAGCAGAACACAACATGTACATGGGATACCACCATTACTATGTCAGAGTTCCCATCACACTGCAGGGCAAGGCAACAATCAACAACAACCCCCCCTCCCTCACAAATGACCATGACCCACTAAACAACTGCACCTGGGTCATGGAGCCCCCAAACCTCAATTCCACCTGGCCACAGGATCACCTTAACCCTTCGTCACCATCTCCCACCTTGTGTGTAAAAAGATGCCTGAACCCTCAGAATACACACTCATTTCCGAAACACAAAATCCAAGGCATAAAAACGAACCCAAACACCCTCCAGTAGATGACTTGACGTAGCAGTACCTCACAAAGGCCAAGTACTACCACAATGATGCAACAACCAAGGTAGCACAGCAAAACAAGGTCACGACAGGATGTGAGACATGTGTGGTACATGACATAGGATGATGCACCATGAATGGATGTGTACTGTCAGAGGTCCCCTGTACAGGCGCGGGAGTGCCACGAAACAACCACCCCCACCATGTCCCGGGTGCCTGCAAGGTCAAACACACACAGGCCCCTGAGACCCTGGTGGGGAAGGAGGTTCAGGGATATGCAGTCGGGACAGGTGTTGACACACTGGATGACTGGAATGAGCGGCAGGAGAGGGGAGGTGGAATGACACATGAAACTAGGGAATGCACGAAAATGTACAACCTGCATGAACACATACACAATCCAAACAGACTTGGACATCATTGTCATGGCCTTCTGTAGTCCAGGCTCAGGAGTGGTACGAACCAACCACCCCCTCTAGGGTTTTGGCGCCTGCAAGTTCGGGGCTTACACAGGCATCCGCAACCCCAGTGGGGAAAGAGGGTCAGGGAACGTTGCTTGGATAGGCACGGGAAGCAGAAACACCGGGTAGAGGGTACAGGTTTCAAAATTGCATAGGATCACGGGTGATTAGGGAGAAAATAACATACCAAATTGAACCACACATACATCCATGCATCAGTACACTCCCCAGCAAGCCTATGCAGAGCAGTTTGTAAGAAAAACAACAAGACACTTAGCTCTGGTTTTGAGTGCTGGCCTCCTGCCTGCGCACTCTCAGGTCCGGTTGCAGGAGCACTGCAATGCTGCAAAGAGAGACACAGTCAACAACCTGTACGTGCCAATTGCACAAAAACACAACACCAAACATGTCCCATAGCAACAGACTACTCTACAAACAGACAATCTGTGGTTGATGCTTCGTACCCATATATAACATCACCCCTGTGACGGGTCATACACAGTCAATGCAGTAAGGCAGCCGCTGCTGGGTGCGTGGCAAATGGAACACCAATGTGTCACAATTCACACAACATGCAATGTTCCCTGGGTAAGCAGACAGACCCATATTGCAAGCCATGACTACAGAGCAAGTTGTGTACCACCATGAACGAAACAAAGTTGGTAGTGCATTTATCATGAAGTACGTGGAAAAGACATGCACTGCACCCGAGTATGTCCCTTGCTGCATGTCCCTGTGAGCTGCCCCTTTCCATGTCTCGGAAGGCTACATGGTTGATACAAGTGGCTCAATGGACCTTGGTGTACCGGACGGTATGTGCCACTGCCCCTGCATGTGTCCCAGACAACCCTACTATCAGCAGCCATCAGTCCACAAACACATCTGAGCTGCATTGTGTGCTTCAACACCAATATTTGTCTAAGCTCACCCTCAGTGCTGTGACTAAGCCTGCATGTGCAACTCGCCTGGTGCAAGCTTTGCTGTGTCGTGGCCCCCCTGTGATGCTCACCTTGCGTGGATTTCCTTGGAACATGTCAGCAGTACTAGGATGTGGGTCTGCAATCACTGTGCCTCTGCTTCTGCACACATGTGCATGTGGCCACCAACAAACGGGTCCAGAATTCCGTCGTCCAATGGGACATGTCTGCTGGCAAAGGTGCTCTGGAGGCTCATCCACCTGCAGAAAGGACATGTAACACATGATTAATGCTTCAAAGTCATCTGTGTGTGTCTCATCAGGCATCTCATTACTTGACCATGTCAGAGAGTCACATCACAAATCACACCATCAGTCCGTCTTCTACCTAAAAAGTGTGGAACACTATCTACAGCATGAATTGCAACAAGCACATGTACAGGAAAGAAATGAAACATACTACACAATGCATAGCCATCAATGTCCACATTAATCATGATACACCCCATCTAGCAAAAACTGAACAGTGGACAATGACACCTAAATCATCCCCTCTAGGGGTGTCAACACAAGTCACACAGCACCAGACATGCCACAGATATGACAGTCCAATGCCCTTGTGTAAAATGCTGTAACACCAAACCATCCTTGCGAGCCCATGGATAAGGGAGGCAGGAGTGGCATATGTGAGTCAAGGAACCCAAGCAACAAACACATACACAAGACAACCATGAAGGGCCCAGCTGGAACAGACAGTGGATGCCTTCAAAAGCCACAAAGCACCGCACCGTCACATGAAAGCACAATAGACTAGCAATTTTAAACTAAATCAACTATTAACTAATTACACTAACTATGGAAAACCTACATTACCTATTTAAACTAACTATCAAACAGAAACTTAACTAACTAAACTAGAGGAAAAATCAAAAATGGCCACATGCGACCCGGGGGGGAGGGGAGGCACCCAGGAGGGGGGAGGTACAGGGTGCTGCTCAACATCCACATGCGATGATGCTGAGCCAAAAAAAAAACCTCCATGGGCTCAACGCCTGCACAGCACGACCTATGTGGGAGATAGATGGTCGTCCGAGTCTGGCTCATCCTGGAAAGGAGGACGTGGCACAGTAGCCTGGCCACGCCTAGCCGCAGCTTGCCCCTCGTCGGCAGCAAGTCTGCCGGACGGGTGAGCCTGGTTCTGTGTGGCGATGTGACGTAGGTCTGCATGCAGAACCTCCCGTGATACACGTGCTTCCTCTTGCAAGGTAGCACGTGTAACACGGAGTTCCAGCTGCAAGGCCTGGCTGGACAACCGCTGCACCTCCCGGCAAGCCTGTAGCTCAGCCGAGATGGTACACTCAAGCTGTGCAAACCTCTCCTCTGCCCGCTGCCTCTGGGACATCATAAGGACACCCAGAGTGGATCTGAGGGAAGCATACTCCTCCCTCAAGGCATCCATGTGCGCCTCTGCGTGAGCAGCAATTGCTTGACGCAGAGACGACATTTCAGCCTGGCGTGCCCTGTCTGAAGCCGCCATGCCCAGCCTGAGCGAGCGGGCCGTGGACCGTGCTGCCTGCTGCTGGAGAAGCACCTGTCTAGCAGGGGGGAGCACAGATCGGGCCACACGCTCCATGCTCTCAGCGATGTTCTCCATTGCTGCCCCCTGCCGTTCGGAATTGGCAGTCATGTCTTGCTCCCACTCAGTATACAGCAGTTGCACGCGGCGACCGCGTTGCCGGGCTTGACCCCTGTGGGACCCAAGGACCGGGGGTCCTCGCTGTGTTGGCACCACCTGCGGCTGCACGACTACATGCCCCCGTCGACATGATGTCCCAGGCACATCAGTGACTGGTGTGGAGGGTGACACTGCGTCCCGATCCACCACGGGCGGAGGAACCAAGACTGTCTGATCCCTCAGTGCAGGTGTCGCAGACAGAGGAGTGTCCACATCAGAATCACTCACCCCTGACACATGGACTTGATGGTCATCCAACTCAACATGGACGTCAGAGTCGTCATCAAGGCTGGACTCATAGGCAGCCAGAGACAAGATGGACTGCAGCACTTGGGGGGTTTCGTGGCCTACCACCCCACGACCCCCACTAGTGCCGGGTTGATGTGGCGTTACCAACCCTGTGTCTGGCATGACAACACCATCCTCTGCCTCCATTGCGTCATCACCTGAAAAATAGAGAGGAAAAGGTCAATACACATGTCAGAAGCACACGACACACACACACACCGACAGCAAAGGCATCAGGCAGACATGTGACACACAACATATGACCTGGCATGCATGCTGGGTCTACTTTGAATAGCTTCTGTGATCAGACCTGTTGAAAGGTGGCAGTTTCCATGGAAGTGGGTCTATGCAGTGCAGAAAATGTGTACGCCACTCACTACCTACATGTACAAGCACTACATGGTGTGTGCCAGGAAATGTGAAGGCAGTGCAATGTCAAAATCAGACATCACGTGCATTGTGCATTCAATGTGTACAATGTCCAGAAGCCAAGCACCCCTCCACCCCAGTACCAAAGCAGGGATGCCTATCATGGTATCAAAAGGCTGACCATACACCTGTGTATTGACAGGCAGTGTTGACTGGCATCAACAGCTTCATGTGATTCAAATGACAACACTGCAAATGATGCTGGGACAATGGGCAGGACACATGATGGAAACTCCAGAGGCCGCCCACGTGTGAAGAAGACACAACAAGAGTTGGACAGAGTCATTGGCCATTGAACAGGCTGAGGCCTGTGAGCCACACAGATTGTCAGAGCCTAAACATATGTACAACGCAGGACTGAGGCACAGTTGACATGGGAAGGCTGATGAGATGGCAGGCAATGTATGTAACCAAGGACTGTTTTTACAGTGATCATCCAGTCATGGACACATAGGGGCATGCGTGCAATGCACATGGAGCATGAATGGGCACTCATGTCCCTGCGGGACATCTGACCCATGCACAGTACAAGTGAGATACCCTGCATCGAGTACTAAGGCTCTACGACATGGCATATGTCTGGCAGATTCTACGCTGGAAGTTAGCATCTACACAGGACACATGGACAAGAAACTACACATTGGCAAGATTGGAGCAGACCAGTGCAAAGGTGGGACTGGGGTGCAGAGTGGCCGAGGAGGGGCAAGGGAGCATGCCTACATGGAGTCCCGCATGCAGGCAGAGGAGACATGCATGACGGTAGCATTGCATTACTTACACATCAGAACCATGTACACGTCACATGTAGCAGCAATCATGCACAACACATCCCACAAGTGAAACACACACATCCTCAACAAACACGCATCAACACTCACTGGACTGGGCATCAAAGTCCAGCTTCTCTCCCACTCCTTCGACCAATTCAGGTGGTATGAACTCCGCAACAAGAGCCTCATGCGGAGTGAGTTCTTCCTCCTCTGGTGCAGGCCCACCGCCAGTCACCAGAGTCAAGTTGTAATTTGAGGCACGCTTGGCCTTAGTGCTGCACTTGATGTCATTCCAACGCTTTTTGCACTCCTGCGCCGTGCGCACCTCATGGCCGAATAAACTGACATGTTCCGCAACATGCTTCCAGTGGGTGTCACGTTGGGCAGCCGTGGTCTGACTATTGGCACCCACTAGCATGTCACGGCTGTGGCCCGCACGTAGTCCACGAGGAAGTCCAGTTCCTGCTTACAGAAAGGCTTCTTCCTCGACGTGCAGGAGGTCGTGGCTGTGTGTGGGGTCCCAGCCTGTGCTGCAGGTGCAACCTTCCTCCTCTTGGACTGTGGCGCAGACCCTGGCTGGCTAATGCCACCCTGACCAGCATGGCCAGTTGGTTCGGTGGATTGAGCCAAGGGAGTGGCAGGTGGAGGGATGACCAGAGGCCTGACTTGTGTCAGTGGCAGCTGGGTGCCCACTAATGGACCCTGCGCAGCAGCATCAGCTGTGACAGGGTGGTTGGCCGCAACGGTCCTGGTTGGCAGACTCACAACCGGGGTGCTGTTTGGTGCATCTGCCCCTGCACTTGCCAACACCCGGCTGTTCGGGGCAGCAGATGACATGACTGCCCCAGGGACACGTGTCTTGGTCTGAGCAGCCCAGCGTGCCTCTATGGTTTCCCCCCTGGCCTGTTGGAGATCTACCAAGGGCTCTTCAAGTGCCAACGCAGCCTGCGCTGGCAGACCCTGAGCCTGGGTGGCGGTGTCCACAGCTGCACCTGCAGCTACCACCACCCTTGGGTCCGTGGCAGTCGATGGAACGGACTGCCGGGTCATATGGGTGCCAGTGCCAGATGCAGGAGCTGCATCCCCCGGAACCACAGGGGGTGGTGGCATGGCTGCACCGACACATGGCACAACATTGTGCTCAAGTGGCGCACCCCTGCCTCTTCCCCCTCTGTGGCTGCCCTGGACACCCTGGAGTCCCCCTACTCCCTGGTCACCACGGCCACGTCCCCGACCACGCCCGCCACGAGGAGTACGCCCAGCTGAGGCGCCCCTCACCTTTGGTGGCCTCCCAACCATGGCACAGATGTAGTAGTGCTGGCACAGATGGAGTGGTGCCAATGGGAGGTGTACACCACAATTGACCTGGGCAATTGGGGTGAAGGGGGTGGGAAGCAAGATGTTAACAGCCCCCCGCACCTGCAAGGCTGTATGTGACCCCGGTGATGTGGTGACGGGTCACGCAATGCTGAGGCACCCCAAAACTGCAGTAAAACCGTGCACGCAAACCTGCAGCCTACGTGCGTGGATTGAACCTCCCGCAGTACGCGGTGGCACCCAGTAACACGAATAACGCGTACGCGTGGGACACGAAGGCTACTATGACATCAAAAATGGGTGCGATACACAGGGGCACCCGCAGTGGGAAAAAGAGCGTGTGTGAGTCACCGTCTGACTAGCGCGATGCAGAAAAACACGCGTAGCCAATACCCCCGCCAAAAGAAGAGATACGTCCTTGAGAGCTGTGAAGTTGTGATGGCGCGCGAAACAACAGGAAGCAGCAACACACGTCGGTCTCCACGAAAGGCACGTACAGCGAACTGCTGGGCCCGCTCACCTTTAACCCGTGCTGAGGGAAACGCACGCGCGCGTCACGTCACTTACGCGCATAGGCCCTTTCCTCTTATTACACGCGGACGTGCAGTTTCCACGCGCGCGCTTACGCGCATGGCCCTTTCCTCGTATTACACGCGGACGTGCAGTTTCCACGCGCGCTTACGCGCATGGCCCTTTCCTCGTATTACACGCAGACGTGCAGTTTCCACGCGCGGTTACGCGCATGGCCCTTTCGTCGTATTACACGCTGACGTGCAGATTTTTCACTTGCCAAATCACTCCGTATCAAGCTGGCCACGCGTATGCACACGGAAGACCACGCTCCTGCCCAGAAGGCCAAACTACTACCCCCCAGGGCCCCGATCACGCTCCCACCTGCCATCTGCTGCTGCCTGACTGCCTGCTGCCCACGGGCACTGCCATTTGCTGCCTGCACATCAGCCAGGGGTGCTGTTGCTGTGACCACCCCTGCTGGAACCGAAGACTCCCGACTGGGATTCCATCGCTCCACAGCCCAGCCCCAGGACCCAGTTGCCCACCCACTCCTGCCTCTGGGGTTGTCATGTTGGGGCAAACACCATCTGTGACCACTGACAACCCCCGGCCAGAGAGGCAGAGGGGCACCAGCTTCAGTGCCACCGAAGTTGGTGTCCTGGTGGAGCAAGTCCTGGGCCAGTATGATGCCCTCTTCAGAAGTTCCCACGCCGACAAGGAAGGACAGACTCAGATCTGGACTGACATCGTGACTGCCATCAACGCGGAGGGGGTGGCAGTCCGCGACTTCCAACATGTCAGGAAGCGCTGGGAGGACTTCATGTCCAGGACTCTGAACAAGGGCCGGCGCCTCTTGAAGGCAGCGGATGCCAAGGGGCGCCGGGGCCACTTGTCGGAAGAACAGATGAGGGTCCTGGGACGCATATCCCCAGCGCTCCACGTCCAGGTCCTAGAGAAGCAGACCCATCTGGATTCGAGCGGTGAGTGTACATGCATCCTGATTGTGAGCAGTGCGTGTGGTGATTATTCGGTAGTGTGCAGGTTGCACATCTGTTTGTATGGGGTCGAGTATGGGTGGGGGTGTACAGGGCCGTGGGGCTGACACATGCGAGGGCTGTGATGTGTGAGACATGGATGGTGCTTGTGTGTGTAGGCTTGAATGCCAAATGCAGTTGTGTGGGCACACATGTTTGGATGAATGTGTATGTGAGTAGACATGTCCGTGATGTCACGCATGTATGTTGTTTTCGGCTGCATGTATCAGCACTGTGTACATGTGCATGTGTGTGTATTTGACAAGGGTGCAACAGTGATGCCACATGGATGCATGTGACAGCGGTATGTGGAAGCCTGATTGGCAGATGTGACATGGATGGCCGTCTGAACAGTGCGACACTTGGCAGGGGTGTACACATGCATGCAAGTGTGGTGGTGTGTGTACATGTGTGGTGCACTTCCTGTGTTGCATGTGATGTCTGGCTCCCCTTTGGCTGCTCATGCTGTTGTATGTGTATGGATGGTGGTGGCAGTTGCGATATGGCTGTGGTATGGCTCATGTGTGCGAGTTGTAATGACATGTGTGTTGGGGATTGTGAGGACCTGGTGGAGGCTGCCCATGGTGGCTGGTGGGTGGGGGTGATAGGGGACATGAGTGGGGGCCTGGTGGGGGCTGGCCATGGTGGCTGGGGGGTGGGGGTGGTGGGAGACATGGGTGGGGGCCTGGTGGAGGCTGCCCCTGCACTGCTGGGGGGTGGGGGTGGTGTGAGGCATGGGTGTGGGCCAGGTGGATGCTGCCCCTGGTGGCTGGGGGGTGGGGGTGATAGGGGACATGAGTGGGGGCCTGGTGGGGGCTGGCCATGGTGGCTGGGGGTGGGGGTGGTGGTAGACATGGGTGGGGGCCTGGTGGAGGCTGCCCCTGCACTGCTGGGGGGTGGGGGTGGTGTGAGGCATGGGTGTGGGCCTGGTGGATGCTGCCCCTGGTGGCTGGGGGGTGGGGGTGGTGGGAGACATGAGTTGGACATGGGTGGGGGCCTGCTGGCAAGTGCCCCACAGTGCTGGGGGGTGGGGGTGGTGGGAGACATGAGTTGGACATGGGTGGGGCCTGCTGGCAGGTGCCCCACAGTGCTGGGGGGTGGGGGTGGTGGGAGACATGAGTTGGACATGGGTGGGGCCTGCTGGCAGGTGCCCCACAGTGCTGGGGGGTGGGGGTGGTGGGGAACATGAGTTGGACATGGGTGGGGCCTGGTGGAGGCTGCCCCTGGTGGCTGGGGGTGCAGGGGGACATGCGTTGGGGGGAGTAGTGCAAGTTGACATGTGGGTTGGCTGGTGGGCATGGGCATGGTGGGTGGGGTGCCTGCATGACATGTGCTGGGTAGGCCCCTGTGGTGTGAGCCACCTGCAGGGGCCATGGAGGGTGTAGAGGGAACACCTGGGAGGACCCACACATGCAATTCATGTGTGCTGCTCCCCGCGCACCCCTGTAATACACGTACCCTGTTGATATCGCGCAAACCTGTAATTCACGTACCCTGATGGAATTGCGTGTGTAACTTCCCGCGCACCCCCGAAATACACGTACCCCGCTCAATCGCGTGTGTCACTTCCCGCGCGCCCCCGAAATACGCGTAGCCCGCTCCACCAGGCCCGATCGCGTGAGAAAGTTCACGCGAACCCCTGAAATACACGTAGCCCGCTCCCCCAGGCCCGATCGCGTGAGAAAGTTCACGCGGACCCCTGAAATACACGTAGCCCGCTCCCCGAGGCCCGATCGCGTGAAAAAGTTCACGCGAACCCCTGGAATGCACGTAGCCCGCTCCCCCAGGCCCGATCGCGTGAAAAAGTTCACGCAGACCCCTGAAATACACATAGCCCGCTCCCCCAGGCCCGATCGCGTGAGAAAGTTCACGCGGACCCCTGAAATACACGTAGCCCGCTCCCCCAGGCCCGATCGCGTGAAAAAGTTCACGCAAACCCCTGAAATACACGTAGCCCGCTCCCCCAGGCCCGATCGCGTGAAAAAGTTCACGCGAACCCCTGAAATACATGTAGCCCGCTCCCCCAGGCCCGATCGCGTGAGAAAGTTCACGCGAACCCCTGAAATACACGTAGCCCGCTCCCCCAGGGCCGATCGCGTGAATTAGTTCACGTGAACCCCCGAAATACACGTGCCCCGCTCGCACAATTGCTGTATGTTGCCACTTTTGTAATGCGCAGGGACGCTACCGCCTGCCTTCGTGTGGCGGACGTGTATCGGCTTGTGCGTGTCTTTCGCTGTGTGTGGCTTTGCCCTATTCGGTTCCATGAATACGTGTGGTTCGGTTGCGTGTGGGCGTTCCCTCTGCTTCCCTCCAGTACATCCCCAGTTACGCCCTTGTTTTCGCAAGTTGTTCCCCATTCCGCGCGTTACGCCCCGTGTTCCGCCCACTTTCTAGTGTATGCGCAGAGGTTGTGCGCTTTCACTGTGCGCATCGCGCACGTCTTTCGGGATGTTGCAGTGACGTGTGCGCCATGCACGGGTTTGGCACACATCCCGAGAAAGACACACGCAGGCACTTCCATGAATCGCACGCGTGCGCGTGCGCCTCTTTTTTTCCGCTTGCGCCTGCTTGCGCCTGCTTGCGCGTAGATTTTCGGCGCACGTTTGTTCCATGAATCGGCCCCTTAATTGAGGAACCTGGGGGGAACGCTCAATAGTGGGTTTGGCTGTCCTGGTGCTAATCATGGGTGGATGGTTGATTGTGCTATCAGTAAAAATAAAAATGTTGCTGATTCTGGTAGCTACGTCAGGAAGAGAAAGATATCCCAATACACATGCATTTTAAAAGAAGGATGGGGGGCAAACTTGTTTTTAGAAATTGGATCGTAGCCAAGTTCTAAAAAAAAGGAGGATATATGTAAGGTTATTTAGCGTGTTACAGCACAGAGTACAACACTACTGCACAGGATAAATGTGTAGCATGTTTTTTTTATGCAGCACCACTGCATGGGTTTGGTGCATTGCTATGATGCAGTTGTTTCAAGCTATGTGTTGCCAGTGTAACATGGACATATAAGTAAGGGCAGGTTATTCAGTCAAAAACGATTTTTACATATAAAATGCAAATACATTTTTCACAGTTAAAAGCACACATGTGTACCTTCAAAATGCACACCATTTCTCACCTGAAATGCCTATGTTGCAAGAGACACATTTGGTAATTAACAAACTAATCTCACTAACAAGACTAATAATTATAACTCAGTAATAAAAGAATGTGTCTTCACTGCAAAAAGAGGCAGACTCTGAAAATCAGTTTTAAACACACATTCAAGTTTTATTTTTATTTATTTTTTGCCTTTCTGTGCTCTGTCCACAGTAACTGCAGGTAGCAAAGACTTCGAATAAGCAGGAAATCAGCTTGTTACAGTTGCAACTGTACAAGAAGAACCATTGTTAAAAGTAGGAGGATAGAACATGATTGATTCTGATTGGAGCACGTCACATCAAGCATCATGTTAGAGGCTGTGACTAGTGCTTTGCTGCAGAATCTGGTGGAAGAAAAGCAGAGACATCTTGATACAGCTCGAAGAAGGACGGGGTTGACAGCTGGGGATGCCTAATTCCTAAAGCAGATTCAACTTGGTTGCAGAGACTGAAGTCCCAGTTCGAGTGACAGCAGATGCTTGTCCTTGCTGGGTGAACCACTCCAGAAGGCGACCAGCCAAAGAAGTTACATACTGAATAAGCCTGGTAATTATCTCGCTGAGGTGTGGGGGCTGGGTGTGTACGAAAATATTCAGTCAGTGTAGGAAAGGAGATTCCTGTGCTTTACCCACGTGTTTAATGTTACAAATTGAATTCTTGTCTCTGCCACTCTCTTTTCAGTGTATCACAAATAATGCTGTTACTGTGCTGTTTCATTTATTTCTGTAAAGAGTGAGATCGTGTTTAAATGCAACTCATTTTAAACTCATGTGTTACATGCAACTCTTTTTAAAGGTAGGCATAAATTGTCCACCTGACAGTGGATAGCCAATCACAATCCCAGCCCTTATAGAAAGTATACTTAGATGTTCCCCTTCGATGTATCACAATCCCTTGTAGGTTTTTCTTATTTGCCACATAGTATGATGTCACGCCTGATGTATTTATTGCCTATAAGGATGTTTTTATGAGAAATGCACTGAAAGCTCGAGCGGACGTCCATTGATTTCCATTGTAACTCCCTGTTTTAGATAATTGTTAATAAAACAGCAACTTTTCCATCTTCCTGAGTTGGTTTGATTATTTGGTGTCAGAGTTATTCTGTATCTCCATCCATTATATGCACGATACCCAAAGGGTCAAATGCTCACGTGGTAGTAGTGCAGATGTTTGGAAAAGATCCAAACTAGTTTTTCTCCAGGTTTTCGGACGATCGGGCATCCTCTGCCATTAGCCAGAACATCTCTGGGTTTCATGTGGAGAGCGGCTGATAGAAATAAACTTGAAAGAAAATCAGGATGGTGTATAGGTGCGCCTTTGACTAAAATCCCTCCCCAGTTTCCACAGGTGCTCTGCGGATGAAAGGCAATGTGGTCAGATTGGAGGAGGAGTCGATTCCAAAGTCCTCAAATCGATTAATGAACAAACGGTGAGTAGACCAAGGGGAATGGCAAACAAAGGGGATGGGATTGTGATAATTTTTAAGTAACAGGAAATATTGTGTTTAGAAAAGGTAGCGCCTAGAGTCCTGGCTCAAGTGAGTTTCAGAAGGAGATGTTTCAAATCCCAATGGGGGTAGAGCAGAAACATATAACGCGTAAACAGGTTTCCGTATGGTGACGTCTCAAACCCTGTATAGGGTTTAGAATAAAGGCGAGAGAGAAAAAGGTGATCACAGTGTTTATTAATTTGTAATGACGACTAGTCTGTTTGTTGTTTGATGAGTACAAATATCAAAGCTTGATAGAAGTTGGGAAGCAATTGAAAAAGTTGAGGAGCAATAGTGATTTAGCATAATGAAGTGATTGGTACCAATCACATGGTAGTGATAGCTAATTAATAAATTAGAGTCTTGGGCGGCGATTGAAGGGGCATGCTTATATTTGAAAGAGTGGTGATTTAAGCAAATGTATAAAGGTTATTTCATAAGTCTGGGAAGTATTGACAGTCAATTGAGACTTGTCATTATGGAAGATACTCCTCTGATGCACTTATGTAAAATGTTACCAAAGCATATGCCCAAGCTCAAACAGTATAGTGCGGAATGGGTGAAAGGCATGGCAGATAAAATGTTAATGCCATGGCCACAAGGGGGATCATTGTCAAAAGTGGTATTGCAACACATGACTACATACTTGCATGCTGAGTACACATGGAAGAAATTAGAGAAAAGATTAGCAATTCTAGAGCTCTGTAAAATGTACCAAGAAGAAAGGGAAGATCCGCTAGCTGAGGAGTAGATGCTTAGTCAGCGTAAGGAGGAAGGTGTTGAGCCCTCAGCTCCCCTTACCTGATGTGAAGTCAAAGGTGCTAGTATGGAAGAAATAGTGTGTAAAAGCAAAGAAATATCGAGGCTGAGTACCACAAATGAAATACACCAAACACGGGCTATAAGCGTCCCTGAAGACGAGAGTGTTGTGAGAAGGGACAATTACTGCCATCTGTGAGCAGGTAAAGGTAGTTACCGCCAAAGAGACAGACAGGGACGATCCTCCCTGCCATGGATAGAATAATAGTAGGATCCAACTCTGGGTTGGGGTTCACACAGTTTCCCTTATTGGAAAAATGTGGCGCAAGACCACAATATATATTTAAGGTGTCAGCTCCCGTGTTTGAATTTGCGGCTTGGAAATGGATATATGAATTAGAGTAAATGGCAGGAGGAAACACACTGGCCACAGGGGACATAAAAGGTCTCCTGGCAGCTATCCTTGTGGAAAGGGCTGATGGCATATGGAGGAGAGCACAATATTCAAGTGTGACAGCAAAAAACACAGCACATGATGGAGCGCTGTTTAATAATTGTAGAGCAGATGTGTTGTCGTGATCTAGTAGCGATGTCGCGATCCAATAGCGAATCCACTACTGAACTACTTCTTTATCCAAAGACAGGAGTATCGACAGTAGACCAATGTCAAAATAAACCTTCCCCCCGAGATCACAGCTTGCAGGACTAAGACAACTGACAGGCTGAGCTTTTGGGTGAAAAGTCAGGAGCAACCACAAAGCTAAGGAAAGAAACACAAAAATACAGATAGCATAAATACAGGTTTCAACCAGTGTCTCCCAGCCGCACCACCCTCAGTTACCCCACTCTTACCTGCAGTGATGGAGAAAGGGGCAGAGAACCTACTCAATTCCAGAAGTGAAGGATGCAGCAAATGGTTGAGTGTTCCACAGTTCCAAGAAAATCCAAAAGCCTCAACTAGCTAACCTGGACGGCACAAGGGTGAGACTAGCCAGTGTTCAAATCCCAAGTAACAGGAGAGCGTCCCAGATGAAAATCCTAAAAGAGAGTTCTTAGGAGAAAGAATCCTCAGCTTAGCATCCAACAGCGCGGTGATGTGAAATCCAAAAGATGACCAAGTAACAAAACAGCAGAGCGTCCCAGTGTTTCTTGGAAGAACCGTTGTTTAGGAGAAGGTGTAGCATTTCCCAAGATGAATACCAGCAGGAAAAGAAAAAAAGGTAACTTAGGACAAAAGTGTACGTGCAATTTAAGAAAACAGGAATCTCCAAACCCCACAGGCAGTATTCCTAGTGTGGAATGAGTTGCAACATACCACAGAGCCCAATGGAGTTTGGTGGAGAACAAGTTCGAGGAGGCAATAGCAATCCGATCGGGGAATAGACAAAAACACAATCCGTTGAGAGCGCCGAGTTCCGATAACCAGGTAAGCAGGAGAAGGGGAGGGAATCAAGTGTCAGGAATCAGAAAAGGGTTCATCCACAAAGCGTAGTAAAAAGAACAATAAGCAGGATTCGGATGACAGGATAACAGAATAACCAGAATGCGACTTACCGGCCAGAAAAGCACTTGTTAAGGAGCACCCGAGCATTGTCCCAGGGCTGCATATAACGATGCAGAGGGACGCCGACGTTGCCGGCAAATCACGTGACCTCTCTTTTTCCTGGAATGCTGGGAGATGTAGTTTATCCTGTGATGTTGTTGCGCAAGGCGCCAGGGTAATTTCCAAGTCTTCCTATCAGTCATAGGCAAGACGGCACGGGGCATGACACGTGTGGAGGGCTCTCAGGGTGCAGTACCCTGATACATCAGATATAGGTGAAATTAGGACACGTAAGATGAAGAAAGATGAAGACCCTATTGCTTACAGTCAGGATATTCAGGAGAAATGGCAACTTGAAACTCATGAGCTGTGGGAAAAGATAGTGGCATTATTTTAGCACATTTTATGCCAGGGGTTGCCTGAGCCAGAATAGAGGGACATTCATACCAGAAATATGGCCCTAAAATGGTCTCATGGGATGGAAGTCAAACCATGGGCTAAGATACAGCTGACGATAGTACACCATTGTCGGTTGTTAAAAGAGAAAAATAGGAAGAAAAATGAGACTAGGAAAATGGCGGAAGCCAAGTTTGTTCAGAAAATGATTTCAAAATTCACCATAGAAGGGGCGGTATTGACAAGTGGAGTAAGATTGGGAATGCAGGAAGCAATGGGTGCATCACAGATGAGTAATCAGGGCCCAGTGGATCAAGGTGGATATCGGTTTGTGCCAACAGGAAGAGGTATGGGCTGTAGAGGAAGAGGAGGTGGATTCCAAAATATTCAAGGTGGGTTTTCAGAATACACAGAATGAGAATCAGTGTATCAAGGGAGGATATAACCAGGGTGTACTTGTCAGACGGGTACCCTAGTATGTTGGATTTGTGGGATAACAGGGCATATTGCACACATATATGGATGCCAAGGGAAGGAACAACATGGCCAATTTTCAAGAGTGGGACAGCTTATCTTCCACCATATAGTACACAATCTAGAGAAGGGTTTGCCCAAGATCACACATTTTATCCGACACAAGTGCCGCGAGTACAGCAGGTCAGGCAACACGAGTGAGTGCAAATGAATCCACCACAAGTGCAGTCACAACAAGCCCCTATGTAGACACAGCAATATGCAAACACAAACCAAGTGCTTACACCCAGAATAGGAGGTGTCCCTGTGGTAGGAGGAAACAGGGGCTGGGATGAGCATGTTACCACAATTGGACAGCTCACAGGGTGATTTGATGTGTTCAGTACTATCTGTGACACCAGACCCTCAAGAGGAACCAAGGGTCGATGTGACAATAGGAGGGAAATCCTTATCTTTTCTTGTTGACACTGGAGCAACTCGTTTGTGTATACAAGAAGGAAAATATCCAATGTCAGGAGTTGCCATGAATGATCAAGGGTTTTCTGGAGCTACGAGTCAAGTTCTTTTTACTAATGAATTATCAGTCTCTTTAGGAGAGTTTGACACGTCTATTCCTCTGTTATATCCACGACAGACACCGGTTAACATTTTGGGAAGAGATTTGATGACAAAACTCAACATCTCAATTTCATTCACTGGTCAAGGAATAGTGTGTTCCTGTAATATATTATTTAAACGTGGGCAAATTTATACAGGTGTTCACAGGGCAGTGGCTCTGCGAGGCATTTCAGTAGATACAGAGAATGTTATATGTGAAGTGAGCATTCTACTGACATGGTTACCTGGCTTGGTGGGAAAAATTGTGAGGATACCTGATGAGTTTTTGTTTAGACCAGAAATACCTATGGACGGAGAGGGGGACAGACTATTCCTATAGAATTAGAAGCAGCCATAGTATGAAGGGTAATGGCAATGCTCAAAGGAGTAGATTATGAGTGTAGACCAGGGAGAACAATAATAGCTTTCGAGGAAGGGTACAGATTGACAGACATAACTGATGATGACATGTTCAGGGATGACCAGACAGATGATGAAGTGGTGTTCTTTATGAGCATCTCATACTGAATAAGGATAGCGAAGAGGGAAGTCCCACAGTGAATGGCGATACTGCGGCAGCATCCAGCATTTTTTCAGGAAGACTTGGCGAAGGTGCCAAGCGTCCTTTGGGCCATAGACCCTTATGTTGTAAGTTTATTCAAGAGAATAGGGGATAGGGGAAGCAAAACAGTATCCCATGTCTCTAAAGGCTAATAAAGGTATATTTCAGACCATTTCAGCATTGATGAAACATGGGTTTCTGGTGCCATCGGAATCATTGGGGGTCATTACGAGTTTGGAGGCAGCCATGATGCTAATAGCACCATGGCTGCCTCCAAACCCGTGTCTGGGTCTGTGTCTGGGTCTGTGGTGTCGGAATGTGGTCTTACCGGGACATTCCGACCTTTGCAGACCCGGTAAGTCCCCATTTCGAATACCAATCCCCATTCCCATTTGAGCCAACATAAGGCTCAATGGGAATGGGGAAGGAGCTAATAACGGGCCCACAAATAGCGGGCTCGTTATTAGCTCCATGGTCCCTTAACGGGTCACACTAAGGGAGGCTGGTAAAACCAGCCGGACATGGTGGGACCCGCTAAGGGACCTCGGAATGTGGCAGTAGGGGGTTAACGGCACCGGCATCCTTACTGGTGCCGTTAACCCCCAAACGCCGTACTTATAATGATCCCCATTGTGTAATACCATGGTGTATCATATCAAAACATCTAATGCGGTTATACAATATGTCAATGACATTTTAATTTGTAGCACCATAGAAGATGAGTGCAGACAATATTCTATTCAGTTAATTACTATTCTAGCAGATAGGGGATTATACGGTAGACAAGGAGATGTTACAATACTGCCAAGAAAAGGAGTTATAGATAGGGCAGTTGATTTCACATAATGGAAAGAAGGTCACACCTCAAATAGCTGAGGCGATTATGAAAACATCAAAGCCAAATACAGTGAAACAGATGCAACAACTTTTGGGGTTATACAACCATGTTAGAGCCTGGGTGGTTGATTGCAATACATACGCAAGACCCCTTTTTCAAGCTTTAAAGAAAGCACACGTGGATAAAATAAACATGGATTTAACTGACACATTGAGAAAGGGTTTGAGGAGCTGAAAAAAGCAATTTGTACAGCCCTGTTTTAGGAATTCACAATTATGCTGAGGAGTTTTATTTTGTTTTTGCACACAAATGCAACAGTCATGAGAGCAGTGTTTACGCAGAGAACTACATTGGGCACAAGCCTTTAGCATATTACATTGTGATTTTAGACCCAGTTATGAGAGGACACTTTCCTTGCAAACAATCTTTGGCTGCTGCTGCCTTCACAATTTAGAAGTCTACAAGTATTGTTTTGGGCTGCTCCATGACCCTCTTCATGGAGCATGCTCTATTTGCCATTTTAGAGAAACCCAAAGGCACATTGACATCCCAAAGAGCTTCAGTTTATGAGGTAATAATTTCTAATCCAACGATTAAGATTGTAAAATGTAAAATAGTGAATCCTGCCATGTTTATAGCTGAGCCAATAGAAGAAGGCCATCATGTGCATGACTGCGCTAATTATGTTCAGTTTTTTGATGATATGCCTCGAGTGAAGGAGAATGCTTTGGTGGGAGGGGAAATTTTCTTTATTGATGGTTCTTCAAAAATTGGTGAGACGCGTGGGGAAAGAAATGCAGGTGCTGCGGTAGTGATCACCAGATTAAATGGAGAATTTGAAGTTTTAGCAAGTGCAAGGCTACCGTCTCACTTTTCAGCACAAACAGCAGAAGGGTCGCGCTTGAACAGCTGCATTACCCCGCGCATGTAACTAAGGAGAGTTTTGTTGCTACAATTGCGGAAGACTGGTTCATTCAAATTTTTTGGCACACGTTGCACTATTTATTGTGAACTCCATTTTGTGTCAAAGGTTTACTGCTGTGCATACATACACTGAGAAGAATTAGAGGGTTAATACCTTGACCAAATGGTCAGTTCCAGCCTTTACATATTAACTATGTCGATATGCTGCAAGTATGTAATGGATATAGGTATCTATTAGTGGTGGTGTGTCCCTCCTCTAGGTGGATCCAGGCAGGTCCATGTACACACCCTGATGCCACTTGCACAGCAAAGTTTTTAGTGTGCAAAGTTTTCCCAGAATGGGGTTGTGTGTGAAGTGCTGAGATTCGACAATGGACAACATTTTGTTAATGAGATATTTGAACAAATAGGGCTTTGATTGAATATAAAGCATAAGCTTTCTTCTGCTTATCACCCACAAGCGAACAGAATATGTCAGAGATTCAACGACTTCCTTAAATAAAGGACTGCCAAGATTAACTTGACTAAGAAGAAGGGATGGCTATATTGCCTACCCCTAGCATTATATGCTCTTCGGAACCAGCCAGGATCAGACCACCACCTCACCCCGCATGAGGTAGTGACAGGCATAGGTTGAGAACTGCCCCTTGCTCCTCCATCTAAAAGTAAAAGTGATGTGCAGAGTGTAGCTAAAACCTTAGGTGATGAGATGCACAACTATTCAACTATTTGATATATATAACCTTTAGCATTTCTCTCATTTCAGATCAAGTAAAGTGCAAGGGGGGGTTGGTATCAGAACACAGAAGAAGGCAATTAAACAACCAACCCAATTCAACTACTATCAGTACCTAAGTTATATGTTGAAGACCTAGTTATCATTAAAAACATTACTAGAAAGTGGCAAGAGCCACAATTCAATAATCCCTTTTGCGTTGAGAATATAACCCCTTCAGCTGTAAAGGTCCAAGCGAGGCAAGCTTGTCTTCATTTCGGGGATTTAAAAGCCTATAAAGGTGAGACCCTCCGTCCCACCATTGTTGATCCAGAAGAATTACAGCATGTGCAGCCTCGATTGATGACGAAGAAAAAGGACGATGAAGCAACCAGCTGATAATCCAGATTTTGTATTGAACTGAAATTCAAAAGGACACTCCTTATAGATATTTTTGTAGTGACTGAAAAGACTTGAAGGGAATTTCAGTAGGCCAAAAATGAACTTTAGAAATACACATTGAAGTGTCAGTGCCATGCCTAAACATAAGTTCTTGATCAGAAATTGGAAACACGATCAGTATCCAGATACATTTTGAGGTGAATACATGTTCTTAGCAATTAAACATATGGTACTTACCGACAGTGATGTTCATCGGCTTGTGCTTGCTGGCTTTGTATTTATACTTCAAGCTTATCCTGCTTTTGTCAGAAGAGACATTGATATTCACACTTTTTTACAGGATCCTAAAAATAGCCCACTGATAAGAAGGCTTCTCATCACAATAATTGAGCAGATTTTACAATTGCAAGTATAAAGAAATTTGACGATTGTATTAGAGATTAGAAATGTAGAAGCTGGAACGGTTCTAGAGAATGAACAAGGGCAACAAGTACCAGGATGGCACGAGAAATTGATGCCTATGTTTTTGTGCACTATATACTTGTACAATTATTCTCTTTGCCTTTCTGTTACTCATTTTTCATAGTTTCTATCATGCTAATACTGTGGCCCTTCCTACTATGGGAACTTCCTTCGATATACTTCATGAATGGTACAAGGCTTCTAAAAGACACAGTAGAGATGCAGAGGAAGATACTGAGTGGATAAATACCTATCTAGATAATGCAGCACACTTGGGTAATAACATGTGCTACCAGCACATAAGGGAAGTAGGGGAAAAATATCTAAGGAGTGTTGCTACATCTGCGCTCTCATACCCTATGGCATAAATACAGCATTAACTTTCCTCTCCAGAGAAGTCCCAGAACATGATGCCAGTTGCCTCATTCATCTTGCAGCATGTATGACAAGAGGACAATTTCAGGGAAGATGGGCCACTTTACTATGGAGATCGAAATGGTTGTGATTATATTAAGACTACACAGATGGAAAGGGAACATGGATGGGAAAGCAATATGTTTGTGTATCCTGCATAAGGACAGGAAGAGGTAATAATTGAAGACATAAAGAGAAGGGCTTGCCCTGATGTAAGAGAAATAGCTGAATCGCCAGGATGTTGGGAACAAACTCAAGTCTTACAGGCCGATTCATGTAATTCCTCTCAAAAGTGTCGCACGCGGCTGGCGCACAGCGTGCCCGTGCGAATGTCTGCGCCAGCCGCGTGCGATAAAATCAATTCCCGAGCACAGCGTATTCATGGATTCTCACCTCCAAAAGCAGACGTGGCGCAGAGTGGCGCAGCGACCCTGCAGCAGCGCCAGTTACGCCCCCAAGAACGCCCTCGTGCAAGGAAAAGCCATCAAGATCGCCAAACCATCACAAAGGGCTGCGCCAACACTGTACCAGTTTACCGGACTGGCAAACAGCAAACGCAAAGCGGGGAACGCGTATTACGGGTGTCGGGAACACGCGTGCGCGAGGAGATTCACACGCGATCGGGCCTGGGGGAGCGTGTGCATGTATTTCAGGGGTGCGCGAGAAGTTCCACACGTGATTGGCCTGGGCGCGTGCGCGAGAAGTTCTACATGCGAATGGCCTGGGCGCGTGTATTTCAGGGGTGCGCGAGAAGTTCCACACGCGAGTGGCCTGTGCGCGTGTATTTCAGGGGTGCGCGAGAAGTTCCACACGCAATTGGCCTGGGCGCGTGTATTTCAGAGGTGCGCGAGAAGTTTCACACGCGATTGGGCTGCGTGCGGGTATTTCAGGGGTGCGCGAGAAGTTCCACACGCGATCTGGCCTGGGGGAGCGTGTGCGTGTATCTCGGGGGTGCCCGAGAAGTTTCACACGCGATTGGCCTGGGCACGTGTATTTCAGAGGTGCGCGAGAAGTTCCACACGCGATTGGCCTGGGCGCGTGTATTTCAGAGGTGCGTGAGAAGTTCCACACGCGATCTGGCCTGGGGGAGCGTGTGCGTGTATCTCAGGGGTGCGCGAGAAGTTTCACATGCGATTGGGCTACGTGCGGGTATTTCAGGGGTGCGCGGGAAGTTTCACACGCAATTGGCCTGGGCGCGTGTATTTCAGAGGTGCGCGAGAAGTTTCACACGCGATTGGGCTGCGTGCGGGTATTTCAGGGGTGCGCGGGAAGTTTCACACGCGATTGGCCTGGGCGCGTGAATTTCAGAGGTACGCGAGAAGTTCCACACGCGATTGGCCTGGGCGCGTGTATTTCAGGGGTGCGCAAGAAGTTCTACACGCGAATGGCCTGGGCGCGTGTATTTCAGGGGTGCGCGAGAAGTTCCACACGTGATTGGCCTGGGCGTGTGTATTTCAGAGGTGCGCGAGAAGTTCCACACGCGATTGGCCTGGGCGCGTGTATTTCAGAGGTGCGCAAGAAGATTCACACGCGATTGGGCTGCCTGCGGGTATTTCAGGGGTGCGCGGGAAGTTTCACATGCGATTGGCCTGGGCGCATGTATTTCAGAGGTGCACGAGAAGTTTCACACGCTATTGGGCTGCATGCGGGTATTTCAGGGGTGCACGGGAAGTTTCACACGCGATTGGCCTGGGCGCGTGTATTTCAGAGGTGCGCGAGAAGTTTCACACGCGATTGGGCTGCGTGCCGGTATTTCAGGGGTGCGTGGGAAGTCTCACACACGATTGGCCTGGGCGCGTGTATTTCAGGGGTGCGCAAGAAGTTTCACATGCGATTTCAGCAGGGTACGTGTATTTCAGGGGTGCCGGGGAGTCGTACATGTGATTTGGCAGTGTGGGTCCTCCCAGGTGTTCCCTGTACACCCTCCACGCCCCCTGCAGGCAGCCCACACCACAGGGGACTACCCTGCATCCCTGGTCATGTCCCGCAGGCAGCCCACCCAACATGGGCATGCCCCCCAGCAAAGGCACATGTCTCCTTGCACTAATGATCACCAACTCATGTCCCCTTGCACCCCCACCCCCAGCATTGCGGGGCACCTGCCAGCAGGCCCCCACCCATGTCCAACTCATGTTCCCCACCACCCCCAGCCCCCAGCACTGTGGGGCACCTGCCAGCAGGCCCCCACCCATGTCCAATTCATGTTCCCCACCACCCCCACCCCCCAGCACTGTGGGGCATCTGCCAGCAGGCCCCCACCCATGTCCAATTCATGTTCCCCACCACCCCCACCCCCCAGCACTGTGGGGCACCTGCCAGCAGGCCCCAACTCATGTTCCCCAGCCAACATGTCATCACAATCTAGATCCCTGGTCCCTATGGTCAGCCTCCAAATGCAAAATACCCACCCGAGTATTGCATCCACCCACTCAGAAATGGCAATTACATGACAGAACACCAATTGCAAGTTTCGAAACAAACACATGTCCCTCACATACACCCAATGGGTGTCAGTGAATCTCAAAACCCATATCATGATATGCAAGAAACCAATGAGATGATACTACACATTGAAGTTCAATAAAAAAATATGTATTAAAGGAAACATAAGTAGATTCAAAAATAAAGAAACAGAAATGGGAATGTACAAAAATGAAAAGAAGCATGTCCGTGAAAGAAAGCAAAACCAAAAATCATAATCCAAAGTAATGGAGTCCAAAGTCACTGTCCACAAAAGAAAATCCAATGGGAAATAATAATTGAAAGCCATTGCTCCATGGGTAAATTGTGAAAGAAAAATAAAATCCAACAGTGAACTATGTACAGACGAACAAGCCAGGGTCCATTATCCCAACAAAATAAATGAAACCTATCTAACAACACTAACTAATAAAATAAACTATATACAAAAATGTGGCCAATGTCCAAAAGGTCCAAAATAAATAAAAAAAACAAAGGAAACCTAACACTACCTACATAACTATGTACAAGGGCAGCGGGCTAGTCTGACGGCTCACTTTTGGATGTCCCGGCCCAGGGCATCATCAAACTACTGCTCAATGTCCCGGAGGCAGTCCTCCTCCATGGCCCCGAGGGTCCGCAGGGCCATCGACGTGTCCACCTCCAACCCCCTGCAGATTGCCTCGAGGCACTCGGCCCGCCTCAGGGCCCTCCGCATGGAGTTCTCTGCCCTGACCATTGTGAGCCGTGCCTCTTCCGCCCGCTGCCACTCCGCATCTATGGCGTGGCCCAACCGCTGCCACACGGAAGACACTCTCTGTCCTGGGTCCTCCTGCCCTCCGGCTGATGCCTGCCCCTCCGATGTTGAAGGCCCTGAGCCTTCATGGCTCCCACCACGTTGCTGCTGCTGCTGTGCCTCTGCCCGTGCACTGCCTCCTGCTGCCTGCACATCCTCCGCCGGCTGGGGTGCAGTCGTTGATGTGGCCACCCCTGCCGGACATCCGACTCCCGACTGTGGCAGGGATTCCTCCTCCACCAGCCTGGCCGCACCGTCAGAGGCAGCTCCACAGGGCACCCAGGTGACTGATGGGTGGGAAGATGGCACGGAGGACGACAGGCGCGTAGGGGGTTCAGTTGAGGAGGGGGTTGTAGCAAGCCCCATCAAACGGAGGAATCCGGCCTGGGTGACCTGTCCCAGCAGGCTGACATGGTCAACGAGCCATTCGAGATGACGTGCAGTCTCCTCATGAAAAGACTGCAGGTCACCTCGCATGGCCCGTTGACGCAACGCCACACCAGTCAGGACAGGCTCAACCCAGAACCGGATAGCCACGTCCGCAGGCAGAGGAAGGCCATTTGTCCTTTGCTCATCCCCTGCCTGAAAACGAGTCTGGACGTAGCATCCCTGCTGGTGCAAGATGATGCAGGGACAGGATCAGGGACAGGATTGCACACAGGCACCTCCGCGGCGGCCTGTGCTGCCTCCTGTCCCTGGTCCTGCACTGCACCACTAGCACCAGTGGGATCCCCACCTCCAGACCCCGTCTCTGTTGCTTGCACGGCCTCCTCCTCCACCAAACCCCCACCAACCTGGAATACTCTGTGCCATCCTCCCCCGTTGGGCCCTGTGGGGTCCCAGCTGCCCCTTCTGCTGCCGGGGAGTCCAACTCCAACCTCCGCCTCTTGGACCTCCCCCCGGCAGCTGCGGCCTGGGACGCGGCACCGGACTCCTCACTCCCCGACGAGATGGCAACATGGGAGGGGAGCCGGGCCTTCCGTCTCCGGCTGGCGGTGGGATCCCCGCCGCTGTGCTGCACAGCACCTTCTCCGCCCTCTTCATCAGTTGACGCTGCAGACAGGGAGAAATAAAACACAGGCATCAGGGCACTGTACAATGGACACATACACACATGACAGTTGTACATGAGTGGCATTGGCAAACCTCAGTCATGCCATCACAATCCCCAAAATACATGTCATTTCAACTCACACACATGAGCCATAGCACAGCCATATCGCAACTGCCAGCACCATCCATACACATACAACAGCATGAGCAGGCAAAGCTGAGCCAAACATCACATGCAACACAGGAAGTGCACCACACATGTACACACACCACCACACTTGCATGCATGTGTACACCTCTGCCAAGTGTCGCAGTGTTCAGATGGGCATCCATGTCACATCTGCCAATCAGGCTTCCACATCCCGCTGTCACATGCATCCATGTTGCATCACTGTTGCACCCTTGTCAAATACACACAAATGCACATGTACACAGTGCTGATACATGCAGCTGAAAACAACATACATGCGTGACATCACGGACATGTCTACTTACATACACATTCATCCAAACATGTGTGCCCACACAACTGCATTTGGCATGCAAGCCTACACACACAAGCACCATCCATGTCTCACACATTACAGCCCTCGCATGTTTTAGCCCCACGGCCCTGTACACCCCCACCCATACTCGACCCCATACAAACAGATGTGCAACCTGCACACTACTGAAACATCACCACACGCACAGCTCACAATCAGGATGCATGTACACTTACCGCTCGACTCCAGACAGGTCTGCCTCTCAAGGACCTGGACGTGGAGCGCTGGGGATATGCGTTCCAGGACCCTCATCTGATCTTCTGACAAGTGGCCCCGGCGCCCCTTGGCATCCGCTGCCTTCAAGAGGCGCCGGGCCTTGTTCAGGGTCCTGGACCTGAAGTCCTCCCAGCGCTTCTTGATATGTTGGAAGTCGTGGACTGCCACCCCCTACGCGTTGATGGCAGTCACGATGTCAGTCCAGATCCGAGTCCGTCCTTCCTTGTCGGCACGGGAACTTCCGAAGAGGGCATCATACTGCCCCAGGACTTGCTCCACCAGGACACCAACTTCGGTGGCACTGAAGCTGGTGCCCCTCTGCCTCTCTGGCCGGGGGTTGTCAGTGGTGCCAGATGTTGCAGTGCCCGACATGACAACCCCAGAGGAAAGAGTGGGTGGGCAACTGGGTTCTGGGGCTGGGCTGTGGAGCTATGGAATCCCAGTCGGGAGTCTTCGGTTCCAGCAGGGGTGGTCACAGCAACAGCACCCCTGGCTGATGTGCAGGCAGCAAATGGCAGGGCACGTGGGCAGCAGGCAGTCAGGCAGCAGCAGATGGCAGGTGGGAGCGTGCTCGGGGCTCTGGGGGGCAGTAGTTCGGCCTTCTGGGCAGGAGCGTGGTCTTCTGTGTGCTTACGCGTGGCCAGCTTGATACGGAGTGATTTGGCACGTGAAAATTCTGCACGTCAGCGTGTGAATCGAGAGGAAAGGCCCTTAGCGCGTAAGCGTGTCAGCACGCATACGCGATTCCATTGGACCAAAGGCCCTTAGCGCGTATGCGTGTCTGTGACATATCGCGCACGGGCGTTGCTTTTCGTGGGGTGCGGTGCGTGTGTTTTGCAGGCGTTGGGGTTCACACGCTATTACTTCACAGTGGGTGGGTGTTGGCTATGCGTTCTTCTACACGCAAGGCAGACGGTGAGTGGTACCCTACTTCCCCGATCGTGTGTAAAACCACCCGCAAGCCCCTGGAATACACGTACCCCGCTCCCCCAGGCCCGATCGCGTGTAAAATCACTGCGAGCCCCTGGAATACACGTACCCCGCTCCCCCAGGCCCGATCGCGTGTAAAAACACCCGCGAGCCCCTGGAATACACGTACCCCTCTCCCCCAGGCCCGATCGCGTGTAAAAACACCTGCGAGCCCCTGGAATACACGTACCCCGCTCCCCCAGGCCCGATCGCGTTTAAAAACACCCGCGAGCCCCTGGAATACACGTACCCGCTCCCCCAGGCCCGATCGCGTGTAAAAACACCCGCAAGCCCCTGGAATACACGTACCCCACTCCCCCAGGCCCGATCGCGTGTGAAAACACCCGCGAGCCCCTGAAATACATACACCCAGGCCAATCGCGTGTGAAACTTCTCGCGCACCTCTGAAATACACGCGCCCAGGCCAATCACGTGTGAAACTTCTGGCGCACCCCTGAGATACATGCGCCCAGGCCAATCGCGTGTGGAACTTCTCACGCACCTCTGGAATACACGCGCCTAGGCCAATCGCGTGTGAAACTTCTCGCGCACCTCTGAAATACACGTGCCGAGGCCAATCGCGTGTGAAACTTCTCGCGCACCTCTGAAATACACGCACACGCTCCCCCAGGCCCGATCGCGTGTGAAACTTCTCGCACACCTCTGAAATACACGCACACGCTCCCCCAGGCCCGATCGCGTGTGAAACTTCTCGCGCACCTCTGAAATACACGCACACGCTCCCCCAGGCCCGATCGCGTGTGGAACTTCTCGCGCGTGTAGAACTTTGGCGCACATTTTTTTCCTGCGCAGGGACGCTACCGCCTGCTTTCGTGTGGCGGACATGTATGGGCCTGTGCGCGTCTTTGGCCGTGTGCTGTTTTTCCCTATTCGATTCCATGAATACGTGTTGTAGGCGAGCGTGTGGGCGTTCTGCGCACTTGCCTCCTGTACTTCCCCCGTGATGCCCACATTTGCACGAGTTGTTCCCCATTCTGCGTGTAACGCCCCGTGTTACACCTACTTTTGTTATGTGCGCCGCGCTATGTGCGAATTCGCTGTGGCCTTATCGCACGGCGTTCGATGACCTGTGCACCAGCGTGCGCCAGCGTGCGCCGTGCACTTTTTCAGCGCACATCCCACATTTTGCGCGTGCATGGACTTCCATGAATAGATGTGTGATGTTTTCTGTGCGATAATCGCACTTGCACTGCGATTTTTGCTACTTCTCTGCGAATCGCACGTTTTTGCACGCGTGCGCCGTTTTTTCAGCGCACATTAATTCCATGAATCGGCCTGCAAGTCTATGGACGAGTGAAGCTCACTGGTGCTCATCCATGTTCCAGCATTAGTGATTCCTCAGACTGACCTGAACATTGGAGAAATGTCAAATGTAGATGCTCATTTGAGAAAAAGAAGATTGCTTGAATCTCTCAATCGAAACAGGAGACAGCATTACTTCTCAGCCATGTCAATAGAAGCATAGGACTCCATTCCTTAGGAGCACAGGTTGTTCAGCAAGACTACTTAAATATTTTGGACTATATTCATGCATTGGATCCGGACGATGGCCAATGCCAAGTGGTTGCAGATTACGAGATGGGAGCTTTGGCAGACAATAACCACCACCATAAAGGAATCAATGCTATCAAGTAAGAGATGAATGTGAGGGAAAAGGGGCTGTTGGGCCTGAAAGGCAGTTCCAAGAAGGTGTTCTGTGCAAAATCAGGCAAAAGACTACAATCACCATGATCCTGTGGGGTTGAAGTTGATCCCGAGTGAGGCAGGTGTGTCAAATTGGCTATTTAAGACATCCATCGACCCGTGCTGCCTGTTGGAGATTGAGATTGTTGCCATGGCAGGCACGGGCCATAGGAAGCAGGGGTGCAGACAATGCGTGTTTGTGAAGCAGGACCCGGGCCAGACGGTGAAACTCAAGGAACTCATACCTGGCGTTGAAGCGCTGCGTTCAATGCAGCATTCTGTTCCCCGCTGGGACGGAGCAGGAGCATGGCAGGAGTCCGTTCACCACTGGAGAACCTTTACCTGGGGAGGAGCCGGCGAGCCCCCTCAGGCCTCAGTTAAGTGGTTTCTGAACAAATGTAATTCAGTAGTGTTGTCCTCATTTTGTTTGGTGTGGTACGCAAGGTTGGGAATCATTATTGAATTTATCCTTCGCAGCAGGGGTTATTTATATGCCGTTCAAACTGCAAGATGTGTTTCAACTATCCTCATGAACTAAGTTTAGACATACCACATTTTTCGTGGAACGCTAATGCTCAGAGTGTGGGGGTAGCAATCAGTTTCATGACGTGATGTAACACTATGTTTGTTTGTGCTGCTCGCTTTGTACATTCTATGTTTGTATTAAGTCATTATGTTCCAAACCAACTTATGATTCAACCCATGTTCAGGTGTCATAGTAAGAGAGGTTGAGTCACACTTTTGGAGCACTACACACCTTTGGAGAACTACAAGTGAGGTCTATGTTGTTGTCTGTGTTCTTGTCCACTTGTGTTTTTTTGTCACATAACCCATGGCTTTCATTCATGCTTCCTGTGCTTATGAGTGTTGCTTAGTCATTGAAGGTATGTGAATGCATGAAAATGAGTCAGTGTTCCAATCAAGAAGGGTACTAACTACCTAGAAACTCCAGGCTTAAAACAAATGTATGCTGCATGGTCAGGTTAGGCTTAAAACAAATGTATGCTGCATGCCCCCTGTGTTCCCCAGTCCTATCCAAGTTCAAGTTACCTAAACCTTTTTCTGGTTACCCTAAAAACCCCCTACCTATCCACAGCCTCTCCCTAACCCTCTTCCCACATTTGGCTGCCTCGAGGTGCCTGCGTATACCAAGAATCAGGAGCCCGTGCCAATCAGGTGGGAGGGGTCAACTGCATTTGGCTTCCGGGGCTAGGGAGGAGGTGTGATACTCCAGGGGTGGGACACTGAGGGCCATATGACTAATGACCCTGCAGAACAGATATGTCCTTGATATGATCACAGCAATGGAAGGAGGAGTTTGTGCCAAAATCAGGCCATCATTTGCACATTCAAATCTTCTCATGACGACGAGAAAGGGTTCTTGACAGAGGCCATAATCCTGCTAACGAACCTGTATAACAAGATGGAAGACGAGACAGAGGACATTACGGATGACAGTTAGTTTGCTTCCATATTCTCATTGATTCTGCAGTGGATGGCAAACATCTTCACAATTTTGGGAGAAATATTGGTAATGGTGATGTTTGTACTTGTGTAATCAGGATAGTGATCACCCAATGCAAGAAGCCGGCAAAGAAAGCAGTAGGAATAAAGATCATGACTGATGTCGAATCTGGGTTTGGACCCAAGGAATGAACTGATGGAGATGTCAGAAAATACATAGATGCCAGCATTGTAGCACCTGAAGGAACGAAGTTCCTGTATCAAAAGAACCATAAGAATTACGTGGAACAATGTGCCTATTGTAATCTGAATGGACAGTGCAACTACACGACCTGGAGTGTAGATGAGCATGTCAATTCAGCCGGCACTCTGAGGAGGGTGATGAAGATTTGGACTCCTAAGAAGTAATTTTCAAAAGAAACTATCAAGATGTGGAGACAATTGTGGTGGTGGATGAGGACTCAGCCACAGCAGGGAATGTAGAGGAGCAGTTTGACATGTTGAAAGCCTGAGATTGTGCCATACTTAACACCAGCTGTTGTGACCATACCACAGCAAGTGTTTGAGAAAAGGTATCCTTTGAGAAAACCCAATCAAATGTATCCATGAAGAAATGACAATCTGAAGGAGGAACTCCCTGAAGGAATATGAAAAGGAGCAAATAGAGGATCTGGTGATGGCACGAAAGATGAGCATGATGCACTGAGAATACTGGTTGATGAGAATGTATGGATTTTACAGAAACTTATGACGAAGTTAAGAATCGAGTAAACTTTCATATGCAAAAAGAAGAGTGCATGTGTGCAAAGCGCTGCAGAAGATGCAAACAGTTTAATAACTGTACAGATGCTGTAATGCAAGTAGATTAAGTAATCTTAGAAGCTGGCTGCTTGTTGTGAATAGACTGCAGGTGAAGCCGCCATTGTATAGAAACTGGACATCGGTGTCATGAAGTTAGTAAGCTAGGACCCATGGAGAGAAAAGGAGAGAACTGTGTCACAGCAAAAATAAGCTGTGATCATGGAAACGAATGGCGAGGCTGTCTGGCCTGGTATCAAAGCTGAAGCAGCCAAAGTCGGTTATCTTTTCTTGAAGGCAGTGAACATGTGAAGCTGAATCATCCCTTGTTAAGGTGCAAAGAAAGAACACCCAGTGTGCCAAGTTTTATTAATTTAAGACATGTAAATGCTGCAAAATGGACCATTTTGTGGTCTCCTGTCACGTCAGCCAAGGATGGAAACAGAGTTGATCGTAGAGTCCTAGACAACGATAGTGAGTGCTCGCACTCCCATATATTCCCAGAGACCAGAATACTTTGCAAGGCCAAGCTCAAAGACAATCTTCATGGCAGAAGGCATGGGTGATGAGAGATGTTGGGTGGGGAGGTAAAGTCAAGTTCTCCTCCTGGCACCTGAGTCTGAACTTATGTGCTGCTAAGTGAACCGAATGTTCCAGACATGGCATGAGCGTGCCAACCAATTATATAGGGCTGTATAACAAAGGCCCTTATAGTTTGAAGACCAATGATGTACTGTGTACTTAACAGTGTTGAAGATGACATGTTTTTCAAAGTAGGCGTAGGTTGTCCACCTGCGAGTAGGTAGCCAATCACAATCCCATCCCTTATAGAAAGTATACTTAGATGTTCCCCATGAACGTATCACAATCACTCATACATTTTTCTTTTCTTATTTGCCACGTAGTATGACGTCACGTCTGATGTATTTTTTGCATATGAGAATGTTTTTATGAGAAATGCACTGAGAGCTTGAGCGAACGTCTGTTGATGTCTGTTGTAACTTCCTGTTTTATATAATTGTCAATAAAACAGCACCTTTGCCATCTTCATGAGTTGGGCTATTTGGTGTCAGAGTTATTCTGTAACGCCATCCATGATATGCACCATACCCAAAGGGCCATATTCTCAACATCATTCCAGGACATCAGAATATCTTTCAACTTTCCCCTATCAGATTTGACCATTTGTAATAAATTGGTCAATGCCTGCCTGTATGGACTTCAGACACATGCTAATAATGTTCTATCACCAGACTCCCCAAAATTACTACTAGTTTCCACCACCTCTGATGTCAAATCTGCCAAACTTTAGCAGAATCCGTTGAATCCCCATCAATGAAATGGCCAGTTCAAACCCAGTGGGAAACCAATTGCAGTAATATCTTCAAAGACAGCACATGGACCCTGTTGTGGTCGAGAATCAGGAGTGTCTCCAACTCGGCCATCATCACCCTAAACATTCTATTTTTCATGTATAGAGCTTTCATCACCCCGCTAAAATACGAAAATCTCAGTTCCAATCAGATGGAAACTGTTTGTCATGTGGAGACAGGTGGAGATAAGCACTCCAGCTGTAAAATATGATCCATGATTTTTTTTGAGGTAGCACAGAGTTGAAGGGTGGCACTAAAAGTCTGCGTCGCCTCTCTCACTTGTTTCTTGCTGCAAATATGCCAGCATGTTAGACCACTTTGAATTTCCTGCAAGTGTAGATGTCTGAAACCCTATGGATTATGCCGGTTTTTTACACTTGTAAAACACTTAGGGATTCGGTCTGCTTTTTACACTTGCAGACCTGTTAGGGATTCATGTTATTTCCGGAAACAAAAACAACGCATGTACATGAACGCCGGAATTGAAGGTTGTTTTGTGAACTGGGTGCGAAAAGGCACGTGGACACTGACTCGGAATATCATGGCTTCGAGGGTCTTTATTTTACATCCAGTGCAGAAAACAATCAAAACTGTTTGAAAAGAACCATTTACAGTCCGTGCGTTGCGCACTTTATTATAAATGGGCGCCATATTGTTGTAGGATAGCCTCCTTTGGAACACATTTACATGCGTGGGAGATGTCTCTCCGGAAGCCATAAGCACTAATGTTACAAACATTATACTTTAAACCTTGTAACATCTTCCACCAAAACTAATACAATGTTAACTTTCTTTCGTTCCCCTTAAAACGCGTTGCATCTAAAGAACAGAAGGTGCCTGCAGGCATCCGTGCAGAAACAAAGCCGATATCTCCTGCACTGCCGACAGGGAAGAGCGGGCCCATCAATAAACAGCGCATCAACACAATCCCAGCCGATAATTCCGCTCATATCCAGACTGACACACTTTTCATTTCCATAATGGACTGCTCCGAGATAGCATTCTGCTAAATCAAAGTCCAGGACAAGCGGATGAGAATGTCTGTGAGGCTCGCATCCTGGAATTTCCTTTTCAAACCCAATTTGGCGAGTTCCTCGGAGGGCGCAGATCAGCGGCCGAGTAATTGATTGCTAGAAAGGAGCGGTGGGCTGTGTCAATGGCCCGGCGCTCTGCCGGGACATGCAAATGCCATCCGCTGCCTGCGTCCCGGGGATCTGAGGAGAAGTTACCGCGGGGAAGCGCGATGACAGTGGCATTTTAACGCATTCGTCTTGGATTGTGCGCTGGCCTCCCATGCTGCTGATGGAATAGGACGCGGCGGCAAGCTGGTAACTCGGAATAGGTGTGCCTGGCCTAGCACTGAATTAAAGGTTTAAGGCGTGATAGGTTAATCGAACCTAAAATCGAGTCCAGGTTTCAGTGCCGTTGTATTAACTGTAATCAAGATCCATTACAAGAGCAGTCGGAAGCAGGAGGAATCCAGCATGATGCACTTTGTAAAAACTCCATATTATTATTGCTATGGCAAACCCATCTGCATAAACTCTCACATGAAATGCACTGTTCTGCGCTCATGAGGAATATGTGAAAGAGAAACAACACGTGGACATCCTGAATTAATTACAATCTTTGCTGGGTGAAGTAGCCTAGGTGCCTCCTACGTGGCCCTTAGGCGCTATAAACCCAGATGCAGACACAAGAACAGGGCTGACGTTTTTTTAATTTTTTTTAAAGGGGGACTTTTTAAGGAGTGACCTTGCATTTCATTGGACTGAAAAGGACAACCTGCACAATTATGCAGACGAGCAGGCCTGCACTTGTGCTATTAGTCCACACAGAAATTACAGTCTTGAGAAATCTTGACTGTGCGAAACATCAGTGGAGATTTAAGAATTATAATACATAGTGGGGCTAACCCCTACCATAGCCCCTACATAGTAACAGCAAATGCATAATCTCTCATACCTTGCTTCCACCCAAAGATATGAGACAGAGACCTTCTGAAAGTTGGAAACACATTACACTTTATTGGAAACATAAGGTTCCATTATTAGAGTTATCCCATCAGGTGGCCTCAGCCACGCTCAGGTTTTATGAATGCCTGGCCCAACACATAGGGCCTCATCACGAGTTGGAAGGTAACGCCGGTGCTACGCTAATAGCCCTACCGCCAAACTCCCCAGCGCTATTAGCGCCGGATCACGGGTTTGGCGGAACGGTGAGTGCCCATTCCCCATTGGGCCCATTCGGGAATTCCTCATTCCTCATTGTGCCCAATGGGGAAAATGTGCACTATTACCGCCGGCAGATTTCCCACTGGTGGTAATGGCACCGAAAATTGGCACTTTTGCCACGGATTTCCCCCCAGCTCTGAGCTGGGGGGAAATCCGCCAAGGCCATGATCTGGCGGACCCTTAAATGTGGCGGTAATAGCGCTACCGCCGCATTTAAGGGTTACCACCAGACTCGTGTTGAAGCCCATAGTGCTTTCCCGGGTGGCTGTGCCAATCCCGTCTTACATAGTCCAATGTCCAAAACCTGTGAGCCATCTCACACCGATTCCTTTCTTGCAAGAACGGCCCGCCCTGGTGTCCGACTGCCAGTGCAGTCACTCCCATGTAGACAAAATGGAGCAAACCGGGCCACTGCTTCAGTAGTTGAGGAGTCCCAACCGTCCCTAGTGGTATCAGTTCCCATATCACCCCCTCCTGACTGAAGCAGCCAGTGGTTGTAGCTCACGGAAAAGACCACAGCGTGCCGCCTTCTCTGAGACCATCCTAGTAACTGCGTCACGCTTTGGGGTAGCCCCTAGTGACCCCAATGCCCCCACAAACAAAACCTTCCTACAGTCCGTACTCACCATCCACTATGTACATCAGGACCTTGACATTACTTCCCATAGTACCAGGTTGAAATGATCCATGCTGACCTTCGACAGGTGAACCCCATCTGTTGCAAAATTTACTGTGTTCCTTTCCCCCAACTCCCAACTCCTGATGCCTGGCAAATGCGAACCCCTCCTGCTTCATAAAGCATTCCATAATTTTGTTGACCTTTCTCCTAGATTTGTCCAGAAGCTCCCCACCACACATTCCTAGGAATTAACTCTGACCAAGCTATCACATTCGCCCTAGGATTCTGATGCCTTCTTGCATCTCTCTCAGCAATCGACCCGTTGCCAAATAAGCAAGGTACTCATTGGCCATACAAATCTGCTGCACGTATTACATTCACAAAATGATGCAATGGAGATAAAGAATCAATACCCTTACTGGTCACTTATCATCCAGCAACTATGCAACTGAACTAAATTCTTTAGTACCAAGAACCAATGCTGCAGGGATGATGAGCTGAGAGTCATCTTCAAGGAACGTCCTTAAATGCATACAAGCAGCTGAGAATTCTAGCATGGACCCTGTCCAAAAGTGCATTTCTATATATCAAGAACAAATTAGACCTGGAAATCCCCATACATTGTTGAAAGATACAAACGTTGTGAACAGACCTTTACCAAATCTGCTATAACAAACCCATAGTACCAAACAACACGGATGTAGGAGAAATAAAAAATGCCAATTATTCACCTCATCCAATGTAAGAAATACCTGTGAAGAGAGTATGTTGGTGTTATGTGCCAAATCTGTGTGAAAGGATGAATCTACATAGATACAACATCTCAGACCACAAAACAGAAACACCAGTGTTTCACCACTTCACATAGGTGGAACACTGCTGCATTAATGTGCCTCCTGTCTCCCGCCTGCGTGAGATTGAATATTGAGGTATGGGATTTCCGTGACCTACGGTAACGGGATCATCAATGGTATTTCAACTGTGGACAGCACAACAACCAGATGCAAAATTGTAATGTATATAATAAACTATGTTGAATCTTACATTATGCATCAGCTCCTCACTCATGGTGTTATGGTGTTGGTGCAACATCTTTGCGGCTAAGAAGGTGGGATCACCCCTCCAGTACTGAAGTGCAGAAGCGTGGATCTATACACCAGCAGCATTGGGCCTGCAGCAGTCACTGGAGTTCACTGCTGAGAGTTGTTTGGTGACTAACGTGATTCTGTCAGTGGGATTGGTGGTCTCTATGTAACAGCCATGCTGATCATTTTACCAGGACCAAGAATACGTGCATGGGCGGGACACAATCAGCTGAAGTAATTATTGGCGGGGCTGTACCAGGTGCATCCATAAAATTGTGAGTTGAGTTTCCAGTCTGGTGAGACATCAATGTTATTGCATGTTGCATGTTAACAAGGAATATTTGTTTTGCAGTGCCTATTGAACATCCAGGTCTGCTGTGATTGTTCTCCTGAATATAATTGTGTTGTGCTGTCACAGAGTCAGGTTTAGCAAGTTACACAAGTTTGAGTGGTACTGGGACTGTGACACACACATTGAATCAACCACCCATGTTTTGCCAGTACCCGGATCAACACAGCAGTCATATGAACGGTAGAGATAATCATTAAGGCATTTTTAATTTTTATAAGCCAAAGATGGAGAAACATTTCCCCCACCCAAGAAATTGACAATGTAAAACAATTGTTTGGACCTTGAAGGAGGGAGGTTAATAGAGCAATATCTGGCAGGAGAAGATGAAGCAAACTTGGATGTGTACGATACATGGATGGCACATCTTGAGACCAGGTTTAAGGACAACACGAATCTCGTTTTGGAAAGACTTAAGTTCACTCAAAAAAACAAAGCAGTCACAAGGCCATTGATGATTAGGCAGTGGACTTGAAGTGTTGAGCTGCAACATGCAAATTTGAAAGGATAACTGTGGAGCAAGTCTCACATGACCCAATATGAATGCATGCTTTTAATTTGGAAATTAAGGAATAGTTATGGACAGGGAACATCTCCTATTTGTGCAATAACTTCAGCACCAAGATACAAATAAACTGCCTCTGGCTACGCTGGGCCTACAAATGCAGACATCCTTTCCTATAATTTTAAAGTACACTGCCCTGGCAGACCAAAAGGCCAACATGTACATTTCAACACTGCCAAATACACCAACACTGTGTCAGAAACAGGAAGACTAAAATTAAGTGTGCTGTGTGAGTGAATGACAAAAGAACTAAACTCAAAGGCCTGAAACTACTTTCCATTCCATTTGACTGATTCCTAAAGTGTAACTTTGCAAAGGTAGATGCAGTTACCTTGGAAGGATGTGCTTTTTATAACTTAGAACAATGAATACATGATATGATATGATATTTAATTTATATTGCACTCTTACACAAGTGTTTCAGAGCGTGACATGGAAAGGGAGGGGGACAGGGGAGAACAAAACAACGATCTTACTAGGCCCAGTGACATTGAAAACGTGCAAGTGCATGGGAAAGGAATAGGGGAAAAGTGCATGGAAGGGGGGAGAAGTGGAACGTGCAGAGAAACAGATAAATAATAATACATAAATTCAATGAATATAAATAAGGCATTTAACAGTGGTAGTGCAGCCAGCAAGTGGCAAGTGCTGTGATTGAGGCAGCAGGCAAGGCGTGTCTGATAAGTGCAGAAGAAAACAAATGGGGGTGGGGGACTGTATGGGTACAGATACAGACCCCAGTTCAAGGGGTGGCCCGGAGGTAGTGCAGGAGGGTGGCAGGGTGAGCAGGTACCTGGGCTCAGAGGACAGAGGGTGGCCAGGTGTACGTGCCGAGAGAGAAACAGATTAGCAGGGGAGAGGGGGGTGAGGGCAGAAGCAAAGAGGAAAGTCTTGAGGTGCTTCCGGAACCAGAGATGTTACGTTATGTTATGTTATGTTATGTTACTGCTACTTATAGAGTGCATGGTTGCCCTAAGGCATCATGGCGCTAGAGAGGAAGAACTGCTGAGCCAAGAGGGGCGCCGGAAAAGAAAAACAGATCTTAGAATAAATAGGTTTTCAATGCCTTACGGAAAGCCATGCTTCAAGCACAGTTTTAAAGCAGGAGGCAGGCCTTTCCAGAGCTGAGCAGCTGCAACAGAAACGGCCTGCCCTCCCACCTGAGAGCGACAGAAGGGGGGGACGCATAGCAAACCGGTCAAGCCCGACCGCAGCAGACGGTTAGGGACATAGTGCTTGAATTTTGTGTGTAGGTACTCCACACGCTGATAGTGCAGCGCCCGATGCATGATACAGAGGGACTTAAACTGGATTTGTTGTGCCTCCAGAAGCCAGTGAAGGGCTTGCAACACAGGAGATATATGAGAGCCATAGGGAGTCCCTGTTGCAACCCTGGTGGCTAGATTCTGGAGATGCTGTAATCTGGTAACTAACCCCTCAGGTTGTGCCAGATACAGAGAATTGCAGTAATCCAGCCTTCTAAGGATCATAGCTGCTACTACTGGTTGACGCATTGAGGCGGGAATCAAATGGAGCACTCTCCTTAAGATCTCAAGATGTAAGTGCCCCTGATGACACACCGAGGACACTTGGGCTGTCAAGGAAAGATTTGCTGACATAGTCACCCAGAGATTATTTACTTTCAAAGAGGGAACCGGAAGCGAGTCCGGAGATAGAGGCCAGTAGGAGGGATCAGGAGGGGAGCCCACCACCAACACCTCAGTCTTGTCCCCATTCTGTTTCAACCAGTTATTGCCCATCCATTCTCCGACGGCAAACAGGCACTTATACAAGCACGCGGACACCACAGCTGGATCCAGATCTAAACAGATCAACAGTTGGGTATTGTCTGCGTATGAATAGCATCTGATGCTCCGTGAGCTGATAAGGCAAACCAGGAGAAAGATATATTGAAAAAAATGGGGGACAGGGCAGAACCCGGGGGGCACACCGCAGCTCAAGAGTGAGGAGTTAGAAAGAAAGGAAGGTAGGGAGAGAGTTTGAGATCTGTCCTACAAAAAGGAGCTAAACCAGGCCAGTACCTTTCCCGATATGCCGATCTGGGTCAGGCGAGTAACCAGGATACCATGATCCACAGTGTCAAACGCTGTCAACAGATTGAGACGAATCAGGGTGCCAACACTGCCCTGGTCCACCAGCCTGGCCAGGTCATCCTGCAAAGACACGAGGACACTTTCAGTCCCCATGGCGGGGCGGAAACCTGACTGGGCCAAATCAAGCATACTGGAAGACTCCACAAAGGAGGACAGAAGGAGAGAGACTAGTGACTCAAGAAGCTTCATTAGACAGGGAAGCAGAGAAATAGGGCGGAAGTTGGATGGAAGAGAAGGGTCCAAAGAAGGCTTCTTCAAGAGGTGAATTGCTAGAGTGGTCATAAATTGAGATGGGATAACTCCTCAAGTTGAGGAGTTTATTTTCCTCAAGTTTCAGTTCGGCAAGGGGGCTATTCCAGAGGGAGACCCCAGGCGAAGAGAAAGATCTACCTCAGCTTGTTTCTTTGAAAAATGATTGACCCTGAGGGAATTAGAGGTAGAGGAGCGAAGAGCTCGGGAGGGGAGGTATTTACAGAGGGATAGTTGAAGGTATTTTAGACCAAGGCCCCAGAAAGTCTTGTGGACAATAGAGAGGGTTTTGAATTTAATCCTTGCATCCACTGGGAAGCAATGAAGGGAATTCACAGCTACGAATCTCCATTTCCAGAGTAATGTGAATATATATCAGATGTAAGGATGAACATTGATGGCTGATGTGAGCTAATAAAAAAAGGCCTCACATGTGAAGGATTTGTAACCTTTTAAAAGGACACGCTTTCTGTGTATGAAGAAAAGCTGTGTGCAACCCAAAATAACATTGAGGGACATTACGAGGTTGGAGGTAGTCAAGGCGCTATTAGTTATTCCAGTCCGGGTTCCCGGAATAGGGACTTACCGGGTCATTCCGACCTTGGAGGACCTGGTAAGTCCCCATTCCGGGAACCATTCCGCATTCCTATTTGAGCCCCCATAGGGGAATGGGATGGAGTTAATAATGGGCCCGCCATTAGCGGGCCCGTTATTAGCTCTGAAGTCCCTTAATGGGTCCTGTAGAGAATATGGGCTTGTCAGTTTTCGCCACGCGAACCTCATCCCTTTGTGATTGTTTCAGGGAGCGTTGTTCGCGTGACGGCAGTGGCAGTTAGATAGCACAGTCGGAGGGGGAGACGCTGCTTGTGGGCCCGCTACAAATAAACTTCACTTTTTGATCTTGCTTACTGTGTCAGCCAACATCCTTTTAATGGTGATGAGGTGATTTCCCAGCGGGCCCGCAAAGGAGAGGAGATGCACGGCGCGTGTCGGCAATCCAGGCACTCGGTCGCTGGAGAGCTCCTTTGTCTCCCGTGATCCTGGGCTCGGCAGATTAAATGTAAACAAGGAAGTTAAATGCTACAAATGTGGTAGCAATCGTCATATTTCCATCAGTGCATATTGTCCTGCGAAGAATAATTTATGTTTAAAATGCAAGAAAAAGGGGCATTTTGCAAGGGTATGTAGAGAATCGGGCCAAGTACATAACATTGAGACAGGAATAGGAATCCCAGAACAAGAGGAAAGCTCAATAATGGTCCAAAGGCCTCAAACCAAACAAGTGCTAGAAATTTCAGAAGTATCTAACAAGGTTAATGCCCCAACTGATGTGTTTCTAGTACATGGTAGAGTTGTGACATTAAAGGTGGACAGTTGTTCGCCATGGACTTTAATGTCAAAAAAGACCTATGAAGAATGTTTACAAGGAAGACTCAAAGAATTGAAGGAACACAAAATAGAACCGTATGCGTATGGCAACGTAAAGATCAAGATATTAGGAAAATTTCATGCAGCCATCAAATACAAAGGAAAGAGTTGTGATTCTGAAGTGTAGGTGACACAAGAAGGGTCGTCCCTGCTGGGGTGGGGTGAACAACGGAAATTAGGAATCAGGATACAGGCAAGTGCGGAAGAACCAGTGTCAGTTGCGGAGATCAAAGACAAGTGGGAAAAATAATTCCCTAAGGTGTTTCAAGAAGACTTGGGGATGCTAAAGGGCTTTGAGCACGAAATTCGTTTGAAAGCAGGAGCAATTCCAAAAGTGCATAAGCTGAAACCAGTAACTCATGGCTTGAGAGGAAAACTAAAAATGGAAATCGAAACATTGTGACAGAGTGGCATCATAGAGGAGAGTGAAAGCTCTGAATGGTTGTCACCAGTGGTGGTGGCAGCTAAACAGAATGGGGCCATAAGACTTTGAGTGGACATAAGGGACATCAACAGGAACATTCTTGTGGACAGACATCCCTTGCCAATAATCAGGGACAAGTTGTCAACTCTCAAGGATGCCAAAGTGTTCTTGTTGATTGACCTTTCCCAAGCCTATCACCAGATTCCTTTGAAAGAAGACTGTAAACTTCTTACAGCATTTATAACGACCGTTGGTACTTTTAAGTATTGTAGGATGCCGTTCGGCCTTGCCTCGGTGGTGGCTGTTTTCCAAAGGGTGATGGACACAATTATGGATGGGGTCGAGAATATTGTAGTTTTCCAAGATGACATGCCTATATATGGGGGTTCTAAGTCGGAACATGATATAACTTTGACCCAAGCATTGAGTAGATTGTCTGAAGCAGGGCTAACAGTGAGAAGAGATAAATGCAAGATTGGAGTGGAACGAGTGGAATATCTGGGGCATGAGATAGATGAGTTTGGTGTGAAACCTAAGAGATGTCTAGTGGAAGTAGTTAAAAATGCACCTATACCGACAGACAAAGACCAAGTGAGGTATTTTCTGGGTCTTGCCGAATATTACCATAGATTTGTAAAGGATTTCGCTGTGGTGTTTGCACCTATTAAAATGATTCTAAAGAAGAGTTCCAAGTTGGAGTAGACTACAGAGTATGGTGTGGCATTTGAAAACATTAAGGAAGCAATTAGTAAAGCGCCTTCCATTGGGGGGTTTGACCCTGTGGATAAAACAGTTTTGGTGGTGGATGCTAGCATGTTGGGACTAGGAGTGACCTTAGTACAATATGACAAAGAAAACAAAGAAAGAGTAATTGCTTTTGCATTGAGAGCGTTGAGAGGGCCGGAGCCTAAATACTCAGTTATTGAGAAGGAGACATTGGCCATGTTTTGGGCCATTGGGCACTTTTAATATTTTTTGTGGGGTAGGCGTTTTGTTGTTCGCTCAAACCACAAACCACTAGTACAGATGTTTGAAAGTGGGAGATGGGCCTTGGGTTCGCCTAGAATAAGTCGGTGGGGGTTAGGTCTCGAAGCATATAATTTTGATCTGAGTTTTGTGCCGGGAAAAAAGAAGTGGTGGTGGATTGCCTTTCCAGGATGCCTATCAGTGGGAGTGAGGACCTGAATGATATGGAAATAGAAGATTCAGTTGTGGCAGAGGTGAAAGGAGCGGTGAGTCAGGAGAAGTGGTTGCAAGGAGAAGATTCTGATGAAGAGCCTAAATTAATTAGAGAATGGACAGTGAAGGGATGGCCCCTCAAAAATAAATTGGATAGGAAATTTGACATTTGGTGGGAAGTCAAGGAAGAGTTAAACATATGTGGAGATAGGCTGGGGAGAGGGCGGTGTGTAGTTCCTCCAGAGTCAATTAGATCATATTTAATTGAATTGGCCCATGAGGGACACCCAGGGGAAGGAGCATTGAAAAGGAAACTTTGCCAGAGTTATTGGTGGCCGAGCATTGATAAAATGGTGGAGAGGTGGGTGAAAGACTGCATGGTGTGTCAAACTAGTGATAAAACAAAGGTGGTGCGGGAGACTCCGTTGGTACCAAATGTAGTCTCAGACCAACCATGGTCCAAAGTTTCAGTGGATATCATAGGTCCCATTATGGGTTTGGGAGGTGGTTTGAGGTTCTTGTTTATGTTGGTGGATTTTCATTTGAAATGGGTCGAATGGGAAGCAGTCAAAGAAGTCACGGCTAGAGAACTCATCACGTTTTTGGAGAAAATATTTTTCGGAGAGGGAGTACCAACTGAGCTTGTCTCAGATAATGGAGTCCAGTTTGTTTCGGAAGCAATGAAGACGTTTCTTAGCATTTATGGTATAAAACATATCAAAACAGCATTGTGCCATCTTAGGGCCAATGGCCTGGTGGAGAGGGTCAACCGATGGTTGAAAGAAGGTTGCAATTGGCTATGAGAGTGAAACAGCCATGGAGAGAAATATTAAACATGTTGACCTGGAATTATGTAACAACACTGCATTCGGTGACAAGGGTGTCACCATTTGCATCACTTAAAGGAAGAGAGCCTGGGACCAGGTTGTGTCCGGGATGGCTAGGGATGGCCAAAGTAGTTCAAGTGTGTAGGGAGCAGGTCATGAAGTGTATTAGAGAGAGGTAGGAGAAGAATAAAGGCTGGTTTGATACTCGCGTAAAAGTGAAAGAACGCGAATGGAAAGTTGGAGAAATGGTGTACGTAAAGAATCCCAGATTAGTGAGCAAGTGTCTGGAAAGTAAATATTTGGGGCCAAGGAAGATAAGTGCAGTAAGGAAGAGTGTGGTAATTCTGGAAGGATGAGATGTGTGGTCGAAAGGGAGAACTGCTAAGGCCTATGAGGTGAGTGAAGGAAGAATTGCTAAGGCGTATGATGGTGTGAATGTAGGAGCAGGGAAGGAAAGAGTAAGTGATAGGAACGGTAGTGAGGGTGGGAGCAGGTGTGAAGGTGATAGAGTCAAGTATTTTCAAAGGGCGAGGTCAAAGCCTGTCTGGATGAGGGACTACATGTCCCAATAACTTTAATTATCGTTTGATGAGTACTGATGTGAAGAGATACTAGGCATTAGTAATTTCGATGCATCAAATTTCCTTTTGTTTTATCAACAATGATGTTCAAGCCTGTTGTTGGATGTTATATGCACATTTTTTCAGTTTTGTTAGATTTTTTTGTGTTTCTTTACTTAGGGTTGTTTAAAATATATGTATTTGATTAGTTTTCTATTTTGTGTTGGTTCAACATAGGAGGAAGATATGTAGAGAATATGGGCTCGTGAGTTATCGCCACACAAACGCCTTCCCTTTGTGATTGTTTCAGGACCATTGTTCGGGTGACGGCGGTGGCAGTTAGAGTCGGAGGGGGAGACGCTGCTTGTGGGCCCGCTACAAATAAACTTCACTTTTTGATCCTGCTTACCGTGTCAGCCAACATCCTTTTAGGTCCCTTCCTTAATGCCTGGTAAAACCAGGCATTAAGGAAGGGACCTCGTAGTAGGGAGGTAAGGAATTACCGGCACCAGTGCCCTTTCCGCCCACCTCGTAATGACCCATTGTCTCATGAGATTCACAGGCACAGTACTGCACAACTCCCCCTATCTTCTATCTATCTAAAACATCTGTTTGAAGCCATAGCAGTGACTAGGAAGGAATTTATGCTGGGTTGGTGCCAACAAAAGGATAAATAAAGCTGAATTACTAGGGGTGGTGTGGCGGTGTAAATCCCCTTTATTGGAGTATGCAGGACTGCATGGGGATTTTGGGCAGATGTATGATGAGCGGTAATACACTACGGTAAACCTGCCAATCATTGGAGGTAAAGTGAAAGATTTTCTTGCAGCTTTTTGCTGGAGGTGGATCCTGCACTTTACGTCTAAACACAGGATTTGCGGTTCGGTAAAATTACTGTGATTTTATTCATTAATTTATATTTTAGAAAACACAGAAAATCAATGCATTTCAGGCACAAAAAACACTTGCAAAATGTAACATTGGTAATAGAGCAGAAAGCATGATTCCTTTACAATTCGGTGACAAAATGCGACTTGAAGACAAGATGTTGCACAGGAAGGTGGAAACATAAACGAGGGGCGCGGACAGGACAGCATAACATAGAAGCAGCATGGTGGAGGAAGTGCTACATAAGGATAGAGGGCTGACGGAAAAGTGATGTAGGGTTGATGATGAGTGTAGGGAGAGAGGGAAGTAGGGTGATGGCGTAACGTACACTGGTAGGAAAAAGGTTTATCAGAAAGGAGGAGGGCTTTAAGATGGATTTAAAAGTGGTAGAGTTGGAGTAGTATGTAGAGTGAGAGGATGAGAATCCCAGAGTAGGGGATCGAGGAGAGGGAGGGAGCAAAAATGAGATGGAGCACAGTGGGCTAGAGTAGTGGCAAGGATTTGAGCAGATAGTGATCCTAATGAGCAAGCGGAGAACAGGGAATGAGATGAGCAGATAAGTAGGGTGGTGCAAGTCCATGAATGGTTTTGAAAATGATAAGAAATGTATACTTAGCTCTTTGTTTCATAAATAGCCAGCCAATCTGGTGACAGGGGGAGGAGGTAGAGGTAAAACGAGAAAGATTGAAAAGTGTGTGGACCACAAACTTGAGGACTTTGTCCAGAGGTGAAAAAGCATCGTTGGGCCATAGAGGAGACTGGAAAACAAGGCTAAGGTGGATATTAGGTGTTTAGCAGTATTGAAAAGAAAATGACAGATTTTTGTGATCTTGAGGAGATTGAGTTTGGCTGCAGTGGAAGATTTGACGATGAAGAACGATAAGTTGTGAAATGAGTCAAAGATGACACCAAGGTTATGCGCGAAAGCAGAATACGGAAGGTAGACAGGAGAGAAGAGAAGAAGAGGAGGAGAGGAAGAGATAGTCTATTTGGCTTTTAAGTGGAGAACTTCAGTCTTAGTGGAGTTGAGTATGAGGGAATTTGATGCTATCCAATAGTTGATGGCAGAGAAACAGTTTGCCATTTTTGGCAACAGCTCATTGGTTAAGGAGGGAAAGTAGAAGAAAATGTGAGTGTCATTAGCAAAGAGATGATAGGAGAAGTGGTAAGAGGAGATCAGGATACCAAAAGCTGAATTATAGCGATTGAAGAGAAGTGGACCAACGACAGGCACTTGAGGAACTCCAACAGTGAGGTGGGTTAGTGGGGAGGTAAGACTGTTCCAGCAGACCTGAGTCTAGGGCAGGGTATGAAGCAAACCAAGCAAGGATTGCCATAATAAAGTGGCAGTAACATGATTACCACAACTTTTTTCCCCGCACAAACTCGTAATGAGGGCCTACGTCGCTGAAAAGTACAATGGTAATATTGGGAAGACTTAATCATTTTGTCAATTTCTAACTAGCAGCTTGATTCCTGCAAACTCCCCTGCCACTCCTGATCGAACTAATTTGAGTTTATTCTGATGCTTTGGGTGAGAGTTTTGGCAAAATATTTTAGTAGCAGGAAATCAAGAATTTTAAAAATGGGTAATTTTGGGTTTAATTGATTAGTTGACTAGCTGATTAGAAACAATGTGAAATATGTAATAAGTAATATGATGAATTTATATAATTTATCAGCATGTGTAAAGTTTAAATATAAACTGTAACACATTATTAATAAATAAATAAAATAAAATGGGTAAGGGAAGGATAGAGTTTGAAGGAGTAATCCCAGGGATTATGGAAGGGCATCGCCAAAATGGGCCAAATTCAGGCATTATTCTTTTTTTTAATGTTTTTTTTTTTAGCAAAGACAATTTAACAACACTATTTACACATAGAACCACATGTATGTCATTTATCTAATTCTAAATTGCTACTACTTGCCCTTTTATTTTAATGGTCATCTAAATACAAGTTTACAGAATTTCGGCCAATCTGGTAATTAACTTGATGTCTAGCTAGAACTAAGTATCCTTGACATTCACTGCACAATTAATTCTAAGAGATGTATTCGCTAATGGAGTATGGAGTTCCACAGTGCACTTCTTCAGTTGTATAAGGCTCCCTACAATCAGATGCCTTGTGATCTTGAGATGGACTTCTTCCAAACTGTCAACTTCAGGATACGTTTCATGCTGTACACGATGTGGCATAATAGATAGGGATGTGATGATTTAAACATTGTGGCTCCTGTGTAAGAACTCCGTTTTTAACTGGTGTGGTAAGGTACACGGTCTAGTTCTGAAGAGGGTGGCCAAAAGGAGGGACATCATCAAGAGCATGAAGGACAAAGATATAGGAGATCGGTCCAGGGGCAATATAAGAGCCAGACGAGGTGTAGTCATTTGTCAATGTTGAGAATGACTAATGATACCTCTTAGCTCTTCTTAAGACTTCCCAGTGGTACATGTACTACTCATCCCCTATGGTGTATACTTGTTCTCGTCTGTACTAGGGAATAATGTCAGGAAAATTGAAGAGAGCGAAATGGTTAAAGAGATTTTATAAGGACATGTGTTTATTGTTTATGTACCTGTTAGACAGATTAAAGAGAGGAGAACTTTCTGAAAGCTAACATCCCAGCATTTTAGAGTAAATAAAACAAATAATTAATATAAAAGCATTACAACATCGCCACAGATATATTAATATACCTATACAGTCAAGGTAGACAATAGATAAATATAAGTTTATTCAGAATTTCAAACTAACCATAAAAAATAAATATGCATAGATTGTATCAACCAATCAAAAGTGGGATATCAATAAACCAGCATGTGTTTTGTTTTAAAAAGTTATTGATGTTTCAGAATGTATGCATTACGTCTGTAACAAAATCCAAAATATAAACATGTTACCTCTCCATCCTCATTCAGTAATGTGTGGGAACCATGCTTTTGCCTGCACTAAGAGATACTCTTTCACACCCAATCGCTCCAATTATAGCGGAGATTCCATGGGGTCTTTCTATAATATGATAATATAATTAACAGTTGCAAAATGTTCATGCTTTCATTCAATGTGTTTAACATACAAATGAGAACAATGAGTATCTCCAACACCAATTACTGCGTCAGCGAAAGAACCAGGTCTCCCATAAGGCGCTATATGATCAGCGCTGGCTAATGTGCCGGCTCTCGCCGGATCTGATGTCCGGCATCAGTTCTCATCAGACCTCAGGATCCGGCTTGCCTTTGCCCCAGCCCCATCAAACAATTGTGCAGAGTAGGCTTGCACATTTTATAATGTGATCTGTGTGAGTGCACTGTGCACACAATGCCTGTGTGCACGGTACACTCACACAGAGCACATTACATCACGGAGGCCCAGTAGCATACCGAGCAAGGGGGAGCAGCTGCAGGATATTTATTAGTGGGTCACCTTTATCGTTCGGCGCCTCAATGAGGGTGCCCAACGGGAAAGGTGTCCCACTGGCAGCATGTGTGCGGAGCAATTCCTGCTCAGCACACTCATTGTCCTGGAAATAGGACACTGTACCCTTTGCAAGTGAGAGAGGAGTCCCGCTGGCAGGACAATGTCCCAAGGAGCTCTGGGCAGCAAAGGGGCTGTCATAATCCTCTGTGTAAACAGAGCATTAGAATGTGAGCAATTAGGCCCTGATGAGAGGGGGGGACTATTAGTAGGGACTTTTGTCTCTTTAGAACTGGGAATGGGAGGGAGTGATAAGTCTGCATAGTGCCGCATGCTTCATGAAATCATGCCTATGGCTTTAAAATCCAAGGGGGATGTGTTAGGCTCACTTTGAATGCAGGATGGGGGAATAAAAGTAAAGCAACAACAAATAAGTGATGGCTGGAAGGTTTAGAATGAATCTTAACATCTGGCATTGCTCTGGGCAACCCTCCAGACCATCTTTATTTGCCTGCCAAGCCATTAGAGAAGGGGAAAGACCATATGCAAATCAGGCTTGGTCGCACCCCAAAAGGGGAAGTCCAGCCTGCACTGCTAGGTCACATCCCTTCTGCACGAGACCACAAGCATCCCCAAACATGTTTTGGCCTTGTTGGGTCTCATCAGTGAGTAGTAGCTTGGGTCTCTAGGCCCAGCAGGCACAGGACCCACATCTGGGCATACCCGTCCTACTCGGGGTGACAAAGCAAAAACAAAGAGGTGATGGCTGGAAGGTTTAGACTGAATCTTAACCACTGCCAGTGCTCTGGGCAACCCTCCAGACCATTGTTCTTCACCTGCCAAGCCATTACAGAAGGGGAAAGAACATATGCAAATCAGGCTTCGTCCCACCCCAAAAGGGGCAGTAAAGGCCAAACTGCTAGGTCACATCCCTTCTGCACAAGACCAGAAGCATCCCCAAACATGTTTACGGCCTTGTTGGGCATCATCAGTGAGGAGTAGCTTGAGTCTCGATGGGCCAAGCAGGCATGGGACCCACGTCTGGGCATACCCGTCCACTCAGGGTGAAAAAGCAAAAACAAAGAGGTGATGGCCGTAGATATGATTTATTGAAAACCTTCCAGCCATCACCTTTTCATTTTGCTAACGTCATCCTGAGTGGGACGGGTATGTCCAGACGTGGGTCCTGAGTCTGCTGGGGCCTAGAGACCCAAGGTACTCTTCACTGATGACGCCCAACAAGGCTGAAACATGTCTGGGATGCTTGTGGTCTCATGCAGAAGGGATGTGACCTAGCAGTTTGGGCTGGACTGTCCCTTTCGGGTAGGACTAAGCCTGATTTGCATATGGTTTTTTCCCTTCTGTAATGGCTTGGCAGGCAGAGAAACAATGGTCTGGAGGGTTGCCCAGAGCAGTGCCCATGGTTATGATTTATTCAAAACCTTCCAGCCATCACCTTTTCATTTTGGAATAAAAGTAAAGTCATACTCTTTTTGCTCAACGTATTTCTATGGCAATGTATGTAGTGTATAGTTAGTTTACTATGAAAGGGCAGTTTATTATGTAATGTGGTTTGCTTCCAAGGCATTGCTATAGAAAACGTATTATTTAAGCAAATGCAAAGCAAAACCTTAATACATACATATATCAGCTGAACCTGGGAAGATGTGCTCAGTTGCTTAAATTGTCCACATCCGGTTTCACCATTTAACCAACGTGTGTGATCCTGGGCAGGTCATTTATCTGCAGCTCCGTAAGTGATTCTGATTCACTTTGTAGCTTATGTAATAAATCATGCTATTATAAAAAAAAGCCCGGTGACTATAGAGTTGCTCCCTATATAATAATAGTGAATTTAGATTTGTTGCACCACAAAGTTATTTGCCATCTGGTTTACTTATGACAACATATTCTAAAGTCATGTCCATGGTGCCTCCAAGTATCAAAGACGATGCTCCTTCAATGTCCTTTTCTGTAAAGTCACTTTTGTTGGAGCAATCCATAGGAAAATTAGGGGGTTTGCATCTGTTTTGTCCCAGTGCGCCTGGGCAGAGCCCTCTGTAGATGAGTGTCCTGCATGTGTAATGATCATGCATGCATGTGTCAAAATGACATCTGCCACTAATGTTACCAAAAAAGTAGATTCGGGTGGGGATGGCTAGTTGGGAGGCGCAAATGGGACTGTATGGAATTGCGCACGTTGCATTTGGGGGGAAAAGTAACAGCTATTTTTTGTGGCCCACCCCCTGCCTCACTCTTGCAATGCTGGATACTCCCCTGATGAGGACAGCCCCCAGGTTCGCCGAGGGTGAAAGACCCTGTGACAGAGCAGAAAGCAGACTGTGCACACAGAGCACAATCCATTTGGAAAACACAATGATCACCGAGCCCCTAACTTTGCGGGCTCGGTAATGTCAACTGCTCTGTGCGAGCACACTGTGAAAACAGAACAGTACATTATCGAGCCCGCAAAGCTGGGGGCTGTGCGATCATTGCCTTTCCCAAGCATATTCTGGTATTTGGAGTCTTGAGAAAATAGCTTCACATGTCCACAAATATATCTTACTATGGTTTGCATACTTTTCAAGCCATCAAAGAAATTGCTCCATTTTTAAACTATTTCGAACATCCTTCGATTGGAGTTCAACTGCCAGCGCTACCCCCTCTGAACTCCGCCTCCTCGGAACTCTGCCCCTCCTCCAAACTCCACCCCCACCCCAGCCCTGTGGGACCCCCCTTCACAATTTTTCCATTTCCACCACTGTATATGACAGATGAATACAGGAAATGCATGACTGTTTCAAGTTCATTAAACGCGGCAACATGTGCTCATTTTACATTGAATCACCTTTCTTTGAGAACAGAGACATTTCTTCTAGGAACATTCCCTGCCTATCATCCATATGGCTTAAAGGCACTGAATTGTCATTTCATTCTGAAGGGGATTTGTTCACATTTAATTGTCTTTGTGGCTCCTATAAAATAAATTTACAATACAATTTCAAAAGAGCATAATTTATTTCTGATTCGAGCAAAGATGTCATTGTTTAACAGCAAAGTCCATTTAGAGTCATGGGCGTGATTTACAAAACCGCTGCTTTGTAAATCACGCCCATGGTGTCAATAGCTGTGCAGGCTGGGCACAATATTTGTTTAGCTCTGGGTTTGCCAACCCCTGAAGTGCTCATTTTGAGTTGAAAAAAAGGCAGTATTTGAAATACTGCCTGTGTTTACTATGCGGGGGTTTATGCTTTTGTGAGGTATTTACGTTGTTGATCATTCCAGGAACGTGATTACCGTGAGCGCGCAGAAGCGTCACAGTACATACATTTTTTGGAGCGTCTCTCTTGCTCCCCCTGCAGCTCGCACTGGGTTAAAAGCCCAGCGGTTACTTTATCTGACTTGTCCACTGCCCCTGATCCCGTCTGGTACTCTTCACTGCAGATCCCGCCACTGCTCTGTGAGGCTCTGAGAGATGGCCCTGGCAGTGTGAGTAGCGTGCAGGGCCACATTTGTTTGCGCTTGGATCAGGGTGGGCTTCTTCAGAGCTATTTCACTTCACGCTAAGGGTTCTTTTGTTTTAAAACTAAAATGTAACCGCAATCAACGGTACAAACTATTGAGAATTTGAGTGTAACTTAGAAATTTGAGCCTATCCAGCACATATATTTCAGCTGGTAATGGGGGAGACCATGAAATGACTGGTATTGATGTATATTAAAAATATATTGCCTCTCTGTTCATGAGCAATAGCTGGTGTAGCTTGCCTAGGTCACCTGTTGCATTTCTGTCTGTGGCCAGTTTGCGCAGGGGAGCTGTGGCCCTACTTTTTTGCTGACTGCAACCAATGTAATCATTGCCAGGTTCCCCATTTTAACGGAACTAGTCTCGCCTGGCATAACGGGACAACTAAGTCTCCTGTATCTAGTGCAACATTTACAGTGATTTTAACTTGATACGCCAACCTGCAGTAGTCAGCTATGTGCAAAGAGCATTGAATTCAAGGATTAGTACCAACAGGTGTGGATGCGTAGAACTGTCTCACCCTTTGTACCTAAAATGCTTTGCACTAAAACGTAGGACTTTTTTTATAGAGATTGTAGTCACGTGACTGGACTTGGGCCTATGGCAGGGACCTCAAGGTGTTTCTTTAGAGACTGGATTTAACATGTTTCCACATCTAGTTTCATGACTCATGGGAACTTCATGGGGACTTCAGAGCCCGTGTGTCACCTATTTGGTCCCTCCTGCTCGAAACTCCTGTCTCTTCTTAAACATCCCAATAAGGATGGCCTGCTATTGTTTAGCTATGTGTTGGTCCCTGTTAGAATGTGCCATTCCATTGATAAATTCATGACAGCACACTGCTCGTTTTAAAGTGGGGGAGTGTACATTAAAATGAATGTCCCTATTAAAATGTCTTCACTTAAATCTACAACAATATTGAAATTGTCGCACTGGCCGCAACTCTTCTTACTTGCCACTCCACCTAGAAATACCTTCTTCACAGCTTTGATTTCCTTTGTAATTCTATATTGGATATTCTGTTTGAAACAGAAGCCTTACTTCCCCCTCTTCCCACACGCGTTGTTCCCCAAGAGTACACACACACGATAGTTCTGCACCTGTGGATGAGAGGGGGAGGCATTTCCCATAGGTAGGACCTGGTTGTAAAAATGTTGGGATTTTCTATCATTAAGGTTGCATATTGTATCTAGATGGGCGATTTCAATGTACATGCCCAGGGGTCAGGGTCTACTCATAGGATGTGGTTTGTTTCACGTTGGCAGAATTGTTTGCGGTAGAATTGACCATACACAATTTTGCTGCAAATACAATTTTACCTTTGCCAAACTCACCAAATCGATGTCTCGCCACCCCCCAATACATCCCAATACATCCCCCATTTTTTTCGTTCCCTGCCTCCAATCTTAAGGAAGAAGGGGACACCCCTGCAAACTCCCAAGGCCAAAAATACGGAACATGGGGAGCGTGGGACACCCCCGCAACCCCCGCTCCCCATGTTCGGTACTTTTTACACAACTTGATCGAATCAAATCGATAGAATGTTACTTGTCGAATTCCTTTCAGATGTACCATTCGAACAATAATATTCAATCAAATTTGGTAATAGTTACTCATAGGGTGTTTAAAAATTGTTCATTCATATGCTGCTATGCGTTTATTTCAATTAATCTTGTTGTCTGCTCACAGTATGGGCAATATTCTCAGTATTATCTATCACACCTTTTCTTTAATTAAATCGCACCAATCCCATTGAGGGGAACTTGGTGCAATTCACAAAAAGAAGTTACTATAATCCCATCCAGCGGTTTCCTATATAACCACATTATGAAGGGTTTACTTTAATCATCTGGTAATATGATTTCTCATGTCAATGACAATCTATTTTCAATATTGAAAGCTACTTTTAACATGCTATTCAGTTAATTCGAAACCACCTAGACAGTCTCCTAATGATGGGTCCTCTTACTACTTGAAAAATATAACGAGTTTATTAGTTGAGGTGAGACAAATTGGTGCCCCACACAGTTTGAGTGTGCCATTTTATTATGCGATTGAGAGGAAAAAAAACTACCTTCTGATTAAAGCAGAAAAATCAAGATATTATTGCCAATTTATTAAAAGTGTCAGCTATTCAGCTCAAAGGTCTTTTTGTGACTGTGTAAAGCATGTAGCTTGGAAAGGGCCCATAGAGAAAGTTTGTGTCCATCCTCCACCAACGGAGCTTAAACCGCGGCTGTCACACTTTGCATTTCCAGTGCCAAAACAGGAATGGAAATACTATAGTTTTTTTTTGTTTAAATTTCACAGTGACTAGCCCTTTGATGGTGCATCACTGTGCAATGCCTTTCCAGCACCTATATCAGTGACGGGAGACAGTCAAACAAATGTTTGCAAGGAGGCAGGCCAGTACATCTTTTGCGCGACTACATAGCCCCCCAGAAATATGCAGTTAACCTTTGAGGATAAGGTGTCATGCGCATTTAAAAAACTAACGTAAATGAAAAAAGTGTATTCTCTGCGGTTTTCTCATTTTCTTTAGTTTTTGAGAACCTGGATCAGAGTTTCTGTCATGCAGTCAATACCAGTAGTTATTACCTGCATTCTGCATTCCTGCATCCAGCCGTTCAGATAGCACAGTGAGTCAAAAGCTTGGCCCTGTTATCTGTGCGTACTCAGCCTTTTATCCTTCCAAGGAAGATACATTGAGTACCACTCTGTGGAATAATAATGCCACCTGTTATCTTTCAGTGCTCTGAGACCCAAGGGTGTGCATGTAAGAAATAGATATTATTATTATTATTATTATTATTATTATTATTAAGAAAATATAAGAACTAGATGATATTTTTATTATTCTTCCGAACATTCTGATTAGCTGAGAGAATGTCATTAAGGACTTCCACATATTATTCTATACTCCATGTTGAAATCTGTTTGCGATATTAAAACAGCAGCTTTCAGCATTGTCCTTCCAGGGGCCAAGCCCAATTTTAGAAGACCTGTTAACAAACGTTTACCTCTAGGAACGTCTATTCGTAGCTATTTGAGGAGCCCCAGAAGGCACCAGTGTCTGCATCAATTGTTGTGCAGCTTCAATGTACGAAGATCGCATGAGGCCACTGTGTCACCTCCCAACCTCCTGTGGCTCTCTAGAGTGAGACACCCGTTCCGAGTGGCCCATCAGATGCTGCAGGCCCTTCAATGACTGCTTATCACTTTCTTTCTTCAAGCAGCACTTTAAAGTGGGGGCGATTTACAAATGAAGGCCCATTTAAGCGACCATTGTTTGGGAGATGTTCGTACCGTTTCTGTGTTAAGAAATGCAAAACGCATTTTCATTCTGCAAACAGACACAAACCACCAGCTAGCTGCCTAAATCTATGCTCTCCTCCAGGTCAATTACAATATATCAAACAAAACAGTTTTAAATTAGCCACATTATTTTCAGATGTTCACATTTAATGCACAAAAAACTAATTAATTTTGGTAGAATGGGATATTTTCATCACATCATATATCAACCCTGCATTTGTCAAACACTGAAACAGTGCTGAAGCCGGTCCACCTCGCCTAAGGCCCACTCAGTCAAAGGCCCCTTCCTGTCTGCCCCTGTCCGCACATGCGGAACAGCACTGGACGTTGCTCCGCGGAACTCTAGCAACAACCCTCATTCTCCCCGCTGAGCCCACTACGTACAAGTCCCATAGACTTGCACATGCTGCCGGGACTTCTATGTCTGACGGCAATCTACAAACGTCCACTACCAGGCACCATTCTGGCCGAACATTTTGTCTTCTTCCTTATGTCCGGTAAGAGTCCAAACGAGTATCGACTACTGACTACTTTATTAACGTGACTCACTCCAACTTATTGAGCGCTCACTGTATAATCAACCCGGGAGTATACCAGGCCTGCAATGCATCTATCCCTCTCCTCTCCACCAGTCACCATTGATATCTTTTCTTTGTAACTGATACATCGCAAACGTATCTCGTATATTGCCTGTCCTAGGGTGCATGCCTACTACCTCACTGTTACTCTACTGTACCTCTGCATTCTCCTGTTGTTAACGCTAAAACACCTAAACCTCGGAACCACGTATTGTATTACATCTATAGAGTGAATTGCACTACTAATTACCTGCTGCTTTAGAATTGTTGTACCGCCGTGATACTGCTTGCCAAGAACCCTTGCTTTATTTATCGCCTGTCTACAGTACTACCTGCCTTGCACTCTACCACCACAGCCTTATACCGCTATCTCGCCCATACACGCGACTATGCGAGCAACTCACCGTATGTACTAGGACTGCTTTCCTCTACCTGTACAGCCACCCTTAACAACATTGCCCGTGACCACGCTCCTTTCCGCACCTTTATCAGTCTACATATTGTCTAACCTAATTACAGTGATCCTGTGTCTCTACATACCGCTGCGCCTCCTCGCCTGCCTCCTCCTTGCACACCTGGTCACAATCCCGCCATCAGCCTGCTCACACTGTGTACTCGAGACCCTCTCTCACCATCTCTTCACACCCTTTTCCATCATGATCCATGGCACCATACCTTTGGTTCACCACCCTACCACATCCATCACACCCATTCATAACAACATGACCAACTCTCACCTCGACCACTCCACCAATCCTTATCTTAATGCGCCCGCCTTGTGGCTTCAACATTTCACCACCAAACCCACACCTAATCAACCTTGTTCACTCTAACTTAGGAATTATAGACTTAGATCTAGGCTGCCTCACACACCGTGCGCCCATCGTAATACACACCAACACCACACTTCCAACCTGCTACCATCTATGCAGGCTCAACCTGACCACCCTTTGGCCCCTCCTAACAAAGAGGTAAAGGGAGCCCTCATCAATGCTAGATCCCTTCTAGCTCACGCTCTTGATATCGCAGACCTCATCACTTCCCAAAACCTTGATTTCATCACCATCACAGAAACTTGGTTACATGCTGCCTCAGGCCTACTTTTGGCCCTAGCTATCCCAGATGGATACTCCATCATCAGAAACAACCGCCACTCCAACCTCTCCAAAGGTGGTGTTGTCGCATTCATACACAGAGACAACATTAACATGAGACTTTTTCACAACACTCAACTCAGCTCCGCCGAATCTCTATCAGTCAAACTCTCTCTATCACATACTAACACTGCTTCACTGCACCTCATTTACAGACCTCCAGGCCCTCTCACCTCCTTCTCGGATGATATTATATCCATCCTTACCGACAACACCAAACCTAAATCCCAAGTCTTACTACTGGGTGACCTTAATCTTGGCCTATCAGGCCCCAAGGATCTCCAGGCCGATGAGTTTGCTAGTAACAGGGATTTTAGCATCGCATTCTCAAACCTACTCATAACAAGGGTAGAACGCTCAATTGGATTGCTGACCTTAACTGCAACATGTTGATAAGCTCCAACTCTGCCTGCACTTGGTCCGACCACCATATTATCATCTTTAACATACCGGCCAACAACCCACGACGCAAACCCAACATGGCACCCCTTATTCCCACAAGAAACAAAAAGGACATCACCAGGGACAAATTACTCCCTCTCATCTTGCCGATACTCAACAAATGTGCCTCACAGCTCAACGACCCTACAATCCTAGTGGACATCTTTAAACAAACCCTGCTCAAAGCCATCAACACCATAGCTCCCCTCAAATTACGGAAATCTAAACAAAGAGCCCATCTGAATTCATGGTCTACCCCAAAATTGAGAGTACTACACAAAGAAAAATGTAATGCCGAAGCTATCTGGAAAAGTCTCCCATGCGAGACCAATAAAGACAACCTCTTCATAGCATCCCTTAATTACAAGGAAGCGATTGTTCAAGACAAAAAAGAGACGTACAACCTACGCATCTCGGAAGCAGAATCCAACACAAAGGAGCTATTCAAAATTCTTAAAGAACTAGAATCCCCTTCGCCCATACCTGATACCTGCAGCAAAGACAGCATGTGGTGCAACAATATTCAAAAAACCCTCCTCACTAAAATAACCACCTAACAGTCTAAAATCAATGCTAAACAAACTGCCTACTAACCACCTCCCAAAATAAACACCTGGCATTCAAGATGAGTAGCCCTTCTTTTACTCATACTCCGTTCAGCTTCATGCCTCTCACCATCCTAGAGGTATCATTAGCAAGTTGAAACCTTCCAACTGCCAGGGTGATTCCTGCCCTGCCCCCATCATTAAGGAATCCGTGCATGAACTTGCCCCTTTCATCACCACCTTTATTAACTCCTCATTTCAATTGGGCAGTGTCCCGGATAATCTCAAGGACTCCTGGGGCATCCCTTTGTTGAAAAAAACTACCCCGGACCCATGTATACCTTCTAATTATAGACCCATCACTACGATCCCGTTTCTTCTAAAAATACTAGACAGAGCAGCCTACTTACAGATCCAGAATTACTTAGAAACTAACAAATTACTTGGTACTAGACAATCTGGATTTAGACCTAAGCATGGGACAGAAACAGCCCTATTAGATCTCAAAATTCAAATTGAGGATTTAAAAGACAATAGCAAACTGGCCATCCTAATAGTTCTCGTCCTTTCGGCAGCTTTAGATTTGATCAATCACCAAATTCTCTGCCGCCATTTCAAATCAGCTGCCCACTTCTCAGAAAAAGCCGACAACTGGATCAGTTCCTTCTTGGACAATAGACACATGAGAGTATTTTCCCCTATCACATCCGCAGATCCGACCCTGGTGCCGTATGGAGTGTCACAAGGTTCTTGTGTTTCACCTACACTCTACAATTTATTTACCAAACCATTGTGTTTGATGTACTTGATTATCTGGTTGTCACCTACAGCAACTACGCTGACGACACCCAGATACTCATTCCCATCACTGGTGATTACATGGCTGACTCCAAAGCACTGAATGACATCTACCAAGTCATCCAAGCTTGGATGGCCCAACATGAGCTCTGTCTCAATGATGACAAGACAGAGCTTCTCATCCTGGGTACCCGACAGAGACTGAACAAGCTTGACCCATCGTTCAAAACCTTCGATATTGATGGCAACTCCATCAAAGTGTCTAATGACACCAAAACTTTAGGAATCTATCTTGATTCTACGCTTTCCTTCAATAGACAAACCAATGCGGTTGTTGCTGCCTCTGCTTATACATGCAAGCTCATTACAGCCTGCCACCCCTTCCTCTCCACACAGAACTGCGTTAACCTGGCCAGGACACTGGTTATGTCTAAACTCGATTACTGCAATGCACTATATCAAGGGACTAACCAACGCAACCTCAACAAAATCCAGGTCACTCAAAATAATGCCATTAGATCGGCCCTCAACACCCCCAGATCTGCACACATCTCTGAAACAAGGAAGAGTCTACATTGGCTTTCAGTTGCCCAAAGCATATCACTGAAATCCCTTTCCCTTACACACAAATGTGTAAACAATCAGGCCCCTATCTACCTAGCTTCTCGCTTCTCTCAGAATGTACCCACCCGGTCACTCAAATCAGCCCAAGCACATTGCCTGACCATCCCCAGATACAAACTTCAGAAAGCCGGAGGTGTACGTTTCCCAGTTCTAGCTTCTAAACTATCGAAGTCACTTCCACTTACCATCAGATCCTTATCTTCTCCAACTTTATTCAAACAAAAAGCCAAGCTATGTCTATCCTCCACACTTGACTAACTGCCATTTGCCCCTTTACTTAACATTCTTCTTCTTACTCCTTGACAACAACCACCTGTTTATTGCACTTGCTATGTACTTTACTTATCCTGCTCACTATGTACCTTGCTCTTGGCACTACATTCATGTATACTGCCTGAATTCCAATGTAACTGTAACCATTGCCTTATCTGTACGTTGTTGTTCTAAGATACGCACCCGGATGCCCTCGGGCCTGGAGCCCTATACAAATAAATAAAATACAAATACAAATAAACAGATAACCTTTTCATGTTGTTATACATCTGGAAAATACATTGTCAAAGTCCAAAGGTTGTTTGTTTGCATGTTGATCAATTTGTAGTGCCCCAGTTTTGATGGGGGGAATAATGCCACGATTGTACACTGTTTGCTTAACATATCTCTGTCATGATATATAATTAAGTGGGTACCTTACTATTGTATGTGTACTTTCAAGCCAACTTTATAAAGCAGAGTATTGTTGAAAACCAGATGTGGGTTTGTGGAGGGGGATGATGAGAGGGTAAGTGAGTCCTGAAAATGTGCCCAGCATGTGGCAAGAGAGGTTGAAATCCTGAAGACTGGTGCAGTTATTGTTCCCTTATTGTTGCCATGTGCTGCTTTTCAAGGCACAAGTAAACTATACAGTTGGATGCATAACTTTTTTCAGAGGCCGGACTAAACCCCCTTCAGTATTTTTGAGGGCGGCAAGCTTGCTCAAGCATTTGACTACCAGGATTTCACCCAGGTTGTCATGTTTCCAAAACAGACTGACAAGACACATACAATGATCATCAAAACACATGCTCGCATTGGGATTTTATTTTCTAGGGAATATTTCACTCCATATTGCTGGTTAAAAAGGTGTGGACTTTTAATACTTGGCCATCGTAAATAATGACGGTACACTTTCTTCTAAGAGGAAAGGTCAATTGAACTAAATTTGTATCTTTCACTTTATAATATGTTCACTTACTGTGCAAATATTCTTGGGTGCCAGCTTTTGATTTTTGCTATGGGGGCAAAGGTTCCCACACCGAGTGAAGCGTGGGAGTCATACTTATCCCTATGTCAAAACACCATATTTTACAGCACATGTTGCTGCAGGAATAGGAAAGAAGTCATGATTTACACGAAGGTCTAAACGTATAACATCTCAGCAACAGTCTCCCTACCTGCTCTGCTGCCTTTGCATCCAGCTAACAGTGTTGACCTGCTCAACCACCACTCGAATCAAGGCTCAGGGGATACATTAAGGAGGCTACCTTCTCATTTTGTTGTGAGCAGCAGTTGATAAACGTAGTTATTATTTGTTATTATTTTTCTTTGACAATCAAAATTAACCTCACCTGTAGCTTGAGAGATAAAAGCATATTTCTAATTTCAACAACATGCCAAAATATACACACAATAAAAATTAAAAAAAAAACAATTGTAAAACTTCTGCAAAAACAGCAGTTACTTTCAGTTAGCATAGTTTTGGGTGTATAGCTCATTGGCAACGTGCTTGTCTGGGAAGCAATACGACACAGAGCAACACAAGTTTGAATCCCGGGTCTGCGCTTAGAAACCTCTTTGATATTAAGCACTTTATAGAAAACAATTATATTTATAATTAATTAGCAAAACACAATCACCATATCTTTGCAATGCCGTCCACAGATAGGGTTTTTAATCCAAAGTTTCAAAAGACCTTTTGCAAACAGTATTACGATTAATAACATTTGGGAAGAGATGTGTTCAAATTTCTGAATTGGGGACTGCTCTAAAACCACGTGATCCATCCGCCACATGATAGCAGGTGTAAACTTCAATGCACATAGGAACCAATGCATGCACTGCATGCCAAACAAATGTCTTCTGCCACAATGAACCCAGCAATAGTAGGCACTATCGTGCACAAGCACAGCAGGAAGAGGAAGATGCCCAGGGCCCGGATCTTCACACCACACTGTTTGGGATGCTGGATGACCAGGTATATGCCAGGTGCAGGTTGCCCCCAAATAAACCTAGACCTTCTCAGGGAGTGGGAGGATGGCTTAGCATCAGCCACCACCTGCTGCCAGGCCCTTACTCCTCTAGAAAAAGCACTGTCTGCACTCCATTTCATAGCAACTGGGTCCTTCCAGTAAACAACCACAATAGTTGGTGTGAAATTGCAGGCCCCCCAATTCCGTGTCTACTCCAGGTATTGTCATGCATAACAGCACATGTTTTTGTGCACAGGTACATGCATATGCCCCGAACACTGGTGGAAAAGCAGACATTGATCCAGGAATTCTAGGCAGTAGCACACTTTCCCCATGTAATAGGTGCAATTGACCACACACATCTTGCGCTACACCCCTGCTGCCGATTGAAGAAGAACATCTAACAGAATCAAAAACACTGGCACTCTATTATTGTGCAGGTAGTGTGTGATGCCAATGGAATCATCATGGAAGTGCATGCCGATTTTACGTATAGCACACATGATAGCTAAATCTTCTGCCAGTGACCACTGAACCAGGCACTGTCATCTGGAAAACATGGCAATACGTGGCTCATCGGTGGGTATAAATGGTCATGCACATGCATGCACGTGACACACTGAACAACAGACCCTGACAATAAATAACAATGACATCCATGTCCACATTTAAAGGGGATAGTGCTTACCCTCTGTCAACATTCAGGATGACACCAATCCAAAATACAAAAACACCAGCTGAGGTGAGATACAATACAGCGCATGTAGGCACTAGGCGCATAGTGAAGTGCACATTCAGAGTGCTGAAGTCATGGTTCTGCTCCCTTGACCCCTCTGGTCGGCTGTTGCTATATGTACCACTAGTGGTATGTAAAATCATAGAGGCTGCATGTGTACTGCACAATGTTGTCGCACGGCATGGCATACCAGTGGAAATGTAAGTGGGACACTGCCCACACCCACAGGTACCACCCTTGCCCTGGGTTAGCCAAAGGACACATGGTGCTGGTGCAATCATACTTAACATAAAAAAAAACCTCCTCCTGTGGAGCACACACAGTGATGGCACATCCCCAGCGCCATTCAATGATGAATTGGGGGCAATCTGCGTGCCCATAACAACACCCCGAGGAAGTGTCTCTGGGAGAGCCAAAATATATGTGTCTATTAGACATAAAACAACATGCAAAAATAGAGACCCGATAAGACTTGTAAATGGGAGTATTCCACTCACACTTTGCAAAGTGGGGATTACAATGAATTTGGAGGCATACAAAATGTAAGTACAAATGAGACCACAAGTAGGAAGGCATAGTATAAAATAGAAGTTATCAATAAAGACATGTAAGCACTGCCCTGGACCCAGTGTGCATGTTCCAAAACAATACATAGGTTGAGTAGCCAACCTATTCCTTGACAAAAACTATGCTCACTATAGACAGTCAGATGAAAGTAGTCATGCAGATTCTGAAAAATTCAGATGCAATGCAAGAAATGCAAGACTATGCACATCTCACCTCACACCTTATCCCTTGTGAGGCTGCACCAGCTGAACCCTGGAATCCATGGATGGCTCCTTACTTAGGCCTGGAGTCCACCAATCCCTGATGCTATGTCCTGAACATGCATAGCAGCAACTCCCCCTTCAATCACAGAAATCATTTTCCCCTGCAGAATGCCTCTGTAGAGAAATACAAGACAATGTGAGGGCAGGCGACACATTCATGCACCCAATTACACAGCAACACGTGCCCCCCTGAGTGAAATGCAATACATGCAAACAATAACTCACCAGGCACCCATCACCATGTGTCCATGCACCAATGCAGCCAGATCTGGCCACCTTATTCCAATGAACTATGAACACCCCACACAGTGACACGTTACCCACCCACAACACCTACACTGCCTGCCACAGCCATGCAGTGAAGGAGCATATAACACTTACCTATTATCATGGTGATTGGACATTGTGAACACTGTGATCCAGCCAAAGTCAGTATGACCCTGTGAGGACTCCCCAAAAGAGACTACTCAGAGGTTGGAAACCCAGGATCACCTTGGAAGTACTCCCAATGCAACACTATGGCATCCCCTGATTAAAGTGTTAGTGGGAGAGTGCAGTAAACACTGGCAGGGGAGCCAGTGATGCATAGGACAAGATGAGGTCATGGACAAATATCACCAATTGCACAGAAGACAGGATCTGGCAGAAGGCAGCTTTTCACAGAGTCAGCTGTCATACTGGAAAACAGGGCACTGAGACAAATGGCATGAAAGAAAAAAGCAGACATGAGAAAGGAATGAGAAACAGAGGCCAAGGACTCTGCCACACAAAAGGGAGCAGGCAACAGGAAAGAGGAAGGGAAGGCAGACTTCACCAGGATTGGATTGAATTGGGTCCAATGTGCTTTGAACTCAAGGGAGCATTGAGATACACTCAGCAACTGTCAACAGGCCCCAGGAAATCTGCTAGTGTAGCATGCACGGTACATATTCACCATGGCAAACAACCACCCCATTCCAATGTATGTGCCTGGTGTCTGTGGTGAACATGGCATCCAACAATTGGCCAGCAGTGCTGTTCTCTGTGTGGAATTGTCTTGGAACAGCACCCCCAGAAGGGGAAGAAGGACCAAGATTGGACCGCCTGTGTGGATAGACATGACTATTAAAACATCATTGAAGGGGATGCTATGTGGCAGGAACGAAACAGGTGAAACGTGTAAAGAAACACTTCCTATCACTACTATCACCATGTGTCACAACACACAAAGAGCCAGGCCTTCCACCCTCATGACAACTCACTGGCAAAAGCTCTAGAGTGATAGACTCCCTCTCAACTGTAAGCCCGCAACCAGTGACTCCCTGATTGTCTTGAGAAAACAGCATGCATAAATACACTAGCCTACCATTAACATGTGTCACATGCACCCATGAAGCTGGACTTGCTCACCTCAATACAAGTAAAACAAAAACAACCCCACACAGTGCCAGACTACCTGCCACCAACTACAACACAAGTGCCACACTGAGTGCCCTTCACTTTCCTGTGCAGGGTACCCACCTGGCTTGCATCCACTGCATCCCACCTGAAAACACATTTTGAAATTGCAAAGACATTCATTGCATCAACATAAAGATTCTGGACATCCATGACAACTCCTATATGGATAGAGAAAATAGGCATTGACCACCCATTGTCAAAGGATGACAGAGAGCAAGAGGGAGACAGGACACAGAATGATGATTGCCTAGCAGTAAAGTGGAGAGAGAGAGAGAGAGAGAGAGAGAGAGAGAGAGGGAGAGAGAGGGATTGGTGAAAAGCGCTGCAAGGAGGAGACTGGGTGGAGGAGAGATGAGGATGGATATCTCTGAAATCTCAATGGGTGAGGGCAGAGAGAAGTTGTCCAATACAGTGAGAGAGAGACATGAACACTTTAGCAAGAAGCAGCCTGGTCAGAGACCTTGGATGAAACATGGATGGAAAAGTACCACATGTAGTGGGCCATGAAGGACAAAAAGTGGGTGATGGAGAAGGGCAGAGTGGCAAGGAATGCACACCTGTGAAAAGTCAATCAGCAGATCTACATCCGACAAACTATAGGACACACTCAGAATGACTTGCACAGCATAAAAAGCCCATGTACGCTACAATCACACAGGGAGAACAGATGAGGACAAGCTGTGGGGAGTGCACAATGTAACACATGCATGGGCCTACAATGGGCTCACACACTGTGCACTCACTCAAAGTGCCGGATGAGATGAACAAGTAATGCAAAAACAAAATCATTCAACACATCGTGGTGTAGATAACCTACAGAAACAATGTACAATAAGTGACCTGATGCGTAACACTCCATGCACAAGTGTGACAAACCTGTCCGATGGAGTCAATGTACACAAATGCCCAGAACTGTGTCACCAGAGGCTATGTCATGAAGCTGTGCAGCTGTGGATGAGTAGACCTCACAATGGATGTGTGTGGTACAAGTGGAGCAGTGCCAGGGCAGGTCATATAAGTGGATAAGGGAGTGAAGTGGGAAGTGTCACAGGTCAAAGAGTTGTGGGGACAAAGAGTCTACCTGCAGGGCCCTGTAGGTAAATGGGGCCAGCGGAGAGAAGAATGGTGGCAGTAAGAAGACATCATCATGGTCAGTGAGGCAAGTGTTGAATAACCAAAATACCCAGATGCATGCCGTCAATTGGTATGAACATCCAAAATGTTGGAAATACTGCAAAGGCCTAAAGTGTGACAAATGCTGCCCAATCCCTTCCATTAAGTGTGTCAATTGTGAAAGTGCATCCACCAAAACAATGCACCCACATAGAAGTGTAACTGCACAGGTTTAGGGTGAAAGGATCGAATGCAAAGATTCGAAATACAATTGTTTCGATTCAAAAGGACTGAAAACAAAAAAATCGAATGCAATTATTTTTTTTTGGAGGGTCCCCCCCCCACAAACCCCTGTTTTTTGGGCAAAAACCACACATTTAACCTATACCAAGGCCCAAAAAAAAAATACGTTTAACAAAAGGCATTCGGTCATTTTTTTCCCGGCCCTTTTGACTCGAATGTATTGTATTTGACCCTTTTGAATTCGACCCTTTGACTGGACACCACTGCACATACACACACATGCATGTGGACAGACACACATTTCCACAGACATTTAAATGACTCAAGGATTACCTACCTGGCTAGCAGAAATGTGTCATGCATGCACAGACCATGGTAAAAAATAATACAGACACAACATGAGAGACAGTGCACACGCTTACCTGCTTATAGAGCTGGCACAATGTGATTCCCTCATCACCTCCACTAGGAAACTGTTCCAGGAGGGCCAGTGCCTGGCAGAGGGCATAGGGACTAGGGATGTGACATGTGCAGGGCAGACCTCCTATGGAGTGCAGTCATGGGATGAATCAGGATCACTGCAAAAACACAGGACATTGCATTTCACCAGCCATAATTCAAAATCATGCATACAGCACATATGTGTCACGATTCACTCAACCCATTGTTACCTGCACATGCCATCCTGTTGAACTCAAGGCAGCCATAGCAGTTGGCACCACTGTGCATGGTTGCATGTGCACAACTGCACTCATCATGCCTTTCAGAGAACCCAATCCTGGAAGGTGGGTGGGTGCATGTCAATATCCACATTAGTGGAAATACAAACAAAAAAAGAATCCACTCCATGGGCTCATGGACCTCACAGCAATGCTGGACCAGGAGGCTGGTCTGTATGGGGACCTCAATCCTGCAGTTGGCATGCAGGTGGTCATGGTGTTGCACCCATACCACACAGTGCCAAAGTCTGGTTTCCAGTGGCCACGGCCAGCTGTGACACAGTTGAATGTACCAGCACAGTAAGGGCAGTGAGGTCTCCATGCACTTCCTCACAGATGGCCACAGAGTCTGTATGCACACTTACCCATGATGCATTGAGTTGCTTGGAAAGTGTCTGCCTGAAAGCATCCATCTCCTCGTGGAGCACCGTCCTCGTGGCTGAGAGTTCTTCATGGATTGCAGCCCTCAGGGCTAAATCCCACACTTCAGGGCATTTATGTGTGCCTGTGCATTAGCATGCAGTGACTCCTGCAGACTCCTGAGATCAGCCCATCTGCCCTTGATGTTGGCATCCATGCGCAGTCTGTAGGAGCGGCGTGAGCGGCGTGAGGACCACATGAACCTCGACTGTTGCTCTACCTGGGCCGCTGGTGGGGTCATGGTGTTGGCCATCTTATCCATGCCCTCTGAAATTGTGTCCAACACATTACCATGTCGGATGGCAGCATACAACATCTGCTGCTCCCACACTGTCTCCACAGCCTGCACATGTCCACCACGTGTGCGGTGCCCACGGCGGCCTGGTGCAAGGGACCATGCCCATTGATGTGGTGCCCGGGTGATTGGCTGCAGGTCTGCAAACCTACCTTGGACATCACACCAGGACCTGACGCCAATTCATGGGAGGATGGCCTTGCAGCCATAACCACTTTAGACAGGGGGCCCACCACTGAATGGCCTTGTGAAGCCAGTTGTACCACCGCAGACTCATGTGCCCCATATTAGTTGCCCATTGGGGCACTCACCTTGTCCCTCTTTCAGGCATGCACGTGTGATTCAGCATCAAAGTCAGCTGAGTCCAAAGGTTCTGCAGAGTTCACAGCACAATTGAGGATGGTCTGGAGCACCAGTGGTGTGATGCTGGAAATGCATTGGAGGGACAGGGCCTCTGTGTCCTTGTCCTGGAATCCTTTTATCATGTGTGTTTTGTGTTATGTTCTGCACAGGAGTCCATGTGGGACTCCTGGCAGTGCAGCTCTTCCTCTTTTTGGTTTGGTGAACAGACCCTTGGGATACCCTTATGGCACCCATGGGTGGGGGTGCAACCTTGTACTCCTAGTGTATGTTTTTGGGCACCTGTGTGTGGCCCACAGAGCAGGGTAAGGGCTGGTGGCAGCTCCACGCTGAATTTGACAGGTGATCTGAGTATCCTCCATTTTGGGATACCCAGGACCTGCCATTGGAATCAGTTGATTCATAAAAAGAGACAAGATGGCCCCTGTGGACTCTTGCTTTCTTTTGCCTGTTACCTTGTTTTCCCAATGTTGTGGGAAGCCCTGACTCTCTGCCTTCGCCTGACTGGCTGTTGGGTGGAAGTTCCATATATGGTATTGTGGGGAAGTATTGTGGGGAAGTCCAGGCCAGACTGGCTTGAGCCTTCCCTGTGACTGTATGTTGTGGGTAGGTCCTTGGGGTGGGACCTGGATGAATGGAGTGTGTGACGAATATGCACTTCATGTTATGGGTGTCTGGTTTCTGGTATGTGACATAAAGACTGAGAGAGCCCTGCCTGAAACTGGTTTGAATGCAGTGTGGAGTGCTGAATAGCTGGGTACTTCTCCCAATAAACATTCCTTGTTGTGAGTGTCTGGAGGGAGGAGAATGGCATGAATGCACTATGAGCCTGATTGACTGCCTGCCTGCATGAATGCCCTTGAGTATGATTTGTTGCCTGAGTGTGACCCAGCAGAGTCAATGAGAGACCAAACAGTATATCTGGGGACCTCTCACTGATGGAAATCATTCAGAAGCTGGAGTCGAAACTTGATGCGTACCTTGAAGCCCAGCTAGAAGAAGAAGGTGTCTTTCCTTCGCTGCAATCTGAAAGCTATCGTGTCTCCAAGAACTCATCTAAGACAGGACCTCGCTTGAAGACCTCTTCCCGAGCTATGAAGGACCATCCTGCACCAGATAAATCTTCACCAAGGCTCCCTGTAAATTAGTCATCGAAAGGCTGCCGACCGGAGACAGAGATCGCAAAGGAATGTGAATCGAAGCATCCAGACATTGAAGTCCATCGCTGTCGATGACCATCATTGCCGACCGGAGCCGCAACACTCCATTGACTTGAAACAAGTACTCCCTTGCTCATCACCGACGGCTGCTTTGTCCCGCCTGAGAAAGTCATGGCCACCGACAAACCGAGGAGAATCCACGGGTGGGTTTCCCACCACCTGAAGACCACAAAGACGCCGACAACCCGACGCCCTTGCTGGGCCAAAGTTCTTCATTAACACTTTGTGGCAACAAACTATCATCGCCGAGGTACACTGCATGCCTCATCTTCACAGGACGTCCACGACCAATCGTTGACGAGCACCGCCAGCACCGAACCTGCTGCTTCAATGCCTTTTTCTCCTTTTCTTTGAGGCATCTCGATGATCTGTGGCTCCTGCCTTAATGAGAGACACTCAAGAAGGATATGTCGATGACCCGACGTCGAACTCTGCTGAACCAGGTACCTTGGGGTATTAGAACATTTGTAGAAAGAAATGGGACTCTAATAGACCATATATGGACTAGTCTTGTTTAATATCTTATTTACAGGTTGCCAGGTGGGGGGCTCCTCACACAGAATTGTGCCTGACAGTAGGGGCAGAGTATTCTGCCAATTGTCTAACCAACTTGTTTTCCTCCTAAGTCTATGGTTGATACCTTTTACTATATTGATTTGTATGTCATTTTAAACTGTCAGCAGTTGGTGCATTTTAATGGAATCAAAGCATCATTGTGGTACCACATAGAAACTGTATATATTTATCATTTTAATATGGCCTGAGCACAAAATGTGTTATTGTATACATAATCAAAGCCTAATTTATATAAAAACAGTGTTTTTCCTAACACAGAGTGTGGACATTCCTTTGTGGGAACTTGGGAACTACATTGTACTTAAGAACCAGCCTGCATGATATGATATGATATGATATGATATGATATATGTTTGGTGAACAGACCCATGGGATAGCCTTATGGCACCCATGGGTAGGGGTGCAACCCTGTGCCCCTAGTGTATGTTTTTGGGCACCTGTGTGTGACCCACAGAGCAGGGTACGGGCTTGTGGCAGCTTTGTGCTGAAATGACTGGTGCCCTGAGCGTCCTCCATTTTGGGATGCCCAGGCCCTGTCATTGGAATCGGTAGATTCCGGATGGAGACAAAATGGCCCCATGGCCTCTTGCCTTCCATCACCTGTTACCTTGATCTTCCCAAAGTCCCGGGAAGCCCTGCCTCTGTCCCTTCCCCCTGACTGGCTGTTGGATGGATGTTCTGTATATGGTAGTATGGGGAAGTGCCGACCATACTGGCTGGAGCCTTCTCAACGACCGTATGTTGTGGGTACGCCTGTGGGTGGGACCTGGGTGAATAGAGTGTGTGACCAATATACATTCTATGTTGTGGCTGTCTAGTGTCTGGTGGTTGACACAATGGTTGAGACAGCCCTGCCCGAAACCGGCATGAATGCAGCTTGGAGTGTTGAATGGCTCGGTACTTGTCGCAATACACATAACTTGTTGTGAGTGTCTGGAGAGAAGTGAATGGCCTGAATGCCCTGTGTGCCTGATTGGCTGCCTGCGTGCGGAATGAATGGGAGATCAACAGTATATCTGGGGACCTCTCACTGGTAGGAATCCTGTTCAGAAGCTGAGGTCCACTACGACGAGTAACTGGAGTAACTGAAGCTTGATCTTGAAACCCTGCTGGATGAGAAGAATTTCTGTTGCTCTCCTTTGCAATCTGAAAGCTGCTGTGCTTCAAGAACTGACCCACAGAGGACCTGGCAAGGTGCCCTCTTCCCGAGCTACGTGGGACAATCGTGCACAGCTGATCTTTGCCTAAGCTCCCTGGTAGACAGAACTTCGACAGGCTGCCGACCCGATACGGGATTTCTGCGGAACTCCAAGGAGAGGCACCCGGACTGCTGTCCGCCACGGTCGACGACCACCGTCGCCGACTGGAGCCGCCGTGCTCCCGTTGCCTAAGAACTTCATTGATCCAAGAAAGCTCTCATCTGCATCAACGCTGCTGTATCCTGCTGGAGAAGGCATGACCGTCGATGCACCAAGGAGCATTCACCGGTGGGTTTCCCGTCACCCAAAGACCACAGAGACGCTGACGACTGAACGCCCTTGCTGGGTCACAGTTCTTCAACACTTTGCGGTCCAGAACTATCGACACCGAGGTGCCCCGCACGCCTCTTCCTGGCAGGACGTTTACACTTCCCCGTCAACGAGCACCACTAGGAATGACGCGGCCACTTCACTGTCGTAGCTCGACCTGTTCTCCATCGGATGTTCGACGACCCGTGACTCCTGCCTGAAAGGGAGGACACTCAAGAAGGGCCGTCGATTCCCTGACGTGGAACGCTACAAAGGCAAGGTACTTTGGGGTTGCAGAACTATTGGAAAGTCTAGTGTCAACAATATATGGACTGGGCTTGTATCTTTCTTCTACAGGTTGCCCAGGTGGCGGGACCTCCACACAGAACTGTGGTTAATGGTAGTGACCAGTATTCTGCCAATTGTTCAACCAACTTGCTTTCCTTCCTCTCTCTACTGCTGGTTTCCTCTTTTTTCTAATCTGTGTGTCATTCTGACTGTATGCACTTTAATGAGACTTAATAACGTTAGTGGTACCACTTTAGAAATGTGTATATTTACCATTGCTGATTTTCCGAGTACAAAGTGAGTTATCGTGATATTGTATATACCTTTGAACATTAATTATATAAAGACTGTGTTGTAACCAATACAGTGTGTACATTCCTTTGTGGGTACTTGGGGACTACACTGCACTTAAGAACCAGTTTGCATCAGCTCCTGAGAAGCTAGGCCTTGATTGCTCTACTACGTTACCAATAATAGAGAATCTTGGCAGGGGCCTCTGTGCCTCCCCTCTAGCATATAGAGAGCAGAAGTGCAGACCCACCCTCCGGTCTTTACAAAGGGGAAGGGAAAAGTGCGTGGGGGAAGGGGAGCAGAAAGTGAATTACATGGGATAATAGAATAAATAAGATAAATAAAAAATAAGGCCAGCTGGTGGCAAGTGTAAGGTAAGTGCATGCATAAGTGCTGGTAGGGGGACTGTAGGGATACAGAAAACAGTCCCCAGGTGCTGGCGTTGCCAGGGAGGCAGTGCAGGCATGTAACTGGCAGGGCATGGGCCCGAAATCAGAAGGGTGGGCAGGTAACCAGTGCAGTTTCAGTTTCAGCCAGGAATTCAGAAGGGGAGATGGGGAGATAAAGCAGAAGAAAAGAGGAATGTTTTAAAGTGCTTCCGGAACTAGGAGATGGTGGTTTTCCTCAGGTTTAGGGGCGGCAGGGAGGCTGTTCCAGAGGGAGGCCCCAGCCAAAGAGAGAGATCTACCACCAACTCATTGCTTGGAGAAGCGACTGGCCCTGAGGCAGTTGGAGGTGGATGAGTGAAGAGCTCGAGAAGGAAGATATTTAGGAAGAGATATGACCTCCTGAGAGCTTAAGTCTTGGTTGCTCGTCCACGTTTACCAAATAGAGAATCTTGGCGGGGGTGCTCTGTGCTTCTACTCTGCCATATAGAGGGCAAGAGTACAGCTACCTCCCTCCAGTTTTTATAAGTGGGTTCTTATGGCATAAAACACCATGTCCTCCACTGGTGGTCTGACGCACCACTGAATCTTCTTCCTCCTCCTCTGCATCTGGTGCATACTCACCTGCACATGGACAGAGAAAGACATTTTGAGTCATGTGACTCGAGACACAAATGCATATGTGCATCAAAGTGCACTCAAAAACTAAATGGCAGAACACAGAAGCACCTGACAATGTGTATTCCCACACTATGAGCTGTAAGCTACTAATGTGTGGTATTTGCCAACTAGTGATCCCCCTCCCGGTCATATCCATGCCATCAGTGGACCATTGACATACAAACATGGCGTGAACATACAATGATGGGACATGCAACTGTTATGTCAGCACACATACCAATGCACAGTACTGCACATGTGTCATTGTAATATAGAAGGACTTCACATGATATCAGCCAGCCTTCCATATCCACAGACACCAGCATAGTCAACATATGACACACAAATCAGGATTGGAACAGAGAACTGGAAACATTGAGATCCTGGGGGAAGGTGAGGAAAGGGAAAACACCTCTGAGGAGGTGCAGCTGAAGTGGGCCTTCGAGGCAAGATCCGTTATATGAAGAGAGTGGGCCCATGGAGTGTGGCCAGAGTGTGGGTGGGAAAGGAGGAGCAGGGGTCCCAATGACTAGGCTTTCTGTGTCACTGGCATTGAGGCAGAGCGGGGGTTGGGGTGGGATTATTAACAATGCAAAATGAGGGTTTGGGGTGGGACCCCCCCAAATAAAAAAAAGAAACATTTTATATTTTTTTGTTATAATTGTTTAGACTAAAGTGGTGTTTGTTATTTATCGGTTAGTTATAATCACATGTAACCGTACAGAAGATGGGCAGTCATGAATAAGAGAGGATGAGGGGGAGGCAGAGGAGTGAGGCTTAGTTGAGAGCTGCGTATTATCCAAATCACAGTGGCATGGCCCTACCCTGTTACTCCTGCTCCAACCATGCTGCTGATGAGGCTGTGTATGTGCAAATGTTGAACACATACAAGATATCCTGAAACACACTATTTGGTCATGGTGATGAAGGTCATGCAAGGCACATGAGTGGCATGTATGTGCAACCATCAATCCCTACAGCAATGCCTTCAGCGTAGGTGTTCACGTTTGCAATGCAGTCCCTGCATATGAACATCATCCCAAATGATGGGTCAAATGTTCATGGTGTGCATGCTCAGATTGTGAACCAGCACTGCCTCAAATACCTATCACATTACACATGTTGCAACAGATCCTGAGTGGGCGATGAAGACAGCTGACATGAGGATGGGGAAGTTTGTATGCATCCAGTTCACAGACAGGCCAATGTCTGTGCAACTTCACAGCACAATCGTGGAAGTGACAAGGCAGGTGCCTGTCATGTATCAACTTGCGGACACATACAGGCCTTTGACATCAGACAGGTGCTCCAAATTTGAAGTTGGTTGATATGTTTGAACAACTACCATGCACATACATATAATTGAATGCAGCCAGACATACTAATTGCCATTCATGATGCCCATGACCTTCTACATGGGCTGTCCATGGCCATGTGATTGTCATATTACAAGGATAGCAACCTCTGCATGACAACCCAACATCAGCTATTGTTTGCATGCAATGAATGGTGTAACCCATTACTACATACATTCGTTATTGCACCAACATCATGTCTGCACTCGGGGCTGTGGTATATGGGAATGTATGCACCTTCACTCTGGGTACACCATAAAGCATGGTGACAGACAGCTCAGATATTCGTGACAAGGCATTCCATAGGATCAGGTGGCAAATGGACATTCAACTCAGCATGAAATCGTGTGATTGTTCAACATTGATTGCATGTACCTGTCTAGCAGTGCAGAGTGAAATGACACAAGAATGTAGCAGACAACAATACATGTAGGTGCCTCCTTTCTTTCCCATGAAACAAAGAAGTTCCCTGATGGTGATGTGTACTGTCACACAGACATGTGCCAAACATGTCCACCTCACAGGATACTCCCAGAATGATGGCCATGTGACTTGTGTCTGAACATCGGCGAACAGGCATTACGCATGGATTTTATACAACTGTATCAAGAAGTACCACTACACAAATATGGTGGGTAATGCATGATAGGCTAAACATATAATGCACACTGACAGCCAGTCACCAGATGTGTCCTCATAGTTCTCCAGGCCTTTCACGCCTTGCACCTGATCAGGGAGGATAAATTGTCATATGGCTGCTTCATGCTGTGTCAGCTACTTCTTCTTCTGGTTGCCCCCCTCCAGTGGTCAGTGCAGGGGCCAGGTTGACACTGAGCTTGTGCTTTGGTCTACGTGTCAGATAATTCCACCGCTTTACAACCTGTTCAGCAGTACGCATATCCACTCCTAAGGCATAGAGATAGTCTGTGACCTGCTGCCAATGCACCATCCTTTGTGCATTGTATGGTTGTTCCATGCATACAGGGACATGTCACGATGATGATCAGTCACATAGTCAATGAGGATCTGGAGCTCCTCATCAGTAAAGCACTTCTTCCTCTGCGAGCATGTGTCCTGTGCTGTGTTTTAGGGTAGAGCCACTTCCTGCTGTGCATGGCATTGCTTCTTGGCCCGAGGGTCACAAGGTGTTAGGGATGCCCCTGTTGGGCTGGGATCAAGTTGGCGTCCACTTGCCAGGCCACCTGTAGACTGGGGCCTGCCACTTCCTCCTGGGGCTGGAGCAGATGTCTCCACACCATGTCCTGACCCACTGGGGTTGGAGCAGATGTGCCCACACCAGGTCCCCGACCCACTGGGGCTGTGACAGATGTCTGCACACCATGTCCCAATCCCCCTGGGACTGGGGAAGATGTGTCCTCACCACGTCTCCCACCCCGACCCCACCTACTCCCTTTCCCTCTTGGGGGCTTTCCTCTCATGTCACAGGTGGAAGGGATGAATGGAAATCAGACCATGTCATTGTCCTAGACAATATCAGAAAGGGAACAGTCTACGTGATTTGCGACATAGAAGTGTGCTCAGCAAGGCTCCAATGTACCCCAAAAGCAAAGAAAAACAGTATGTGATTTGCAGAGGCACGTAGAGATTCAAAAATTGCATATGCAATACCCAGAAACCTTCCGAAAAGTGAAAAAAGTGGTATGCAAAATACAGAGGCACACAGTAAATCAGAAATTGCATACGCAACACACCATAAACCTAAGAAAGTTAACAAAGATATGCATGTATGCGCAGAGGCAAACCCCAAAAACAGAATTGTGGTACGCATTACCTGAAGGAAACGGATTGCGTAGCACTGAAAATATGCCTGCGAAACTCGTCTAGCTTGTAATCTTCATGTTCACAGCCAGTGATGCGCCTTGCGTGCCTTATGTCACACTGGCATTGCCGTGAGCCTTGTCAGTGCGCTGTGTCACCACACGCAGGACGTAAGATACATATTAAGGGCCTCTGCTATCAGCTGCTGCAAATGCAAGATACACACCGCTGTTTCTTCTGCCTATGTACTGATGTATTTGCCTTCTCTGACACTGCTATGTCTCACTCCTAACTGCTGCTGCCTGCTCGAGAGTGATTGCCTACCTGCAGCCAGCACTGTCTTGGTATGCCACCTGTTCCACTTTTGCCTGGACTCCTGAGTTGGTCCGCCGACCACGTCTTCTGTACTTCCACCTCTGCCAACATGACCAAAGCTCCACTGCACCTTGCCAGGACCCAGAAAAGCCAGACTTGCCTCACGGGTGCCATATTTGCCCCATCTACATCATCTGAGGAGTGCAGCACCCCAACGTCAAGGCAGAGGGCTGCCATCTTGACCTTCACAGAAGTTGGCATCCTGATGGATCGGGTCCTGGGTGCCTCTGATGCCCTCTTCAAACCCGCTGCACAGCTGGGCAATGATGCAAAGCTGAGAATCTGGGACAAGATCATGGCTGCCATTAATGGGGAGGAGGTGGCAGTCCGCACCAAGAACATGGTCCGGAAACGTTGGGACAACCTCAAGACCCATAGGCTTTCCAAAGTGGTGGCAGCCCTTTAGAGGAAACCTACCGTGGAGGTGTACTATGCTGGCTGTCACCTGTTCATCCAAATAGACCTGCAGGTACTTGAGAGGTTCTATCCGGACCTCCACTCGGAGTTCTTGGACTGGAGATGTCATCCATATGCTGCTGGTGAGTACCCATGTGGGACAAAGCTCTACGGCGAATGTGTGGCATGTATTTTTGAAGATGCCAGATCCTGTTTACAGCTTGTGTGTGGTGTGAGACGCAACTGATAGCTGCTTCATACCAATCCTGGGCATTTGTGGTGTCAGACACTGTATACTGGCATTTGCGACAGTATTGGCAGATTGTGCATGAATGGCTCGTTGTAGGTGGGCACATGCAGTGTGTGTGAGCATGGAGCAAGTGCTTGGACATTACAGATGCGGACATGCTATGTTGTGGGCATGTGAGTGACATGAATGATGTATGAGTCCATGTGTGAGACACCTGACAGTGCATCAATGCAGACACATGCGCTGAGAGTGACACATGTACATTGATGCCAGCATATGTGGAGTTGATGCATTGCAGTCTCCAGGACTGTGATGTGACCTCTCATCCCACTGCATTTGTAAAACAAGTGTGTGTGTGTGCACATACATTATTTGTGTCCTTGGCCAGCTGGCATGTTCAAATTTGTACACAGATGTGTGTGCGGGTAAATGTTGCTTGCTTGCCAGTCATGCTGTTGCATGTGCACATTGGTGCCTGTGTTTGTGTGGACAGGTGCCCTGGTGCTGTTCCCATTCAGATGGCTGCAGGTTATTATCTTGTTGGTTGGTCTTTGGTATGGTGGTGGCGCCTGTTATGGGTGATGTGTTGTTGACCACTGTACAATGTGTTTTGTTGACATGTGCATGTGTCATGACTTTGATTGGGCCTTCACACTACACTCATGCAGCATTTGCATTGCAGTTTGCCTGGGTACGTACGTGTGTGTGTGTGTGTGTGTGTGTGTGTACATTGTGTGTGTGCCAGTTCATGGTTGGCACATGCTTCAGGATTAGTCATGTTTATTTTGTGTATGCCACACATCCATTGACAACGGTTACTGATTTACTGATGTCAATGCTTTTTTGTCCCAATTTTCTGCAGCTGCTGTAGCTTGTGAAGAGGGCAGAGGCATCGCTGTGGAGCAGAAGGGCAGAGACAGAACCACCAGACCTAAGTACACACCTTGGCCAGCCAGACTTGAGTCCACATTATCTGAGGGTGAGTTGGCTGGGGGGCATACGTTCCTTCGGGCGGAGCTGCTGGGGGTACCTCCCAGGAGGTTGTCGTGATGGGGGACTCCTCAGTGTCTATGGGCCAGGGTGTGGAAATGGAGGGGCCATCCAGCGTGGAAAGCTCTCTGAAGTCATCCAGGGAGATCGAGGAGGTGTTGGAGGAGGAGGCAGGTGAAGACCAGTGCAGAGGGTCAGGTGGCGGCATCCAGGAGGGTGTTCAGGCTGCACTCCTGGGCCAGGGACAGGAGGATGTGCAGTGCACCATGGAGGGAGCTGCCCAACCTCCTGTCCCTGCACTATCTGATGCAGCAATGATCACCATCATGGATGCCTCAACCCACACTGTGGCCCCCCCTTGGGGCCACAGGGATCACCCCTGAGATGACTGCATGCTCGGCTGTCTGGGATTGCACAGCAGGCAGGCTTGTTTCGTGATGATGTGAAAGTTTTACATTCCAAGTACTCACAGCATCACAAATCGATGACACTCTACCTGGGCCAGCTGGCACGTGCAATACTCTTGGTTGGTCTCTGTGCGCTGACACATTCAGCTGCCCCCTCCTCCACTGCCTCCTCTGTATCCCAGTCATCCTATAGGGGGCCTTCCTAGCCAGTTTCCATCATGGCCACTCTGCTCCAATCCCACCCACACCGCCCAGTCTGGTAGTCAGTACATCCCTGCCTCAGATGGAAGGCCCGGCAAGTACAGAGGTGGTGCTCACTGTGCCTGCTCAGGCACAGGAACAGGCATCAGTGGAAAAGCTGGCACATCAGGACTGTGTTGGTACGTTACCCCCTGTGGTGCAAAATATAGACAGCGGGGGCACTTACACAGTGCGCCACCTGGCCAGGCAGCAGCAGTATAGGAGTGGCCATAGTCAATCCACTCAGGGCCCATTAACATTGAGGAGGTAAGTGAGGCAGCAACATACGGTTACCTGGCAGGAGGCACGCAGGAGCTTAAGTGAATTGGTGTGCATCTTGATGGACTTTAGAATTCAGCTGATGGCAGGGAGGCAGCAGGCGAGGGTGACACGGGTTGCTTGTGCAAGGGTAGAGGTGGTGGAGGAAAGTACACTGAGGTGGATGCTATACTGGAGGAGGCTTGCATGACTACAGAGGAGAAGATGTGGAGGTTGAGGGAGAGCCTGCAAGCAATCCAGGAACGGATGGCGTCCCACCTCCATGGGGCAGACAGTTAATGTGACTCTGCCCTGTAGGATGTCACGAGAGACTTTTGAGTGCTCTGCCTATGTATATAGTTCATTGTGTTGTTTTGATTTTTGCACTATTGTACATTCTTACCCTTGGAAATTTCCTCCTTCAGCATCATTTTTTGGCGTATTATAAATATTGCTAATACAGTTTTCTGTGCTCATCACCGAGTTGTTGTCTCTTTGTTCATGTGCTGCATTTGGTTTACTTTTATTTCATTATTAATTTGTTCAGTGACTGTCACGTGGGTTGGGGCCCTAACTGTGGATGTGTTTCATACACTCATCAATTGTTCCATTGGGGGAGGTTCCCAATGCATAGCCACCCACTTTCACACATCAGCTACCAGCCACTGGGTGCTCTCATGTCAAGCTGCACATCTGCTGCTGGAATGCTTCATCATCACTTGTGAGTATGTTTATATATGGCTGTATACATCATCCATCTGCTTGGCTCACACACTCTCAGATTTCCTTTGCATCACCCCGACACATGCCTGTTCAACTTGTGTTAGTTGCAGGCCTGTGGAATGCTATGCTTCCCTACCTATGTCCCTTCATTCATTGATTGTTCTTTGCTAGTATGTACTCACATTATATGTGACTCTGTCTTATCAATGAAGTCTTTGACATGTGTGCTCCTCGGTCATTCATCTACAACACTTTGGTCCATTGCAATGGCACATGGGCATAATGATATGTCACATTGCATTCCATTGCTTTACTGTGTCACATGTACACTGTGATTTCACTGTGTAGCTGCTGCACATTTCTGCTGCAATGTTGCTGTGACACTGGTTGTGATGTACCAGGGAGTTCTGTGATGAGCTACAGAAATTGATTCTGAACCACTGCCCTCAGTAGAGGTAAGCTGTTGGTCAATATTAGACTGGTAGGGAGTTATGTGGCAGGGCCAGGCTGGAGTGTCATCAGAGGTGAGGAAGGCTGGTGGGTGGTGTGAGGATCTGTGGGGCTTCCTGGGGGTGGTGCCGGAGATGAGGGGGTGGTGGGTGTGCCTTGCCTTGAGGGTGCTGCTGTACAGTTGGGGTATTTGCCAGCTGTTTCGGTGCATAGGGAGTAGGGTGAAGGGTTAGCAGGATCACACTAACGTAAGGTCTCGTGCAGACAGGCTGGGGTGCAGCCCTTACTTATGGGGGAGCTTGGCCTGGTTCGCAGGGACGCAGCCGGTATTTGCATGGGGCATTGCCCAGATAGGCTAGACTGATGCTATTACTTACAAAGGAGCTTGTGCAGGTTGCTCAGGGGTGCAGCTGTTACTTGTGTGGGACATTGCACATACTGGCTGTGGTGCTGCCCTTACTTACAGGGGAGCTTGCACAGGTTCACAGGGGTGCAGCTGTTACTTACATGGGGCCTCATGCAAATTTGCTGGGGTGCTGCCCTTACTTAGTAGGGTTCTTGCACATGTTTGCAGGGGTGCAGCCGTTACTTGAGTGGTGAATCGCGCAGATTTGCGGGGGTGCTGCCGTTTCTTACAGGGGTGCTTGTGCAGGTTTGCAGGGGTGCAGCCATTACTTATATGAGCCTCACACAGATTGGCTGCTGTGCTGCCGTTACTTACGGGGGAGCTTGCACAGGTTCTCAGGGTAGCAGCCTCTCGCAAGTATGCTTGGGTGTTGGGTATTGGGTCAATGGCGGATGCAGAGGTTTGCGGAATGGTTGGCCTGTGGCTATGTTTTTGGCTTGTGTGAGGGTGTATCATGGGCATTCCTCGTGCAGCTCGGTTTTCTTTGAGGGTGGGGTTGGATAGCAAGTTTCAATCAATCAATCAAAACAGAAAGCAGGCATTTGAAACTTTGCGCAGAGCAATTCTGTGTGCACAGGTTTTGCAGGATCAATGCCTCCCTCCAGAAAAAGAAACATGCACTCAAGTATCTCTGGAGAAAAAAACCCACCAACAAAATAGATTTTCAGTATTCAGCTGACACCTACAAAACAGCTAACATTGCTAGCAAAGCCAATATCTACAACACCAGAATTTCTGAGGCTAGCTCAAATATGAAAGAGCTCTTTACAATTCTTAGAGAGCTCGAACCCCCGATCCGATCACTTCTCGAAGGACAAAACATGGGGCACACTCATCCAATCCACCTTGGATAACAAAACACGAAAATTAAGAGATAAAGCCATGCACAAAAATTTGCTCCTCCCACCCATGCCACCTATCCCCTTGAATATTACCCCTCAGACCGCCCCTCATCCACCTCAGTTCCAATTATCTGCCATCTCCCTCCCTTGAAGCCTCACTATCATCCAGCACCTGAAAGCATCCAACTGTGTTGGCGACACTTGCCCAGCCCACATTGTCAAAATGTGTGAAGAACCCATGGCTCCTACTATAGCCAACTTCATTAATGCATCATTTAAATCCAACTCAATTCCAATGGCTATCAATTAAGCATGGGTCACCCCCCTCTTGAATAAGCCCACCTTAGATCTCACCATACCCACTAACTACCGCACTGTCACCAAAGTTCCCTATATCCTCAAAATCCTGGACCACACTGCCTACACGCATCTCAAACTACTCCTTGAAAACCACTATTTGATAGGTACCCACCAATCTGGTTTGAGACCTAAACACAGTACGGATTCTGCCTTCCTTGAACTCAAGATCCAGCTTGACCACATTAGGGATAATGGCAAGCTTGCAATCCTCCTCTTACTTGATGTCTCTGCAGCCTTCGACCTGATGGATCATGACATCCTCTGCAAACACCTCAATGCAAATTTCCACCTCATCCCAGAAGCCACCGTATGGATCCAATGCTTCCTATCCGGCCAATCTACCAGGGTCTTCGCTGGGTCTGAATCTGCTGACCCATACCTTTCTCCTACAGTGTACCACAAGGTTCCTGCCTCTCCTCTACCCTCCATAACATGTACGCCAAACCCCTCTTAGACCACTTAGACAGCCTCAATATACCCTACACCAACTTCGATGATACACAAATCATACTAAAAATACTGGGAACCACGACTTAGACTCTGCTAACATAAACCACGTATTCAGCATCATACAGTCCTGCATAGTCACTCACCATCTTTGCTTGAATGACGAAACAATTGAGCTCCTTATGGTGTGAACCCCACACTGCCTCAAACACCTCAGCCCAGCCTTCTCTTCTTTCATCATCAACGTTAACACCATCCCGGTTTCCGCCCACGTCAAAACGCTAGGCATCTACCTGGACCTTGAACTCAACATGCAAAACATGTCAAAGCAACCGCCTCCTCAGCAGCCTATTCCACCAAACTAATACATCTCTCTAGGTGATTCCTTACGGCTGACAACTGCCTCGCCTTAGCCAGAGTTATCATAGGCAGCAAACTGGACTTTTGCAATGCCATTCTAGCAGGAACCTCTACCAAAAACCTCAAGAAACTTCAATTGCTTCAAAACAACGCTCTTTCAGCTGTTTGGGGCACAAAACATTCTGATCACATCTCTGAAATCAGAGAGGCTTAGTGGCTCCCCATCAAAGCTCATATTGATTTCAAACTCCTCACTATCACATACAGTTGCCTACACAACACCACCCCCACCCCCTATCTCATGAACCTTATCACCAAGAAACAAAACACACATAATCTCCGTTCTTCCCCCACGTCCACCTTCCACATACCTAGATTTTTCAGGAAGAGAGCAGGGGAGTCCAGCTTCACCATCGCTCCTACACTTTGGAATAAACTCCCTCAGCATATCCAAAACGAACCATTTTACACACTCTTTTTTTGTAAACAAGTAAAAACCTTACTTTTTAACAAATATGGGTAATTCCGCATTTCATCTTTATGAATAAGATTGTCTTTGATGAAATGTAACTTCATTGTTTCTAAACTCCTGTAACACATTATGTACTACTGCCTTTAGCGCTGTGATACCTCGGGTCTGGGCGCTACCAACAAATACAATAAATACATAAATAAATAAATACATGCACACTTTTCCATGAATCGGGCCCTGTGCCTTATCTGCCAAAATCTGAAGTCTCTACAAGGTATTCAGCTGTCTGCTGCTTTAAAAAAAAATACACTCGTTATTGCCACATAGGTACATATTGATATTGACAATTCACATACTTGATGTCACAGTGTATTTGTCTATACCTTATGCATGTGAACACAATGTAACTTCCGATGATACTTTTGCGTACTAAAGACTCATTCTGTGATATCATTGATGTCACTATTTATGCAAATTAGGGAGGCCCACACATCTTTTGCCGTCCACGGCCCCGCAAATCTTGGGCAGATTCTTGTCTAAGAGGTTGTGGTCTTTCCCCACCTCCCTTGCTTCGGCCCACCCCGTTCTCTGTCTCTGCACGGCTGGATCGGAGACCGCGAGTCCTCTGTGTACACGCTCATTTGTCAGGGAGATGGATATGTCTGGAAACATGTTATCCAGGCCGTTTATTTCTCGTTCCTCATCCAGAGCGGCAGTCACCATCGAGATTAATTAGAGGAAATGGAAGGAAGCTTTCTCTCCCTTCATCCCCACACATCTTCCTAAAAACGTGACTTGTCATTTACATGCACATTCATACGGTAGACTTCGACAAACGCGTCCTCGGCGTCTGACATTCATATCCGTACAGCTCTGTTTACACATGTCTCCATACATCTACACGCACCTCCTCTGGGATTTGCACTGACATGTACAAGCACAGCTAAGTTAAACAAAAAGTGCAATAACATATTAGGAAATGGCGTTCATGTTCAGACGTCAAATACACGTAGACATTCAAATACAGCTTGCTCTCACACTAATTTATACTGTTCAACATGTGCACCTTAGTAGCAGGGACAACAGCATATCCCAGCGGTTTATTTTGGAAAATTGGCCATACGTGCTATAACATCAGTGACTGTGCAAATGCACTTGTATTGGGGCTACTACAACTGTGCCAGTGCACCATAATGCCTCCCGTATTACGGACACTACTGCAGTGCACCCCCTGTTTCTCCACTGTACCCCTTTGTCCTGTGCATTTATTTCTTATCTGCAACTTTTCTCAATTGATTCCATACTGCTCCTCTTCCCTCATATACTCATCTTTCCAACGATACCTCTATTGTCTGCATCTCCTTTTATCATTCTCTCTCTCATATCTCGCCCTATACTCCTTCTCACATAACACCTCATTCCCCCTGCACCTCATTTCCCATACATGCCACTCTTGCTGCACCACTCCCCAGTGCAAAGCATCCCCACTACTCCTCTACACCCCATACACTCTCAAGTATCAACACCACTTACACCAGCATCTCTCTGCCCATTCATATATTAGATACATCAGTCACTCCCTGCAGCCGACTCTCAAATGCAGAGTGCACCGCTCATTCTTCATTTACGTATCTTGATACTCGATACACATGAGTCCCAATGACCTCCTACAGACCTCTCCTTCACGTTTCATACCAGGAAGAAGCAGATCCTCCATTCAACTGGTAGACAATGTACTCTGCATCCTGGACATCGATCACCTCTATCTTATGGTAAACCTTGATTGAGAGATCAAGACAAAGGGCCTCATTCCGAGGTTGGAGGTAGCCATGGTGCTATTAGCACCATGGCTTCATCAATACCGCATACTGGGTCCGGGTTCCCTGAATGGGGAAATACCGGGCCATTCCAACCTTGGCGCCCCGGAAGTGCCAAGTAAGTGCCTGTTTTCGCCTGTTTCCCTGCACAACTGTTCATCTGTCTTCATTGCCATCTGAGGATTGCAGCAGAAAGAAAATCTAATGGAGCTACATTGCCACATTGGAGCTTTGGAACCTTGTTGCCACGCTTTGTTAGACGATGCTGTTGCTAGGCGCTTTCCTAGCCCCATCTCCAACACATGACCCGGCATCCATTTTCCAAATAAAAGGCACTGGGACAGCCCCTTCGGCGCGCGCCCCGCAAGTGCCAAGTAAGTGCCTGTTTTTGCCTGTTTCCATGCACAACTGCTCATCTGTCTTCATTGCCATCTGAGGATTGCAGAAGAAAGAAAATCTAACGGAGCTACATTGCCACATTGGAGCTTTGGAACTCTGTTGCCACGCTTTGTTAGACTACGCAGTTGCTAGGCGCTTTCCTAGCCCGACCTCCAACACATGACCTGGCATCCATTTTCCAAATAAAAGGCACTGGGACAGCGCCCTCGGCGCGTTCCCCGGAAGTGCCAAGTAAGTGCCTGTTTTCGCCTGTTTCCCTGCACAACTGCTCATCCGTCTTCATTGCCATCTGAGGATCGCAGCAGAAATAAAATCTAATGGAGCTACATTGCCACATTGGAGCTTTGGAACTCTGTTGCCACGCTTTGTTAGGTGTGTATTAGGAGCTTTAATGACATATTAGCACACATTTTCTGGACATGCAAGGAGAACGTCATTGCTCATTATACTGTGTTCGCTTCATATATAGATTAAATAATTTCTAAATCACGCAAAAAGTAAATGTGTTGACATGCACACTAGCTAATGGTTTTTGGCTGATACATGCAATATTGCTTTAATTGGGTTGATACCTGCAATATTGCTTTGAATTTAGGGTTGGTACGTGTTACAAGGTGTGCTCAGTTGGTGAACATATGTTTAATTTTAGAGAGGCTCAGAGTGGGTTTTAAAGGAGAAGAAAGTAAACTGCCCCTAATGGTTTGGTGTTGTGGACTACAATACCCATACTAAACTCTACTCTTTGTCCCTAGACGACGCTGTTGCTAGGCGCTTTCCTAACCCCACCTCCAACACATGACCCGGCATCCATTTTCCAAATAAAAGGCACTGGGACAGCGCCCTCGGCGCGCGCCCCGGAAGTGCCAAGTAAGTGCTTGTTTTCGCTTGTTCTCTCGTGGGCTAGCGAGGGACTGTTGCGAGAAACAGACTGATAAACAGACCCCAGCCTGGGATCGTGGTTTAGCTTGGCCAACCTGGTTGCACAAAAATCGATCATATGCTCCTGTCTGGGTACCCGTAGACCTGGATGATCTTGTACCCAGATTGAACTGTCACGCTCCACAAGGGTGGTCTCTTATCCAGGGTATCGTGGAAAAGTAATTTTGATTTCCTTCCTGGGTAGGGTACTAGAGGGCTGGGGCGCCTTTGAAATACGCAAGGAGGTGGAAGCCTGTGTGGTGTTTTTTTTTTTTTTTGGACTTGTGTTCTATTAGGAACTGTGCAATCTTACTGTCACCAACTTACAGGCTACAAATCTGGGGTAGGGGGAGCTGGTTTCAATTGAGAATTGTAAAGCCGCTTTGGGTTGGAATCTGCAGGAGCGTGGAAGTTTTTTGCTTATGCATTATTTGCATATTGACTTAGCTGCATCCGGAAGTGCATCAGAAGTGTCAAGGTTGTTGGGCTGTTAGGCTATTCGCCTATATACAGAATTACTGTGTTTTGTGGGTTTCTACTCTCATTTAGTAAGTAATGAACTGTTTCAGGGAATAACTTAAAACCACAACAGTACGACATACAAATTATGGTAGGGCTGCTTCGCAGTGGCAAAATTGGCATATCTCCTACTGTTGCAAAGAAAATATACACATTGCCTATCTATACTTGCTGCGACAGCTCTGACATCTGCAGGGGAGGGCACATTAAGGGCTCGCCCTTACTCTTACAGCCATCCAGTATGGATACTGGAAAGGTAATGCAGTTTCCGCTGGCCAACGGTAATGAACAAACCCCTGGCCAGGTACTAAGCTCACCATTTTAAAACGATGCCACGGGCAGTGATGATGCAATAAATAAGTTTGACCACCCGAATAACGTGGCCCAGAAAAGCCTCTTAAGTATTTACGATGACATGGCCCCCTTATCAATCAAGAGCATTGAAGCAAATTTTATCCCTAGACCTCACACGGACACCTCTCTCTGGCTCCTGTTGTTCTGGCTGAGCTGGATAGGAGGGTGTGCCTCTCTAGGGTTCCTTCCACCCCTGCACGGGCAAGAGGGGGTGGGGTTGACAAAGTATATCTTCATGAAGCTGGACATTTTGAGTCCCTAACATATCCCAATGAAGAAGGCCGTCCAATTAAATCTTTATCTAATATATTGGGCGAAGAACAGGCCCATATGGGAGGCATGGGAGAGAGTCCATCGGCCACTATTCCCCGAACATGTTCTAGTCCAACTTCCTTCACTCAGCCACCTATTCAGGATCATGAAGCCTCACACATTATTCCCTCTTTTGAAGGGCTCAATACTGAAGATATGCCATCAACATATGCAGCCTTTCCTCATCTCACCAGAACACTGAATCTTCTGGATAGGGGACATGAACGGACACATACAGAGGTTCAGGAATTGAGACTTTTTATTCTGGACTGCTCCGAGAAATTGAGCAGACTAGAGGGTTTTGTTTTTGCAACTGAGAAATGTATCCCTTCCTTGGGACATACTGCAATGATCGACACAAAAGTTAACCATGATCAGTGTACACAAAATGACGATATGAAACAACCGGGGTACAAATCGTACGCTGACATTTTGGGTTGTGGTAATAAAGAGGTACCTCTGTCTCATACTAATGGACAAGAAGAATTAAAGAGCTTGGTTTTACTTAATGCAGAACACTTAAAATGTATGGAGGTCCGGCTAGGTTTACTGTCCTCTGAGATTACTTTAGGATTCTCAAATTTGAAGATAACTGGTGCTAATATTGAGACTCCCTGTGTCATTCCAACTCCAGACAGCCCATCTGCTCTAGTGACTGATATTGCAGAGGGCGCCATGCAGGAACAAGGGCAAGGTGGCACCGCAGAGGAGGACTCTACTTTGGGCTCTGATACAGTCCCTGTCCAACACACCTCTCGTAGAGAGAGGAAAATGTGTGCCAGGGCTCTCAAACGCAGAGCCGCGACACAAGGCTCCATAAATAACAATCCATCTAAAAAAAGTAAAAATCTCCCATCACTGAAAGTGTTAAATACAAATAGTAATATCAGAAACATCTGTGGATTGTCCGCGGAAGAGGGTGTGTTTGATTTTACACAGTTAGATGAAGAAAGCCAACGAGCGCTGAACCTGAAGGATATCCCTCCATCTGGCAAATTAAACGCAGAGGATTCCATAGCTTGTGCTAAGGCTGTTATGGATAGGGAAAAGAGTATGGTGAGGCCATAAATACCCTCACTGACGCAATGAGTCATAAGGGAACAAAACTAACTTCAGTCACTCAACCCTCTAAAAGAAACATAGCAAAAAAAAAAAAGGAAACTCCACTTCTGGCTCAGCAACAATTGCGGGCGCAACAGAGTCAAGGGATTAAACAATTTTTCGAGTGAAAACATAAATAACAACTAACAACATCGTTCTGGAGGTGAAAACCCATGACTCTCGTGATATCCAACATCTTTCAGCACCAGTGTCTACACCGAACTCTGCACTTAAAGATGCTTTAAGTGTACCTCCAACAGCCACGGCTCAGGGTGGCATTGAGGCTGAGGAGATTTTGGTAAGCAAAAGAGTTAAACTTACACCTTGTGAGGATATCAAAATATTAGTTCAGCAGGCCCTACTGAACCTACTTGAGCATCCCACAAAGTCTAGTATCCAACCACCAGGACATATCAATAGTGCCTGTGAATTTACAACAAACAACGATCTACTGGATGTGAAAATCCAGGACCCTCTTGACATCAAAAAACATCCAGCACAAGAGTGTCTACTTAATCTTGCACCTAAAGACATTTTGAGTGGGCCTCCAATTGCTACAGCGCAAGGAGGGATAGTGATTGAGGCGACATGTGCAAGCAATAACGCTAAACTCACACCCAGCGAGGACATAAAAATATTAGTCCAGCAGGCCCTTTCGAACCTTCTTGAGCATTCTACAAAGTCCGGCTACCAACTTCCAGGCTACTCTAACAGCGCCTGTGACGATGCTCTGGACCTAAAGACACGATCTGAACACAACAATCCTGTGCCATCCATAGCCCAAGTGAGTATCCCACTGAGGCATGGGGCACTAATGTTACTGTGCCGACTAGTGACACAGAGTTCAGGGGTAAGTTCATGGGAACTGACTTTGGACGCATTCAGCAGACCAATTCAGGATCAGATTATCAGCAGGCATCAACAAATGTGATAGCTGATATGTCAACAGTGGGTAGATTTACTGAAGCCGGAAGAAATCACTCCCAATATAAGGATTGAGAGGACGGTGCTCGACATGAAAACCCAAACGAGAGTGGCTTCAATGCAGCCTTTCCATTTGAGGTGAAAAGACAAACACAATTGAATTCTGCCTCTGGTACCAGAGTTGAATGGCGACAAGCCAATTTTGAAGAATACCCCAGTGTTATGTTAAATTTTATGTTATCACATGGTGGTCCTCCATCACTTAATCGGAGCAGGATTCTGTCCTTATTTGGTGAAGTTTCTAGACTTTCTCTGATCTCCTCCGGTGATATCAAACTTATCGACTATATTCACCCCACTAGGTTTGACTATGTGAGGGTGGTTTTCTATTCAAAAACCATTTTGGATCCTGTCTTCTCTGAAATTGAGTCCCTGCAACGCTTTGGCTTCGATTTGGAGATTTACAGTGAGGGATTCTTGAGGTCATGGGAAGGGGAGCAAGGGAGGGCCTCCAATGTCTCATACATGGGAACGCAAGCCCAGAACACAGAGAGGGACATCCATTAGAGCTCTTCCTCTGCTATTGATTTGAGATGGCTGGCACAAACACCCAGAGACTCCATATCCAAAATACACACAATCAAAGACAACCCTTAGAATACATGCTCTTTATTCCTCTTGTCATGTAATTCCAGAGGGAATCGTGCTCTTAAGCAGTCCTTGGCCTGTTGTGCTATCTTATATGACGCCACTATTGTTTGCTTTCAAGAAACCTGGGCCCTTGCCCCCCTGTCTCTAGATGGCCTTTTGGTACACCAAGAATTTGCGGTTAAAAAGTCTAAAGGTAGACCCTCGGGGGTCTCCTCATTGCTGTTAAAACCAACTCCTACGCCAAATGCCTCAAAACATTCAAGATTAATCAGGGATGTATTGCACTTCTTTTGAAACTTCGCCCCTGCAAATTCTGTGTTAATTTACTGATTATTAAGGTATATTGGAGTCCTGATCTTGTCCCAAAGGAGTTTATTACTCTAATCGACTCAGTGATTCAGGATTGCCAAGAGATGTGTGATATCTTGAATATCATTGTGGCAGGTGACTTTAATGCGGATGTGTGTTCAGGGAAATTTGCTGAGAACGGCTCTTCGAGGAAACCTCTACAGGGGGACATTTGGTTTCAATTTATTTCTGGTTGGGGACTGCTCCCTGTGTCTAATCTTTTGGGTGCACTACAGGACCATTCCACCTGGTCCAATGGGATTGTGAACTCCACTATTGACTTTGTTTTCGTTAGCACACAAATCTTAAACCAATTTTCTGATTTTGTTTTGGCTCCCTCTACAGTTAGCGATCACAAAATGCTCAAACTCTATCGATACGCATATCATAACACTCATAACGACCAGTTTTTAGCAACATTGGATGGTAACGCCTCCTGCAATAGACTCACCTGGCACAATGACAACATTACTAAAGTCAATCTGTTGTTTCTGGCTGACTATCATAAGCACGGTTTTGACAAGAAACAGATTATTTACTCACATGAAGCCTTTGAGAACTATGTCTATTCTGTGATTCGAAGACCATCTGGTATTAAGAAATCATCTACAGTAACTAAGACCCACAAGCATTCCTTTAGTTTAGAAATGCAAAATTTAAAGAAAGAGAGGAATCGCGAAATTCGTGTATTCCGGAAAATGCAAGGTAATGATACTCTAGGTGGTCAGTTGAATAATCTGAAAAACAAATGGAAATCTAGATTGAGATCATTAAGGGCCAAGCTTTATCAGAAGGATGCTGAAGACATGCTTTTTTCACTAATGGCCTCCAACTCTCGTAGATTTTGGTCCTTACTTAATAACAGAGGTGAGGGTCAATCTAGAGCTCAAACCACATGTATCTCCTCTATTTGGGCAGGACATTTTGGTTCTCTCTACAGCTCTCCAAAACTGGTCTGGAATGTTCCTAAGGACATTCAACTGTGCCCATGGAACATCCCCTTCACTTTGGCTGATATTCAACATAAAATCACTTGTTGCTCTGCCTCTCGGGCCTCTGGCCCCAACCTGCTTTCAAATATGGTATTCAAAGGTAATTCCACCTTGTGGGCAAAAATTCTGTTTTTCCTTTTTAAAGACATTAATTACTAGGGCCATTCCAAATAGCTAACATTTGTCTTTTGTCGTTCCAATTTATAAAAAAGGGCGACAGGTTGTCTCCTCTAAGTTATAGACCAATCGCACTTTTGGACGCAGTCTCAAAAATCTTTGCGTCTATTGTTCTTGAACATATACATGTGTGGATTAAGGACTTCTGTATTTTGTCTCCCTGCCAATTCGGATTTAGAAAATATGTGGGGACAGACGCCGGTGGTCAATTAACCAATATCTTGCAACATCAGGAGTGGACTGTAGGGACTTTGCCTATATATCTGGCCTCCATAGATCTGACGTTGGCTTTTGACATGGTCAACAGAACTATGCTACGGACCAAACTACGTCTCCTGGGTCTACCCCCCTCTTGTCAATTCTTTACCACCTACATGAAGACACCAAAATTAAGGTCCGACTGAGTACAGACGGCTTATTGTCAGAGGAAATAAAGGTCTCCAATGGGCTTAGACAGGGCTGCATTTTTGCGCCCACTGTTTTCAATTTATATTTTTCAGATGTGGGTTCACACCTAAAAGAATCTTCCTTTGCTGCCCCCAAGGTGGAGGGGGTTAAGATATTTTGGACTGCCTACGCGGAAGACGTTACCTTATATGACCATACACCCATTGGCCTACATCGTCTACTGACCTAATTTAAAGAATACTCTAGTGTGAACTCCCTAATAATCAATCACACTAAAACTGTCATACTTCGCCTAAGTCACAGGAGGTGTTCCAATAAATATTCTTGGTTTTTAGATCATGTCAAACTTCCAGTGAGACAGGCCATGAGATATCTGGGTTTTCAAGTTTATGAAAACAAAAAAAAGGCAAACTACCAGGAGTTTCCTGAAATGAAAATTGTACTCTTGATGTGTCAATTGCAGAAAATTGACTATAAGTACGGGAAATTCAATATGGAGCCTTGCCTGCACCTGTACCGTAAAAAAATTGTGGCTCAGTTTTGTTAAGGTCTGGAATTCGCTCTACTCTGGTGCAGGGAAGAAATTGTAAGGTATGAGTCTCGGATTTTAAAACATATGGTGAGGTGTCTACCGAAGTGTGTTCCTCTGACGGCTATCCATTATGAATTGGGACTCTTTTCTCTTAAAAGTACAATAGAGTGGCGTAGGCTCGCGCTATATAGGAAGCTCCTTGTCAGCAATGACACGACTCCATACGTTGTTATAGGCAGCGGGTTTCTTCGCGGGAAGGTTACTTCGAAGATTCTTGAAGACATGGAAAGGGAAGCTCTTGATTGTTTAGAAAAAGTTGGTGTCTCCCGAGAGATTTTGATTTCCAACCCTATGAAGGTAAAAACTCTTCTCCGTCATCATGATTGGAATACCACGGTTGCCGAAGTTTTGACTAAGGAATTATACTGTCAACTTGTGTCCAATTTTAAATAAATGGGTGTTACCGAGCCGTATTTGCTTAAATTTCCTCATAGAACATGGAGGCACGCCTTCATGAAGTTTAGATTCAATATTCTGGGTACAGGGGAAATTTTGAACATTAGGTCTGGTGCTTGTGCACCTGTTCCTATATGCAGATACTGTAAATCCACGGTTCCATTGAAAATCTAAGACATATTCTTACAGAATGCAATGGTTTGAGGTCTGAACGAATTAAGTCTTTCTCGCAATTTGTTCCCAATACTGACTATGTGGAGTTGAACTTATTATGGTTAGATATGCTTCACGGGAATCGAATGAAACTACAATTATCAGTTTTGAGATTCTTGAAAATGCATTGTGGTTTGTAACTGTCGATCCTAAGAAATTAATGTAACTTTGGAAATGTGTTAATTGTGAAGTTGTGTTAATACGCTGCACAAATGTTTATTTTAATGTATTTTATTCTGTAAAATTATTCTGTAAAGCTAACAGGAAACATATTTGCCTATGTATTCTTATCATGTTTTAACTTTTGTAAAGGTTACTGTGTAACCACAAACGAAATAAAAAAAAAAACCTTGGAGGACTCAGTATTTCCCCATTCCGGAATCCAGACCCGGTACTTCCCCATTCCCATTTGAGCCCACATAGGGCTCAATGGGAATGGGGACTATGCTAATAACGGCCCTGTTATTAGCATACTGGTCCTTCAGTGGCTCCCACTAAGGGCGCCTGGTTAAACCAGCCGCCCTTAGCGGGACCCGCTACAGGACCTCGTAATGCGGTGGTAAGGAGTTAATGGGACCTTTACCGGCACTGTTAACCCCTTACCGCCAAGGTATCCTATGAAGACTTCATCAATACACTGTACAACTGCATCAGCATTAAGGAAAATGCCCTACCCCGGTTCACACCCTACCTAAAAGAATGACATGACTTTGTCCAGATCAATATTTCCAGATTCCCAAATCTATCGCTTATCTCTGTTGTTCCACAAGGATCCATCCTCTCACCCTTAGTCTTCAACCCCTAGATGGAGCACCTCAGAAACCTCTTCCCGAGACAAAACATCTACATTCAGCAATACATGGAAAAAATACAACTCTAGCTAAACTTATCATCCATCTCAGATATCCAACAACTTAAGGCCTGCCTCACACAGCTGCAGACCTGAATGGCCAGTGTCCACCCCAAGCTCAACCCATCAAGACTGAATTCCTGCTACTCACCAACAAGAAATGCTGCCACATACAGACCTGGCTGTCCGCTACAAACCTCAAAGACTTCACATTGCAGGTTACATTCTCTGCAAATTCTCTGGGATTCCACATAGGCATCTATGCCACCTTCCAATCACAAAACAATTCAGATAGCATGGCACCAACTATCCATCCACTGTAAAACAATGCCCTTCCTACCAGACACCAGCTTTCAATCAACTGAACTGAACGGGTCCTGGCACCATCACACTTGCATGGATGACATACCCAAAGTAACCCTACAAACATGCATTACTTGCACAACTGTTAGAATACATGCCCCCTTCTACTTGGCAGACAACGTCTCCGTATAGGGCAATAAAGCTATTACCAGAAGTGAAGACATGGGATGACTAGTGCTGCAAAAAGACAAAAATGAAAGAACCAGGAAACAAACATTCTCTGTCTATGACTCGAGATTGTGGAATCTCAAACCCATCAGCATAAGACTTGCCACCATCTCGATGAATTCAAGACCTTTGGTTCACATAAATTAGGGTTCATTTTGAAAGGGTTTATTTTCCAAAGCAGATGTGCCCAGGGTTCACGCTTGACTGGAAATAATGTAATGTGGAACTCCAGGAAATCAACGGTGAGCCAATTCAACTTGCCAAAAAACCTTAGTTCATCCGCCTTTCAATTATTTTGCTTTGGCACCTCTGACCAGTGGTTTAACAAAGTCACTCACAGGTTTTGGACTTTTAAGTGAAATTACGCTTCTTTAATGCTTTGCTTGATGGTCACCCTTTTGTTGTACCTATCAGGATGTCACTCTCCATGGCAGACATGTTCACATTCTAGTTTTTGTGGGGCCTTATGTTCTTAACGTATTGCAAACCGCTGATGATGTTAGACCAGAGCACGCTGGGCCTAGGGATGTCTAAGCCTGGACCATGTGTTGCCATCTGCAGACTCTGTCACAGTGCCAGCCACTGATGTGTTGGTCTAATTACCTCAGGCTAATGACCCTCGTTCTTAGCACCTCCTCCTAATCCTGACTTCTCTCGATGCCCCCTCTTATCTGCTGCCTTAGTCTCGTCTCCTTCCTCTTCAATGCATGCCAATGCCCTCCAACTGCATGCACCCTCTTCCTGAGTTGCCTTCTTTCTTCTCTCAAAATATGTTTCTCCTCCTTCCCATCCTTTCTTCTACGTATAATCAATCTCCCTCCTGTAACTCCCTCTACCCTTCTTGTTGTTCTCATTCCACCTTTTCCACTCTCTTTGTCTTCTCCTGTTCCTGCTCCTAATTTTCAGATGTACTTCCTGACCCTTTCCGCCCTCTTCTGCTAATGTTCTGCATTCATTCTACTCCTTTTTCTGCTCCATCATTCATTTCTATCATCTTTTCCATTCTATCACTATCTCATCCTGCTTGTTCACATCCTTGTTCTGCTCAATGACCTCCTCCACTCTCTCTCATCCTCTCTTCCCCTGCAGGCCCTCCTCCTCCTCATTCTGATCTGCCACATCTTACCCACACTGACCAACAAAGTCTCTTTCTGACCTCCAAGATCTAACTTCTGCACCTTCTGCTGTGCAGGTTGAACTTGTATATGAATACACCCCCGATCCCTGCTAAAGAACGGATTACGTTGAGCTGTTTCTTTGTCTTGGGGAAACATTGTGATTGGTTCTCTTGCTTTGAGTTTTAGTGTCTTCGACGATTCTGGTTTAAAGCAAATATGCAGACTGAGCCCTCATTTGGGCCATACAGAATGTTGGAACTCGTCTCTTTGTTCCCATTGCCGTAGTTCAGTCTTGCAACTCCAGGCACACTGACAGCTTGAAATCTCCATTTATAAAAACATTATTGGATATCCTGTTTGAGTTTATATGGGGACTCACATTTCTATGTCTTAGACTGAGTCCCGAAAAGCACTTATTTTGCAAAAACAGTCCTTCTTGCATGGTAATGCTTCACATGTTGCAGTGACCAGCAAGGGCAGAAGCTGCAGGAATAGAACTGTGGAATAAATTGGTCACACTCTTTTATTCTGAAGATGGCAAACAGAGGTCACCTATTAATTGGTTTGCAAGTCAAGGAAAGTTTCATAGCAACAACCTAACTAACCGAATTAGCCTTTTAGACCAGGGATCTATATATACTTTTGGTCACATGACCACAGAACATTTTCGAGAAATGCACCTTCTAGACTTTCTGGCATGCTCTTCCATCTTTGAAAGGACATTTACCACATTCAGAAGCATAGGGACCATTGTCTCTGTTCATGGAAAAAAATATAATAGAATAACAGTGTTATGTAGCCTACAAGGGGGTGGAGATGTGGCATGTCCTTGCAGGTCTGCCAGATCAATTGAGGGGTGTCCGTCCACTGCCCCAGGACAGATCCAGGAATCATACAGCAGTACATTGTCCACACTTCAGACTGGCTGGATCTTTTGGACATGAACCCACATCCTTGCTCCAGTAACATCAGAGGGAAAATGGGATGGTAGGTACTTGCAATCATGCATGTGTTAAATGTCTGTCATTGCCTTCATTCAGGAGGGAAATGGGGAACTAATAAAAAGTCTGCTAAAGAGAAAAAAAACTAAAACATATTGGGCATAATATTAAGTTTTCAGAGCTGAAGGTCACATGAGAAGTTCCCAATCCATTCTGCAAAATAAACCCTCCCACCATTATTGTCCTCTCATTACTTATGTTCATATGTTCACTTTTTGATTTATTTATAAAATGGACATCAGCATTAGTGACACCACCAGCAGCCTTGTTATTGGTAGGGTGAAATATCTCTCTGCCTAAAGAAGGGGTAAGATTTTTGTTGCGGGTTCAGATACTGTGTTATTCCTGGGGAATCTCTGTATTGACTATTGACAGGGTTGTTTTCGTTTTGTCCAGCCATTCATCTAGGGGGAATTACTTGGCTTCCACTCCCTAGATGTCTTTTTGTTTTTCCTCGGGCCATCTAAGTTCTATGGATATTGGCTGCCATACCTCGATGAAGCTTTGGTGTGATTGCATTTACATCTGTTGTTGACTACTTTAGGGTCTCTCCCCTTTTCAGGGTCTCGGCCTGCCTTCATTCGAAGTCTACTGGTGGCCATTTTGGGTTGAACCCTTGGGGTAGTGGGCTGGAGAACTTTGGGGATCCTCTGTTTCCCTGCTCAGGGGCCTGAATCACAGAGTGTGTGGGTGTCACAAGGCTCCCATGGTCTCCCATAGTGGAATCACTCAGCCTATAATATGGGACGTTGTCACGCCCACCTCTTCAAGAAGCAAATTCTTAGCATCTTACACCATTCACTCCCCAATACCAATCAGTATACCTCCTAATGATTACTCTTAGCAGAACCCCATTTTTCGACCCTCACAATCTCTTTCAGCATTTTTAAATGTTCCCATTAACTGAACATTTACATTATTCCCACCTACCCGATAGCAGCTGATCTGCAAGAACCTTTTTTCCACCTGTAACCGTCATATGGATGTATGCCTGCGAGCCCTAACAATTTAGAGTGCTTGTTTTTTTGTATGGAATCTCAATTCCTGCTGAATAAATACCCAAAACAAAATAAATGTATACCCTGTCCCATAGCAAATCAATGATTACCATAGTGAACATGTTTCTGACTGATACCCCTCTATTGAGCTTAGGGGTCAGCACACCACTCTCCTTATCCGCTCTTCAAGTACTTCTCTCTAGCTACGCCTGTACTTCTCAGTCCCACCCCTTCAATGTGCACACAACCTCCCCTGGGCTATGAGCACCAATACCCGGCGGCCCCTGTAGCTTCTTAACACAACATGTAGGGCCTCATTAGGACCCAGGCGGTAAGGGGTTTACGGCAGCGTAAACAGCGCCGACCCTTACCGCCTGATTCCGAGGTCCCTTAGCGCCATGGCGGATTTAACACCTGCTTTTAGCAGGTGTTAAAATCCATGGCGCTAAGGGACCATGTTGTTAATTACGCCATCGTAATTTACGGTGGCGTAATTAACGCCTTCCCCACTCCCATTATGCCCTATGGGGCAACAATGGGAATGGGGAAGGGTAAATGGGGATTGGGGACTTACCGCCCCGCCAACCTCGGAATGGGGCGGTAAGTCCGCCAACCACCATGGCGTAAACATAGTTTACGCCATGGTGGTAAAGGTACGACCCAGGCGGTAACTTACCGCCTGGGTCGTAATGAGGGCCGTAGTATCTTAACACACAAACACACTTTTAGACGGCCTTCAGTGTCCCAGACACATTACTAAGTGCCACTGAACTGTGCACCTTGAGCCATGCACAGTAACCTCAGTCAGTGCAAACTGCAAAGACAGCGTCTAATACCCCCCCCCCCCACACCCCCTCCTCTCCTGCTGCAGACAGCCTGGACCAGTGCCTTTACGGCAGTACCAGTATGCTCACCCGTTATTATGTGCAGGTCTGTAATTAATATTCAGGCATTTCCTGTTAGGAGGAATCAGTGATTTTCCTGCAGCTGAGCTGCTCAGCGCACTCTCTCCATGTCGAACTGATCATGCCACAGTTCGTCACTGATGGCACAGATGTTGTCCTGGAAAGCATCCTGTATTGATGCCACCATGCATGAATCCTTGCCCAAGTCTTCGGAAGCTGTACCACAGATCTGTACCCTGTCGCCTCGCCTGTTTTTCGATACTTGAATAAATTCAATGTGAAAGTTTAATTCTTGCATCTTAGCTGGAAGACAGGCCAGCATGAGCGATATGTTCGTCCTGCCCCCTGGGGATAGGTTGCGCACAAGGGATTTGTGGTCTGTTCATAAATTTAAAAAAAGCTACCTCAGATACAGAAGTGAAAAGGCTTGGTGGCCCTCACACAAGCCAACATATTGTGCTCAATTACTAAATATTTCTTCCCAGGGGGAATGAGTGAGTGAGAAACAAAGGCAACAATCTGATGCTTTGATTTGTGGCACCAGAGCATGACTTCACCATTCCCACCTGCACTGTTATCCAGCACTCTCATGGCAAATGCATCTGGATAAAATGGTTTGAAGTCTGGGGCATTGAGGCTATAAGATGTGATGCTGTAAAGTCCATCAGACAATCCTCTGACCAGCAGAAAGAAGCATCATTTTTTTTTGCAGGGCCCACATGGGTTCAGTCTTGGGGGAATGGATTTGCACGACATTGCCAAAGTTCTCAGAAATGCCATTGAAGGAACACAACTGCTCCTCACACTCAGGTGTGAGTGCCTTTCTGATGACATACACCAGTGTAACAAGCAGAGGATGCCATCTGCACAGAGTTCATATCTGAGATATTGAACTTTTATTTTTTTTCTATTTGCATTAATGACTCCGCATCACATAAAACAAACTGTGATCAAATCAACACACTGAGAAACACACTTAGATCCAGATTTGTAGACACTACAAGAATCCCTCAAGTTACACACGTGTCATAATTATCGCTTAGGGATGAGAAATAGGAAGATAGATTTAATGGGGCGGGCAGAGCAGAGACTACGTACAGGCAGTAGGAAACACAGTGATGGGGAGGGAGGGGCCAAAGGGCAACAGGGGGGATGCTGGTAAATGTTTGCATCGAGACATCAAATCAAAGGCAGAATTAATCAGCTGGCATGGCATTTGAACACATTAATGTGTGCCTTTCTTGGGTTTCCTCTTAGATTGCTGTTGCAGTATCTAGAATAGAAGCCTATCCACATCTAGTACACCAGAGCCCACTTGCAGGTTTAGTCCACACTTTCCATAGTCTTAGAATCACATACTTTGCTCATGTGAGAGCCCTCGTGGCCCACAGATTCTGTCCTTTGTGGAGGCAGATTAACTACAAAATGGAGTCGAAAGGCACCCGCCTCCCATCTATACCTCAGTATTTTAACACATAGGTGACAGAAGGCTAATTAATTACAAATACGTTATTCCTAATACTGAATCCCTAGTGTAAGCTTGTTAGCCCTATATGTGAAGAATCTTGTATCCAGAAGTTGCCGGCCCTAGTTGGTGCTGGTGTGCCGACTACAAAGGGATGTCGAGATCCTGACCCTATCCTCTCTAAACAACTTTCCTAATGTCTAAAAGTAAGTGCACACACGAGGGGGGTCGGTGTCTGTATTTAATGTTACCGCCTCCAAAGCGTGTGTCTTACCACTAAAAACGTAGAACAAATTCTATGACAATTGGTCAATAGAGTAATGTAAAAGGCTCATTCTCTCTACACTGTACAGTACTGTAGAGAAAATGGGTAATGATAACTTAATAAATTTCTTTTTATGAGCCCTTGTCTCAAATGTGTGAGGGCATCAGAGTCTTGTCTCTCTTGTCTCTTTATCCTTTAGGATTCAGGGATTGATTCAACCAGCCCTTTTTGGACACCTGAAGATATCCTCAAAAAAGTTCATAGAATTGAAGATTTACTAAATGAATACTACAGTTATTAGTATTCGTCCTGAAGAAAGCGGCCACTTATGAATCCCGCTGAAACCGTTGACTGTTTCTAAAGTAGTACTGGCTGATGACCCAGACTCCGATACCCTCACACATTTGAGAAAAGGGCTCGTAAAAAGAAATGTATTAAGTTATCATTACCCATTTTCTCTACAGTACTTTGTGGAGGCAGCCCAGAGAGCACGTTGATTTTAGCACTGTAAGTTATGTGTCAAGGTTGATGAGGTTTCACAGTAACAAATCCATTTTCTCCGATACCTTAATCCAAACGTCTTCCGCTTTTTCACACAAGCAGAACCTATGGATTAGGTCTGCTTCTCACGTTCGACAGTGCCAGCACTGGTTATCTTTGATTCTCATTTCACATATTCTGGCCTGCATCCAGAACACCCTAAAAAATGCCCTTTGTTGAATCAGAGCTATCCTATGGACTCAGGAACATTGCCTTACATTGCTCAGGATGACCAGCCATTCCTTGTCTGAGATCTCACTGCCCAGCTCTAATTCCCATTTCCAATTTATTGGGCTAAGTCTGTCCTGATCCAGCCTGGTGAGGTTCTTGTTGTTTGTCAACTTCCTCACTCTGCTCTCATGTGCCAGTTCTACATGGTCTTTCCCATCACTCCACTGCAAGAGTTCCATAAATCACTGTCTTAATCTAGATTGGGGCATCGCACTGGTGCACTATTCTATTCCAATCAATCAGTTGTTTGTCTACATGCAGGTCTTTTATATTTCTTCGCCTCCCTTGTAATGCAAGGCGTCCCCCAGGACTGGCTTGCTTAATCTTATCACAGGACTTTCTAAAACTGGAGCATCTTCGTGTATGTAGGGCTCCTCCCTAAGCATGCTGTTGAGGCCCACTTTGTATAGGACATTGTTCAGAGTTCAACTGGTTTGATTTTGGAATGCCTGTGTTCATTTATTTGTTTACATTCTAGGCTATTCATCAGGTTTGTCTCTAATCTTCACCATGTCAGACACTCCAATTGATTGTGTACCTCCCATCTACTCATATCAATGCATGACCATAGCCTCATGGTAGAGTCTCAAATCCAGTAGGTCATAACCACCATTTTCTACAGGGAGACACGTATTTGCTAAGGGGATTACGCATTCACGTTTCCCCCTTTATGAGTTTCTTCTGCAGTTCAAGCAGTCTTCTTCAGTACATGTTGGGGATGCAGAGAGGAAACTTTCAATTCTTACACAACCTTTGGCAGCAGAACCATTTTGAAAGAGTTGACCGTACCTCATAAAGGCAGGTCAAGTCCCAACCATTTCCTTAAAAAACCTTAATTCTCCCTCAAAAGGGAAAGCAAGTTTGCTTTAACCAGAACCTTGTAGATAGTGAAGATAATGCCTAAATATTTGAATTTGAATGGTTTCCAGGAAATGGACAAGTTCATGCCTCCGAAAACAGTTCTTTGAGAGGTGTAGGTCTTCACATTTTGATCAGTTGTTCTTATAGCCAGAGAGCCGGCCACACTCTTGCAAACAGTCCCTGTAAAGTGGAGTTGAGATCTGTAGCAAACGCCAGGATATAATCCATTCCTAGTGTACATTTGGGTTCTTGGCCTTTATTTTGGATGTGCCTTATCTGTGTATTTTGATTATAAGATTCTGTTAAGGGATGCAGCACCAGGTCAAAGAGTCATAGGGAGCAATCAGTCCTATCTGTTTCCCCGGTGAAGATGAAATAATGCCAATCCCGTCCCCTTCGCATGTACACACTATCAAGGTGCAGCATACAGCACATTCATCATATTGATAAATCCACAGTCAAAGCCATAGTGTGTCATTGCTGCAGAGAGAGGTGCCAGTCAACCCTATTGACAGTCGAATCTGTATCTATGGATTGTACTAGATTCAACATTGCAGCATCCCTTGAAACAGTCTGTAAATCCAAGAGAAGGAAGAGACTATCTATTCCTTCTCTGCTCCTTATAATTCCCACCCAATATATGTTGATGAGATCTAGCATCAGAGTAATGAGCTTGATCACTGTCTCCTTTGCATAAAGGATACCGTCTATATTTATCAAATCAATTGGGTGACACCACAAGCATCTGCATGTTAGGCGTCCCTCATAATGAAAGCTATCAGAGTGCTTGCCTCTATGTAGACAGTATCCCTCCCTAATATATATCTTCTCTAAATATCTCTATTAGTAGAGTAAGTAGCAGAGTTTATACTGCAGAGAAAAATCTACTGTGAAGTCATCAATTTCCGGTGAGTCATGATTGGGCATGCAATACAATTCCTTCTATAGTTCTTCTAAGTTAATGACCATTTTAAGTTCTAAAGTGTGTGCCCATGCTAGGGATGCTCTCTGTAGGAAGATGGCATCTCCCCTGATGTTCCTCCCACTTCTCCACACAGAGTGCAGAGTTGTAGGTCCAAACTTCTCCACATATTCCCTCTGCCAGGCCGGCCCCTGATCCATCCAATCTATACATTCTAGCTATAAAGTTTCTGGTTAATGGCTGCTAAAGCCTAAGGGCTAGGAGCTTTAAGAACCTTTCACCTTGTTCCCAGTATTTCTTTGCACTTTACTGCAGCAAGCCACAACCCTCCTGATATGCTCCTCGTTAATTGCATGCTTCAGGTTTAGCAGCTCCCTTAAATTTTCCTCATTTGGATCTCATCCCTAGAAATCAATTCAAGCTTTAAATTTGGACTCTTTAACCAATAGGATCTTATTTCTCTGATGTATTTTCTAAGGGATGCATAAACAATAATTATAACCCACATAAACACCTTCAATAAGTCTCAAAGGACTGACACCCTATCTAATGAGGTTCCCCTATGTTTGATTGTCAGCAGATAGTTACTGAAGTGTCACTTATGCGATTCTCGTTGCTCTCTTGCTGTCCAGAGCAGCAGTTTTTAAATTGCATTGCCAGATATCACTATATTGTCTATATCACATGTATGTGCAGATGGAACCTTTGCAACAAAATAATCAATCCTCTAGAAAGTGTTCTGTGCTGAAGAGAAGGAGTATCTTTTCTCACCGGCATGTTTTGACTGCCATGTATCATAAAGTTTCAGACCTAACATGGTTTGCGTGATTGCCACTCTATTTGTGTTGCCTACTATTTCATGCAGATATGTCAATTTATCCAGCATGGAGTATGTACATTGATGACATCCTGATTGTCTGGGATGGGGATGCCACATTATTTGAGAAATTCATGATGTGCATCAATGAACAGAACCATTTTCTGAAATTCACGTCTGTATATATCTCACCTGAGATACATTTTTTGGAGATTACGATCTGCGCAGATGAGACTGCTAACATTCTGAAAGTGAAACCATTTCACAAAGCTACTGATAAGAAATTTCTACTCCTGTTTAATAGTTGTCACCCTTGTCATACTAGAGGAAACCTCCCCATAGGACGATTTCTGAGACTTAGACGTAACAGTTCTAATAAAAGAACCTTTTAATCGGAAGCTAGAAAACTTTGCTCTAATCTGAAAACAAGAGGGTATCCCAAGTCAATTGTTAATAAGGCTTCCAAAAGGGCAGGTTATAACAACGGAAAAGCCCAATTACAATACAAGGACACATTCATTAAGAATGATAAAATTGTATTTGCCAGAACGTTTAACCATCTTTCTAAGAAGATCAACAATATTGTGTGCTTTCAAACATGGGTCCAACCTGAAAGATATGCTAACCAAAAATGATATTTAATGGTTAAAATGATACTCAGATGAGTATTACTGAATCTTGGGGGTTATCTAAACCTATATGTCACACACCATGTGGATCCTGTAGTTGTTGTAATACTACCAAAAGAACAAAGGAAGTAAATATTGGCATTAATAGACAATGGTCACAAAAACAATTTACTAATTGCAACTCACGGATGGTGGTTTACACCATCTGGTCTGCAAAGGTTGTATTAAAAACGCAATAATAACTTCCCTTCTACGATGACATTTTGTTACAATAAGACATGCTTAATGCAGAATGAGATGGACCGTGTTGTTACAAATTCCATATAACGCTTATATGGCATATGCTAACAAGAGATTATATAAAAAAGAACAATGTCTCATTTGTTTGAGCAACAATGTTGAAAGTGGGCTCAAATAAATGGTGGATTGGCACAATATGTTAAATCCCTTATATAGGAAGTTGGTATCCTGGAGACAAAACTCAATTTAGGGAATACAAAATTAATATAAATCCAACCTATCAAATACAAGTAGCATTGTATGTTATATTTCTTTAAAAAGTCTGGCTTGTGTCGTTGGTTTAATAGAAATAGTTGCAAAACCGAATCTTATTCACCTTTATTGAGTTTTATAGTGTTGCTTTCCATCCATAAGCAGAATACTTTAGTCTCTATAAGATAGCTGACATGCTGGTAATTGTGAACCACAGAAGACAAGAGCGGAAGACGGACTAATCTTTATGGAGTTTGGAACTGGAACACTCAAACTCGGCTTTCTCACTTTAAAGTGATAGCTGCATGGTTAACATCCAATTTTGAAAATTCAAACTTGCTGGCTCCATGGACTTCACGGATTGACACTGTCTGAGTCAGCACCCAAAATAGAGAATAGTAGGTCTGAATATTGCGGTGATATAGTAATGAGTTACAACAATGAGTATCGAGATACGTGTTGACAGTACTTAATGCTCTTTCATGCATTGTTTTACAGCATTGAACTAACTCTAAATTAAAAGCTTCTACATGTGATTTGAACGGCTGTGAACCAACTAAGGAAGGATAGCCATACATGAATTCGGTCATCACACGTAAGTAGAATCATTATGGTTATAGTTGTTAGCCAGGCGCATTGCCGACATATTCAGACCTGGATGAGATTAAAATTGTTAACTGATGACTTGTTCCGTGAAGTGGAGCAGAGTTTGTTTAAATAGATTATCCTGTTTTCGCTTAGCTTAGTTTGAAAACTAGCCATTGACTTTGAAATAGGACCAATATGACAAAGCTCTAATAAAATAGAGATTTCAACTCTGAATAGGGTGTGAGTTATTTATTTATTTATTTCAATTCTTAAAAACATGCCACATCGCCGAAGGCCTCAAGGCGCAAAAGAAACATAAAGAAATGCACAGAAAACAAACAAGCTGCCGGGCATCAGAAGGGTGAGAACCAGCTAAAAGTCAAAAAGCAGTCTAGGTAGCCTTGAACAAGGTTTTTTTTGTTTTTCTTTTTTAAATCGGCCAATGATGTTCCGGATTTAAGACCCAATGGAATGGGATTCCAAGTGGCAGGAGCCAAGACGTCAACATTTTTTTTCCCCAAACTTGACTGATCGAAACCTGGGTTGCCACAATTGAGCCTTATCCAAGGACCTCAGGGATCATGTCGGAACGTACCTTTGGATGCGTTCACAGAGATAGCTGGACGCCTTCTGGGTAAGGAACTTAAAGGCGAGTGTGAGGATTTTGAAGGGGACACACTGTTTGACTGGCAGCCAGTACAGATTCTGCCTGGCAGCAGTAATAGACTGCCTGTTGGAAATACCCAATACTGCTCTGACCGCACCTTCTGCATGACCTATAATGCTGAGAAGTTAGATTGAGCCGTTCCTGCAAGCAGACTGTTGCAATAGTCTAGCCTCAAATTGACTAGGGTGGAGGCAAGAATGTACATATTGTTAACAGTAAGATACAGGCGTAAGTGAGCAAGCTGTTTATTAATCCAACCACATGAAGCCTGTGTCTTGGCAACATGTGGCCTCATCGTCAACTCAGACTCCAATGTGACGGCCAAGGTCTTAACAGTCTTAGCCACAGAAACGGAGACGTTAGAAATTGCAAAGGAAACATATTCTGGAGAGAGATTTTTTTGCATGTGACTCGAGGCCACATTGAGTAGCTCATTCTTGTATGTATTAAGAGCCATAGAGTTTTCCACCATCCAATAATGTATGGTGGAAAAGATAGCATTAATGGCCTGTAAATCGCGAGAGTAGGTACCAGTGAGTTCCAGGATGGCCTCTGTATCCTCAGCATAATTGGTATAAAAGACACCCAGATCATCAAGAAGGAGAGGAAGGGGAAGAATATAGATGTTGAAGAGAGTAGGCAACAGAGAAGAACCCTGTGGAACACCTCTTGTGTGCAGAGTAGGAGAAAAGGAGGCATTCTGAAGAGCAACTCTAGAGATATGTGGATCCAAGAAGGAGAGAAGCCATAGCTTTGCTAAATCAGAGTAGCCAACCAAGAAGTCTAATCAAATAGCCAAAAGCTTGTGGTCGACCAAGTCGAACATGGCCGACAGATCAAGCAGCATGAGGAGTGCAGGATGACCGCGATCGACAATGGCCACCAGGTTTGCCTTCAGATCGAGCATGGCAGTCTCTGTCCCGTGAAGTGCCCGATAGCCCGATTGATGGGGCCCTAGGATAGAATTACCCTCAATGTATTTTTCAAAGTGAAGATTCGCAACACGATCCATTACATCCAGAAAAAAGGTCACATTGGTAATGGGACGATAATGTTTCAGCTGACAAGGATCAAGAGTTTCATTTTTTAGCAGTGGAGTGATCCACGCTTCCTTGAGGTCAGTGGGAACCTGTCTCTCAGCAAACGATTGATTTATAAGTTTTGTAATCCAGGGACATATGGTGTCAATAGACCCAACCAAAAGACTATAGGGACAGAATTCACCCCTGCATGTGGTGGGTTTCATATCAATAATGATCTTTTTCACCTCTGCTACTGTTTAAGAGGAAAAGGAGAAAGTAGATTTGGGAAGGGAGTCCAGCCTAGCAGGTGTGGCTCCCAAAGAGGAAGTGGAACTGATATGATCCTGTAGTACCGATTTGGGTGAGACATTGGACTCTAGGTGTTGCACGATCTTAGCGGCAAAGGCATCGTGGATGGTCTGGCACCAAGAAGAGTCCTTAAAGCTGTTAGTCCTAGTGTGAGTCTCAATATTAAATTGCCGAAGAATGGCAAACAGCTCCTTAGAACTTGATTTGGCATGAGTAACGCTGTTGTTGTAATAGGGTTACTATGGCTTTAAAGTTCTTAACGGCGAGTTTGTAGGTGGCCAGGAGGGCGGCGACACATGCTTTCACCAAGCACGCTCGGCTGACCTCCTGCAATGTCTAAGGAAAAGAATATCCTCATCAAACCAGTGTTGAGCTAGAGTTTCTGGGTTAACCAGCTAGGTGGAAAAGGGAGCAAAGTCCTCAGTAATGGAGTGTAGGGTAGATTTTATGTTCCCAGAAAGGACCAAGGAGCAATTGTAGTCCTCAATATAACACAGACTTGTAGTTAATAAATGCAATCGTTTTTGAGATGTTAGGTTTTTAAAAGATCAAGCCCTGATAGATTGCCTGGGGACAGAGTCAACTCTTGAAGAGGATACAGGAAAATCAATAGCGAAGGTCAGAGTAGAATGATCGGACCATGGACAGGGCACACCACTGGAGTAGACGAGGGAATTTGGTGTAATAGAACCCAATCAAGCATATGGCCTCCTATGTGAGTGGGTTCTGTGACCTGTCGTATGTAACCAATGGCGTTAAGAGCACCGAGTAGTGACTGTACAGTTCCGTCTGTGGGCACATTTGCCCACAGATTGAAGTCACTGAGTAACACCACTGGGGCGGTATCACTAGATGCTATGCTAAGCAAATTGTAAGGATATTTGGCGTGTTACAGTACAGAGTACAGTAATACTGCACAAGTAGCACATTTTTTTTTTTGCAGCACCACCACAAGGGTGCGGTGCATTGCTATATGGGTTACCAGATTAACAAGGAAAGACAGGCTATTCAGTCAAAAACGATTTTAACATATAAGATGCAAATCTATTTTTACAGTTAAAAGCACACGTGCTCATTTAAAAATGCACACTATTTTTCACCTGAAATGCCTATATTGCTAGAGACACATTTGAAAATTAACAGCTAACCTATTAACAATTAACCTGACTAATAAAACCTTATTTAACATAACCCACTAATAAAATGTGTTCTCCACTGCAGAATTAGGCATACTCTGAAAACCATTTAAATGCGTGTGCAGAGATTTTTTCTTCTCTTCTCTGCCTGATTCTCCGTGTTTTTGTGCACAGTAACTGCAGGAAGAAGGAAGTCAGATTTGCAACAATTGCAAATGTATAAGCGAAGCTATTGTTGAAGAGTAGGAGGATGAGAGATGATGGATTTCATTGGGACACGTCATACAGAGGGCTGAGAGGAAAGTTTTAGTGGGCAGTATCAGGGAAAAAGACAGGCAGACATCTTTCTGCACTATTGGGGAGAAGACCTGGCTGTGGGGCTCCTGACTGAATGCAGATTCCTGTGTCCTGCTGCAGTCGAGATTGGGGAGAGCTGAAAGAAGGACCTTTCCACTGGCTGAGGCATTCCTATCTGCAAAAGCTGAGAATTCCAGGCAATGACCCCGGTTTGAGAAGGTAAGCGTTCCTTTTTGCTGGAGTTAATCCAAGAGAGCCACATTCACAAAGAGAACAACTAAAAAGATAAGGTAATGAGAAGTGTGGGAGCTGAGTGTGTACGGTAATATGCAGTCAGTGTAGGATTCCTGTGCGTGTCTTAATCAAGTGCTAATGTTGCAATTTGAGTTCTGTTCTCCGCCACTCTCTTTGCAGAGTGTCACAGACAATGCTTTGACTGTACCATTTTATTTCTGTAAAGAATGAGATCGTTTTTAAATACAACTTTTATAATACAGAAAAATATTTGAAAACAGACGGGTGATGTTTATTGTTTACCATTACAATGCTGATGATGTGGGGAGATTTTTAAACAGTGCAATGGTCATTTTAAGACAGATGTGTGCATGTCAAAATCAGTATGAATAATTGTGAGTGACTGTAGCATAGCTTGTTGGAGGTACATGAGCCAACGGGAAGAGAGACTCTCTGAACATAGCTCCCTACCGTATATAAGGTAGTGGAAATTACCACAAGACTACCACATATAGCTCTCTGTCGTAAATAAGTCAGTGAGTTCGCCCATGGTGGCACACCAACACTATCACTGGAAAATGTGGTATTCCTAGAATGCAGGTCTGAGGTCTCTCTAGTGATCACACGAAAAATCTAAGCAAAGATAAGGGATTCTGGACATTGGGGCCACAAATAAAACAAGGGAATTATGCTCACCAAAATACCACCAACCACGTATACCAAATATGCAGGTCTGGGTGCTGAAATAATGCATGTCCATTGTATTATTGTTGCACATGGCCAAATCTGAATACAAAGAGTGATTATTGCTAAGTTATTTTTCGGCGGTAATAAAATACCGTCAGGCCCCAAATCTCCACAAAATACCCTACATATTTATGGTGCGTTGCAGGCCGGGAAAGTGATCATAGAGTACCTACTGGGCGTGGCAAGTGTGTCTCACACTGCCATTTGCACATTAAAGGGAACCCATTTTATAATAGCAGTGTGCCACTAAAAACGAATTTCAGAATGTCACAAAGGGAAAACACATTCTCAGATCTATTGCAATATTTAGAGGCAAAGTTATTTGCACATGGGAATTGGTCTTCGAATAGCACGTTAGAATGGAGTAACCGCATTCAGGGTGAGGTGCAGAAAGAAAAACTAGACAATATTTTTGCAGAAGGCAGCATAATCCAGGTCTGCCTTACAAGATTATTGAATGCAGCCGATAAAAGTGCAGAGAAAGACTGTTTAATACGGCTATGCGGCAAAATATGGTTTATTTTAAACAAATCCCTGCGAATGCAAGAGAATGATACTCAGCTAATTAACAGGTTAAAGACTGAATTAGAGGGGGCAAGTAAAAATCAGGAAATGTTGAGAGCAGAATTGGATGTATGCCAAAAAGACATGCAATTAAAATGCAGAGACTTTGATACTCAGTTATCCAAAAGCAAGAAACAATTTGAAGATAGTGAGCAAGAATTGGCACACTTAAAAGCCTTAGTGGATCACATTAGGCAGGATAAAGATGAGGTTGTTTCAGAAATGCAGATTTTACAAAAAGAACATTGTGAAAAAGAAGGTGATCTCCAGAGTGCAGAACAAGAAATGATTAAAATGATTCAAGAAAGAGACAAGAGAAATAAAGAGTTCAATGAATGCCAAATGCAAATGTGCGACATGCAGGAGGCGATTAATAAAATGAGCGATGAAAATAATTATTTGCAGAATGAAGCAACTAGACTCCTTAAAAAGTGTAAGGACTTAGAACAGCAAATGTGCATTCCCAGGTCCCAGGAGAGGCGGCAGGGTACCACATTCAATGGAGTGGAGGTGAATTCTAGCTCTGCCCAAAGAGCTAGTGCCCCAGTGACTGGGCCGGTGACTGAACTTGGTTGCAGCGCCCTTGGGGGATTTGATACTCCCATTGGGGGCAGTCACCAATCTCATACACCTGAAAACAGGATTGACTCACAAAATAGTGCAATTCCATGTATTGCAACAAGTAGCCCCATAAAAATAATGAAATCCATTAAAGCCCTGATCAAACCATTTAAAAAGGGAGGTGAATGCTGCATTGAGGATCACTTAGAAGCGGTGCATGACATTTTTAAAGCACTCCAGATACCTAAGGAACAGTACAGACAATATTTTCATTTAACTTTAGATGCCCCGACGGCCAGCATCATAAGGGGATTAAATGAACAGCAGAATATGACATGGCTGGAGTTTGAAAAAGAAATTAGGCGTCATTTTTCTCCTTTTCAGTCATTGCAGGAGGCAAAGAAAGTCGCGTACACAATTACTGCTGGACCTAATACATCCCCTCGCCAATTTTTACAAGACTTAAGAAGAGCATTCTCTCGTTTTGATGTATCTTTTGACTCAAATCCCAATGAGTTTAAAACTGCATACTTATATGGGCTACAGAAAGACATCATATCCCAATTGGTCCGTGAATTTGACCGTGACAAGTCCCTTGAATGGATTGTACATCAAAGCACAAAGCTATATGAGGTACTCTATTGTCAGGGTAGATAAAGTGATAAAATGAAAGATACTAGGCCTAAATCTAAAGAACCCTCAGCCACAGTAATGGAAATCAGGTCAGCCAAAATGTCCCTTGAGTCTGCTCAAAGTCAAGGTAAAAATGTGACACCTGAACAAAGGGGTAATCAACAAAGATCGCCATTTCCTGTACCAATGTTCCAATCACATGATCCTAGTAATAGAGAGAGCTACATCAGCCCTAGATATTTAGGGGATAGACCCCGGGTAAGATACCGGTCTGATATGGCAGGTATGAACAATAACCAGAGACAAAATCAAGATCAAAGAAATGATGGTCCCTACCAGTCATTGGGGACACAGAGCAGATTTGATCCCAACACCATGATATATGGTAATCAGGATAGGCCCCGATATGTGGATCGATTTACTGATAATGGAAATCAACATAGGGGCCAGTACCCACAATCTGAGAGACAGGACATGAGGCAAAACGTGAACTACAGTCCACGCCAGTACAATGATTCCCCACCAGGGGACTATAATCAAAGGATGGGTGCAACCCGCTCCCCTCCACAAATGAATCAAGAGTTCAGAAACCATCCCAACCGGTATCAATCACCTGAGAGGTATCAGAATAGATCCAATCAGGGGGAAAACAACCAATATCGACCTAGGCCACAGAAAGAGGATCCTAGAGAGATGGAAAGGTTCCAGTACCTTGAGGCCCAAGTGAAAATGTTAGCTGAGCAAATAGGAAAGCTCTATACAGCGCAAAAACAACCTTCCAAAGAGGGGGCTGATGGCCATAGCAATGACCGGGGGGCTTCCGAAAAGTGACTAAGTACTCATGATAACTGGAGTGCCAAAATGACAGATTGCTCTGATATAATTTTGCATAACGACTCTGAGATGCCTAATGGATTAAAAATGAAAGTACCAGTAAATGAAATTGTGACAGAAAGTGCAAATACTTCTAAAAAAGAGGTACGGTTTAACTTAGAGCTAAATAAAACAGTAAAGATTTGCACAAATGAAAAAGAAACATTAGGAATTCCAAAAGAACAAAGGAACAGATTTAAGAAAAATGACTCATGCATGGGGAATACCAGTGAACAGGGAGTAAGTGGGGATGCCATAGCTCCTTCCCTGGGCAAGCAAAACAATGACCAAACACAGACAGAAAAAGGAAATACTCACAAGGAGGGTACAAGTCAATCACCTGAAGAATTCTTTGAGCCACATATTCTTGACGAGGCTGCAAGGGCTGGTATTACACTAAATGATCACAAATGCACAGAATTAAAAAATGACAAATTGCTGAATGATGTTGTTACACATGTTCAGTTGGAAGGTTGTAATGTGGTCTCTGATGTTACCCAGATGGATGGGCGAACAGTGGCCACACTCCAAAAAACTTCTGATCATGGAGAAATGAATAAAATATCTCGCACAGAAATGGGTAAAAAGGAGGGAAAAATGTCTTTTCATTTACCAATGTGCTTAGCCAAAAGTGAAAAAGACCTGAGAAAGGTGAGCCCTGAAATCAGTAAGAATTCACATTTCTTATGTGTATTAGAGGAAGTTGAGGACAGATATTATGCACCCATCACTGTAGAAGAAAAATGCCACACCTTTGCTATGATTGACACTGGCGCACAGGCCACAATTATGTCCAAGGAGCTGGTAAAGAGTATCAATGAAGGGAGGCCTCCACAGAGTCAGATCACAGTGAAGGAAAATCAAGGCCCAGTGCATAACTTTAATGGGGAGGAGGTGCCCATCATAGGTGTAACTGAGGTTGACATAAAAATAGGAAAGCACAGAATGAAACAAGAGGTATTGATCACATCTATTTGTGAAATTCCATTTCTGATGGGGACAGATTGCCTGAAAAGATTGTCTCCTCTCATAGATGGGGTGAATGGAGTGCTGTGGTCCTTAACCAAAAAACCATTGAGGCCTAAGAAACTAAAATCACAAAACAGCAATATAAATGAATGTCACACCGTTGCCAAAACAAATGATGCTGTGGAGGTATATCTCCAGAATAGCTGCATACCTAGTGTCACTGTTATATTAATGTGTCAAGACAAAGATCAGAGCGACAATGAAAAACTACCTGTACAAATATACTTGGACCCAAGGAAAGATTGGCAGACTGCTATAGATGAGCACACATTACGTTTCTATTTAAAAGAGAATACATGCAAACAGAATATTGTTCCTAAAACAGATTCAGAAAAACACATTACCACTCTGGCAGAAATACACATGGAAGATGAGCAACCATGGGTTCACGTTGGTATAAATGATTATCTTAAAACAATAAAAGCCACTTTAGCGCTTGAACATGAAAGGAGTTTCATTAATGAGAAATTGTTGCAAAAAATTATGGAGAGGGAAGAAATCCCGAAATTTAGGATTAAAAACCAATATGTTTCTGGGTTGGACAGTCCAGATTTTGAAAACCGAATTACAGGCAGATGCATGCTTAAAATTAGCATTGGGCAGAAAACAATTTACCATAATGTATGGATAGTGAATGGAGCACAAAATGAATTTTACATGGGCAATGACATCATGCACAGAATGTGTATGGTGTTAGATTTCCTTAATCAAAAAATATGGTCACGCCTAGGTGGGCCGGCACCTGAATTTGAAGACAAAAGAAGGGCTTATCATTGTGCACAACTGGTTCCTTATGCCATCGAATTACAAATAAGGAAAGATACTATTATTCCTGCATTTACAAAACAGTTTGCAATAACACTGAAATGCAAAAATGGGCAGCAGATGAAAGGCTCTGATGCATTTGTATGCCTGAATGAATCCATAAAACAGCAAGGCCTGGATTATGAATACATTCCATTGGTAGATATTGGTGAAGGATCTGTAAAAATCATGGTAAATAATAAAGGTTGTCAGGATATTCATTTAGAGGAAAACTCCCCATTAGGAATGGCCATACAAAAATCACATTATACGGCAGATTTAAATAACATGGTGATTGGGAATATTCCTGAAAAATATGTAGATGCCAAGGGCGAGTTGCCAGAACACCTGGACTCTCAGCCCAAAGGAATATTTAAAATTCATTCTGTGTATCCTTATGATTCAAATGAGACAGTGTGCTGCCATCAAGAGGATTGCATAATATTTAATTTAAATGAAAATGAAACAGGAGATCAGCCCATTGAAGTGGAAGCTGATATGCCAAAATATTTAAAAGTGGCAGCTCTACAAAAAGACACAGCCACACAGTTAGAGGAAAGCGCTGAGATTCCTTTACCAGAAGAGTTTCCAGAATTTTCCAGAATGGTAGAAGAGCAGATCTCCTTAGCGGATGCATGTGACAGCGATGGGGATCGAAACGACCTGAGGGAAATATTTATGGAGTTTAAGGATGTATTTGCAAAAGATGCTTATGATTGTGGTTTAACTGATTTACATGTGGCCACACTACCAGAAGGTTGTAGCAGAAATCCAGTGTTTGTACGCCAGTATAGACTACCGCTGGCATGTTTAGAATCATTGGCAGAGATTATTAAAAATTTGGAATCACGGGGAATAATTAGGCCCATTCATAGCACATCCAATACGCCTATTTTAGGTGTGTTAAAGCCAAATGGTCAATGGCGGCTGTGTGCAGACTTAAGAGAGTTAAATAAAAGAGTACCAGTATCTAGATGGCCACTACCATTCATTGATCAGGGCCTAGCTCAGATACATGGTTCAAATGTATTTACCACGTTAGATCTCACCTCTGGATATTGGTGTGTGCCATTGGCAGAGGAGATACAACACTTATTTTCCTTTACATTTGACAGGACTCAATATGCCTGGCTTAGAGCTCCGTTCGGGTACATCAATAGTGGGAGTGAATTTGGCATATTTTTGAGAAAGGCCATGCCGGATGCAGCGGAAAGAGGAACAATAGTTTATGTGGATGATGTCCTGATAAAAAATGAAAACCTTAAAAGCCATTTTGATGAAATAAGACATGTGCTTGGCCAATTGCAGAAAGCAGGCGCCAAAGTATCTTTGCAAAAAGCACAATGGTGCAAGAAAAAAGTGAACTTTCTAGGGCATGAAGTGACTGAACATGGGCTAAATCCACAAAGGAAGAAAATAGAGGCCATACAAAGATTAAAAGATCCTAAAAATGTGAAAGGAGTAAAAAGTTTATTAGGGATGACAGGCTATAACAGAAAGTTCATTGAGAATTATGCAGAAATCACTCAACCATTGACTAAACTGCTTAAACTAAATACTCCCTGGAGATGGGAAAGAGAGCAGTCTGATGCAGTGGCTAGATTGAAGGAATGTCTTGTAAAGGCACCATGTTTAGCATACCCCATAAAGGACAGGGATTTCTTTATAGAAATAGGCTTTTCTGAACATTGTATGTCAGCAGTGTTATCACAAAAACACGATTTGAATCACAAAACCATTGCATATGCAAGTAAGGCATTTTCCCAAGTTGAAATGAAATTTAATGAATGTGAGAAGGCCCTATTAACCACTGTGTGGGCGCTACAACATTTTCGCCCCATTGTTCAGGGAGAAAAGGTGATTATTGAAACAAATCATCAACCTTTGCAATTTTTAGAGAGTAAAAGAATTAGATCAGGCAATCTAGCGCAATCCAGAATCACTTCATGGATGCTGGCATTACAAGGTTTTCCCGTAGAAGTGAGATATGGACAGAATAAAAAGAGCCCAATTGCTCAAGGGTTAGCTGACTTACATGACTGTGCAGCTGAACAAATACCAAATGAAATGGAAGTGGAAACTAGTTTGCAGGAATTTGAACAATCATCACACAAAGCTTTTGATGAAAAAACATGCAAGGATTTGCCAACTGTATATGTGGATGGTTGTGCTTTTCACATTGAAAATGACAGTAATAAACAATTAGTGGCAGGAATAGGAAATGTCTGGTTGAAATGTGAAGGCGTTCCTAGTATAGGGATGAGGATTGGAGATAGGAGCAGTCAGGTGGCGGAATTGGCAGCCATCTATAAAGCAATTGCTACTGCAGTTGATAAAAAGTTCAGTGAAATTGTCCTGGTGACTGATTCTGACTATGCACGGAATAGCTTTGTGGAGTATTTGCCTGGTTGGAAAGCAAGAGGCATGGTTACATACAACAAAAAGCCACTTAAACATGGAAAAATGATACAAGCCATAGACAAATTGGTGTCAGAAAATAATTTAACAATATACTGGAGAAAAATTCGTGGGCATTTAAAAACACCAGGAGAGGATAAGGAGGGAAATGATAAGGCAGACCATCTGGCTAAGATTGGGGCTGTGATGGGAGAATTGCTACATATTGATTATTTAATGGGTGAAATACAAATTGATGCAGTGACACGTTCTAAAGCACCAAAGGAGATAGATCAACCGGTGGTGCAGTGGAGTCATGACACGCCAGACCAAGATTTGATTGAGGCACAAAAGAATGATCAAATTTTGGGAATCTATTATAATCATTTGATAGATCCTGAACAAAATCCTTTAACAGAAAAAGATTGCATGGGAAAAGAAGAGTTGAGGGTGTTATTAAAGAACAAAACACGAATCAGATTACAGGATGGACTCATGATTAGAGAGTCCATAACAGGACAAATACAGTGGGTAGTACCCCTTTCATTCAGAGGACTAATGCTACACCATGCACACGATGCCATAACTGCAGGCCATAGAGGTTCACAAAAAACATTAGAAATACTAAAAGATTATGCTTACTGGCCACATATGTCCCAAGATGTGGAATTATATACTAGAGGATGTCTAGTATGCGCCCAATTTAAACCTGCTTCACCAATGCATAGAGCACCATTGATGAAAAGAGGCCTAACTCTCCCATGGTCAGATTTGCAAATAGACTATGTAGGTCCTTTAAAAGGTCGAGCAGGGGACACCGTTATATTTTGAGTGTGGTATGTTTGATGTCAAAGTGGATTGAATGCGTTCCTGCACCAGATTGTAGTGCGCAAACAGCAGCCACATTGCTGGTGAACCATGTGTTCTCAAGGTTTGGGTTGCCACAAAGAATTGAGTCAGACAGAGGAAGTCATTTCACAAGTACTCTAATGAGTAAGGTATGGCAAATACTAGGTGTGAAAAGGAAACTACATATCGCATATCGGGCGGCGTCTTCAGGTACAGTTGAAAGAAGCAATAGGTCTGTTGTGGATATTTTAAAGAAATTTGTGGCAGAAGCAGGTTCCAGCTGGGATTTACGTTTACCGTTGGTTCTGATGGCAATCAGGTCGACTCCTGCCAAAGCAACAGGTGTTAGCCCCCATGAGGTCTTGACAGGTAGGAAAATGGTGTTACCACAACACCTACTATACAGAACACATGAGCAAACTCTAGTGAGTGCATCCACGGTTCATGAATATATTGATGAACTGAGGAGGCATTTGCAACATGCATTTGCTTTTGTGCAGAGAAATCTGGAAAGGGCTGCTGACAGTGCTAAGTCATATTATGACAAAAAGACATCAGTAAAGGAATACAATGTAGGGGATCAGGTGTACAAGTTTCATTTTGGAAAAAGTAAACAGAAAAATTCTAAATTTCTAGCAGCCTGGCAGGGGCCATTTCGAATTATAGATAAGGTTTCTCCTGTAGTGTATAAAATTTTGAAAAATGAAGGTGAAACAGCAATAGAGCAGTTTGTCCATGTAAATCAAATCAAACCATGCCATCCCAGACATGAGATCAGGCGGCTTGAGCATGTAGAAACAGATAAAATCACTTGAACACAAAAAGAGAAAATAAATGGGTACAATCAGGAGGCAGTGACAAAGAAGTTAAAAAGTTGATTGTTATGATGGCACATAAACACTGTAGTATATGTAAAATATAATATAAAATAAATATAAATAAATAAATAAATAAATGCACATATAATGGAAGCTCATGGTTGGTGTGCAGAGAGAAAGTGTATTAAATATTGAATGCTGTTTTATATATGCTTGTTTTCTTTTAACTTGTATTTGATTTCAGAAAAAAAAACAGAAAAAAATATAAACGAAATATTTTTACCAAGCATGTTTTATTTTTGGCAAAAGGTGGAAGTTAGTATTGTGCTATGTACTTAATCTGTTTATTTTCTATTTTGATTTAGACAATTAACATTATTTGGTCGGAGGTTCCGGGATCAGAGGCCACGGGAGACGATGGAGTCCTGGAGTCCCCTGGATGAAGACCAAAAGATGCCTGCCTCCAGGTGGAGGTGAAGACAAAATAACCGGAATGCCAAAAGAGATGACTACTGTGGATTCAAGATTGCCAAGATGAAAGAGTACTCGAATGAACCGAATAACATCGCTGGTCGGGACATACCAAAAGAGACAAAACAGAAGTTCCGGCATATGAAGTTCCACGTATTTATTATTTTAATTATTTATTTTAATTTGTTATATTAATTATTTGTTTTAGTTGTTGTTTTATTTCATTGTTTTTAATTGACTTGGAAAATTTAAACTTAAAGTAATGCCACTTCCACTGAGAAGGCAAATGTGGAACATTTTATGAACTGATGGACTCAGATGAAATGTTGATTGCAAATTTTCATTGATGCACATGAATATTCATTTTGTTGGATTGCTATATTGTAAAAAAAATAGAACAAGTTGTTTTTAGGAATTGGCTTGGATTATAGCCAAGTTCTAAAAACAAAAGGAGGGTATATGTAAGGATATTTGGCGTGTTACAGTACAGAGTACAGTAATACTGCACAAGTAGCACATTTTTTTTTTTGCAGCACCACCACAAGGGTGCGGTGCATTGCTATATGGGTTACCAGATTAACAAGGAAAGACAGGCTATTCAGTCAAAAACGATTTTAACATATAAGATGCAAATCTATTTTTACAGTTAAAAGCACACGTGCTCATTTAAAAATGCACACTATTTTTCACCTGAAATGCCTATATTGCTAGAGACACATTTGAAAATTAACAGCTAACCTATTAACAATTAACCTGACTAATAAAACCTTATTTAACATAACCCACTAATAAAATGTGTTCTCCACTGCAGAATTAGGCATACTCTGAAAACCATTTAAATGCGTGTGCAGAGATTTTTTCTTCTCTTCTCTGCCTGATTCTCCGTGTTTTTGTGCACAGTAACTGCAGGAAGAAGGAAGTCAGATTTGCAACAATTGCAAATGTATAATCGAAGCTATTGTTGAAGAGTAGGAGGATGAGAGATGATGGATTTCATTGGGACACGTCATACAGAGGGCTGAGAGGAAAGTTTAAGTGGGCAGTATCAGGGAAAAAGACAGGCAGACATCTTTCTGCACTATTGGGGAGAAGACCTGGCTGTGGGGCTCCTGACTGAATGCAGATTCCTGTGTCCTGCTGCAGTCGAGATTGGGGAGAGCTGAAAGAAGGACCTTTCCACTGGCTGAGGCATTCCTATCTGCAAAAGCTGAGAATTCCAGGCAATGACCCCGGTTTGAGAAGGCAAGCGTTCCTTTTTGCTGGAGTTAATCCAAGAGAGCCACATTCACAAAGAGAACAACTAAAAAGATAAGGTAATGAGAAGTGTGGGAGCTGAGTGTGTACGGTAATATGCAGTCAGTGTAGGATTCCTGTGCGTGTCTTAATCAAGTGCTAATGTTGCAATTTGAGTTCTGTTCTCCGCCACTCTCTTTGCAGAGTGTCACAGACAATGCTTTGACTGTACCATTTTATTTCTGTAAAGAATGAGATCGTTTTTAAATACAACTTTTATAATACAGAAAAATATTTGAAAACAGACGGGTGATGTTTATTGTTTACCATTACAATGCTGATGATGTGGGGAGATTTTTAAACAGTGCAATGGTCATTTTAAGACAGATGTGTGCATGTCAAAATCAGTATGAATAATTGTGAGTGACTGTAGCATAGCTTGTTGGAGGTACATGAGCCAACGGGAAGAGAGACTCTCTGAACATAGCTCCCTACCGTATATAAGGTAGTGGAAATTACCACAAGACTACCACATATAGCTCTCTGTCGTAAATAAGTCAGTGAGTTCGCCCATGGTGGCACACCAACACTATCACTGGAAAATGTGGTATTCCTAGAATGCAGGTCTGAGGTCTCTCTAGTGATCACACGAAAAATCTAAGCAAAGATAAGGGATTCTGGACATTGGGTCCACAAATAAAACAAGGGAATTATGCTCACCAAAATACCACCAACCACGTATACCAAATATGCAGGTCTGGGTGCTGAAATAATGCATGTCCATTGTATTATTGTTGCACATGGCCAAATCTGAATACAAAGAGTGATTATTGCTAAGTTATTTTTCGGCGGTAATAAAATACCGTCAGGCCCCAAATCTCCACAAAATACCCTACAAAATGCAAGAGCTGTTCCTAAAAGAGAGGTAATGTGTTGGGTGGACGGTAAATAACTATTCATCAAGTGACTGATTAGGTGAGAGGTGGTACTGAAAGGTGTTTTTAAGTAGGAGAGCGAACCCCCTTGGCCATTTTTACTATCTGCCCTAACCAGTGCATAACCAGGTGAGACAGCAAGGGTGGCTTCATTGGATATGGTATCATTGAGCCAAGACTCAATTATAGCCATAATATCATAATTGCTCTGGGAGAGGAAGTCACTAATTTCAATCCCATGAAGCATTAGCAATCGTGTGTTGAGCAGGGACATGATGAGTAGGACAAACATGTCCTTACTGAGCCGTTGAGGGCTTGAGCAAGAAGCGAAAACACCATTGCTTAAATTCTGGTTAGGTCTGGGGCACATTATTAAGCAGCCAAATGCAGTCAAAGAAAAGTTGGCAAGTGACAAAGATAAACTAGTAGCATCTTACCCTCAAGAGGCCTGACAGTGAAATCACGCTGGAAGCAAATCCGGACGCAGACTGGCAATCACCAGCCTGCCTAATGCGCTGGCACTGACGCGCTACTGAGGGCTATAAATTACTGTGGCCTGCTGTGTAATGTAGTTCAGGAGAACTACAAGTGCATCCTAATTGGTCCTAGCAAACCACTTTCAATTTGCCAAAGTCCGAGTAGCTAACATGGGAGGTGAGTGAGACAAGAAACGCCTACACAGTACCCAAGCTAATAAAAGCAGATCAAGTAAATAATGTAGATAAAACGTAGGAGCAGAGTAACGTTCACTGCACACAAGAGGCGCTAGTAATGAAACAAGCAGTAATTCACACATGCACTAATAATACACATCATGCTGGAACCGACAACAGCCATGCAATGAAAACAGATCAAAAGGAAAGCTTATTCTTTCCTGTTAAGTGTATTACGGCTAAACCCCTGCCGGGGAGGGTTATTGAACATGCAAAACCCTTTAGTGAATAAAAGAGAAAAAACTTGTGCTCACAACTCGCCCGCTTCAGTTTTTGACATCCTATGTTCTCGATTTCAAATAGACAACTAATCCCAAGGTTTCCTGACCCCCCGCTATAAGAAATTAATGAAAGTTAGCGGTAAGTGCTCCTCGAATTATTATATTTTTTTGATGAGCACATTAAATAATTGATGAAAAGCACTAATTATGGCTGTTTATACTTTTTTTTAGGAGAATTATCATAATAGAAGTGAAACATTTATCTACAGCATTCTTGGAAATGGGTGCCTGGTTTTAATAAGATGAATATTGAGAATAAACCTTTAAGTTATGAGAAAAGATTTCACCCTAAGTAATTCTTTTATTTGCATTATAACAGTTTAAAGAAAGAAACATGTTGGGTTTTGATCCCTACTATGTTTAGTAGTTAGAACAAGTTGGACATCTATGTCTATTAGGACCTAATAGCAGTTTTCTTCCAAAAATGTAATGTTTAATAATAATGAAGTATAATTGCGATTTAGAAAATACTTATTATTTGATATTAACGTTTTCATGAGGAAAGCAAAACCTACCAAAGATCTCATTGTAAAAACCTTCTTTAGAACATATTTTAATAATATGTCTCAATTGTACAGTATATATTGCACTTGTCACTTTATTCACCTTAAATTTGAAATGAAATGTACGTTTTATGAATGTTTTAAACTGTGAAATTTAATAAAATAACATTGTATGTTATGTTGCTATCTGGAGACTGAAAACACCTATATATGTTGTATCTTGTTTGCACATGGTTGTGGGATTTGAGAGAACCCACTGTGAAATGTAATTGGTTGTATTTATTGAATACCTCAAAACAGTATAGTGGTGTTGGGATCTTTTTTGATTGTGTGTTGTTATAATAAGGGTACAATCCCTCCATCTTTGTTACCCTATGTCTCTTTTGAGTTATATGTATGTTCAGATCTCCTGCGACAATGATATTTTCACAATCCATATCTATAAATACTTGAGTCAAGTCATTGAAGCAGGCCTTCCTGTCACAGATAGGAGTGTACACATTGAGTAAACAGAGACACTTACCTCTGTCCATATTTGTACCACTATTATCCAGTCCACTTTTCATTAAAATTTCTGTCTAAAGGACTGGCATTTCTCTTAACATAGCGTCACAAAACTAGATTCAACTTTTTGAAGAATAGTCTGAAAGGTGGTATTTTTAAGTTTTCTCTGTTTTATCATACACTAGAATGATTAAACGCTGATGCTGCTGAAGATAGCTCAGATAGCATTCTGGTATATTGAAGAAATTCAGGGTGACAAATGCTGTGAGAGATGTGGAGGATGGATACAGGCAACCTTGGTGAAAGGGATTCATTATTCAATAAGAGAACCAACTATAATTTTCAGCTTCAAGAAATTATTTGATAATAGCTGATCTACCCGGCGTTTCCCGGGATTACATTTTCTTATAGGTACTATTTGTTAGAAATACCTTAAGGTGGGTTTAAGCAGTAGACACAGACACAATAAATACACGTTTTGAAAACCTTTATTTACAAACTGTTTGGGATGGTAGAATTCTTAACTGGCAGTAACTCTAAAATGGGAGTGATCTCGACCATTAAACTATAAAAAATATGTCCAAGTCAGTCTCCTTATAAATTAAAAGATGTATACTAAGAACATGTAACCTTGCCCTGCTTCACAAGATAACAAATCTCTTATGGGAATACAAAAAGGAAAAAAAAAGTGTCTCAAAATGAAATGTCAGAATGGCTTCAGTATCAACTCCCTTCCCCAGGTTCAACCCCATAGCGGTCTAGAGAATCTCACAATAAACAAAGGATAGGTGGATGGCACAGTTCTATCAGTCTTTCACACTTTGGCTTACTGGTACAGTTCAACAGTTCAATCTGAGGCTTTCAACTTCTGTTAGTTCAATCACTTAATAAGTCTTCACCCGCCTTGCCATCAATAATCAGTTCATATGTTCTCTATTGCTCACAGCTTTGCACAGACTTCCCTCTGCCGGGCCTCGAGCCCGTTGTGTTTCACATTATCACACAATTTATTACAGTTCTGCACAGGCTTCCCTCTGCCGGGCTGGAGCCTGTCTTGTTCTTCATGGGGGTTGCCTACCCTACGTTTCTCTAGGATTTCTTTCACTGTCAAAGAATTTCAAAACGGCAAGGGATTTACATGGACCACTGCATGACCACTTTAACCTCTCTTTCAATATTCCTTCAATTCACAATCCATACTCATCTTGTGAAACAAATACTTCTTAGTACTTATAAATCTCACTCTCTTTAGTCTGCCCTCGTGCCCTATTCAAAAGTTTGTGTTTAACATCAATACCTCTTGGTATTTATTTTCCCCCAACGCCTCTTGGCAATTGTAGTTCTTATTCTCTATTGTATTTTCAAATGTTCATATTCAACACCAATACTTCTTGGTATTTTTCACCCACCAATGCTTCCTGGAACTTGCAGTTCTTATATTTTAATTTTGGCCTCTTGGAACATTTCACAATTCACATCTTCTCTTGCAGCACCAATGCCTCTTGGTACTTGTAGTTCTTATTTTTGTTCACTTGCCTTGTTGGCCTTTTAGTTCTTATATTTAACTTTTGCCCTTGTGGCATGTTTCACAATTCACATATTTCATTTTCCTCTTATTCAACTTTCTTTCCCTTGATCTCCACTTGTAATATCTTTCAAACGATCATAATATTTCACAGAGACGTTTGAATGCTGACTTCCCAGGCAGGACTACTATGCTACTTTGTATCCTTTTCTTTTAACAATTGCTCTCTTCATTCATGTTTTATCGGCACACGTGCAACCTTCAACTTCCAAATCACAGTCACATTCCCTTTAACATCAACAAGACTTGTGTTGCCCTCGATAACTCACTGGTTTTCTTAAATTCATTTCTTTCACCTTTTTCCCGCAGCTCAAGGCCATTACCAATGTTGCCTCTGCTCTCCCCAACTCCACTGTTCACCCGGGAGGGTCGTCTGCCTTTTCGTGGCACCTTGAAGGTTTCATTCCTCTGTTCGCTCAGCTCTGCTTATTTGAACACTCACGGCTTCCCGAAAGCTTGGAAATCTTGCCTGGCTTTCTCTCGATCCTCTCAACTGTGGATCAGCTTAATGGCTTTCCAACTCCCACATCCTGATTCGCATCAGCCTCGGAAGAGTTGTTCCTTCTCATGCCCAGCCTCGCTCAAAGTGTGCCTGTGTGCGACCCCTTTTATTTTCACATGGAGTCTTAATAAGCGTAAGGTGCACATTATTAGAGCTACATTACTGACTATGCCTGGTGTCATTACAGGGACAGAGCCAATGCAAGTCAGGGGAGGTAATCCTTCTGACCTCATTCCTCACCCTCCTCGGTACAGTACTTTAGTCAAGACAAAGTGGGGAGGAATTATGGATGCTGTAGTTTCCCATAAAATATACAAGAATAGGGGTTAGATGGGTTATGCAAAAAGGGAGATACCATATCTCACCATTGGGTGCTTCTTCCCCACTCCCTGAGGAGCCCCTACTTAGGTGATCCTCCCTCACTTGCCCACCCCGAGCTTTGGGATCCAAAAGAGATGGCCTTTCCCTGGCCATCTGAATATGGGACTCCCCGGGACTAGGTTGTGTAACGGTACGACGTCCTTTAATCGCAGGATGTTTTTTCATGGGTTTTAATTGCTGCAATTCTTTTGCCAAAAAAACTCATCAATTATTTTGGGAGGGGTTAGAAAAATATATATATTTTGTTTGGGTGTTTGGGAACATATACTAAATTAAAGTGGATGGGGGGATTTTAGGGGAAGCCCCCACAAATAAAAAAATAAACATTTTTCTGAGTTTTTTCTGAAAAATATCTGCGATAAAAAAGCCAATGAAAAAAAAAATGCAATGAAATGACATGGAACCTTTGAAACACCTTCTGGTTTTTCACAGCTCCATAAGAAAGTTAAAAAGAAAAATTCACAAAATGTTTCCATTATTTCTCATTTAAAAACATGTGTTCTACACAAGACTACACAACACAACATATTGTTCTCCTTACAAACTCATTCTGAAACCTATAACTGTCTGTGAGAACACATGGAGATTTCTGAGCAGCATGATAGGTGACGTGATGCCGACGGTGCCAACAAATATGGACCTAATGTTAAATATTGCTAAAGTATATGTTCATTGTCAGGCTTGTTTATAAATATTTTCAGGCCGATTCATGGAATTAATGTGCACCGAAAATTCCAGCGCAGAGGTGCCAAAACGTGCGAATGGCGGTGCAAGTACGAAAATCGCAGGGAAACCAGCGCACATCGATTCATGGAAGTCCGTGCGCGAGAAAAATATTGGATGTGCGCTGAAAAAGTATGCAGCGCACGCCGGCGCACAGGTCATCCAACGGCGTGCGCCACGGCCACAGCGAAATTGAACATAGCGCGGCGCACATAACAAAAGTAGGCGGAACACGAGGCGGAACACTCGGAATGGGGAACAATGCGTGAAAATATGGGCGTCACGGGGGAAGTACAGGAGGCAAGTGCGCGGAACGCCCACACGCTCGCCTACAACTCGTATTAGTGGAATCGAATAGGGAAAACCAGCGCACGGGCAAAGACGTGCACAGAGCAAAACAAGTCCGCCACAAGAAAGCAGGCGGTAGCGTCCCTGCGCCTGAAATAAATGTGCGCCAAAATGTGCGCTAACAAAAAGCACCTATATACAGCTATAATGAATGCCCCTTACTGTGGCCCACTAGGACAAATGAGGTGCAAAGGGGTACGCGACAAACACGTACACCCGCTGCGTGAAAAATAGCATGTGCGTGTATTTCAGGGTGCACGGGAAGTTCCACACGCGATTGGCCTGGGTACGTGTATTTCGGGGGGTGCGCGGGAAGTTCCACACGCAATTGTCCTTGGTACGTGTATTTCAGGGTGCGCGTGAAGTTCCACAAGCGATTTCAGCAGGGTACGTGTATTCCAAGGTGTGCGGGAAGTTTCACACGCGAATTTGCAGGGTACGTGTATTTCGGGCTGCGCGTGAAGTTCCACAAGCGATTTCAGCAGGGTACGTGTATTCCAAGGTGTGCGGGAAGTTTCACACGCAAATTTGCAGGGTATGTGTATTTCGGGGTGCATGTGAAGTTCCACACGCGATTTCAGCAGGGTACGTGTACTTAGGGTGCACGGGAAGTTCCACACACGAATCCAGCAGCCTACGTGTATTTCGGGGGTGCCGGGGAGTACTACACCTGAATTGGCCGTGTGGGTCCTCCAGGTGTTCCCACTACACCCTCCACGGCCCCTGCAGGCAGCCCACACCACAGGGGACTACCCTGTACCCCTGCACATGTCCCGCAGGCGGCCCATCCACCATGGCCATGCCCCCCAGCCAACCCACATGTCACCTTGCACTACTGCCCACCAACGCATGTCTCCCAGCACCCCCAACCCCCAGCATCCAGGGGCACCCTCCACCAGGCCCCCACTCATGTCCAACTCATGTCTCCCTGCACCCCCACCCACCAGCAGTCGAGCAGTCAGGAGCACCCTCCACCAGGCCCCCACTCATGTCTCCCAGCACCCCCACCCCCCAGCAGTGCAGGGTACCTGCCAGCAGGCCCCCACTCATCTCTCCCAGCACCCCACCCCCCAGCAGTGCAGGGCACCTGCCAGCAGGCCCCCACTCATGTCCAACTCATGTCCCCCTGCACCCCCACCCCCCAGCACTGTGGGGCACCTGCCAGCAAGCCCTCACTCATGTCCAACTCATGTCTCCCAGCACCCCAACCCCCCAGCATCCAGGGGCACCCTCCACCAGGCCCCCACTCATGTCCCCCTGCACCCCCACCCCCCAGCATCCAGGGGCACCTGCCAGCAGGACCCCACTCATGTCCAACTCATGTCTCCCAGCACCCCCACCCCCCAGCTTCCAGGGGCACCCTCCACCAGGCCCCCACTCATGTCCGCCTGCACCCTCACCCCCCAGCATCCAGGGGCACCCTCCACCAGGCCCCCACTCATGTCTCCCAGCACCCCCACCCCCCAGCAGTCAGGGGCACCTGCCAGCAGGCCCCCACTCATGTCCAACTCATGTCTCCCAGCACCCCCACCCCCCAGCATCCAGGCGTACCCTCCACCAGGCCCCCACTCATGTCCCCCTGCACCCCCACACCCCAGCATCCAGGGGCACCTGCCAGCAGGCCCCCACTCATGTCCCCCTGCACCCCCACCCCCAGCATCCAGGGGCACCCTCCACCAGGCCCCCACTCATGTCTCCCAGCACCCCAACCCCCCAGCAGTCAGGGGCACCAGCCAGCAGGCCCCCACTCATGTCCAACTCATGTCTCCCAGCACCCCCCAGCAGTCAGGGGCACCCTTCACCAGGCCCCCACTCATGTCTCCCAGCACCCCCACCCCCCAGCAGTGCAGGGCACCTGCCAGCAGGCCCCCACTCATGTCTCCCAGCACCCCCAACCCCCAGCAGTGTGGAGCACCTGCCAGCAAGCCCTCACTCATGTCCAACTCATGTCTCCCAGCACCTCCACCCCCCAGCATCCAGGGGCACACTCCAACAGGCCCCCACTCATGTCCCCCTGCACCCCCACCCCCCAGCATCCAGGGTCACCTGCCAGCAGGCCCCCACTCATGTCCAACTCATGTCTCCCAGCACCCCCACCCCCAGCATCCAGGGGCACCCTCCACCAGGCCCCCACTCATGTCCCGTTGCACCCCCACCCCCCAGCATCCAGGGGCACCCTCCACCAGGCAACCACTCATGTCTCCCAGCACCCCGACCCCCCAGCAGTCAGGGGCAACTGCCAGCAGGCCCCCACTCATGTCCAACTCATGTCTCCCAGAACCCCCACCCCCCAGCATCCAGGGGTACCCTCCACCAGGCCCCCACTCATGTCCCCCTGCACCCCCACACCCCAGCATCCAGGGGCACCTGCCAGCAGGCCCCCACTCATGTCCCCCTGCACCCCCACCCCCAGCATCCAGGGGCACCCTCCACCAGGCCCCCACTCATGTCTCCCAGCACCCCCACCCCCCAGCAGTCAGGGGCAGCAGCCAGCAGGCCCCCACTCATGTCCAACTCATGTCTCCCAGCACCCCCACCTCCCAGCAGTCAGGGGCACCCTCCACCAGGCCCCCACTCATGTCTCCCAGCACCCCCACCCCCCAGCAGTGCAGGGCACCTGCCAGCAGGCCCCCACTCATGTCTCCCAGCACCCCCAACCCCCAGCAGTGTGGAGCACCTGCCAGCAGGCCCCCACTCATGTCCAACTCATGTCCCCCTGCACCCCCACCCCCCAAGCACTGTGGGGCATCTGCCAGCAGGCCCCCACTCATGTCCCCCTGCACCCCCACCCCCAGCAACCAGGGGCACCCTCCACAAGGCCCCCACTCATGTCCAACTCATGTCCCCCTGCACCCCCACCCCCCAGCACTGTGGGGCACCTGCCAGCAGGCCCCCACTCATGTCCAACTCATGTCTCCCTGCACCCCCACCACACAGCAGTCAGGGGCACCCTCCACCAGTCCCCCACTCATGTCTCCCAGCACCCCCACCCCCAGCAGTGCAGGGCACCTGCCAGCAGGCCCCCACTCATGTCCAACTCATGTCCCCCTGCATCCCCACCCCCCAGCAGTCAGGGGCACACTCCACCAGGCCCCTACTCATGTCCCCCTGCACCACCACCCTCCAGCATCCAGGGGCACCCTCCACCAGGCCCCCACTCATGTCTCCTAGCACCCCCACCCCCCAGCAGTGCGATTGGCCTGGGTACGTGTATTTCAGGGGTGCGCGGGTAGTTTTACACGCGATATCAGCAGGGTACGTGTATTACGGGGTTCGTGTGAACTTCCACACGTGACTGGGCCTGGGAGAGTGGGGTACGTGTATTCATGGGGTGGGCGGGAAGATTTACACACGACTGGGCCTGGGAGAGCGTGTTACATGTATTCCTGTGGTGGATGGGAAGATTTACACGGTCGCCTACAACGCGCCAAAAAAGACGGTCCAATCCGGAAACACCTACGCCAGCATGAAGCAGGCGCACGTCGACTCGCAGGAAGCAGGCGTACGTCGACCCGCGCAGCATAAAAGTGCGCACAAACAACAAACAAGCTCAGACGCCAAGATGAATATACCATTCCTAGCAGCAGTGGCTGTGGGATACCGCAGGAGGAGGAGGAGGATAGTCAGGGCCAGAATCTTTATACCCAGAACCAGCCTTTTTGGTATGCCTGATGACCAGGTGTATGGGAGGTACAGGTTTCCACCTCACGCATAACTCAACCTGGTCAGTGAGTGGGAGGATGACCTCACATCACCCACCCTGTGCTCCCAAGCACTCAGCCCCCTGGAGAAGGTCCTCAATGTACTGCACTTCTTGGCTACCGGATCATTTCAGTGGACAAGTGCTATAGTGGGGGGGGTGTCACAGGCCACGCAGTCATGGTGCCTACACCAGGTGTTGGCCATCATCACTGCACGCCCATCAGTCCACAGGCACATATACCTGCCCAGAACACCTGCAGAAAGGCAGGCTGTCATCCAGGATTTCCACGGGGTGGCAAAATTCCCCAAAGTGCTAGGTGCCATTGATTGCACCCATGTGGCTCTACGTCCCCCCAGGGCATCTGAGCACATCTATAGAAACCGCAAGCACTGGCATTCCATCAACGTCCAGGTAGTATGTGATGCCAAGGGAATCATCACCTCAGTATATGCCAACTATCCAGGGTCCACCCACGACAGCTTCATTTACAGGATGTCAACCCTAAACCGGGACATGGAAGCAGGGCGGCATGGCGATGCATGGCGGCTTGGTGAGTATAAATGCCACTGCACACGCATGCATGTCAGATACAGAGTAATGTCACTACCCCACTAATGATACCCATCACCACCTCCCCAGGGGACAGTGCCTACCCTCTGAGCACCCACATGATGACACCAATTCGGAACCCCATCACGCCTCCCGAGGTAAGATACAACACAGCCCATATTGCAACCCGGAGCATAGTGGAGCGCACATTCAGAGTGCTGAAGTCACGCTTTCGCTCCCTTGACCATTCTGGCGGGCAGCTGTCATAGGCTCCCCCAGTAGTGTGCAGGATCATAGTGGAAGCATGTGTCCTGCACAATGTTGCAACACGCCGGAGCCTGGCTGTGGACATGGTGGTGCCCCCACATCCCCAACCACATGCACGCCCGTTGCGCATGGGAGGGGAAAGGGCACGGGGTGAGGCAGCCCGTGCGCAGCTGGTGGCTAATTACTTCACATAGAAATCACACCCCTGTGGAGTGCACACAGCCCTGGCACATACCATCTGACAATCAATGATGACTCAATCTGACAATGATGATGAATGAAGGGACAGTCAACTGTCAGAACCATAGCAGCCTGAGATTGTTCACCTGGAAGTGTCACAATGTGTGCATCCCTACCTACACAAACACCACCAATGCAGTGTCATCAAAAGACACACTTCTTTGCAGCAAAAATGAATACCCACTTGCAAAATACAACATGAGAACAGTGCCATGTCACCCAACCCCTCCCCGGCACCACCACACAACACACCATGGCATGTCATGCTATGTAAGAGCAAACAAAGTAATCCCCACAACATGACACAAGTGTCACAAAGTACAGTGTCCCTAATGGAAACTGGCCACACATGAAATGCTCACAGTAATGCAGGACCAACAACACACATGACCAAATATTTAGCAATAATACAAATCACCTACACAGCCTCAAACCCACCATAAAAATTGGTAGTCTCACTACCTGATAATGCCAGCTCGTCAACCACTTCCAACTGTACAGTGTTAGCGCCACGCAAAAGTGTAGGTGCACTGCTTACAACATGGACTCCATTTCCAAAGTAGACCGCCTTGTGAAGACATAAGGAATGGACCTGCAAATTAGGAGGATGAGATGGATGCAGAGGCACATATCAATACACCATGCAGTGTACAATACAACAACAATATGCACTAGGAATGTATACACAGTATTGACTACAGACTGCCCACACAGCAAATGGGAGTCCAACGTCACTGTGTAAGTCAATGTCACTTGGGTACACCCTTTTCAAGCCCATGGAAACGGGAAGCAGGAGGGGTGTGTGTCACACAAACCCAAGCATCTAACCCAAATTCAGGACAAGCCTGCATGTGCCCAGCCACAATACAGCGTATGCCCACTGGAGCCACACAAGGCAACACACTGTAAAAAAAATCAAAAATCAAAAATGGCCATGTATGGGCCATGGGGTGTGGGGAGGCCACCCAGGAGGTCCGAGGACAGGGTGCATACCAAAACCCACCTGTGTGGATTTTGGGAAAAAAAAACCACCTCCATGGGCTCATGGCCTGCACGGCTACCCTATTGTGAGAGAATCGTTGCTGTCGCTCTCCTCACCCTCTGCAACTGCATCAGGAGGTGGTGGTACTATGGGAGTCAGCCCACGCAAAGCCCTAGTCTGGTCCTCCATGGCAGCAAGCATGCGGGTGTGGAAGGTCTGGTTCTGGAGGATAATCGTGCAGAGGTCCCCATGCAACAACTCACGGGATGCCCAGACCTCCTCCCGAGTTGCCTGCATCTCAGCTGAGAGTGTACGTGTGAGCCGCTCCAGCTGCTGTTCTGTCCTCGTGTCAGTTGAAGCCTCAAGCTCAACAAGAGTCACACTGAGCTGACGGAGTTCCACACTCAGGGCTTCACTGTGGCCCTGGGACTCAATAGAAATGGCTTCCCGCAGAGTCTCCAGTGCCGCCCGTCTGTCCCTGTTGGACGCCAACATGTCCTCCCTCTGTGACTGGCAAATGGAGTCTGTTGACTGCTGTAGTTGCTCCATCAGCCTTTCTTGGGGGACAATGGAAGTGGCCACCCTATCCATGGCCTGAGCCATCATCTCAGATGATGCTGCCTGTTGGTTTGCCATACCGTATATGGATTGTTCCCATGCGGTATTGCCAGGTGGCGTACGGCCACTGCGTCGGCGGGCACCACACCTGTCTGGGGCAAGGCGAACTGTGCCTTGTTGTGCCGGCACTGCCTGAGGCTGCTGGACTGCATTCCCCCTCTGATCTGCTGGCCCAGGAACAGGATCAGATGTTGCGGAGAGTGACCCTGCATCCATAACCACCAAAGGCGGACCTACCAACACTGACATCCCCATTGAGGGTTCTACCCCTGGTGCTGGTGGATTGGACAGTACAGAATCCCTCCCAGAAACACTTACCTGCGACGGCACATAGGTCTCATCATCCGAATCGACACCTGAATAGAGCTCGGGGGAGGTGCACCCAGAGACACCCCTTGAGAGAATGGTCTGCAGCAAGTGTGGGTTCTCACCCACCACCACACCACGTCCCTCACTGGTGCCCAGTTGGGCCTGAGACCCCTCCTGGGTCTGCACAACCCCAGCAGTATCAAGTGTGTCATCCCCTGCAAAGACATGAAAGAAAAGAAATGGGAACAGGCATTAGCACCATGGCACACAATTAGGGCTGAGAAGCAACAGAACCAGTACTTCATTGACACATGTCCCACATGACTATAACCCACCCATGCATGCACCGTCACTGCGTATGAAGGGGAGGCAAATGGCACACATTGATGACACCAAGATGGAAGACCAACACATGTGCTGCATGCTGGCTAGCAGTGCCATCACACATTGGCCTGTGATTGGCATGTCCAATACACATACATGACACATGCCATCACACAGATGGCATGTACCATAGCCATGTCACACATGTGACAATAGGACTGAGAAATGCCCAGTGAAAGTGGTGGAATGCAAACAATCATCCTGAATGAACACAGAATAATATGCAACAATGTTGTGGCAAGATGACACTTCAAGGGCAACTGCCGTGATGTTGGGCTAAATGTCTACTGTTGCCAGAAGGGATACTGCAATACCCAAATCCTGGTGCGCAGAATGTATTGGATGAATGAAGCACATGGGTGACCTAAACCACTCAGGCACACACACCCTCACCTGGCACTCAATCAGAAGCCCTCACACACACATCATGCACATGGATGACACACACATGCATGTGCACCACCGGACAATGGGCCTCATCAGAAGGTTGGCGCTAAAAATCTTGCCGAACCGGCATGGTGGTAATAACATGTCCAGCTTGGCACCAACCCCCACATAGCGGAAGATCAAGAGTGTGCGGGCGCACGCATCCCTGCATGCCGGTTACGGCCGTACCGGCATGCCGATAACGACCCCCAAACCCCCACACAGCGTCATCGACCAATACGCAGAGAACGGCTCTGCCCTCGGCAACCCCTAAATACTGTTACCGTTATTAACATAGTGCAAATAACGAGTGCGTCAATACTGGACCTGGAAGTAACGTCATTGCGCCGGAACGGGAAATGCCATGGTGGCCATCTTTAAAAACACAATCCATTGCCATCCTCCACCTACAGGACCCTCTACACCCCAGGCCACCACTGACAACATGTCGAAGACCACACGGAGAGGCACGGCCCATCTGCGCAAACCACGTTTTACAGACGATGAGCTGAACATGTTGGCCGACACCCTTGTGGCAAATGCAGAAGTGGTGTTCTGCAACAACCTCAGGCGTCCAGTCCAGCTCAGGAAAAAGGCCATCTGGGAAGAAGTTGCCCAGAAAGTAAGTGCAGTCGGCACCATCGCACGCACAGTGCGTGATTGCAAAAAACATTGGGACAACCTCAGGCTGAGAGTCCGGCACATATTGTCAGCTAATCGGAGCCAGTGGCTGGCAACAGGAGGAGGGCCACAATCCCCACTGAAATTGGCCAGATGGGAGGAGACCTGCAGCTCCATCATAGACGTGGAGTCCATCGAAGGAGTCGGTGAAGCAGAGTTTGGCGTGCCAACATCGGCAGATGAAGGTGAGTATCCCTACTGAAACAGTAAAAATTATCATAATCACCCTCCCCCAATTGTGGCTGCTACACCAGCCAACAAATGGGCCATCATCCACACCTACACATATCCATGTACGCATTCTGGGTCTACCACCATCCCCTCACAATGCATGTTGCGGTCATACATAAATACACCCACAAGACACATATCATGGGCATGTGCCACCCAGGACGACCCTCCCAAAACACATCAATGTGCAACTGCACCCAACAATGTGTACATGTGGACACGACTACGCTATCAGAATCCACTCTTCAACATTGCATGTACACAGTCCCCTACAAATGCATGAATGCAACTGATCAGATGGCGCCACATGTCCAATGACTAATGCATGCACAATGCAAGCGGAACAATCACTGATATCCTGCCACTCTCTGTCCCCCACAGGTATGGATGCTGACAGTGATGAAGCACAAGGGAGTGCACAATGCACAGCACCAGCCAAAATGCCTAGGAGGCAATCTGATGGCATAGGTCCATCAACCTCAAGTGAACCAAGGATGGGCCATGCGGGAAGCGGGCCAAGAACCGGTGCAAAAAAAGCACCACAGACAAGTACACAGGAAGAGCTGACACCTGCACCTGCATCCGTGGTCACACCAAACACACTGGCTGAGGACACAGCAGGCATGGAGGATGGCACACATTGTGCTGCTGCCAGCACAATTGGGAGATGGCTGCATCGGCTGATCATAGTGTTGATGAGGTAGCTGGGCCGGACAATGAGGGCAATGCAGGACTTGTCCACTCAGAGCCTGTAGTGCACACACCAAGCCCGCAGGCCACCCCACACGACACACCTCAGCGGGACACATCCAACCAGGGCAGCCATGGACAGTGGTCTCCGGCCATGCACAGCCCCATGATCCATGCTGTGCCACCACACCACCACCAACCACAACCCACACTGCCATACGGGACCTTGAGGGACGTCTCTCCAGGATGGAGGCCCGGCAGGAGGTGATGCAAGGCTATGTGCAGCAGTACCTTGCTGAAGGGGAGACAACATGCCATATTATCCAGGACAGCACCGCGTCCGTTATCCAGGCCATTAACTCAAATGCACAGCAAGTGCGTGATGGCTTCAATGCCTTGGCTCAGATCCTCACCAGGATTGCTGACCGCATGAACCAACGGCAAACCCAGCCCCTTGGATCACAACCATTCGGGTCATCTGCATCATCCACGCCATCGGGCTCAAGGCAGACCAGCCCTGTGCGCAGGTCCCTGCGGAGTTCGCGCCGCACAGAGATCCAAGCCCCAACTCCCAAGGGGGCTCAACAGTAGCAGGGCCACCTTGCATAATCCCTTTGGGCATACATGCAGACACATGTCGTGCCATAGTTGACTTTAGGTGTTAGGGGGTGGGTGGAGGGGTGGTGGTGGGTGTAGTATGTAGTACTGGGGTGTTTGGGGGAATGGGAGTAGGTTGGGGGTGGGTGGAGGGGTGGTGGGGGTGTGGATTGTTGTATCATGTTGTACTTAATTCCTCACGAATACACCAGTTGTGTAACAAACATCACATGAGTGGACATTGCTGATTTATTGCATGTCAATTTATTGCTTCATGGTGATTCACGCACATGTGCCCACACACCCAGTGCCCACAGTTCACAACACATGGCACCCTCTGCATCAAAGTACATCAGAATGATTGGTCTGTGGCCATTTGGCACACTGAGCGACCCTCACCAGTTTCACGTCCTGGCCTATGTCCTACTTCTACTCCTTCCTCTCCTTCTACTTCACCAGGTGGTGGCAGCTCCATGTCAGGTGGCAGGGGTATGTTCCGCCAGATGCACATGTTATGTAGCATTACACATGCCGTGATGATCTTGCCCACCTTCTCAGGCCCGTATATGAGTGTCTCTCCCGACCTGCTGATGCAGCGAAACCGTGCTTTCAAAAGGCCAAACGTCTGCTCAATGACCACACGTGTACATGAATGTGCATGATTGAAGTCCTCCTCGGGCCCGTTCTGCGGGTTCCTGACAGGGGTGAGTAGCCACGGCTTCAGGGGATATCCAGCATCACCTACATGGGAGCAGAAGGAGGTATGTGTGAGGATGAGGCTCAGTTGACAGGTGTGCTCAGCCTGTACATCATTCAAGGTCATATGCACTATCTCGTCCTTGGCAGCCACATCCACATGACTGTCAGCCCTGTACAGTGCATGCCAATCCATAGAGGGAGTCTTGTGTGACATACACGACCTAGGGTCCTAGGATTTTAAAGCACCAGGGAATATATGTCTTGGCTAGGGGCATTTTGCATGCATATGTGAGGGCTGTGTGTCTGCGGATGACTTAAGAAACTACCATTCCCCCCAATCCATCTGCTCCCATGGCCCAGAGGGCATTCCCCTAGCATATGCATGTACCTCCCCCCCAATCCATCTGCCCCCATGGCCCAGAGGGCATTCCCCTAGAATATGCATGTACCTCCCCCCCAATCCATCTGCCCCCATGGCCCAGTGGGAAGACTCACCCAACAGCCAGCCACTTCGTACAACGTCTCCTTCCATGTAGCGGGGTAGTGAGGAGTTCCGCAAAACCATGGCATCATGCGTGGATCCTGGGTATCTGGCATAGCAGTGTGTTATTATCTGGCTGGCATCACACACCATCTGCACATTGATGGAATGGTATAGCTTCCGAATGCGGTAGACCACCTCCACAGCATGTGGGACTACCAACTCTACATGGGTACAGTCGAGGGCACCAATTACATTGGGCATGCCTGCCAGTGCATAGAATGCTATTATGGTGGCAATTGCCTGCTGTGGTGTCCTTGGTAAGGATATGTAGGCATTTGTGTGCTTCAGTAGTGCATCCAGCACTTGGTTTAACACAACAGAGAAGCATGATTTGGACATGCCATGCATTTGGCCCACTGTGTGTTGATAAGTGCCTGTGGCCAGGAAGTGGAGCACAGATGCCACCTTCAGCAAAGGGGGGATGGCTGTGCGGATGTTGATGAGGCTGACCAAGTCGTCCTGTATTAATTCCACTATGTTGGTGATGGTGTCTCTGTCCAGGCGGTACAGGGTGTGGATCTGTGCTGGGGTTAAGTCAAATGGATTGGACCTTATACGCTGCACTGGTGGTATTTGCTGGTCATGTCTCACCCTCCTTCTCCTCCGGCGTCTCCTCTGTGTTTCCTGTTGTACTGCCTGCTCAAGGAGTAGCAGTGCAGGCATGTCCTCCAGGCCCAGTATGGCAAGTACAAGTGGTAGCGTTTTGCCTTGGAGGGGGTTGTGGTGTGTGGGTGTGCTCCTTTTGTGCTGACCCTAACTCCATTGCCTCCACCTGTGCTGATTGAGTGCACCTGTGGCACTTGGTTACACAGCAGTTTGCTGTTTACGGGTAGTCCGTGATGCCGGTATTCCCGGCATCATGGTGGCCCTTCTTACAGGCATCTCGATGCCAGTATGTACTTGTACGTGTGACTCGTGGTGTCCTCTTCTTTGCGGCATGCCGATATTAAGGCCTCCCCATATGCGCGCGTGCCCGCGTGCCAGTACAGTGGTGCACGGCCACAGCGGGTCCTTGGCGATGCCGGTAGCAACGGCATCTATGGTCATGATACACCGGCCCGGTAATGGATGCCGGTATTGCCGTACCGGAGCACCAACCTTGTGATGAGGCCCAATGCCTCGTAATCTGGCAGGTCTCCCACGCCTTGGATCTGTCCCTCCGTGACGTAGGTCCCAGCAACATACTCATGTGGAGTGAGTTCAATGTCCTCTGCTGGAGACCAACCTCCAGTCACTAGAGTAGCGGCATGACTTGATGCCAGCTTTTTCCTTGCCCTGCGCTTCAGGTCATTCCAGCGCTTGTAGCAATCATTAGCTGTGCGCCTCACGAATCCAAGGGCACTTATGATGTCTGCGATGGTCTGCCAGTGTGCCAGACGTTGTGCATGTGTGGTCTTGCATCCTGCAGTAACCACCATTTCGCGGTCATGTGCGGACACATACTCCACAAGTGCATCAAGTTCGGCCTGATTGAAGCTGGGCTTCCTTGGCAGGCCGGACTGTGTAGCCGTGTCTGGGGCATCAGCCTGTTCTGGACGAGCACTCTTCCTCTTCTGCTTGGAAGGTGGTGGGGATCCTGAGTGTCCTACGCCGCTCTGGACACTAGGGGCAGGAGCCCCGGTGGACTGTGGACTAGGAGTTTGGGAATGAACACTCACCATGGGTCTTGGTGCAGGCATTAGCTGAAATGTGATGTAGTCAGGGGGAACGTCAGCAGGATGGACTGGGACGGACACTGTCCTGGCTGGGAGACTCAGAGCTGGGGTGGATGGCGCCACAGCTGCCCCTGCAGCCCCCCCACCCTGCCTACTCAGGGCAGCAGATGACATAGCTGCCCCTGATCCACGTGGCCTGGTGACACCAATGTGCACCGCCATACGTGGCCTAGACCTGCTGACCTGGAAGTCAGCCATGGAGTCACCCTGTGCCAGGTCTGGTGCCACATTGGCCTGGTCCAACAAGGGCTGAGCAGGGATGGTGTCAGCCACGTTACCCTCAACAAGGGGGGGGCATGGGTGTCCCTGACTGGTCATCCACACATGAGGGGCTAAGGGCACCCTGCAAGTCCCGGCCACGTCCCCTACTGTATCCACCAGGCCCACCTCTTGAGGCTCGCCCACCTTTGCCACCCTTACCGCTTGCTCACCTCCTAAACATGGCACTGATGGTGTTGTGCGTATGGGAGTTGCAGTAAACTATTGTCCTGAGCAATTGGGGGTCAAAGGGGTAGGGTACTAGATGGAATTCGTACCCTAGTGCTCTAGCAAGGCTGTATGTGACCCCTGGGGGAAGATGACGGGTCGCACAACGCACAGGCACCCCAAAAAAGGGAGATAATGTGCAGGCAACCCCTCCTAGACCACGTGCGTGGAAAAAATAAAACAGCACTACGCTGTGGATCCCAGAAACACAAAAATGAACGTATGCGTGTCACACGCAGCCTAGAATGACCTCTGAAGGGGTACGCGACAAACAGGGCAAGCAAAGATGTTAAATACGTGCGCGACTCACCGTCTGCCTGGAAAAATACCATGAAAAAGATGCGCGTGTGCGCGTTGGCAACACCCCCGCCAAAAGAAGAATTGTACGCTGTCTGGGTAGACAGGACAACAGAAGAAGTGAACGCTGTTTGAGGAAACAGGCCCAGGAAAAAGACAAAAAGAGAAAAAGCTATCAGAGGTAACAGGGAGTATGAACTTGGAACACCGTGAAGTAAATCGCGTGTGAACCGACAAGAAGTACAGATTTCACCCACTCGCTCTCCACAAAAAGCACGTACGAGGAAATGGTGTTCTACACGTACCTTTTAAACATGCCCACACGTCCAGCGTCACTTCCGCGTGTACGCGCTAAGGCCCCATCCTCCAATTACACGAGCTGACACTCTGACGTGCAGTCATTGGATGTGTAATATGCACCCGTGTACAGGGAAACGCCCTGTCACAGACGCGCATACGTGCTGAGGCCCTTTCCAACAATTACACTCTTTGACACTCTGACGTGCTTATTTTTTCTACGCGCCATGGAAAACGCACGTGCGCGTAACGTCATAGACGCGCCTACACGGTGGGGGCCTTTGGGCCAATGAATTTGCGCACTAAGGGCCTTTCCTCAAATTACATGCAGACGTGCTGGATTTTCACGTGCCAAATCACTATGTATCAAGCTGGCCACGCGTAAGCACACGGAAGACCATGCTCCTGCCCAGAAGGCCGAATTACTGCCCCCCAGATCCCCGAGCACGCTCCCACCTGCCATCTGCTGCTGCCTGACTGCCTGCTGCCCACGTGCCCTGCCATTTGCTGCCTGCACATCAGCTAGGGGTGCTGTTGCTGTGACCACCCCTGCTGGAACCGAAGATTCCCGACTGGGATTCCATCGCTCCACAGACCAGCCCCAGGACCCAGTTGCCCACCCTCTCCTGCCTCTGGGGTTGTCATGTCGGGCACTGCAACATCTGGCACCACTGGCAACCCCCAGCCAGAGAGGCAGAGGGACACCAGCTTCACTGCCACCGAAGTTGGTGCCCTGGTGGAGCAAGTCCTGGGGCAGTATGATGCCCTCTTCGGAAGTTTGCGCGCCGACAAGGAAGGACGGACTCGGATCTGGACGGACATCATGACTGCCATCAACGCAGAGGGGGTGGCAGTCCGACTATTCCATCATGTCAAGAAGCGCTGGGAGGAATTCAGGTCCAGGACCCTCAACAAGGCCCGGCGCCTCTTGAAGGCAGCGGATGCTAAGGGGTGCCGCGGCCACTTGTTGGAAGATCAGATGAGGGTCCTGGAATGCATATCCCCAGCGCTCCACGTCCAGGTCCTTGAGAGGCAGACCCGTCTGGAGTCGAGCGGTAAGTGTAAATGCTTCCTGATTGTAAGCTGTGCGTGTGGTGGTGTGCCAGTAGTGTGCAAGTTGCACCTGTGTTTTTATTGGGCCTAGTATGGGGGGGGTGTACAGGGCCGTGAGGCTAACACATGCAAAGGCTCTCATGTGTGAGACATGGATGGTGCTTTTGTGTGTAGGCTTGTATGCCAAATGCAGATGTGTGGGCACACATGTTTGAATTAATGTGTATGTAAGTAGGCATGTTCTTGATGTCACACATGGATGTTGGTTTCAGCTGCATGTATCTACACTCTGTACATGTGCATGTGTGTGTATTTGACAAGGGTGCAACAGTGATGCAACATGGATGCATGTGACACCGCAATGTGGAAGACTGATTGGCAGATGTGACATGGATGCCGATCTCAACACTGCGACAGTTGGCAGAGGTGTACACATGCATGCAAGTGTGGTGGTGTGTGTGCACGTGTAGTGCACTCACTGTGTTGCATGTGATGTCTGGCTCACCTTTGCCTGCTCATGCTGTTGTATAATGCCACTCATGTACAAGTGTCATGTGTGTATGTGTCCATTGTACAGTGCCCTGATGCCTGTGTTTTATTTCTCTCTGTCTGCAGCGTCAACTGATGAAGAGGGCGGAGAAGGTGCTGTGGAGCACTGCGGCAGGGATCGCACAGCCAGCCATAGACGCAAGGCCCGGCTCCCCTCCCAGGTTGTCATCTCACCGGGGAGTGAGGAGTCCGGTGCCGCGTCCCAGGCCACAGCTGCCAGGGGGATGTCCAAGAGGCGGAGGTCAGAGTTGGAGTCCTCGGTAGCAGAAGGGGCAGCTGGGACCCCACAGGGCCCAACGGGGGAAGATCGCACGGAGTCGTCCAGGTTGGTGGGGGTTTGGTGGAGGAGGAGGCCGTGCAAGCGACAGAGGCGGGGTCTGGAGGTGGGGATTCCACTGGCGCTAGTGGTGCAGTGCAGGACTAGGGACAGGAGGCAGCACAGGCCGCCGCGGAGGTGCCTGTATGCAATCCTGTCCCTGATCCTGTCACTGCATCATCTTGCACCAGCAGGGGTGCCTATGTCCAGACCCGTCTTCCTCTGCCTGAGGACGTGGCTATCCAGGTACAGGTTGAGCCTGTCCTGACTGGTGTGGCGTTGCGTGAACGGACCATGCAAGGTGACCTGCAGTCTTTTCGTGAGGAGACTGCACGTCATCTCGAATGGCTCGTTGACTGCGTCGGCCTACTGGGACAGGTCACCCAGGCCGGATTCCTCATTTTGCTGGAGCTTGTTCTGACCCCCTCCTCAACTGAACACCCTATGCGCCAGTCGTCCTCCGTGCCATCTCTCCACCCATTTGTCACCTCTGTGCCCTGTGGAGCTGCCTCTGACGGTGCGGCCAGGCTGGTGGAGGACACATCCCTGCCACAGTCGGGAGTCGGTCGTCCAGCAGGGGTGGCCACATCAACGACTGCACCCCGGCCGGTGGAGGATGTGCAGGCAGCAGGAGCCAGGGCACGGGCACAGGCACAGGAGCAGCAGCAATGAGGTGGGAGCCGTGATGGCTCGGGGCTTTCGACATCGGAGGGGCAGGCATCGGCCGGAGGGCAGGAGGACCCAGGACGGGAAGTGTCTTCCGTGTGGCAGCGGTTGGGCCACACGATAGATCCGGAGTGGCAGCGGGCGGAAGAGGCACGGCTCACGATGGTCAGGGCGGAGAACTCCATTCGGAGGGCCCCGAGGTGGGCCGAGTGCCTCGAGGCAATCCGCAGGGAGTTGGAGGAGAACATGTCATCATCCCTACGGACCCTCGGGGCCATGGAAGAGGACCGCCTGTGGGACATTGAGCAGGAGTTCGATGATGCCCTGGCCCGGAACATCCAGAAGTGAGCCGTCGGACTAGCCCGCTGCCCTTGTAAATAGTTCTTTAGTGTTAAGTTTCCTTTCAGTTTTGTTTTGTTTTGGGGCGCTTGGACAATGCCCCAACTTCTTGTATATAGTTCTTCATTAGGTAGGATTTTATTTTATAGGTTTCATTTAAAGGATTGGGCACATGGACCCTGGATGTTCACTTTGTACATAGTTTAACAATGGATTTGGATTGTTGATTTTTTTTTCCCATGGATCAATGGTTTTTTATTATTTTTTCACCTTGGATTTATTTTCTCAGACTGACACTTTGGAGACTTGCTTTTGGATTGCTTTTCATTTGGATTTCATGCATCTTTTTCATTTATTGGACATGCTGGATTTCATTTATTTTTTCCATTTTCTTCTTTTCCATTTCATTACCTTGCTTTTCTGTTTAATACATTATCATTTGGTACTTCAATGTGTGGTATTCTGTCTTTGGTTTCATGCATGTCACAATGGGCCTCATTACGACCCTGGTGCTAAGTGAAAAACGATGGCGGTAAATGATTACCGCCACCGTTTTCCGCCAGGTCCGATTCTGACCCATGACCATTAACTACGATGCCATTAGCGGCATCGTAGTTAACGCTGCCGCTAACTGCTCCAAGGACGCGCGCTCGCGACCTCCCACACCGTAATTACCGGCATGGCGGAAAGGCACGCGAATGCCGACCCAAGCAGACATGCACCTAACGCCATCACCCAGCCCGTTAAGTACCTTACCGCCATGGTGCTAATTACGCCATCGCGAACCAACCGTAAATGGCCATGTAAAGTGAATCCAGCTGCCACAGGTTCACAGGAACAGCACAAGTGGAGGCAATACAGACTCAGGAAGTACAAAAAGAGCACATCCCACCCCTTCCCACACCCAGTCACACTCCACAATGATACCAATAGGACTAGCAATGTTGGGGCTGGAGGACCTGATAGCAATGCAAGTGCTACTACAACAACAACAACAACAACAACAACAACAACAGGAAGCACAGAGGAGACGCAGGAGGAGAAGGAGGGCAAGGCAGGGCCAGCAAGCCCCACAAGCACAGCCAGTGCCACCACGCAGGCAGACCCCAATCCCACTCATCAGAGCCAGTACATTCAACCTCACTGCTGAGCAGATCCATACCCTGTACCGTTTGGACTGGGACACCATCACCGCCATAGTAGACATGACACACAACGACATCGTCAGCATGATAGAAACACCAACCGCCATCCCACCCCTACTGAAGGTAGTGTCTGTACTCCACTTCCAGGCCACAGGCACCTACCAGCACACAGTGGGGCACTTGCATGGCATTTCACAACCATTATTCTCACCTAGGCTTATCCAAGTGCTCGATGCCCTCCTCAAGCACACAGACGACCACATCTCATTACCACGGACTGCCCAGGAGATTGCAAACACCAAAGTGGGTTTCCATGCACTAGCCGGCATACCTGGTTGCATTGGTGCCATCGACTGCACCCATGTTGAATTGGTGGTTCCACGTGCCATGGAGGTACCGTACCGCAACCAGAAACAATTCCACTCAATCAACGTGCAAATGGTCTGTGACTCCAACAAGACCATCACACATTGTGCCAGATTCCCCGGAGCAACCCATGATTCAATAGTCCTGAGGAACTCCACAATACCATGCTAAATGGAGCAACATGCAGGCCCACAATCCTGGCTACTCGGTGAGTCTAATGTCATGACCATGACGTACCAATGCATACTCCACCTGGCTGAAAGGGGGGGGGAATGATGCATACTCCACCTGGCTGAAAGGGGGGGAATGATGCATACTCCACCTGGCTGAAAGGGGGGGATGATGCATAATCCACCTGGCTGAAAGGGGGGGATGATGCATACTCCACCTGGCTGAAAGGGGGGGGAATAATGCATGCTCCACCTGGCTGAAAGGGGGGTGGAATGATGCATACTCCACCTGGCTGAAAGGGGGGGGAATGATGAATACTCCACCTGGCTGAAAGGGGGGGGATGATGCATACTCCGCCTGGCTGATAGGGGGGGGGAATGATGCATACTCCACGTGGCTGAAAGGGGGGGAATGATGCAGAATCCACCTGGCTGAAAGGGGGGGGGATAATGCATACTCCACCTGGCTGTTAGTAGCAGAGACAACTGAGCCAGATCATACCCTAAAGCAACCCAAACTACACCCAACACTAGTAAACCCAATACCTAATGTATGCAGCCCTACCATGTGAATGAGGTTGTGTCCCAACCATGACACAACCATCTGCAAGTGCATTGTACCAATTCAGACCACATTGACTTCAACGAAATGCACCTACATGCACGTCAACAAACACCATCAACCGAAAGGCCTGTCCTTCATAACTGCGCACGAAGGAGGCACATGACGGACAGAAACATCAACACACCATTACACAGACAGCAGGGCGCCCAAAATGTCCCTATCAACATCAGTATTGCTCACTGGGGTCATGATGAGGCCGACAGCAATGTTGCAATGATGTGAGCATTGACATCACAGGACACGTGCCAGGCCACCAAAACAAACGGCATGAACGAACACAGTGGATGGGCACTCACAAGGCACTCGAGCCCTCTGGATACATTGGTTGATGGCATGCAAAACAGGCCATGAGAGCCATGAGCATATATGGGTCGCATAGTGTGAATCAATTAGTGCATTTAGAAGTGGTTCAAAGTAATATTTGGATGCAAGCCATGGTGGCACATCATGTTCTGAATTAGACGTCATGACTGACACATACATTCTCGCCCACATACAGGTGATGCAGGCTATCCCCTGAAGAGGTTGCTCCTTACACCAGTCTGGAACCCACAGAACCAGCACAAGGAGGACCTCAACTGTGCAGATACACTTTCCCGTGTGGTTATTGAGCAGGCATTCGGCCTATTGAAGGCACGGTTTCGCTGCCTCAGCAGGTCTGGTGGTGCACTCCTACACGCCATGAGAAGGTGGCAAAGATGGTCATGGCATGTGTCATACTACACAATATGTGCGTCAGATGAAATGTGCCCCTGCCCCCTGACGCAGAAATGCAACCACCTGACGATGAGGATGAGCAGATGGTGCCGCACCTCATGGAGGAGGCGATGCACAGGAGGGGCGTGAAATGCGTCAAGATATCATCAACCAATGCTTCTAGCACACACGGCTGGTGTGTATCACATGGAGACGGCACTTGGGGCACTGTGTGTCTCTGGTACATGCACACTGTGGACTATACACCAATAAAGCACACATACGCAATGAAAATGTCCACACATTTGATTTGGGAAAAAGGAAAATGTGTATTTCAATTGTAAATTGTTGTGCAACACCCCCTCCCTCCTTCCCCCTCCCCCTCAACACCCCAACACACCCCCTCCCCCCTCCCCCTGAACACCCCAATACACCCCCTCCCCCCTCCCCCTTCCCCCTGAACACCCCAACACACACCCTCCCCTCTCCCTCCTCCCCCCTGAACACCCCAACACACACCCTGTGAGTGGCTAAAGATGCCTGTGACAGTGGGCACACGCTATTCCATGCCCCCTCTCCCGGCCCCCAGGGCACCCCTGCCTGTGGAGCGCAGGTTCCGTCCTGATCGTCGGACAGGGCTGCTCTGGCAGCAGAGGATGTCCCTGGCTGCTCATGGGCACACATGTCCTGAAGGGTGTGGGAGAGCTCTGTGAGCACACGACGCATGGCAGCAAGTTCCCCGCAAATGTCCCTTGAGGTGGACTCCATTGCAGCCTTCAGGGTCTCCGTACTCTGCTCTATTTTGGCCCTTAGTGTCTCAGTAGATTGTTCTATGGCTGCCCTAGCCCCCCCACATTCCGCAGCATGCTTATTGAGGAGCGTGGACAGTTGTTGCTGACATAAAACAATCTCCTCAAGGGAAAGTTCACTCTGCTGGGCCATGCCCATTCCAGATGGTGTCGCGACTTTCTGCAGGGCATGGGGTGGGAGGCCAGTCCTCTTCTCCTGGATGCCCCTGTGTGGGATCTTCATGGGGGCTGCCCCGGGACAGACAGGGGGAATGAAGCTGCTCAGTGGGGCGTCCTACATCGGGCTCATCAGTGTCAGTGTCTGAGCATTCTGCTATGGCAGCAGTTTCCCCTATGCTGCTACTCCCTGCAGAAACGGTGCCTTCAGTGGCCAAGATTGTGGGGACATGTGGTGCTGCAGGTGCTGGCATGCTGCCTGCTGGGGTGCCTGTCAGTGGCCGGTGCTGTTTGCTGGCAGATGATTCTGCATGCTGCGATGTCCTCCTCACTGCAGCTGAGGTGGAGGGTCTATGCATGGTGGTCCTGGCCCTCTTGGCTGCGTTTGTGGCAGGGGTGTCCTCATCCTCGTGGTTGGATTCGGAGCCTGTGGTGGGGCAAAGGAGGGATAGCGTTATTGATGGGTCTGCGGACATTGGAATGGCAATGATTCACCAGATTTTGGTTACTAGATGAAGCACATTTGAGGCAGGGGCATGCAGGTTGTCTCCTTTCTGTGTGGATGACGGATGGAGGTATGTGGGTGTCTGCATTTAGGGTGTACATGCTACATGTGTACAGGGTGGAGGTCGCATGTGGCTGTGGGCAGCGTCCAGCTGATGTGTTGCATTTACACTCTAGGGCAACATTGTGCTACACATTAATGGACGTCAGTGACTATAGCATGTCTTGATTTGGGGCACCTACCTTCATCGCCTGATGTCGGCGTTCCTCTTTCCATCCCTCCTACACCTTCGATGCTTTCCATGCCTGTTGTGCTGGCACATATTTCCTCCAATGGTTGGAGTTTTATTGGGGAGTCAGATCCTCCCCCGGTAGCCTGGGCCAGGTTGCGATTGGCCGAGATGATGCTTCGGACACGGAGCCTCAGGTCATCCCACCGCTTCCTGCACTGCTGTGGGTTGCGGGGTACGGTCCCCACCGCGCTGACCCGCTGTGCCACCAGGGTATATGGCTTTCTTTTTTGCAATCGCCGGCCTGGTCATTTCGGTGGAGAACACCACCGTCGCATTGTCCTGGAGTGTCTCCGCCAGCATGCTTAGTTCCTCACGGGAGAAGCGTTCCTGGCGCTGCCGATCGCATGCCTTCTTCACGACTTTGGGCATTTTTGGGTAGGTATTTGGGTGTGTGATGGGTTTGGATGTGTCTCAGGGTCAGATGTGGTATGGTTGGTGAGGATGGCAATGGATTGTGTTTTGAAAGATGGCCGCCGTGCTCTTTCCCGTTCCGCCGCGATGACGCTACTTCCGCTTCTGCTTATTTCTGGGGACCGCTAATTGCGGTCACCGCTAATTGCGGTCACCGCTAAGGTGGGTGGTGGTAGTGCACCTTGCGCAGCGTACGATGCCGGTAGGGGCCGTTTTGGGGTCTTTTACGCCATTGCGTTCTTGACATTACCGCCATGGCGTAATGCTCGTGCACGATGGGTCGGAATGAGCTGTATTTTACGGCATCCGGCCATGGTGTAAACGTTAATTACGCCATGGCGGTAATGTTCGGTACTTACCGCCAGGGTGGTAATGAGGCCCAATGTGTGTTTTATCATTCACATGCTGTCATTGTGTGGGTTTGACGGATATATGTTGATGTGCAGACTAGCCATTTGGGATGCACCATGTGCTGGTGATTTCTTTGTGGGGTGGATGTCATACCTGGTGGTGTGTTCAGACTGGGGTGATGTAGGCAGTGTATTGAGGGGGCATGGGGGCCATGATTATGGATCGTCATGAGGTGTTGGGGGGACATGCTTGGGGGCCTGCTGGCAGGTGCCCTGCACTACTGGGGGGTGGGGTGCTGGGAGACATGAGTGGGGGCCTGGTGGAGGGTACCCTGCACTGCTGGGGGGTGGGGGTGCAGGGGGACATGAGTGGGGGCCTGGTGGAGGGTGCCCCTGACTGCTGGGGGGTCGGGATGCAGGGGGACATGAGTTGGACATGAGTGGGGGCCTGCTGGCAGGTGCCCTGCACTGCTGGGGGATGGGGGTGCTGGGAGACACGAGTGGGGCCTGCTGGCAGGTGCCCTGCACTACTGGGGGTGGGGGTGCAGGAGGACATGAGTGGGGGCCTGGTGGAGGGTGCCCCTGGATGCTGGGGGGTGGTGGTGCAGGGGGAAATGAGTGGGGACCTGCTGGCAGGTGCCCCTGGATGCTGGGGGGTGGGGGTGCTGGGAGACATGTGTGGGGGCCTGGTCGAGGGTGCCCCTGACTGCTGGGGGGTGGAGGGGTGGGGGACATGTGTGGGGGCCTGGTGGAGGGTGCCCCTGACTGCAGGGGGGTGGGGATGCAGGGGGACATGAGTTGGACATGAGTGGGGGCCTGGTGGAGGGTGCCCCTGGATGCTGGGGGTGGTGGTGCAGGGGGACATGAGTGGGGGCCTGCTGGCAGGTGCCCTGCACTGCTGGGGGGTGGGGGTGCAGGGGGACATGAGTGGGGGCCTGGTGGAGGGTGCCCCTGGATGCTGGGGGGTGCGGGTGCAGGGGGACATGAGTTGGACATGAGTGGGGGCCTGGTGGAGGATGCCCCTGGATGCTGAAGGGTGGTGGTGCAGGGGGACATGAGTGGGGGCCTGGTGGAGGGTGCCCCTGGATGCTGGGGGGTGGTGGTGCAGGGGGACATGAGTGGGGGCCTGGTGCAGGGTGCCCCTGACTGCTGGGGGGTGGGGATGCAGGGGGACATGAGTTGGACATGAGTGGGGGCCTGCTGGCAGGTTCCCTGCACTGCTGGGGGGTGGGGGTGCTGGGAGACATGAGTGGAGCCTGGTGGAGGGTGCCCCTGACTGCTGGGGGGGTGGGGGTGCTGGGGGACATGAGTTGGACATGAGTGGGGGCCTGCTGGCAGGTGCCCTGCACTGCTGGGGGGTGGGGGTGCTGGGAGACATGAGTGGAGCCTGATGGAGGGTGCGCCTGACTGCTGGGGGGTGGGGGTGCTGGGAGACATGAGTTGGACATGAGTGGGGGCCTGCTGGCAGGTGCCCCTGCACTGCTGGGGGTGCTGGGAGACATGAGTGGGGGTCGGAGGGTGCCCCTGACTGCTGGGGGGTGGGGGTGCTGGGAGACATGAGTGGGGGCCTGGTGGAGGGTGCCCCTGACTGCTGGGGGGTGGGGGTGCTGGGAGACATGAGTTGGACATGAGTGGGGGCCTGCTGGTAGGTGCCCCACAGTGCTGGGGGGGGTGGGGGTACAGAGGGACAAGAGTTGGACATGAGTGGGGGCCTGCTGGCAGGTGCCCTGCTCTGCTGGGGGGTGGGGGTGCTGGGAGACATGAGTGGGGGCCTGCTGGCAGGTGGCCCACAGTGCTGGGGGGTGGTGGTGCTGGGAGACATGAGTGTGGGCCTGGTGGAGGGTGCCCCTGGATGCTGGGGGGTGGGGGTGCAGGGGGACATGAGTGGGGGCCTGGTGGAGGGTGCCCCTGGATGCTGGGGGGTGGTGGTGCAGGGGGACATGAGTGGGGCCTGCTGGTAGGTGCCCTGCACTGCTGGGGTGTGGGGGTGCAAGGGGGTATGAGTGGGGGCCTGGTGGAGGGTGCCCCTGGATGCTGGGGGGTGGGGGTGCAGGGGGACATGAGTTGGACATGAGTGGGGGCCTGGTGGAGGGTGCCTCTGGATGCTGGGGGGTGGGGTGCAGGGGGACATGTGTTGGGCATGAGTGGGGGCCTGCTGGCAGGTGCCCTGCACTGCTGGGGGGGGGTGGGCTGCTGGGAGACATGAGTGGGGGCCTGGTGGAGGTGTGCCCTGCACTGCTGGGGGGTGGGGGTGCAGGGGGACATGAGTGGGGGCCTGGTGGAGGGTGTCCCTGACTGCTGGGGGGTGGGGATGCAGGGGGACATGAGTTGGACATGAGTGGGGGCCTGCTGGCAGGTGCCCTGCACTGCTGGGGGGTGGGGGTGCTGGGAGACATGAGTGGGGCCTGCTGGCAAGTGCCCTGCACTGCTGGGGGTGGGGGTGCAGGGGGACATGAGTGGGGGCCTGGTGGAGGGTGCCCCTGACTGCTGGGGGGTGGGGGTGCTGGGAGACATGAGTGGGGGCCTGGTGGAGGGTGCCCCTGACTGCTGGGGGGTGGGGATGCAGGGGACATGAGTTGGACATGAGTGGGGGCCTGCTGGTAGGTGCCCCACAGTGCTGGGGGGGTGGGAGTACCGGGGGACATGAGTTGGACATGAGTGGGGGCCTGCTGGCAGGTGCCCTGCACTGCTGGGGGGTGGGGGTGCTGGGGACATGAGTTGGACATGAGTGGGGGCCTGCTGGTAGGTGCCCCACAGTGCTGGGGGGTGGGGATGCAGGGGGACATGAGTTGGACATGAGTGGGGGCCTGCTGGCAGGTGCCCCCGGATGCTGGAGGGTGGTGGTGCTGGGAGACATGAGTGTGGGCCTGGTGGAGGGTGCCCCTGGATGCTGGGGGGTGGGGGTGCAGGGGGACATGAGTGGGGGCCTGGTGGAGGGTGCCCCTGGATGCTGGGGGTGGTGGTGCAGGGGGACATGAGTGGGGGCCTGCTGGCAGGTGCCCTGCACTGCTGGGGTGTGAGGGTGCAGGGGGGCATGAGTGGGGGCCTGGTGGAGGGTGCCCCTGGATGCTGGGGGGTGGGGGTGCAGGGGGACATGAGTTGGACATGAGTGGGGGCCTGGTGGAGGGTGCCTCTGGATGCTGGGGGGTGGGGTGCAGGGGGACATGTGTTGGGCATGAGTGGGGGCCTGCTGGCAGGTGCCCTGCACTGCTGCGGGGGTGGGCTGCTGGGAGACATGAGTGGGGGCCTGGTGGAGGTGTGCCCTGCACTGCTTGGGGGTGGGGGTGCAGGGGGACATGAGTGGGGGCCTGGTGGAGGGTGCCCCTGACTGCTGGGGGGTGGGGATGCAGGGGAACATGAGTTGGACATGAGTGGGGGCCTGCTGGCAGGTGCCCTGCACTGCTGGGGGGTGGGGGTGCTGGGAGACATGAGTGGGGCCTGCTGGCAAGTGCCCTGCACTGCTGGGGGTGGGGGTGCAGGGGGACATGAGTGGGGGCCTCGTGGAGGGTGCCCCTGGATGCTGGGGGTGGTGGTACAGGGGGACATGAGTGGGGGCCTGCTGGCAGGTGCCCCTGACTGCTGGGGGGTGGGGGTGCTGGGAGACATGAGTGTGGGCCTGGTGGAGGGTGCCCCTGGATGCTGGGGGTTGGGGTGCAGGGGGACATGAGTGGGGGCCTGCTGGCAGGTGCCCCTGGATGCTGGGGGGTGGGGGTGCTGGGAGACATGTGTGGGGGCCTGGTGGAGGGTGCCCCTGACTGCTGGGGGATGGGGATGCAGGGGGACATGAGTTGGACATGAGTGGGGGCCTGGTGGAGGGTGCCCCTGGATGCTGGGGGTGGTGGTGCATGGGGACATGAGTGGGGGCCTGCTGGCAGGTGCCCTGCACTGCTGGGGGGTGGGGGTGCAGGGGGACAGGAGTGGAGGCCTGGTGGAGGGTACCCCTGGATGCTGGGGGGTGGGGGTGCAGGGGGACATGAGTTGGACATGAGTGGGGGCCTGGTGGAGGGTGCCCCTGGATGTTGGGGGGTGGTGGTGCAGGGGGACATGAGTGGGGGCCTGGTGGAGGGTGCTCCTTGATGCCGGGGGCTGGGGGTGCTGGGAGACATGTATGGGGCCTGGTGGAGGGTGCCTCTGTCTGCTGGGGGATGGGGATGCAGGGGGACATGAGTTGGACATGAGTGGGGGCCTGGTGGAGGGTGCCCCTGGATGCTGGGGGTGGTGGTGCATGGGGACATGAGTGGGGGCCTGCTGGCAGGTGCCCTGCACTGCTGGGGGGTGGGGGTGTTGGGAGACATGAGTGGGGGTCTGGTGGATGGTGCCCCTGACTGCTGGGGGGGGTGGGGGTGCTGTGAGACATGAGTTGGACATGAGTGGGGGCCTGCTAGCAGGTGCCCCTGCACTGCTGGGGGGTGGGGGTGCTGGGAGACATAAGTGGGGGCCTGGTGGAGGGTGCCCCTGACTCCTGGGGGGGTGGGGGTGCTGGGAGACATGAGTGGGGGCCTGGTGGACGGTGCAGCTGACTGCTGGGGGGTGGGGGTGCTGGGAGACATGAGTTGGACATGAGTGGGGGCCTGCTGGCAGGTGCCCCACAGTGCTGGGGGGGTGGGGGTGCAGGGGGACATGAGTTGGACATGAGTGGGGGCCTGCTGGCAGGTGCCCTGCACTGCTTGGGGGTGGGGGTGCTGGGAGACATGAGTGGCGGCCTGCTGGCAGGTGCCCCACAGTGCTGGGGGGTGGGGGTGCAGGGGGACATGAGTTGGACATGAGTGGGGGCCTGCTGGCAGGTGCCCTGCAATGCTGGGGGGTGGGGGTGCTGGGAGACATGAGTGGGGGCCTGCTGGCTGGTGCCCTGCACTGCTATGGGGTGGGGGTGCAGGGGGAGCAGGGCAGGGGGACATGAGTGGGGGACTGGTGGAGGGTGCCCCTGGATGCTGGGGGGTGGTGGTGCTGGGAGACATGAGTGTGGGCCTGGTGGAGGGTGCCCCTGCATGCTGGGGGTGGGGGTGCAGGGGGACATGAGTGGGTGCCTGGTGGAGGGTGCCCCTGAATGCTGGGGGGTGGTGGTGCAGTGGGGCATGAGTGGGAGCCTGCTGGCAGGTTCCCTGCACTGCTGGGGGGTGGGGGTGCAAGGGGACATGAGTGGGGGCCTGGTGGAGGGTGCCCCTGGATGCTGGGGGGTGGGGGTGCAGGGGGACATGAGTTGGACATGAGTGGGGGCCTGGTGGAGGGTGCCCCTGGATGCTGGGGGGTGGGGGTGCAGGTGGACATGTGTTGGACATGAGTGGGGGCCTGCTGGCAGGTGCCCCACAGTGCTAGGTGTTGGGGGTGCTGGGAGACATGCGTTGTTGATCAGTAGTGCAAGGTGACATGTGGCTTGGCTGGTGGGCATGGCCATGGTGGATGGGCTGCCTGCGGGACATGAGCAGGGGTGCAGGGTAGTCCCCTTTGGTGTGGGTTGCCTGCAGGGGCCATGGAGGGTGTAGAGGGAACACCTGGGAGGACCCACACGGTCAATTCACGTGTAGTACTCCCCGGAACCCCTGAAATACACATACCCTGCTGAAATCGCGTGTGAGACTTCCCGCGCACCCCGAAATACACGTACCCAGACAATCGCGTGTGGAACTTGCCGCGCTCCCCTGAAATACACATACCCTGCTGAATTCACATGTGAAACTTCCCGTGCACCCCGAAATACACGTACCCTGCAGGATTCGCGTGTGAAACTTCACACGCACCCCAAAATACATGTACCCAGGGAAATCGCGTGTGGAACTTCCCGTGTACCCCTGAAATACACAAACCTTGCTGAATTTGCATGTGAAACTTCCCGCGCACCCCGATATACACGTACCCTGCAGGATTCGCGTGTGAAACTTCACGTTGTTAGGGAGAATTCTCTGTTTAGGCTGAATTTCCTAACCTAGTGAGTCCCCCAGCAGCTTTGCTGGATTTCTGGAGGTTGTTTTTTTCCATCCTGCCAAGAGTGAGACTCTTTTCTCCCACTCTTGGACATGTATGTGTGTAATTCCTTTGAATGTCAATGTGTTCTATGGGCTATAGGGTCTTTTACTCCATAGGGTCTCATATGTTTTTCTATGTGTTTTACACCGCACCCTACGTGCCGTAACACTGGGGCGTCCTAGCGGACCTCCACCATAGACTCCATACCCGGGGACGGACTACTGTCTCCCCGGGCATGTAAAGTCACCATTGGCTTTACTAGACCTAAATTTACTAACAGAACTAGTACAAACCATCTTATTGTGGACGTACTAGTAGGGGTAATTCGATTACTCCTAGATCTGTTACTCGAGGGGGCACTGTCCCGTCCCCCCTCGTCGAGTTTTGGCTGGTGGCAGTGGAAACTACTTGTTATGTTCGACCCCGAACATAACCCTATGGGATTCGTCCCATTGTTGGAGATTGATACTTTTTCTCGTTAATCTCTAACGTACCACCGATCTACTTATCTTAAATAGGTTTATCAGATGGTATTTTCTGCCAGAACTCGGTTTGTAAAATGGCGTCTGTGTTCGTCTCTGTGACTCCTAAACCAAAGGTTGTGCCCTTTGTTCCACTTTTGGCGACCTCTGGACAGAGACCCTCCAAAGTGGTGGCATTCTGTCTGGGTTACCACAGCGGTGTGGGAGGGGGTTTAGGCACCCTGGACCGAGTTGCCTTGCCAACTCCGGTCGCACTCTGGAGTGATTGGCCCAAGTGTTGAGCCTTCCCGCTCACCACTCAGCATGTGTTGATTGACAGCTAGGCTGAATGAATGGGGGTTTTCTGCATAAAAGCAGGGCTTTTGGGACTGGATCTTCAGAAGTCACCACAGGACCTAAGAATCCGACGAGGGTAACACTGAGCCGACCTGCAACGACGACACCTCCGGTGGAGCCCTGCTAAGCCGACTCACCACTTCCCGACGACAGAGGAGATCTCCCTGCCGGAGAGTCTCTTCCCCTGGCTGGTGGGAACAACCAGCCCCCTTTGCTTTTTATTCGCCTCAGGACGCAGTGGTCGAAATGCCCGTGCAGAGCACCTCGGCAACCGAATAGCCACTACCCCTGTACCACGACCAAAAGGTGGTGCCTTGCGACGGAGCACTCCGCGGCTGGTCTCTTCCCTGGTGGTGCACCGGACTTCACTTTTCTTCGACGACGAGATCATCTCTACTCTTGGCAAAGACCCGACGTGCATCCACCACCAGGAACAACTGCCCCCGCCGGAGCTGCCCTCCACAACAAGGTACCGTGTCCGCCTGGCTTCACTTACGATCAGTTCGAGTGAGGTGTCTTAATCCTCTCCGTTCCGTTGGGTCGCCTCCAAGCTTTTCTCATTCACTGTTCTGAACTGGTTCAATCTGCCGATAACAATTTGCTACAAGGACTTCAATGCATCTCCGCTAGAGACTTTTGGGACATCGCGCCTTGCCTCTCTCCGAGTGGGCCTGGCCTCTGAACTTTATGACCTATTGTGATTCTTGCCTTCTTGCCTTACATTTTATCCACGTAGGATTGAACTGTGTTGATTTCATAACCTGCCTATCTTTTTCTCTCCCGTCCTAACTAATATTCGAGTGTCATCTAGGTTGAGGTATACACCTCTGTCTGAAAATAAGTGGTACCAGTAGAACCTAGAGTTGTCGAAGTATTGTTAGGGGGATTGATCGTTTTATGCTTCGTAGAGTAATTGTGTTTGATTTTTTTGCCGTGAATTTGCTATAGTGTTTTTCATAGATGTTTTGTTATGAATAAATACCTTAATATCTTTACACTAAGCCTTGTTGCATGTTTGCTTGTCTTGCTGTGAAGGATTGCCTTATTTTGTATACTCCACATACTGCTCAACTTTTCTTGAGAGAAGTCTGACTGCTCAGCCACAGCTACCAAGTGAATCTGTGTGGTGCAGACTGCTACCAAGTGGGTTCACCGCCAAACGCCTGTAGTCCTAAATCTTTTGCAGTGGTCCCAGAGGGAACTGCACAGGTTTCCGCCTAACACTGGTGTACAGCGGTGGGATTTGTATCGAGTATACAGTTTAGAGTGCTTTTCGACACTGTAGGATAACTAACTACAAAACTTTGCACAAAAAGCAACTTTCAAAAAACATGTCTACGATGGAAACTTACAGTCAAGATTCCTTGTCAGGTGAAAATACTGAGAGTTTGCGAGCTCTCTGTAGGCAAGCAAATCTTTCTGTAAGAGGCAAGAAGTTAGAACTAATCAAGAGATTGCTGGCGAACCAAAGTCTGGGTACTGGTTCAGAGGAACCAATCTCCCCAGCGACTGTAGATAACAGTAATGGTGTTGATCTGAATCGTAATTCTGATGATAGCGATGAAGAGGCTGACGAGGACGGCGAGGCTAACGAAACTGTCTCGCCTGCTCCTCTACCCACCTTACCAGCTGTGCCTACGGGTCCATACCAGGTCCCACAAGTAACCCTGCTTATTTTGAACTTGAAAAAATGAAGCTCGAACTAGAATACAAACGGTTCTTGACTCAATCTGAACGAAACCAAGAGCTCGAGTTCAGACGGATGAATGCCCAGGCTGAACAGAAGCAAGCTGAGTTAAGACTCAGAGAAATAGAACTTAATCACGAGTTAGAGATGAAAAAGTTGTCTATGGAAAATGCTTCTCTCTCCTCTGGTTCCTCTAGGAGCTCCAGTCCCAAAAGACCCCGGATGCCGAAGGAATTAGTGGGTATGTATGAACCGAGATTGGATGTGTTGGATTGGTTAAAACTGTTTGAATACAATCATGGGCTCCAGGACATCACCGGGAATGCGTTGCTTCCGAGGTTGTTCTCTCGGCTCCCTCTTGTTGCGACTGATGTGGTAATGGAGTTGGGGGAGGCGGATAAGACGGATTACGAAAGTGTGAAACTAGCTTTAATAGCTAGATTCGGGAAGACCCCTTCCCAGTATCTTAAGAGGTTTAGAACCCTCAAAAAGCACGATGGTACCCCTTGGGCTACCTGGGTGAGTGAAGGGTTGAAAAACTTAGAGGAATGGATTAAGGGTTACAAAGTGAACACTTATGAGGGTATGAGAAATCTTTTTATGTTGGAGTCTATTTATGATACCTGTTCTCCTGAGCTCAGACAGCACTTGGCTGATTCAAAGGAATTGGATTCCAGGGAGCTAGCTAAGGCTGCTGACTTGTGGGTTGCCAACAGGGCTACTCATAAGGATTCTGGGGCAACTCAGAAAAAGGATGAGGGAAAACAGCCTAAAAAAGACTCAAAAGAGAATTCTAATAACTCACATTCCAAAGAGGGCCCCAAACAAAACCAGAAGGGTAAGCCACCGGGAAAACCACAGCAGAATAGTGTGCTTCTGGTGCCAAACCGGAAGGAGGTCAGAACAAGCCACCATTCCAGAAAGCATTTGGTAAATGCTTTGTTTGTGGCTCGACTGACCATGTGAAAGGAGATCCCAGGTGTAAGGGTAAACCTTCAGGGGTCCAGCTTGTCTCCTTAGCCTTCGCTCCAGAGGAGGAAGTCCAAATGGCAAGTGGAAACTTTCTACTGCTAGCTGACGAACCCATTGGAGTCTCAGCCAGCGTTACTTTAGTATCTCTGGGGTTGTGGGAACAACAGAATTTAGATGTCTATAATTCTATCCCCGATAATACTAAAGAGTATTATAAGGACAGTGTCCAGGTGAATGGTCAGGAAACTCCTGCCATTAGGGACACTAGGGCCAGCATAACTGTGGTGGATAAATAGTTTTTTCAGGCTCAGGATGTTGCTAAGGCACCCAAACGCCTCACCAAGTTAGCTGGAGGGCCTGTGCAGATGCTTCCCCAATTACCAGTTCGCATCCAGTGTAACGACATGACTGTGAAGATACCTGTCAGCATACAGAGTGAGGTACCAGGACGCGTACTGTTGGGTAACGATTTAAAAACTCTCGGAGTTGTATCGCATACTTCCAGACCTCCTAGTAAACGGTTACAGGAGCTAACCAGACCTGCAAGAGAGAGGACCATGCGCGGTACTCTCCAGGAGATGATGAAGAAAGATATCACTCCTGCTCCACTGGAATTGTCGGCCGCTGTCTCCAAGAAATCAGAAGTGAAAGGGAAACCTAAGACTTCGATCCCGAAACCAGCAGCGCGCATTCCAGTGCAGCCAACACGGACTTCCCTGCGGTTGTCCACAGTTACACCCGTAACTCCACCTCCAGCCGAGGCTGAGAGGGAGGTACAACCCTGTGTGGTAGAATTAGACTCTGAGGAAGAGCTAATGGAAGGCCATGAACTCATTGGAGATCTGGATCCTGTTGACCATCCTGAACTGCAGTCTTTACTGGCAGAAGGTGGACCCAGCAGGGCAGACTTCAGTAAGGGACAGAGAGAATGTCCAACTCTGGAAGGTCTTCGCCACCAGGCAGAAGCTAAGGCTGAAGGGCAAGAGCCTGGGAAATACAGGTTGCACTGGGAAGATGGCCTCTTCTACAGTGAACCAACCGAGTCTGCACCTGGAGACTACAGACGACTTGTAGTACCCCAAGAGAACAGACCACAGTTCCTGCAGTTAGCCCACGAGATTCCTTTGGCTGGTCACTTGAGTTTCAAGAAGACTAAGGAAAGGCTCTCGCTCTACTTCTATTGGCCAAAGATGGGGGCCGAAGTAGAAAAACACTGCAGGAGCTGCCACACCTGCCAGATCTCTGGTAAGGTTGGCTCCAAGAATGTGGCACCTTTAGTGCCTCTCCCAGTAGTTTGAGTCCCATTTGAGAGAGTAGGGATTGACATCGTTGGTCCCCTTGATCCTCCAACCTCCTCAGGCAACAGGTTTATACTTGTTGTAGTAGACCATGCTACTAGGTATCCTGAGGCAATTCCTATGAGGACTGTTACAGCTCCGGCTGTGGCTAAAGCCCTCCTTGGTATTTTTACTAGGGTCGGGTTTCCGAAGGAAGTAATCTCTGACAGGGGGTCAAACTTTATGTCCCACTACATGAAAGCCATGTGGAAAACCTGCAGAGTTACTTACAAGTTCTCAGCGGCTTACCACCCCCAAACCAATGGGTTGGTAGAACGGTTCAACCGAACCATGAAGAGCATGATAGGTGCTTTAGAGGAACCCCTTAAGCGTAAGTGGGACCTGCTACTGCCATGCCTTCTCTTTGCTTATAGAGAAGTCCCTTAGGAAGGCGTAGGTTACTCGCCCTTCGAACTCCTCTATGGTCATCGCGTCAGAGGTCCATTGGCCCTGATTAAGGAGGGGTTGGAGAGTGCTCCTTCCCCCAAGCCAGTCAGAGTGACTGACTAAGTGATAGGCTCCGGAGGAGAATGTCGCACATGATGACGGAAGCAAGCGATAACTTGAAAGCTGGACAAGCATTGGTCAAGCACTGGCACGATCAAAAGGCTAACATGGTTGAGTTCGCTCAAGACCAGCTCGTTCTCGTTATGATCCCAACAAGGCAGAGGGCCTTGCAAGATAAGTGGATGGGACCATTCCGAGTAGTGGGTAAACTCGGAGAGGTTAACTATCTGGTGGACTTGGGCAATCCCAAGGAGGCTCCGACAGTCTTTCACACCAACCGACTTAAAGCGTATGTCTCATGACCTGATGTAGGAGCATTGCTTCTAGCATCATCCGAGGAAGAAGAAGAGAGTGAAGCTCTTCCGGATCTCCTCAGAGGCTTGCCTTTAGACGAGAAAATTGAAGGAGTAAATCTCTCCTCCAATCTGACACCCGAGCAACAAGCAGAGTGCAAATCTATGTTGAATCAGCTTGCCTCTCTGTTCTCGCTTTCACCAGGCTTGACCCCTTGGGGCCAGCATGACATACTCACTGGTGACTGTCTGCCAGTCAAAAGCAGAGGATACCGCATGTCAGAAAACGTACTAACCCACATCAAAGGTGAGGTCAGCAAGATGCTTCATCTTGGGGTAATAGAGCCCTCTACTAGTGGTCTAGCCTAGTTGTGTTAGTACCAAAGGCTGGATCTAAAGAACTTAGATTCTGCCTGGATTATAGAGCTCTTAATGCAGTCACCAAGACTGATGCCCACCCTTTGCCAAGAACAGATGAGTTGGTGGATAAACTTGGCGCCGCCAAGTTCCTCAGCACATTCGACTTGACGTCAGGCTATTGGCAAATAGCCCTACAGACCATGCCAAGGAGAAAACTGCATTTTCTACCCCCGTTGGCTTATACCAGTTTAAGGTAATGCCTTTCGGATTGAAAAATGCACCTGCTATGTTTCAACGGATGGTAAACCAGGTTCTGAATGGGATGGAGGACTTCTGCATGGCATACTTGGATGACATCGCAGTGTTCAGCAATTCCTGGGAAGAAAATGTAACCCACCTCAGAGATGTTTTGCAGGCTCTTGGATGAGCCAATCTGAACATAAAGGCGAGTAAATGCCAAATTGGACAGAGTAAGGTAGTCTATCTTGGGCATGAGGTAGGCAGTGGAGAAATAAGGCCTTTGCTCAGTAAAATTGAAGCTGTGCAAAATTGGACAACACCGACTACTCAAACCCAGGTGAGAGCCTTCCTAGGCCTCACTGGGTATTACAGAAATTTCATAGAGAACTATGGGACCATTGCTTCTCCACTGAATGTAATCTCCTCGCACAAATTTCCTAATAAGGTTAAATCGAACGAGGAGTGCAATCAGGCTTTTGGAAACCTGAAAAAGGCTCTTTGCCAAGCCCCAGTACTCAGAGCTCCTGATTACCGCCAACACTTCATTGTGCAGACAGATGCTTCAAATGTAGGAATAGGTGCCGTACTCAGTCAAATGGATAGGAAAGGTAGGGAGCACCCCGTTTGCTTCATCAGCCGCAAGCTGAAGGATCCTGAAGCAAGGTGGGCAACAATCGAAAGAGAGTGCTTTGCTATCGTGTGGGCTCTGAAGAAGTTTAGGCCGTAATTGTACGGTTCTACTTTTGTCATTCAGAATGACCATCAACCCTTGAGATGGTTAATGCAAATGAAAGGGGAAAACCCAAAACTATTGAGATGGTCGATCTGCCTGCAAGGGTTTGATTTCACCATTGAGCACAGGTCAGGATGTCACCACCAAAATGCTGATGGTCTCTCTAGGATGTATGTCATCGACTAGAGGTATGAGATTCATCCAGGAGTGGAGTAAATCCTCCTGTCCCTTAGTCTGGGGGGGCGAGTGTTAGGGAGAATTCTCTGTTTAGGCTGAATTTCCTAACCTAGTGAGTCCCCCAGCAGCTTTGCTGGATTTCTGGAGTTTGTTTTTTTTCATCCTGCCAAGAGTGAGACTCTTTTCTCCCACTCTTGGACATGTATGTGTGTAATTCCTTTGAATGTCAATGTGTTCTATGGGCTATGGGGTCTTTTACTCCATAGGGTCTCATATGTTTTTCTATGTGTGTTACACCGCACCCTATGTGCCGTAACACTGGGGCATCCTAGCAGACCCCCACCATAGACTCCATACCCGGGGACTGACTACTGTCTCCCCGGGCATGTAAAGTCACCATTGGCTTTACTAAACCTAAATTTACTAACAGAACTAGTACAAACCATCTTATTGTGGACGTACTAGTAGGGGTAATTCGATTACTCCTAGATCTGTTACTCGAGGGGGCACTGTACCGTCCCCCCTAGTCAAGTTTTGGCTGGTGGCAGTGGAAACTACTTGTTATGTTCGACCCCAAACATAACCCTATGGGATTCGTCCCATTGTTGGAGATTGATACTTTTTCTCATTAATCTCTAACGTACCACCGATCTACTTATCTTAAATAGGTTTATCGGATGGTATTTTCTGCCAGAACTCGGTTTGTAAAATGCCGTCTGTGTTCGTCTCTGTGACTCCTAAACCAAAGGTTGAGCCCTTTGTTCCACTTTTGGCGGGCCTCTGGACAGAGACCCTCCAAAGTGGTGCCATTCTGTCTGGGTTACCACAGGGGTGTGGGAGGGGGTTTAGGCACCCTGGACCGAGTTGCCTTGCCAACTCCGGTCGCACTCTGGAGTGATTGGCCCAAGTGGTGAGCCTTCCGCTCACCACTCAGCATGTGTTGATTGACAGCTAGGCTGAATGAATGGGGGTTTTCTGCATAAAAGCAGGGCTTTTGGGACTGGATCTTCAGAAGTCGCCACAGGACCTAAGAATCCGACGAGGGTAACGCTGAGCCGACCTGCAACGACGACACCTCCGGTGGAGCCCTGCTAAGCCGACTCACCACTTCCAGACGACAGAGGAGATCTCCCTGCCGGAGAGTCTCTTCCCCTGGCTGGTGGGAACAACCAGCCCCCTTTGCTTTTTATTCGCCTCAGGACGCAGTGGTCGAATTGCCCGTGCAGAGCACCTCGGCAACCGGATAGCCACTACCCCTGTACCGCGACCAAAAGGTGGTGCCTTGTGACGGAGCACTCCGCGGCTGGTCTCTTCCCTGGTGGTGCACCGGACTTCACTTTTCTTCGACGACGAGATCATCTCTACTCTTGGCAAAGACCCGACGTGCATCCACCACCAGGATCAACTGCCCCCGCCGGAGCTGCCCTCCACAACAAGGTACCGTGTCCGCCTGGCTTCCCTTTCGATCGGTTCGAGTGAGGTGTCTTAATTCTCGCCGTTCAGTTGGGTCGTCTCCAAGCTTTTCTCGTTCACTGTTCTGAACTGGTTCAATCTGCCGATAACAATTTGCTACAAAGACTTGAATGCATCTCCGCTAGAGACTTTTGGGACATCGCGCCTTGCCTCTCTCTGAGTGGGCCTGGCCTCTGAACTTTATGACCTATTGTGATTCTTGCCTTCTTGCCTTGCAATTTATCCGCATAGGATTGAACTGTGTTTATTTCATAACCTGCCTATCTTTTTCTCTCCCGTCCTAACTAATATTCGAGTGTCATCTAGGTTGAGGTATACACCTCTTTCTGAAAATAAGTGGTACCAGTAGAACCTAGAGTTGTTGAAGTATTGCTAGGGCGATTGATCGTTTTCTGCTTCGTAGAGTAATTGTGTTTGATTTGTTTGCTGTGAATTTGCTATAGGGTTTTTCATAGATGTTTTGTTATAAATAAATACCTTAATATCTTTACACTAAGCCTTGTTGCGTGTTTGCTTGTCTTGCTGTGAAGGATTGCCCTATTTTGTATACTCCACATACTGCTCAACTTTTCTTGAGAGAAGTCTGACTGCTCAGCCACAGCTACCAAGTGAATCTGTGTGGTGCAGACTGCTACCAAGTGGGTTCACTGCCAAACGCCTGTAGTCCTAAATCTTTTGCAGTGGTCCCAGAGGGAACTGCACAGGTTTCCACCTAACACACGTGCACCCCGAAATACACGTACCCAGGCCAATCGCGTTTGGAACTTCCCGCGCACCCCTGAAATACATGTACCCTGCTGAATTTGCATATGGAAATTCCCGCACACCTTGAGATACACGTACCCTGCTGGAATCGCGTGTGAAAATTTCTGCGCAACCCAAAATACACGTACCCAGGCCAATCGCGTGTGGATCTTCCCGCGCACCCCGAAATACACGTGCCCTGTTGGGATCGCGTGTGAAACTTCCCATGAACCCCTGAAATACACGTACCCCGCTTGGCGTTTTCTGTTTGGCAGCCCTGTAAACTGGTCCAGGGTTAGCGCAGACATTTGCGATGAATTGGGGATTTTGATGGATTTTCCTTGCGCAAGGGCGTTCTTGGGGGCGTAACTGCCGCTGTTGCAGGGTTGCTGCGCCACTCTGCGCCACGGCTGGTTTTGGAGGCTAAAATCCATGAATACGCTGTGCGATTAAATGGATTTTATCGCAGGCGGCTGGCGCAGTGTATCGCACGGGGACACTGTGCGCCAGCCATGTGCGCCAATTTTGTGCGAAATTCTATGAATTACCCTGCTAGTGTTTCCCTTACCAGTGAACACTTTCTCTTCAATTACATTGGGCAGTTTAACTCTTAGCCTTGTGCCATTACACAGCCTAGGTGGTCGCGATTGCAAAGCAGCATGGGGGGAGACCCAACTTTCAGTCAAAGATGATGTGGTGGCATTCCCGAGAGATCGAGTGAGTTGAGGAATTCTGTTGGATAGTTTACGGCTTCGTCAGCATCCACCACTATCTTGATTGAGTTGTACTCAGTAACTGTGCCTGGAAGCATATTCTGAATCTGATCCTGGGACTGGGCCTTGAGTTTTGTTCCTTGCGTCGGGACCATTCCTTCGGCAACCACATTAAAGTTTTGCCGATTTCAAGCAACGATCTCATGTGTGAAGGTGCTGAAATCCTAGAAAAGGATTGCACCTTTGCTATAACCTTTGTGTATGAGAAACACTGAGCTGCGCCAATCTGTCTCCTCAACTGGTTTAATTATGCAGTCATTCCTAAATGCTCATTGGAGCTCTCAGAATTCCTTGTGAGCTGTGAGAGGACATATCTTAGGCTTGACAGGAATGTGGCTGTGTTTTGATATTTTTTCATTTTGGTATTTCTTAATGATGTCCTCTTTGCATTGCGCTCCTGGGCATGACTCTGAATAAAATCATGGCAGGAGAACTGAGTAATAAAAAGTATGTTTTTGGAGAGTGGGCTGCCAGTTTGCTGCTGAGAAGGACCTGTTTGTCCCATCACATGATGGAGGGTTCTAGTTTGGAGACATACAATTTAACTGTTGATTCTGGCCCCTTTGAAATCAATGTTGTCATCTGTTAGACAAGAAGTTCATTCTCGGGTCCTTCAAAAGTTGATATATGCAATGCCTAAAATTATCACTGTGGCGGCCGTCTTGACTTTGAACTTGGAAGGTGAATACCTACCAAGCTCTCCTGCACCTCTGAGGAATGCTTAGCATGCAACTGATGTTGCTGGATATCGTCAGACAGGAGTGACTGACCCAGTAGCAGTGGACCAGGTGATGACAAGAAATGGGATAGAAACAGAAGATGGACTATACGACTGAACAAGAAGGGTCATTGTTATGTTTGGGGTTGGAAGAGGTCAAACAGATACGATATGTATTATGAAGAGACTGGCCATGTGGTGATATAAGGGGAAGGCGCAAAGGAGGCAGATTCAAATATTGCCATAAGCAGCAACAAATTCTGAAAAATTGGACAGAAGCAGTCCTGGTCCCGATTTTCAAAAAAGGGGACAGAAGCTGCCCGGCAAACTATAGACCAATAGTGTTACTTGACATTATCGGTAAGATCTTCGCGTCCCTTCTGCTGATCCACTTTAAAGAATGGGCCATGAACTCGCCTGCAGCGGACATCTTCCAAACTGGCTTCCTAAAGGGTGCAGGTACAACTATAAACCTCTTAATCCTTAACATCATCAAAGCGAAAGTGAAGAGAGGCGCGCCCAAGGTCTTCATGGTGATTGTGGACCTTTCACAAGCATTTTATACGGTGGACCGAAACAAACTATGGTCAAAATTAACATCCTGGAACTGCCCTGGTCCAGTACTTGAGCCGATAATGGCTCCCCATACATCAACATCTCTGCCGGTGTGCCTAAGTCGGCAAGGGATCCTTTCAGAGCAGATCCACACAGAGCGAATCGTAAAACAGCGCTGTCCTTTGGCTCCTGCCCTGTTTATAGACTTTATCAGAGATTTTCAGGAATCTGAAAAAACAGTGCGATCCTTCCCATCCAAAGTTGGAGCCAGCAAAGTGTCAAGACTGTGGTATGCTGACGACCTGATTCTCATGGACCATACGGCAATAGGTCTACAAAGACAATTAACCAACCTATCTGCATACATGGAAAGCAGCAATCTACAAATCAATAAAACAAAAACCACAATTCTGAGACTTTCTAAAATACAGAACAAATGCCAATCCAACATTTCTTGGTTTCTTGAATAGACGAAAATCGAAGTGGTCAACAAATACAAATACCTTGGAGTTATGCTTGATAACACACTGAAAGAAAACTCTCTCTAAAACTAAACTAAAATATGAGAAATCTAACTGCTCAAACATGGGCAGTTGACAAAAGATTTGGGAAGTTTTCATGGATTCCAGCCTCCATTTCTATAAATTGAAAGTAGTCCCAGCAATAACCTACGGGATGGCGGCAAACTTAAACCTGCCGGCTGAGCTCTGGATCCAGTTGGAAGGATTCTTATGGAAATCGATGTTGGGTTTGCCCAAATCAGCTCCAATTTCAGAAATTCAGCCTGACCTTGGCCTACCATCCTTAGCCTCTGTGGTGACCCAAAGCGCTACATAACTTTACAGAAAAATTCTGTTGCCAAATTCACTTCCTATTTTTCCTGCAAACCCCTAACTGACAGGTTCAACAAAAAATCCAAATCAAACTAGAAGAAGTGGCTTGTAACGAAGAAACCCTTATTACAAAGCCAGCCCGAGTAAAGACCAAACTGGAACAACAAGACTGGATCAACACAAACGACAAAATCCAGTTCTACAAATCCCTAAAGCACCTCCCTCCATCTCACAATCAGTTAAAGGTGCCCCTAAAGTACTATGAAAAATTCCCAGAGAAAGAACTAAGAAAAACCTATATGCGTTCTCGTCTAAACCTGCTTCACACTAGGGAAATTCTGGCCACTAGAGCGCTTTTGCCTGTATCAAACTGCCAGTTGTGTGGAGTTTTGGAACAAGTTGAAACACTACGCCATCTTCTCATGACATGACCAGCTTTAACACGAAAGACAATCTTACATGACACCACTTATCGCACAGCCGTCGATAATGGAAGAAGAAACATGCTGATTTCGGCTGATTGCAGGTGACTCCGCCAGATGGTCCAGGACAGCAGCCAAACTCCTGACAGTAGCCCTAAAAAAAGCCAAAGCGACAGACGTCAGTTAGTCCCCTGCCGTCTTCCTGCCTGGGCCCACATAAATTTCTGAATTTTACATACCTTACGAACCGACTTGATCAAAGCTAATAAAGTTATGTCTGTTTTATGTGGTTTGCAAACCAGTAATAAAGGATGTCTTGCTTTGTCCATTTGCAATTCGACTTCTGAATACTTCTGTTTTGATTTTACCTTCATAGTACTAATACTACTAAGCCTCTCTGCCTCCTAAACCACAGAGGATCACAGGATTCTCCTGAACAGGCTATACATGGAACAGTGCATCATAAGTACATTAATTCAATAGCTGAACTAATTAATTAACAACATAGAAACACACATCCAAATGAAAGTATTCTACCGAGCCTCTTCCCTTGCAACCTTTGAAATAGTGCCCTTCTATGGCTTAAGCTAATGATTCACGCTCTGAAGGATCCTTCCAAAAGCTCCTGATGGCAATACCTTCATGAAAGTTTGCTGTGCTTTGTCCAGTGCTATAGAGATGTATAGAACATTATCTGTTTTTCATATATGGGTTGACAACTAACAGGCACTCATTAGTGGAGCTCTTTCTGAGGTAGCAAGCTCCCCTAACCTGTGGTCAAATTTCAACAAGCTACTCCACTTTCTCTACACAGAAATCGCACAGAATACACACACATAAACACATGCGCGCGTGTGCCACATCCACATACACTCTTCAGGGCTTGAAAGTCACTTTCCATTCAATGTCTAGCCTGGAACACTGCACCCTCAATCTGCTCCTGATGTTCCTGTAAGGGGGCCTGGGACATGATACTATGGTGATCGTTTCACCAAATTTGTTTTAGCATTTTTGCATTTGGGCAAGCTTCTCAAAACCTCTTTCCACTCCCACCAATGCCCCACAACCCGCCACTACCCTAAACATCAATAATAAATGTATCATTAGCACACTAAAAATATTCAGCGAAAAAAGCAGCAAAACAGCCATTCACTAAATGTAATGAAGCGGCAAGGGGACGGTGCCAGTTTAGATTCTCATGCAACCATTTGCAGGTATATGCACACTCTGTTATGTCCACAGTCTGCGGAGAAGGAATGTAGGATTGCATCTGGATCTAACTCAGTCAATAAAACTTTCTTTTGGGACATCAGCACCATAAAACCAGCAAATATAACAATATGCCAAACATATACAATTAATAATAACGAGCATTTTATGATGTGTAACCACAACTACAAGGTTTGTAAAGTTCAACAGTACAACGAAATTCAATCAGCAATGTTTTTCCTAATATAAAGTACTTAAAGCAGAAAGTGCCTAAGTGTCTAGGATCCAGATATATTGTACTAGCTGCCATTACATTGATAACTAAGGGTTTTCATTGATAACATTTTTTTCAAATACTCTTATACTTAGGACAAAAAACGAAAAATGTAAAGTGTTCTCAATATCATAGGGTAACAACACACAGATAGAACCAAAAATGGATTAGGTGGGCCAATATGTCAGATACAGAATTAGCATCTAAACAACTAAACATATTATTGTAATTTAAACACACAGCTATAAGAAAGGAAATCTAACTCCTCTTCATGAGTCTCCTCCTCATTTCCACCTGAGGGTGTGGGTCATCCTTAGGCTGTAATGCTGTGTGGGTCAACAGATAAACCACATCCACATACTTTTCTGCATGCAATCTGTGACCTATGCAAGAAGAAAGCAATGCTAATTTTAGATTTCAGTGTGATGTGAGGTTATAGTAGGGACATATCTCATACCACAAATGCCTGGGAGAGTGTGGGTTGAATTTAGATTTCTCTTCCCCCATCCTTGCTGTAGTATTAATGGCGTCTATTAACGCTTGTTCCACAAGCACTGTTGGCATCATGATGGTTTGACAAGGTTTTCCACTTTCTGCCACTTCCTGATGCAGAACTGGATGTCATTCATGTTTCCACATATTACGGCCATGCAGACACCAGCCACTGAATATATTGTCAATTGAATAGCATATGGAACATTTAAAGTGGAGTTCAATTGTGTTAGATAAGACCTGGTCTGAATCTTCTTCCTGAGAGGGGACCTCTTCCTTGCAGGCAGTGTGATGCAAAGAACTGGCCCTTGCTTTGGGAAGTGTACCCTGAGATCTGTTATTGTAGGGGAGGTTCATAGATGAATTGCTTAAAATGATCTCTGTGGGGGCCACCTTGACTTTGGGCTTGGAAGGTTAATGTATACCAGGCTCTGCTGCACCTCTGGGGATCCTTAGAATGCACCTGATGTGTATCTTCCTCGGGATTGCTTTAATTGCTCAGGCATTGTTCTGAAATGGCTTTGAGGTTGTTGGCAAATGCATGTTGACTTCTGCCTTCACCAGCCAGACCTGGGAAGGCACAAGTCTTTATGGAAGCAGGTAACCAGCATTTACCCTGCAGCACCCCAATCCAGAGCATGCAGAGTCATTGAGCTACGAGCCACATGCCGGTCCTGAAGGGAAAAAGGGATGAGGTCTCACAATGGACTGCTTGGTGCTATTTATGTCACCGTCTGCTTGCAGATCCCAGCCGCTGACTTTGAGATAAATGAACAATAAAAACATAATGCATGTAAAATCATCCTTAGATCAAAGCACAATGATATGATAGGATAGGTTATTTAATTACACGCTTAATACCAAGAGGTTTCCAAGTGCGGACCCAGGGATCAAACCTGTGTTGCTCGTGTCATCTTACTTCCAAGGCGAGCACGTTTCCTCTGAGCTATTCTCCCGAGGTTAACCTATACAAAAATCCTATAGCAGTGTGTACAGAGAAAAAACAATGGCTGCTTATCTGCTCTTAGCAGAAAAGACATTGAGAGGGTCAAATACAGAGCATAACCTAATACCAGCGGCAGGAACCACATTTTACTATTGATTCTATAAAGTGTTGGTTACATTTTCCACGTGGGTTGCGGGAGGGAAAGTTTCTCAATTAAATAGAAAGATAACATAATATAAGCCACTGGCCATGCAGTAATATCTCATCAATGCTGCTGCTGCTCAGATGGATAGTCCACAGGGCAAGTGAATCATGTGGTGGACAAGAGATTTGAAGAATTGAAAAGTATCTTTTTTGCATTAGTCCCTAGCTTACTGACAGCCACAAAACGACTCTGATGGGCATCTACATAGCTATCCAATGTGTATTTGGCCCATTGTAAATGAATAACCAGCAGCGTTTGCACAAAGGAAGTTGTATAACTTTTTGAAAATTGGAAGATAAATCAACTTCTGATGCCATTGCTCACTTGAATAAAATAAAAAGAAGACACTGGGATTCTCAGAAGATTTAATTACAGAAAATTCTCCTAAATATCAACCAAAAGTTAAATCGTTATTGCTCACATGCATACCAATCTGGCGAAACAATCAATTTCTTAAGAAACAAATTAACTGAAAACTAAATGCAATAGCATCATCAGGTCAAAGGAACAACACCAGGAGGATAGCTTAAGGGAAATGCATTTGTTTTGGAAGCAAGCCAATGCAGAGCAACACAGGTTAGAATCTCAGTTCCGTGCTAAGATAATGGTCTCTGGGGTTAATTGCGTTATGAAAAATGTATTAATTAACATACTGCCATGTACGAATTATTTTTTAATCCAAGTTATTCAAAAACAAAAACAGCAATTCATATCTAAAAGGAGAATAATATTTAACATATGGATCTGTTATTACATACCATGCAAGAATTACCAATGGACAATGAAAAAAAGATTGTGATTAATGAGATGAAATTGTCGTTAGAAAACAACAAACCAGTGAGTGACAGAATACAGCAGATCTTCTAAAGCACTATTCTAGATAATCAATATGATCGAGCATGCACATGGCCTGAAGATAAACTGACCATCAGAAGAATGGTTCTTAAGAAAATAGCTTGGAAAAACATGTTTCTATAACAAATGTGGGATGACAGAAAAAGCCAGCGGGACCAAGGGTGCAGGTGGTGCGCTCACGATTTTCAGCCGTTTTTGGCCAAGGAGGACCTCTATATGCAGTGGGGGTAGACCACGCCCCTTCCTCCTTCAAAGCTCCAAGCTCACTGAACACTTGTCAAGCTTAGGATACTGTTCTCTGTGACTCTTCTCTTCTCAGTGATATGTGCCTGGTCAATTTGTTTTGTGTGCTCTCCCACTGTCTGAACCCTGGTTCGCATTTTGTGGAAGCACCAGTAGCCAACTGCAGCCAATAGCCATTATGCTGGTGAGGAGGCCTTATCCCCCACCACAAGGCCATTCTGAGGTGCCTGCCCATTCAAAGAGAAGAATACTGACTGTGAGACGTAAACTGCCTGTGCTGGATTCAAATATTGACCTTAGCAAACATATATGCCGATTAAGGAAATTAAGCAATTTATTGGGGATAGCCAGTGCACCATGGAGAGACATGGGCTTGAGGACATTCACACTGCAGATAATCCCATCTATGGCCAGTGTTTGTAGAGGGGATACCAATAGCCCATCGAATGGGAACAGCTGAGAACTCAGAAAATCCTGACAATTCTGTTGGTCATGTTCCAACTTGCAGAAACAGCAGAGCGCTGCACGAGATTCAGCCTGGTTCTCTACCCGGGTCTGACTAATGCAAAGACAATGCAAAGAGCCATGCACTTATTGATTTCACTCCCAGAACTACAACTACCAGCAACCCTATTGCAAACCAGTGACATGGTACTTCCATAGATGCCATTGGCATTGGTACCAACATTGATATTGTCCTATACACTGCCTTAAACAAACTCAATGTGGATGAAACCAACACAGTCCAGATCACTGAACTATGCACCATGCTAAATGAAATGTCAAATGAATTGCAGAGGGGAGGGATGTTGCTAAGTCCCAGCCTCTTAAAAACTATCGCCGGTGAGGAGGGAATTGTGCAGACCCACCGTGGTTCTTGGCAATGGCTCAATTCTCCCTGTTTCGTAGCCACCAATGGAATGTCACATGGAACGCCTTCAAACTCCACTGGTCACCAAGAAGATAAACCATCACGGCCATTTGATGCAAATGTAATCTTGTGTTGGCTGAACTAGCACTCATAAAAGGACTTCTTTTGTCTCTCCTTACAAAGGAGATCAAAGGAGATTCAGTAGGTGTGTATCATCCGACAACAGAGGTTGGTATAGGGGCTTTTCAGTGTCAAGTCCACCCACCTCAGGAGGAAGCCTATTGCAACGCGGTAACCTACCCAAAGTGGCTCAACCCCTCCAGTGGAAATCTATGCTCGAGCAAGGGCCTTTGTCATCAGTGGATCCAGGCTCTGGTTAAATAATCCCAAGTACTCAAAACATCACTATTCCCCCAGCATCTGTGGCTGTAAGTGGGCAGGCCAGACGGGGTCCCACATCCATGAACACTGGCGTCAGCTTAGGAGGAGAATCAGACAACAGAGAATGCAACCCAGCTACTAATGGCACCAGTCCCAGAGCCCGTAGATTGCACCCTGGATATGGTGACCCAAGTGTAATTATGAGAACGAGTGTAATTATGAGAACGATGTGGAAGAGGGGCTTGGTATTTCTTCACAGAGTACCCAAAATCTCCTCTGGCCGCATAGAATGCAGGAAATTGCTTGTCAACAAGTGCACACACCGGTTTCGAGAGGTGTGCGGGTGACTGTCCCTAATTTGTGTGGACTTTTTGAACTGCACTAGACTTCACTATAATGCAGGAAGAACTCACGACTATATATGCATAGAATTATGGAAGCAATCACTTGTTAATGGTATACTTGGCATTTCTAGGAGACGCTGTCCATCACCACGCAGCATTGTTGAAATGAGTGCCTATCCCCATCATAATAGCTATAACCCCCCCAAACCTCCCCCCGAACATAGGTTTAAAAATCCACTGCTATCGGGGGCCAATGAAAATCCTATTGGGGATTAGGCACCGGGGAACCATTAAGGGAACCAGCGAGGGAATTGAGGAGCTTGTCAATTTGCCCAATAAACTTGATTCCAACTGCTATAAGGTCTGGCCACAGTAGAAAAGCAGTTGGGGCGCAGTCGCCATTCTCCTCCTTGGGTAATATAGACTGTATCTTAATTTGTTGTAAATTTGGATGAGAAATGTGTTTTGTGTTTTGTCATTTGCTGTACGTTATGGCGTTTGGCCGAATAAAGTTGATATGATGATGAGAATAAGCCACGATTGGATTTTTTAGAGCACGGGTTGACTGTGTTTGTATGTTATCTATGTATTATTTAAGGACGGAATCTGCAGGTTCTTACTACTAGTAAACATATTTAAAGAACGCTTGGATTTCTCGAAATTATTCTATACAAAGAGCTCAGGTTCACAACAAAATAGAGAAAAAATAAACGGAAAAAACATGTTTTCATTCAAATGCACATTCAACTTTACTAATGATCTGTTTGCCCCAACACACTCACAGGGTCCATCACCAATGAGTACTCACTCCCACATCTTTCCTCTAGTTACATGTTCTGCTTTTTTACAGAGAGCAAACACTCGCCATCAGCGGCGTCCACGCAACCTATCTTCTAAAGAAAAGTACTATGGTAGGGCTGATTTTAGTTATGCAACTTTTGCTTTTTCATCAAGATTTGTATGATGCATCACGTCTGAAAACATAAGGCTCTGATAATGTTCACCTCTCCTAGCCTTGCTCCTGACAGGTGCTGGTAGATTGTGTCAACAAAAATAAAATATTTGACAGATTTCTGCAGCTTCTTGTAAACAAAATCCAGCCATCGTGGATGGAGAGGAGTGAATACATGCTTTGATATTCGAAAAACATACAGTTGCTAGTAAGTACAATATGTGTATTAATTGTGTGCGACAGTAAATGGTCTGAGTGTTCTGTTATGTTATGTTTATTGGGGAGTGCACATGTCTGACATTGAATAGGTTAATTGCAAGCACACCATAGTTCAACAATTCCATAAGGAAACAGTGCTCCAGTATGGTTGCTCTTTGGGGAATCATTTTGAAAGTCTCAAGTTTAATACAGGCCCCTATAATATACTTCCACTGCCATACGTGCCACGCGTTTTGTGGTTTATACATTGGTGGTGAATATTCTCCTGAAACTGTGTTTCTTCTTGCATTACTCACCCTCACCCATCTGGAGACATGCAAACAGTGGAGTCCACCTTCATTTGGGCCATTATTGCTTGCCTTTCCATCCAATATTTTACTGTCTGGCAACATAACAGGTATTTTTAATTAGAAATGGGGGACTCATCGCCGGTACTGGTTACACCCTAGTAGGAATAACTACTGCAACATTACAACACAAACGTCCTATAACTTTTAAATGTGGGATAGAATTTCTTTAATTATGCTTTTCCTTGATGCTCGAGAGGCAGATATGATATAATATATGATATGATAAGTCATTTATAACACGCCTGTACACAAGTTATTTTAGGTACGACAAGACAAAGGAGGGAAGACAGAGGGAGGACAATACAATGATCTTATTAGGCCTTGTGAGATTCAGATTGTGCAAGTGCGCCAAAGTGCAGCAGGGGTGAGAGGGAAGTGCCAGGGAGAGGGAGCGGGAGTGCGATCAAGGCAGCAATCCTCTGAGTAAGTGCATCCAGGGCAGCGCGGCTCTAGGTAAGTGCAAGGAGGCATGGGACTGTAGAGGTAACCGTTACTAATACACTTTGGATGCAAAGGACCTTCATAAGGGCAATATCTGACATCAAGTGGAGCCAGGAATTAAACATCATTCCTTGTGTTCATATGTCCAGTGTGTGAGGCAGCACAGAGAACATGTTAAATGGTAACTCCACACAGGTTAAAGAGGGCTATTTGGTAGGCATATTTGACCACGACATCTGCCTCTCGAGCATTAATGAGAAATAAGTTATTTTAAACAAATGATGTTAAACATTTAAAAATTCAAGAACTTTTTGGGATGAAATATTACATGTGTTATTACTACTAGGGTATAACCAGCACTGTTGGGGGTTGACCCAGTTCTGCATACCGTTTTTCTTGGTGTATGCAGTATTGACTCCATCACCAAATATCTTACAGAGTCATAAATAGAACTGTAACATTTTACTTCAAGGTGGTTCCCACTTCTTTCTTCTCCAACATAATAGGAATTGGCATTCCCCCCTCATCTCCCCTCACCAATAACATCATAGGTTTCATTTCTCTCTCCATACATAGTATCATTTTATCCAGGATCACTGGGGGCCCTGGATGAATCCTGATTCTTTGTGCATGGAAATGTAAAATATTATTAGATGGAGGTGTAGTACAAGTATCCATTTGGGCGTGTTGCGTGGCAAGTGACGAAACCTGGCTGCTGAGATTCATTTGGAAATCTGTGAGAAACCATCTCTCGAATGATACCAAATCGGCGGACTATTTCCCTCACACTTGGAATATGTGCTGCTGACTCAGCCACCTGATACCTAAACATAGGTGGATGCAATTTATTTGCAGTAGAGTTCGGGCCCCTGTCCATTTGAAATTAAGCAAGCTTCAACCTATCAATATAATCAAATGTAACACACCTTCAGAATAATGATGAAGCCAAAACATGTCCACCACAACACAAGAACATTCGGTTTTGATACTGAAGACGACTGGCCCATATAAAGTAATCGACCAGTTGCAGGCAACAAGTTGACCCTGGTTAATATAACTTCATATTTTCACTGATGAAATTATTGGGTATGGTTGTGGACCCGGACATTGATTTGACTGTTTTCTCTTTTGCTACAATCCTTCAGGTTATCCAGATAATCCAGTAAAGATTTTAATTTGTTGTCGTACTTGACAATTTCTTGCCTACATTTTGTTTACTAGTCATTGCCGGCCTAACATACACCACTGTAACAGATCTTAGAGGTTAATATTGGATGGTAATTCATAGGGTCACTTCTGTCCCCTTTCTGAAATATCAGAATTAACACTGATTGCTTCCAGGAAGGGGGTGTAGGTCCCTGTGACTTATTAATGGTCATTGAAAAGGCTACCCATATAAGTAACTGCCTTCTTTTGAATTTGCAAGCATATTTGTATCAGGTGGAATTAGAGGTATTCACGGTATAAGAACAGTATCTAAGTTCCACCGATTACACAGGCCATGATGATGCGTCTATGTAGATGCACAATTTTCAACTTTGTTCCATTGCAGATTCCGCGTGATGCCATAAGATTGCGTAGTAGCGTAATTACAGCACCTAGTTTCAGTTTAAGCTCATGAGGAGGCATTGGTCCTACAGCGTTTCACTCTTTAGAGAGTGCAAACGTTGAGCCGGTAATTAACTGTTCATTTACACTGGATCCGCTGTGCCCGGTGTGAAGAGAAGTGGGGGTGGAAAGAAGTAACTTGACATTATTCTGAATGTTTGTGGTAGTGGAAGGTGAAGGTGACCACGTAGAACTGTGATCATTCTGTTTGATAAAATTATATCTGTTGTTGAAGTGATTGTGAAAAACTCAAAGTTTGCATGTTAGTTTTTGCTTGATTTGTGGGAATTTGGTTTGCTAATAGTTCAATTAATGCAGTGGCAAAATGGGCTGATTGAGTAGCAGTGTCCACTTTCTTTGTATGTAGTAAATTTATCTGCCAGATTACAGCAATATATATATTATACAGAGCAACTATTTTTTAAGAAGGGACACCATTTTGTGTCTGAATAGTTTTAATTATTTAAGTGTCCCAATAAAATAGCTTTTAGACGTGTTGTCCATTTCCAAAAGACTCTGTTTGGAACTTCAATCAACTTTCTGGACTTAATCAGGTTCTTTGAGACAAAAGAGTTGTGTTAATAATCACCCCTTATAAATTAAATTGAGAAGTAAATTGAATTTAAATTTAGTTTATGAAATAATCAGAAGCATGTTTGTAGCTTTAACTATATTGTTTAATATATTTGTTAAATTTAAACTATACGTTTTACAGTGAGTTTGAGAAAGGTTTTAAAGTTTAAATATATACAATGTAGCTACTTAAAACATGTTGGAGACATTATCTGATTGTATTGTCAAACCATTTCGTGTTGATTGGTAAACATATGCCTTTTTCTGTACCTATGGAGTATTTCTATTAACTTGACACCATTGTTTTTAATTCCATAGGTATGGTTGTATTTCCAGTGCTTATTGACACCTGTTTTCAATTCTCTATGTGGAAATTAGAGTGGCAGCTAAACAGTGAAATGCAGTGAATTCTTTTAATGGTGGCCTCTTCAGTATATTTTTAAATCTCCTTCAAAGTTATTCACCAAATATAGGCCAATAGATGTAAGCATAGATAATGCCTAGGTGTCTAATTTAGAATGCATAATATAATTAGTGTATGACATAAAGAGCATATATATATATATATATATATATATATATATATATATATATGTCCAAAAGACTGTTTTTTCTGCAGTCCGTGGAAAGCACTCCCCCAGTCAAACAATGTTACTTCAGGAAACCAGTGTCCGGTATCAAAAAGTAGTCTTTATTAGATAAAAGCGCGCAACATATGGCTCATGAAATCCACTGGCATCATGGTTCTCCCAAAACATATGGTCCTCGCATAGCGGAGTTTACGCGTTTCGTGGTTTCCTCACCGCTTCATCACAACAGGTGATCCATGTTTCCAAACCTTTAAAATAGCTGATGTAGCATGGTTTTAAGCAAAGAAAGAGGACTGGTTCCTTTGTGTGGTGACCGGCTGTCGGCCATCTCTGAATAGGCAAAACCAAACATAAACATAGAAGAGGGACTAAATACTTGCAATTGCATCTATTTGCCCAAATGTCCACCTTCTTTCACTATGAAACCTCTGTTTAAGATATAGTGATAATCTTCAAAAATTACCCCAAACATGTACAAAAATTGCTTAGTGCTTGTACGGTTTGTTAATGGGGTAATGCATTGTGCAGGAATAAGTAGGAAGCAATGAATTTCTTTTGATTTCGCTTCATGCCTGTAGCTATTAATAATGTCATATGTAACATTTTTGTGTCTTCACAGTTATCATGCCTTTAGCTTCACTTGCAAAATAAAGTGCATAGTGCAATTCCAATAAAGTGCATAGTGCCTATAAAGTGCAGCATACTAATCTACTTCCAGACATTCCTATCTTCATACATTAAAGTGCATAGTGCTCCAGATATTACTATGTCCATACATTAAAGTGCCTAGTGCTAGCAACCATAGGGGACACAGTCATATATCGGTTGGTCGATCCTGGGTTATAATTACCCAATATCCAAAACCTTTTTACACAAAATGTCAAATATTACTCTAATCTATATACTGATAAAGGGCCTGCAACAATAGATTTAAAACAGAGGATCCACAGTTAACAGTCTTAGTGGACATATTTGGTGCGCTAGTTAAAATACATGAGAAAAAAGATAAATTATGTCCACACATTTCCTCGTCATTGCCTACTCTCACCATACACATGTAAAATTCACCAAAAGTAATTAAAATTTCACCAAAAGTGTACCACTATAAAAAATGAACCCCCAATTGGGGTCCTACAAACACCAAAATTAGCACCATATTTTTTAACCCTTACTAAGACTAGAGAAATTCTGACCAAGAACACCCTTAAGGAAACTAGCCTTAGGCAATCATAGGGGTTGTAGGTACAAAGATAAAACTTGTCCATACATGATAGAAATATTATTCAGTAAACTCCCAAGCTCATAGGGAGAACATGAATCCTTATACACTGAACAAACAGAAAAAATCATAAAATCGAGATAGATAAATAACACTCTTGACACATGAATTCCTTAGATACATTAGCCCAAAAAGTTGTACATTTCCTCATCTATGTTGTGCCCTTTTGGGTACTTGCTCTCAAAATCCAAGATGCAACATGTCTCTTTCTGTCGGAGTTTCTTTTCTCTATCTCTGCCTCTTATATTTTGTTCAATTTTGTGAATGCCAAAGAAATGAAAATCCTCCAGCTTACAATGATGACAGTCATAGAAGTGTTTGGCCATCAGATAATTCGGATCTTGATTTAAAATGGCCCTCACATGTTGCTGAATTCTTATTTTCTTCTGTTTCGTCAGCCATGTCTCTTGTCCAGGCATTGAATCTTGTACTAAAAAGCTCTGAACCAAAGTGTCTTTGAGAGAACAGTTGCGTCTGAGACTAATTTCTGGATAAGTTTTCAAAATAGGTGCAAGGTCTTTATCAGCTCGTAAAACCTTCCAATGTCTCTGTAGTATACATTTGATTTCGGATGTTTCATTGTTGTAGGTCAGAATTAATCTTGTTACATCATTGTCTTCCGTGGACTCATTTGCCAGGCGAGGTCCTATCAACAGACAAGATCTTTCTTTCTTCCTCACTTTGATGTATGCTTTTGCAATGACCTTCTTTGGGTAATATTGATTCAGAAATCCTCTTGCTGCAATTTTGCTATCAGAGTCGTAGGCCTTCAAAGTTGAGCAATTCCTCCTGATTCTTATGAACTTGCCATACGGAATGCTCCATATCAGGTTTTTCGAATGGCTGCTAGTTGCATGCAGAGGTGTATTGATACCAGTTGGTTTCCTATGTAATTCTGTAGTCAATGTCTCATCCACAATTCGAAGATCCAAAAAGGTTAAGAAAGTTTTGCTGTGTGTTTCCGTGAATCTCAGATTGTGGTCCTTGTCATTCAAAAGCTTTACAAACATTATCCATGCTTTTTCTGACCCTTTCCATATTATGAAAAGGTCGTCAATGTACCTGAGCCACAACACAATGTTTTCAGTAGCTCTATGATTTTTTTATGTCCAAACGTCCAAAGCCTCCCATGCTTCCATGGTCAGATTTGCGTAAGGGGGGCAAAAGTTGTGCCCATCGCTGTGCCTTGCACTTGTCTAAAATATTCATTATTAAAAAAGAAAATATTATTCGTCAGGCACAGATCGATCTTCTCAAGAATCATCTTCGTGTGTTCTAAAAAATGTAGCGATCTTGTGTTCAGAAAGCTTTCACATGCCTTTTTCCTGTATTCATGCCCTATGGATGTGTACAAAGAGACAACATCCATAGTGGCCATGATGTAATTGGTTTGCCAGGGCATATTTTCAATGTGTGTCAGGAAATCCGTTGTGTCTTTGATATAAGATGGAAGAGAGGACACAAAGGGAAAAAGTGTTTCATCTATGTACTTAGACATATTTTCAAGGGCAGTGCCCATCAAAGAAACTATTGGTCCGCCTGGAGGTTTCTTGATATCCTTGTGGATTTTCGGAAGAAAGTATATTGTCGGAATCACAGAGTTTGTCGTCTTGAGAAACTTGCAGTTATCTTCAGTTAGAATCCCTCTTTCTTCCCATATTGCAAGGAAGTCCCTCACTTTGTTTTCTAGGGTTTTTATTGGATTACCCCCGATTTTTTCATAGCATTTCTTATCATGCAATTGTTTATAAGCACTCTTGATGTAGTCTTCTCTGTTCATCAGAACAATGTTTCGGCCCTTATCCGAGGGCTTAATTATGCAATTGCTGAGGGTCTGTAATTCTTTTACTGCCATTTTTTCCATAACTGTCAAGTTATCTTTATCTCTTAGTTTCTTTTTCTTTCGATACTGCTTGAGATCCTCGATGACCAATGTCTGGAAGGCTTCAATTTTGTTCCCTATATTATTGACAGGGTTGAATTTGGGCTTGCGTTTGAGTTTACTTTTGGTTGTCCAATCAGTTCTGATGTCATAATCTCCAAGATCCATTGCATTCGTCACATTTGTAATGTCTGGATGTGCCTCTCTCTCTCTCTCTAGATCAGCTAGATCTGTTAGAGCTTCCAAATCCCTGATAGTTATTTCTGTTTTTCCGCCTTCTTTTGGTGTATGCATATCGATGCATTCTGCAGTTGCAAAAAACCTTTTTAAACGTAACTTGCGTACAAAGTGGTCAAAGTCGATACGGGTTTCAACGTAGTTGCAATGGGCAGTTGGGCAAAAATTTCAACCGAGGCTCAAAACCTTTTCTTGATGATAGGTAAGGATGTGGTTGGACAGATTGATGATTCTCAAACCTTCATCCTTGGGCATATCACCTATTTCCCAGAGCGCAGCAATCTGTACGGGATATTGCTGGTAGCATTTGTTATATATATATATTTTTTTTTTTCAGGGGTTTTTCGGTTTTACTTTGAACCATAACGTTCCTTTAACAAAGTGTTTTAACTGAATATATATAAATATATATATATTCAGTTAAAAAAACATTGTTAATTCAAGTTATTAAACCGGTCTTTAAAAGAAAAGAATAACAGTATACCATTTTTAAAGTACTTTTATTTCCTAATGAACTCTCCAAGTACATCTGACTGTTCCCATATTCAATCAAATTGCAAATTTTTGTCTTCGCTCGTGATCAAAAATGTTAATCGTGAGGCACGCGTTCTTCTTTTTTCATACACGAAAGTGTTCGTTTTCGATAAAGGAACCGCTTGGGTCCCACAGTGAATTCCAGGGCGTCTGCATCAACTTGCGCCTAGACCACCATAAAAGATGTTATGTTACTCCTAATCGCTAGGACAGCGTACGGACAAATGGGCCCTGGGCGATCGTCCCACAAAACAGTGACAGTGATCCAGCCGTTGACGACAACGTGCACCTGCCTATTGAAAAACCCCTCAGTTGGCATATGGGATTTATGGCAATCACAGTAAGGCAGCATGCAGCTATTTGGAAAACATAAAAGAAAATATATATCAATACCCTACCTTTATTACAATATATGTATACTTTTCTTAATTCGGCATAGAGTTTAAACTAACGATTAGCACACACATCAAACAATCTAAAAAAATACAAAAAGAACATAGAAACTGATACACAATTCCATATGGTCATACATGACATTTTAAAGAAATATTAGAGTTGAAACTGGGTGAATCTAGTTATTGTCGATATACACCTACATTTTGCACTCCCCATAACCACATAAAAAAGACAACCACACAGAAAAATAGTACTTGAGTCACATTGCCAAAATTAATCTTCAGATAATAATAGGTTGAAGCTTGTTCCGGTATACAGTCGTCAAAAACAAACTTACATAATATTCACCGTTCTCTTCCCGTAATTCAGTCCGAAATGCTCAATATGCTTGCATCAAAGATTCTTCATGAACTGAATTTACATGTTCCGTACACACTTTTGGAATGCATAACCTTATCAAATGTTCATTGTTACAAACCTCCTCTCACTCACTTTTTACGGAAAAATCCCTTTCTCTCAAGGTCAAAAACAATTGACCCTTCTACTTTCAGTCCAATGCGTGGGCTGCCTTAGCTCGCAACCAAAAAATCAAAGCTAGTGATCTTCACTCAGAATCTAAATACATTCTCACTTTGCAACAACACGGCTCAACACACATATGAGAACTCGTATTGTCATACACGTGCACGGCCACTGTTTCCATCAAACACTGCAGGTGGCTGCCTCAGATACCAAACTCTAGGGGGTGCCAATCTGACTCGAATATTATTTTAAATACATTGTAACACAGACACATTACTCCTTCGCCGGTACTTCACACACAATATATTGAGGAATACCTCCAAATAGGGTGGACAACTTTGTCACATCCCTTTGCGGGACAAAAGGTGTTGATGATGCCACGGCATCATTCACCTGGCACAATCAATGCATTTCACCCGAAGCTACTGACGTGACCGCCCTGCAAGCCTGTCACGTCATTAGCTGCAGTTGCAATGCAATGCAATAGGACTCTTATTTACAGATTAGCTGCCATTGCCAGCCACTGTTATTCCCATTTGCGGGAAATGTATGTATATGACCCCCTCCCCGCTCGGCCCCAACCCCCAGCCTGACTAATTGTGACTCCTGACTTACTCTGTTAGATCACAAATTGTGCTCGAACAGAGCAAGTCGGGACAACCCGCGTCCTGCAGAGCCACTCTGCAAACTGCGGGACACAGGCGCCAATTGCGGGAAAATCCTGCAAATTACGGGACAGTTGCCCACCCGACCTCCAAATATACCGTATGAATTTCGTTAAAAAAAACACCACATTTTTGCTTCTTGCTGCCACATCCCCAACCCTCACCTCCCCAGACATTATTTGATAACTTCAACAAGTGCAATTTTGTGTTTTTTTATATGTTTTTGCAGCAATGTCCGCAGGCACCAAAACACGGATCAAAGATGACGGGCACATCGAAACAATCTGACGCACTTCACGCTCTCCACCATCCAATGAGCGAACGTGTCACAAGTCCGCGGACATGATGCGTCCGATTACCCAATCGGTGTCCTGCCCACGGAGCGAACAGGGAAATGTGTCCACGGAACGGACATAGATATCACTAATTTTTTGAGACCTACTTTTTGATTGTTTAAAAAAAACTACTGGCCAGATTTTCACCAAATTTACAAAACCACGCTTTCGGGACCAACCCGCTGCTCCTGCCGCACATTTGGTGAAAATCAATCCAGCGGTTTCCTCTGTAGCCATAGTGTTGTGACCCCCGTATAAACCAAACTTTGCAAAAAAAATTCAGAGTGCGCCATATACTTCTTTTGCAAAGTTTGGTGAGGATTCGCCCAGGGGGAGCAGAGTTATAAGCTGCCCAAAAAGTGCTCTTCCTATGGAAACAGCGACTTAACCATAACTACATGGCCACTACCGTGGCTGTGTAATTAATATATATATATGAATACACAATCCTTAATTTGATTAGTTCTGATTTTAAAATTACACATTTGACCTTTCCAGGGCTTACAATAAAGTGAAGATAGAAAACAAGTTAATTGTGTCAAAACCAGAAAAGGGAAGGGTATCAACACCCACTCCCGAAACACAGAAGCCAAATGGAATAAACCCTTCCACCTTGGTTCGCACCTTGGTTCACACGGGTTCCTGGATTTGAGTAGTACAGGTAACCAAGAGACAGCCAATGGGGAGAAGAGGAATTAGGCAGAGGTTGTGGATAGGAAGAGGGAATGAGGGAAAGCGGAAAGAGGGTTAGGGTAATGAGATTAGATAGGTAAGGCGAGTTTAGGAAAAAGAACACCTTAATAACTTGCCACTTATTTTCCTAGTACCTGACCTGCTCTGCTCCTATCAAGGAATATCTGCCTCACTCTAACACACTCCCAATCTCCTACAGATGTAACTTGAATCATAACCACACCTCACTTGCAAAGCTACAATTATGAAACATACTCTGTTTTCCTAAAGATTAACTTGACATTCATTCCCATAGTGGCTCCTTAGAACTATGAGTCATATCCAAAATAGGGCAATGGATTTGAACAGACAAAAACAAGAACATGATTGAATAATGAAACAAACATTTGTGATTTCCCCATATGAATTCATAATACTCATGGCCTGTTGAAAAAGCATGAAATGGAACACAAATGAAACATAGCTCACACTGAGTTTCCGCCACAGTCCAGTTTTCCTACTGTTCTTTTATTGCAAACAATACTAACATTCCCTAGATACATTTGTGTGGCCAAAAGTAGAGTTTTAAAGAGTTCCACTAACTGAGCACCCTACGCGCATTTTGTTAATGACCACCCATGCGTCTTTGAACATTATTCAGCATTGCAGCATTCATAGCTCCCCACATTCATCACATAACCCTGGGTAAATTCATGTTAACGGGATATGGTTTTAAGGAGTTCAACTGACTGAGCGCCACCACAGGTGTGTTGTGTTAATGGCCACATGTGTGTCTGGATTTAAACATTATCAGCAATGCAGCATTATTTGTACTTATCTTGGGTCTGGGAGCCCCGTGAGGTGTCTTGAATGAAGCTGGCTGTCGCGTTGAGAAAAAACATCTCTCTGCTAGTCACTGATGTATGGCCCACGTTCCTTACTGCTTGTCGTGCCTTAGGAAAACTGCATAGAGGAGTCCATCCCCTCTGTCATTGATGCGTCCACCCATGCCGTGATCCTCAATAATTGACACCTGGCATATGTGGACACAGACCTAAATTCCGCAGCTGCAAGGCTGAGCACGCATGATTTTCTGGTCTAGAGCCTCCTGGGAAATGTGGTCCACAGCCCCAGATTGCTGGAACGCCACAGTTTGTTGGCTGAGATCTGGTGGCCGTGGGCACAAATGGCACCAGAGCTTGCCCCAAGCATGCCCCCATATCTGATGTGTGCCTTTGGAGAACCTCAGAAAAAGGGTATATGTTGATGTTGACATAGACAAATGCATTGGTAGCACAGTGAAATGCAAACATCACATACGACAAGGATAAGTCATGTTTATACTTGTTTATACTATGCTCCAATCTTTAATATACATTAGTAAATAACAATGAAATCAACAAAAACAGCAATATGGCATCTAATTCATTAATGGATTCAGAAGATATACGTTTTGAGAGACATTAAGCAAAATCATTCTTGGTGTCACGTGCCACCTGTGGTCCTATCATTCCATCATGCTATGTAGTGTTGATAGTTCACATCCACTTAAAAAACTCTTACTTGGAAGGAGTCTGGGGTGTGTGTAGAGTTATAGATACAATGTATATAATACTTTCCCTAACACCTCAGGGCCTTGATGCAGAGTCAAGTGTGTCTCAATCTATATGTGTGTTGATTGGGTTTAAAGGAGTGAGGCATGATCACAGCCATCTCTCCAGGCAGAATGCCTGCCATTTCCTTCTTCCAGGTGGCAGATCAATGAGTCAGGATTTCAATATATTTCACTATATACCACATGTAAAGTTAAGAGCACTGCAATCATCCCAGAGACTTTATTTTTCAAATGCATTATACATATACAGAACAATAAAATTATAAAATATGTGTTTCCAATAGGGAGAGGTTGTATCTCCTGCTCTAGAGTCGGATGATTTGGAATGTAAAGCTGCAACTCCTGCATAACAGGCTGACCTGACCACGCAGTGTCAATTTTATATGTAGAATAGAAGAAAAGTATTTGTTGCTATTTGCAAAACAGTAGCAGGCGCCCCTCTCCAGAAAGAACATGGCATGATAACCTGTTCTGTGGTTTTTTCCCACTTTGAGAGTTCGCAGCCATCACTTTTTGCTCACTCTATATTTCACAGATGGGAAATAATCATTTGCATATTAGTCTTTGTTCCACCCACATGGGCAGTCCAGCACCGAAATGCTATGGCAATTCCCTTCTGAGCAAGAGTACCAACAGCAAACCCATACACATGTTTCAGCCTTCTTGGGCCTTATCAGAGAGGTGGAGCTGTGCCTCAGTCTCTGTCCCGCCCACAAGGGCTGTCCAGCACCGAAATGCAAGGCAAACCTCCTTTGAACAAGAACACCAACCGCAACCCCATACACGTGTGTCAGCCTTGTTATGCCTCATCAGTGAGGTGGAGCTGTGCCTCTCTGAGCACAGTGAGCAAGGGGTCCATGTTTGGGTTCCCCCACTTAACTTAGGGTGACCAAAATGCACAGCCAATGGGGAGTTTGGCATTGGTAAGTGCATGACTCCGGTCTCAATATTCAGCATAAGCTGCAGAATTAGTGGCGCTGATTGTAGTGCTCGAGAATCATGCAAATCAGGAAGTAACAGTGTACAGTGACTCCACCCATGTGACGTCAACAGTGCATGCAGGGTTAGCATTTTGGAAAAGGAGGGGCTACCTCCGAGCAGATGGCACACCAGTGCAGCACGCAGCCTTATTAGATAGGCTTATCAAGGCAATGCAACTCCCAATGGCCATCGCGGTCATTAAATGCGCAGCTCATACTAAAAAGACAGACTTTATTTCACTCGGAAACCAGGCAGCAGACAATGATGTGAAAATCGCTGCATGTTCAGAGAATATAATGGGGGTCATTACAACCCAGGCGCTAATTGCGCCAACTTTACCACCATGGTGTAAACTACGTTTACACCATGGTGGATGGCGGATTTACCGCCCCATTCCAAGGTGAGTGGGGCGGTAAATCCCCATTTCCCATTTTCCCTTCCCCATTCCCATTTTTGCCCCATGGGGCATAATGGGAGTGGGGAAGGCGCTAATTACGCCACCGTAAATTACGGTGGCGTAATTAGCATCATGGCAGGTTAGCGCCATGGATTTTAACAGCTGCTAAAAGCAGCCGTTAAAATCAGAATAGGCGTAAAGGGTTAACGACGGCGTTAACCCTTAACGCCTGGGTCGTAATGAGGCCCAATGTCTTTTGAAGCACCTGATGCAAAAGAAAAATTGTTTTGTTGATGAATGTGCTTGAAAAAATATATCGATGTGTCAAAAACGCAGCTAATGGAGGTTCAGTGGGAAGCACCTCAACATAAGAAAGATTTGGGGACACAAAGAGGGTGTTCTTTAAACCCCTCTGAAGCATTGTGCTGACAGTATAGCACCGGTAAACCGGTGATGCCTGTAGCCTTACTGAGGGTGTTGCTGGAACAGCTACACTAACCTGTGCACACAACTAGGGAGAGCCTTGTGGCAACGATTGCTGAAGATTGGTTTGTACCAAATTTGCTAAAGCATGTTGCCTTCTTTATGACGACTGTATAATTTGTCAGAAATTCATGGCTGGGCATGCACTGCGCACAGTTAGGGGGGTTATTCCGAGACCCATTGGCCCCTTTCAGCATTTGCATATTGACTACATCAATATGATTCAGTTATGTAATGGATGCAGATACATGATTTTTGTGGTATGTCCCTTCTCAAGGTGGATCGAGGCAGGTCCCTATACGTATCCAGACTCCACCTGTGCAGCTAAAGTTTTGATGCGGGAAGTTTTTTCTAGATGGTGAGTATGTGAGGTAATACGGTCTGACAATGGTCCACATTTTGTGAAACAAATATTTGAGCAGATCAGCTTGTTGCTTGGTATAAAGCACAAGTTTTCATCAGCTTATCATCCGCAAGGAAATGGGATCTGTGAGAGGCTCAACAGCTTGATTAAGGAAAGGATAGCCACATTGAAGCTTACTCTGAAGAAATGGTGGTTGCATTGCCTACCACTGGCATTATATGCTTTGAAGAACCAACCAGGTTCTGACCACCATCTCACGCCTCAGAAAATTGTGACTGGAAGGCAGATGAGAACACTCCTAATGCCTCCATCCCAAGTTAGAAGTGATGCTCAGTCAAATGCAGATGTGTTTGGAAAAGAAATGCATGATTATTTGAACTGTATGACTTCCAGTATTTCTGTCATTACAGAACAGCTGCAGCGACAAGGGTGCAGGGCAGTACAGAATACAGAAGAAGATGCTTCAACAAATCAATTTAAAGAACTTTGTCTTCCCCAATTATTCGCCAGAGATGAGGTCCTAATTCAGAACCACACTAGAAAATGGTGGGAAGAACCTCATTTCACCAGCCCATTCATAGTAGAAGACGTCAGGCTGTCTGCTGTCAAAGTGCAAGGCAGGCATGCTTGGATTTGTATTGGTGACGTCAAGATTGTTGCTGGAAAAACCTCTCTGCCCTCTGCACCCCAATGAGAAGCAAGTACACGCATCAGGGAAGAACCACAGCACATGCAGACGAGATCTATGACGAGGAAGAAGGACGCAGAGGCTGACAAACAGAAAAACAAAGACTTTGTTGGACTGTGGCTTGGTTCAGACATTCTTTCAAGCCATCCTTGAAAGGGGCAAAGGAACATGATGCAGACACTCTGTGCTGATATATCAGAGTGAAAGAAATGTATTTGTTTTTGAACCACAAAGGAGCTTATTGACTTTGGACTGAGGCAAGTTTAAGCCTTGATAAGAAGAGAAATGCCAGACTTAGATAGTGGCTTTGATAACTGGAAGAGCGTGCAGTATTCTGATTCGTTCCATACTGAGTCCTTTTTCGGATTTGCCCATGGTGTTATCCAATGACAACATTTCAAGGATCATATTTGAAGTTTTTCTCGATGTGCTGCGATCATATCCAGCGATTGTGGGGAGAACTTCAAATATACGTACATTTTTGCAAGATCCTAAACATGGTCCAATTGTAAGGAGACTACTTACACAAATTATCAAGCAAGTGTTGCAGTTACCTGAGTATAGTAGAGACAGCACAAATCCTCCTGTTACCTGAGGCTGCACATAGACTTGTCAATGTGGTGTTGTTTCATCTGATTGAAGAATATCCACATCTTGTTGGCAGAGACACAGATGTACTAACGTTCCTAAGGGACCCCAGAAATACTGAAACTTTGACTGTGATCTCGGAGGGAATAAATATCCAAGTAAGACTATATTCTGAGAGAACCCACAGGACGGGGTGTGAAACTTTACTTCAAGGTACATATCAAGAAGGTTGCTGACAAAGACAGACATTTTGTTTCATGCTGAAAGAAGTTCATCATGTCGTCTGGTTCGAAGCAAATTTGAGGAGTGCACTGGGAGCTGATATACATTGTTCAACTGATCTAGACATATTGAGAGCAGCGTTCTTCTTGCTGGAGACCTTTCTATTTTGCATGGTTAAGAACTGGTTCCAGGAAAATAAAGATTGCAAGGTCATTTTGTTATTCAGCAAGCAGACAAGTTCATCAAGAACGAAGGTGCCAAGGCAGGACAGCAACTTCCAGGAGGAGTTGGTAATGTTAATGTATTAAACAATTACTTTTTCCTTCCTTAGGCAATAAAAAATGGGTAGTACTAGTAGTAACTTCATGATCCCGGTGCAGAAAGACATTCACGTTGTCCAGGGAATAGGTGTTGTACATCAATGTACCTTTGCGTTACTTATTGATGTGTTCTGTTTATAATCATACTACTCTCACTCACAGTCTGCACATCCTACTACCTTGATATAAATGGGGCTAAGACCCCAGTGAATCTTCATGAGCAAAAGGAAGTAGCAATTGTGACAATTGTGAAACACCCAAGGCCCTATGTAGTTATTCCTGTTCCAAAGAAAGATGTCCCACTATTTGAATCTCAGATAAGCACCATTAGCAATCATTCACATGCCAGAAAGGTTGTAGAAATTCTGTTTGGACACAAGAAGCAGACCTGGCAAAATGAGCAAGATGAGAGGTTGCCAGACAAAGAGCCAATGCAAGTAATGCATACAAATACACCTGATCATGTGGTGAAAAACCCAAAGATAACTTCTAGAAGACAGACATATATGGCGTTTATGC